>NC_042631.1:51454908-52086197 GCF_901001135.1 Rhinatrema bivittatum | reverse complement strand
TTTCTACACTTAGAACGAAAAAATTCTGAAATCAGTCAAAGCTCAATAATACTCAAAGACAACCAGAAAATAGAACTAGCGGGAAAAGTATGTAACCTGGGAATAATAATGGACCCTGAAATCAATCTGAAACAACACATATCACTAAAAGTAAAGGAAGGTTATGCAAAACTCATGGTACTCAGATAACTTAAACCACTACTTAACTCAAATAACTTCCGAACAATACTACAGGCACTAATTTTCTCCAGCACAGATTACTTGCAATGCCCTTATGTTAGGACTACCTAATACAACATTAAGACCACTGCAAATACTTCAAAACACAGCAGCTAGAATACTAACTGAAAAAGAAGGAGGGACCATATAACCGAACCCTAGCAGAGTTACATTGGCTACCAATTGAACACAGAATTAAATACAAAACCCTATGTATTATTCACAAACTAATTTATGATGAGACATCAGGACTGGTTGAACACAGCATTACGGGTACACACATTCCACACAGGAACCTCCGATCAGCAAATTAAAGCACTCCTAACCATTCCATCAGTTAAAACAGCAAAACTAACCAAGTGAGAGAAAGAGCCCTATCATGAGCAGGACCCATAATCGGAACACAATGCCTCCAGAGATCAGACTACAAAGTGATCTCAAGACATTTAAGAAAAGTTTAAAAACATGGCTTTTTAAACAAGCATTTTATAAAGAGACAGGAAAATAGAGAGAAATTATTCAGGAAAAGACAGAAAAGGCACCGACACACAGTCCGAGGACTGTATAGTAGATTAGTCTATGAACTCCACACCACAATAAAGCATAACGATAATACTATATGTGACAAAACTACTCGTGTAAGTACCTTGTTACAATTGGTCATGACTACTTCACTAAATGTCTATGTTTAATGATAATATTGTAACCGAACTTTGGCGGCACCTGTTAGAATGTACTATAGTACACTTTTACCTACATTAAATATGTGCCTACATGTACACCGTTGAGATGATATTAACTTAGCAATGGTATAGAAAAGTTTTTAATTAAATTAAATTAAATCTTTCTGGTTGCCCTTCTCTGGACCGCCTCCATCTTGTCTCTGTCTCTGCGGAGATACGGTCTCCAGAACTGAACACAGTACTCCAGGTGAGGCCTCACCAGGACCTGTACAAGGGGATAATCACTCCCCTTTTCTTACTCGATATTCCTCTCTCTATGCAGCCCAGCATTCTTCTGGCTTTAGCTATCGCCTTGTTACATTGTTTCGCCGACTTCAGATCATTAGACTCTATCACCCCAAGGTCTCTCTCCTGTTCCGTGCACATCAGCCTTTCTCCCCCCCCCCCCCCCCCCCCCCCCATCGAATACAGTTCATTCGGATTTCCACTCCCCATATGCATGACTCTGCACTTCTTGGCATTGAATCTCAGCTGCCATATCTTGGCATTGAATCTCAGCTGCCATATCCTAGCCAAAAGATGATATCATGCCACATCCTGCAAGCAATTATGACTGCTCAGGGCCAATGGCGACTCGTAAAATTTGAGCCAATACAGCCTTTCCTATTTGTTCCAGATACTTCTGCATCTCCATAGGTGTGTCAAAGATCCATGTCTTGTGGTTAATAATGATCTTAAGCAAGGTATATTGCTAGCCCTACTGTTAAAATTATTTTTTAATTGTGGCATACCCCACCCTTTTTCTTTGCAGAGCTGCCAAGAAGTCCAGAATCTCTCCCTTCTCATGAGCCATATTTAGAATATATATTTTATCCTGGAAATCAAGCACTTGCATTATTACCATACATAGGCATCCCCCTGAGGCCTCCTGCAGGAGACAAGCCCAGGACCTCAGGAAGCCAGCATTCAAAGAATGAGGTCAGAGATGTGCTCTCCTCTCCCTCTGGAAAGCCCACCAGCAAGATATTGCAGTGGTGCCCTCAATTTTCCAAATCATCTATTTTTTCCACTACATCTATAAGCCACCGCAGCAGGAAATCAGCCATCCATCTAGCCTCTGTCAAGGAGGCCTCAAGCTCCTCCACCCATGTTTTCACCGCCTCAATTTGGGAGGAGGTTTCCTGCATGGATATCACAAATTCAACCACTGCCAGCTCACGATTAATAGAGGAAGGAAGCTTATTTAAAAAGGATTCAGTTTTTGAAACAGTTTTGAGGTGTCTGCCAGAGTAGTAAGAGCAGGCCTCTCCACTTTGCCTAGTTTCTCAGTCCAAATGGCTGGCAGGGATTTTGAGTGAAGGATGTTGCAGGATTAAATGCCAGGGATTAGGGAGCTCCAGAAAGAAGCATCCTTTTACTTCAGTGTATCATGTGCCCCGCCTGCCCCTTCCTGTGAGAGGTTTCTAATAGTTATGTTGAGGAATCCACTCAAGGAGGTACTTACCCCATGGGGAAGATGTGGTATGTGTCCTTTGATCTGGGATACACTTGATTTACTATTACCATCAGGAAGACGTTTCAAATTTAAACAGGCTACTTGTATTTCTACACACGTGAGGTATTTGATTGCCTGTCTGTGTTATAAGTTTTACATCGTCAAAACAAAATGCATGATTTGTACTAGATTGATCAACACAAGAATTGTCTGAAAATTGGCAAATGAGACTCCGCCCTGGAAGAACATTTTTTATAATACCATCATAATTTTTAAAATATTCAATGAGTGATTTTGGAGCACATAACATTGGATTAGTGTGGTGGAGACATATTGTTGATTCTTGCTCAGCGAGACTAATATTGGGTTTCAATTGTGAAATTGAATGGGGTGTATGGCTTTAAGAGGTTTAATTTCATATGCCTCATTGTTTAGATTTCCAAACAACATTGCTTCTGTATTTGAATCATGAACTTTATTGGGGTGAATAGCTTTAAAAGTTATAATTCGCAAAGGCTCCCTTTTCTTATTAATGTGTCACAGTGACATATAGACAATGACACACAGATTGGCACCAATATTTTTAAACCCTTTCATTTGTGTCTCGTAGTCTATGTAATCCATTGAAGACGGATGTCCGTGGTGGAATAAGATAGACGGCAGCTATTCAATATTGAAGTCTTGGTGAACTGTTTCCCTGATGCAGTGGATACTATGAAACATGATCATGTTGGGTATTGAAGAAAGGACTGGATATTGTTGCACAAGAGAAGTACAACTGGTTTTACTGCATGAAAACACTAAAAATGTAAAAAGTATTAAGAACTGAGGACCTGTGATTATATGTTTGCTAGCTGGAAGCTTGAAGTTATAAGCTCAAAAGGCTGTATTATATTGGCCAGATTCTAGCTTGAATGAGGGTCCTCCTTATCCAACATTATGGTTGCATAAGAAAGAAGTTTGCTGCCTTTGTTGACAAAATTTGAATTGTTATTGCATGCTTGATTGTTTTTTGTTTATCACATTTTGCATCCTTTTTTTGTACTCTTATTTTGCTGGGTGCTTTCCATAATCCAATCATAGCTTTCTATTAAAAAAGATAATAAGCAGGCATTACAGGGTAATTTTTATAGCTCTTTACGACCATAAAACACAGTATATGGCTGCACTAAAACAGACTGGAGCTCAATGGGTGTAGAAGTACCTGTGAAACCTGATTTCATGCATAAATTTAAGTGAACTGAGCAGAGGCGGAGTTGGGACAGAGTTGTAATGCACACACTTTTTGATTTTTAAAAAGTATGCACGCAAGTGTACATGTGTAGGTTACACCCTCGAAAGAGAAGATGTAACTTTACATGAGTGAATGTGTGCCCAACTCAGACTGCCTGTTTGAAAATTACCCGCTAAATTACTAGGACAGGGCAGATTGTGCGATAGAAAACTAAGAAACCCATCTCTACTTCTTGGATTCAAGAAAATATGCAGGACTCATAAATACAGCTGTTAGCCTGACATGTTGCTCAGAGACCAAGCAGACTGACTGAATTCGAAATCTCCATTTTCTAAAGCAGATAAAAGTTTCATTATATGGCCAAAATAAAGGTCTAAATCTACTCATATTTAAAATGAAATGCCCATGTATATAAATATATTTGCTGCAGTCAATAGAAAATATATCATACTATTTTCTGCTTTATTAAGATTCATGGGATACAGATTTAATTTATTAGTCATTTTCAGACAATATTTAATAATAAAAATGAATTGGGACTAATCATACCACATTTGTGACCCAAGTCCTTATTAATAAGGACTTGTCTGATTTTTACTACTACTAAGAGCAAGAATCATTTTCTAGCACAGTTGCAGATACCTTTATGTAAGGGAAGATGCTGTCCTGATTCTGTGAGGACAACCTCCAGGGCAGGGGCCTGAGTCTCACACTGTGCAGTCACCATCATGGTGACCTGTTCTTTCACCAGAGCGAAGTTGAATTTGTTTCCAAGGTAACAGACCCCAGTGATCTTCAAGCAGGTGATGTCATCAGGACATATAGGGTCAAAGTTCAGGCTGGTCCTGGTGATCCTACAATAGAAGAATAGGTCTGTAAATTCCCAAACATTTGCAAGATTCAGTTTATTGAAGATTCATACACTATTGGCCAGAGTTTCAAAGGCTGGATGGCAGATGAGTCAGTCCAAAAGACTCCTCATGATTACTAACTTGGACAATTGCAGGGACCAGTATCAGATATTGTTACATCATCTCAACATGATGATTCTGTGTGTCTCGAAAGCAGCTCTGAAAGCCATAACAGTTTGTAAAGCCATACAATTAATCATTAGCAGGAGAGAAACAAACTGTTAGTCTGGCCTGTGGTCAGGTCAGATCTTCCTGTCTCTGAGCGGAGGGAGGACTGACAGCAGAAGCTGACTATGCTGGTGATTGAATAGGATGTGTAAGTATTGTTTTGCTGGGGAATTTTTGTGACTTAAAACTTGGGAAAGAAGAGAAATTGTGGGCTAAATTGTTATTCCTGTGTCCTTTGCCTTTAGAATAAAAACTAGCCATCTTCACTCCTCGCTTCCACCCACCCTAATGACATTCTCTGATTTATAGATTGCTGTCTCAAATAATAAGACAAGACAAAAGTTTCACAATAAGGATAAAACAGAATATGCACGTCAGAACACCATACATGTATTCCTCATCTTCCAAAAAAGTATCCAGGGAGGATCACAACATTACACAATAACATATGAAAATATAAAACAAAATAAAAAATGATAAAAAAAAATCTGTAGGACATCTGCCAAGCCCTCCAACAGCCAGGAGCAGGATTAGTGATATAACTGAAGCCACTGGTGCAAGAACTGACACTGAAGCCAGGATCACCATTACAGGTGCAGGAACCACAGAAACTGGATTCACCAGTGCAAGAGATAAAATTGTGGGGGCAGCTGCAACTGGAATTGCTAGTATAGGAGCTGAAACTGGGTTCAGTGGTGCAGGAAATGAAGCTTCCTTTTACCACTGAGAGAAATGACCATTCAGTCCTATCCTCTGATCCTACCCTTAGTCAGTTATCAGTCCACAAGAACATTGCCTCCTATCCTATGATGTTTTAATTCCTGATTAGTCTCCCATGAAGGACTTTGTCAAACACCTTCGAGAAAATCCAGATATACTATATCAACCAACTCACTCAAAAGCACAGAAACATGACAGCTGAAAAAGACCTTTTGGCCCATCTTGTTTGCACATCCACACAACTGCTTAGCTCTGCAATCCCTACCACTTCCTCAGAGATTCCCTATCCTTGTCCTCTGCTTTTTTGAATTCAGATATTGCCCTCGTCTCCATCACCTCCACTGAGAAGCTATTCCAAGCATCTACCACCCTTTCTGTAAAGAAATACTTCCTTGGACTTCTCCTCAATCTATCCTTTTTTCACCCTTATCCCATGACTCCTTGTTCCAGAGTTTCCTTTTTGTTGAAAGAGACCTACCTTCTGTGCAATGATACCTTGGAGGTATTTACATGTCTTTATCATAATTCCCCTATCCCATCTTTCCTCTAGAAACAGAGGTCCCCAAACTTTTTAAGATAAGGCCAAGTAGGACATTTCAAATCACAGAGAGGTGATGTGGATGTGGGGGAGGGTGTAAATTGGTAATGAAGCCCACTGATATTCATTCCCATGGTCTTGAGGGTTTTTGGTAATAGCAATAGCAATCTAAGAGGGTAATGATATGGTACCCTTGTTATGGGCACGTACATAACAAGAGGTAACATATTCTGTTACATCTTAGCTGCATCCTGGCCACCAGAATTCGTGGGCAACTAGTTTCCTTAGTCTTGTGACATCCAGGATGACACGCCAATTGGGATTCATGGACAAGTTCACAGGAACTCCAGACATGAAGTGCCCTTGAGTACACAGAGTCAATCCTTCCTATAAAGAATAGTTTCCCAACCAACTCCAAACAGTGTTCTTTTCTCCGTTACCAATTCTTCAGCCGGGCTTGGGCAAATTAATCTTGCTGCAGATTACATGTATTACTGCCTTGATGGTAAGGATGCCTGGTTCCAAGGGCAAAGTTCTCTGATTGGAGGATCATTGTGGGAGCTTCCAGTTCAGGAGAAGAGCATATATGCCTTACTGGTCATGGAGCCTGATCAGTATGTTAATGCGAAATTGAATAGAGATCACAGAGATAGCTGAAATTCATATTGCGCACTGTCTAAATTTTTGTAGTCCATGAAAACATGGACATGATGATAGGCCCCTTCCAGAAAGTGATGTCCTTCCTGAAAGGTGGGTTTTATGGCCAGGAGTTCTTTGCCATAGACCTTATCATTTTTCTCTGTAGCTGTAAGCTTATGAGAATAGAAAGGGCACTGATGTAGGAAGTCTTTAGATTTCCTTCTTTGAGATAGTATAATCCAAATAGCTACCCTAGATGTGTCAGCTTCCACCATAAATGGCTGCTGTGGTTCTCAGTGCCACCAGGATCGGGGCTATCATAAAGGCTTCTTTCAGATGCTCACATGTCCAATTGTTGCTCCTGAGCCCACTTGAAAGGAGTCCCATTCTTAAGAAACAACATTAGTGAAGCCACCCATTTGGAAAATCCCACAGAAAAACAACAATGGTAAAAGCTTGAGAATCCCAGGAAATGTTTTTCCTTAATACTTTTCAGGACAGGCCATTGGGCACTGTACTGACCTTGCTGAGGGTCCATCTATATTCCTTCAGGAGAAATTATATGTCCCAGAAATTCCATTGATCGCTTGCTGAATTCATATTTCTTGAGCTTGGTGTACAATTTGTGTTTCTGGAGATGATCCAGGACCTGACAGACTCAGTCATACTTCACTGGATTTTCAGAAAATATCAAGATGTCAGCCAGATACATGACAATGCTCTGGTCCAGCATATCATGAAATATTTAATTCACCTATTTTATTTATTTATTATTTAACAGTTTTTTATACCGACCTTCATAGTAAATAACCATATCGGATCGGTTTACATTTAACAGGGGGTATAACTGAAGGAAACAATTCAGGTAAAACAATAGATAACAATAGATATGAATAAGTCAAAGTTACAATCAACTGGAATCGAGAACTTGGAAGCTTATAATAAGCTGGAAGGAAGATGAAGGTAAGTAATAATAATAAATGAATACGATAGTGAGAACGGGTGAAAGCTTGAAGGTGCTTTAACCTAGGTAGCAGGAATATTTCTTAATCTAAATGGTATCACCAGATATTTAAAATGGCCATAGTGTTTTTAACACACTGTCTGCCACTCATCTCCTTTCCATAATCTGGATAAGATTATATGCTCCCCTCAAATTGAATTTAGTGAATATTGAACTACCTGGAGGCATGCTAACAGTTCATTAATAAGAGACAGGGGTAGATGTTAATAATAGTTAAGGTGTTCAGGGCCCACAAGTCAATACAAGGCCAGAGAAAACCATCCTTTTTTCATACAAAGATGATGAGCACCCCTGCTGGTGCAGTCAAATATCAAATAAATCCTTTCTGCATGTTTTCCTTTAAGTATTCTGGAGAGGCTTCACTTCCAGCTCTGACAAACAATATATTCTGCCAAAGAACATTTCTGCCCCTAGCTGCAAATCTATGGGAGGGAGGGAAGAGTGTCAGTTCCCCCCCCCCCCTTTTTTTTTAAATCAAGATATCTTGGCATGCTGCTTACTTTTCCAGCAGTTACCAATCCCATCTTCAAGTGCCAGATAACACAGATTGCCAGGATTCTACTCTTTGGACCCTACTTCCTGGGCCTCTTCATTAGGTATGCAATTCTGTTGGCAATATGTTGATGGGAACATCACCTGCTGGATGTTCCAAATGATGTGCAGCTCAAGTTGTTCTAGTCATGAAAGACCCATAATGACCGGGAAATATGGTGCTCTGATGAGGTCAAAACCAAGACTTTCCTTGTTTTGAATCATGATTAAAATTAGTTTTCTCTCAGTGGTTACAGGCCTTGATGATAAGGATGAGGCATCAGTAGTTTCTACCATGATGCTTAATCCCTTCTGTCATATGGGGACCTGATGTTACCGAGCAAATGCGAGGACCAGAAAACAAATAGATGTTTCAGAGTCAATTATGGCTAGAGTGGAGGAGTAGCCTAGTGATTACAGCAGTGGGCTATGAACTAGGAGACCAGGGTTCAAGTCCCACTGTGCTCCTTGTGACCTTGGGCAAGTCACTTTACCCTCTATTGCCTCAGGTACAAACTTTGTAAGCCCTCTCAGGATAAAAAAAATACCCTATAGTACTGGATGTAATCTGCTTTGAAGTGCCAAAAAAAGCACAAAAAGCAGGAATATTAAAAAATCTAAATAAATAAATAGAGTAGGAATTCTAATATCTTCCCAGGAAGTGGAACTGGAATGGTAGCATGAGAAAGATGTGTTCCCAGGTCAGTATTAATACTCAAGAGGGATAGTTCCCTCTATTGGGGCTGGGAGTCTGTGTTTTCCTATTGGGAATGACCCTGATTCTAGAATCTACTTTGGCAAGTATTTACAAAAATGTATTGTGAGCTCACAATAGAGACACTATCCATCTTGACAGCGCCACTCTCAGAGATGTGGCATTTCATGCTGTTGAACAGCATGGGTTCCTCAGAGATTAATGGTCTGTTAGTAGGGCCTAACTGTTTTCTCATGTTTTGTAAGAACATAAGAAAATGCCATACTGGGTCAGACCAAGGGTCCATCAAGCCCAGCATCCTGTTTCCAACAGTGGCCAATCCAGGCCACAAGAACCTGGCAAGTACCCAAAAACTAAGGGGCGGATTTTAAAAGGAGCGCGAATAGCCTACTTTTGTTTGCGCTCCAGGCGCAAACAAAAGTACGCTGGATTTTAGTAGATACGCGCGGAGCCGCGCGTATCTGCTAAAAACCTGGATCGGCGCGCGCAAGGCTATGGATTTTGTATAGCCGGCGCGCGCCGAGCCGCGCAGCCTACCCCCGTTCCCTACCCCCGTTCCCTCCAAGGCCGCTCCGAAATCGGAGCGGCCTCGGAGGGAACTTTCCTTTGCCCTCCCCTCACCTTCCCCTACCTAACCCACCCCCCCGGCCCCCGCCTAAACCCCCCCCTTACCTTTGTCGGGGGATTTACGCCTCCCGGAGGAAGGCGTAAATCCCCGCGCGTCAGCGGGCCTCCTGTGCGCCGGGCCGCGACCTGGGGGCGGGTACGGAGGGCGCGGCCACGCCCCCGGACCGCAGCCACGCCCCCGTACCCGCCCCCAAAACGCTGCCGACACGCCCCCGAAACGCCATGACGACCGGGCCCACCCCCGACACGCCCCGACACGCCCCCCTCGGAGAACCCCGGGACTTACGCGAGTCCCGGGGCTCTGCGCGCGCCGGTAGGCCTATGTAAAATAGGCTTCCCGGCGCGCAGGGCCCTGCTCGCCTAAATCCGCCCGGTTTTGGGCGGATTTACGCGAGCAGGGCTCTTAAAATCCGCCCCTAAGTCTATTCCATGTAACCATTGCTAATGGCAGTGGCTATTCTCTAAGGGGCAGATTTTTAAAAAATACGCGAGCGCGTACTTTTGTTTGCGCTCCAGGCGCAAACAAAAGTACGCTGGATTTTAGTAGATACGCGCGGAGCCACGCGTATCTGCTAAAAACCTGGATCGGCACGCGCAAGGCTATCGATTTTGTATAGCCGGCGCGCGCCGAGCCGCGCAGCCTACCCTGTTCCCTCCAAGGCCGCTCCGAAATCGGAGCGGCCTTGGAGGGAATCCTCTAACGCCCTCCCCTCACCTTCCCCTCCCTTCCTCTGCCTAACCCACCCGCCCGGCCCTGTCTACACCCCCCCCTTACCTTTCTCCGGGGATTTACGCCTCCCGGAGGGAGAAGTAAATCCCCGCGCGCCAGCGGGCCTGCTGCGCGCCGGGACGTGACCTGGGGGCGGGTACGGAGGGCGCGGCCACGTCCCCGGACCGCCCCGGGCCGTAGCCACGCCCCCGTACCCGCCCCCAAAACGCTGCCGACACGCCCCCGAAACGCTGCGACGACCGGGCCCGCCCCCGACATGCCCCTGACACGCCCCCCTCGGAGATCCCCGGGAATTACGCAAGTCCCGGGACTTACGCGAGTCCCGGGGCTCTGCGCGCGCCGGTAGGCCTATGTAAAATAGGCCTACCGGCGAGCAGGGCTCTTAAAATCCGCCCCTAAGTGAACTTAATAGCAGATAATGGACTTCTCCTCCAAGAACTTATCCAATCCTTTTTTAAACACAGCTATACTAACTGCACGAACCACATTCTCTGGCAACAAATTCCAGAGTTTAATTGTGCGCTGAGTAAAAAGAACTTTCTCCGATTAGTTTTAAATGTGCCCCATGCTAACTTCATGGAGTGTCCCCTAGTCTTTCTACCATCCGAAAGAGTAAATAACCGATTCACATCTACCCGTTCTAGACCTCTCATGATTTTAAACACCTCTATCATATCCCCCCTCAGTCGTCTCTTCTCCAAGCTGAAAAGTCCTAACCTCTTTAGTCTTTCCTCATAGGGGAGTTGTTCCATTCCCCTTATCATTTTGGTAGCCCTTCTCTGTACCTTCTCCATCGCAATTATATCTTTTTTGAGATGCGGCGACCAGAATTGTACACAGTATTCAAGGTGCGGTCTCACCATGGAGCGATACAGAGGCATTATGACATTTTCCGTTTTATTCATCATTCCTTTTCTAATAATTCCCAACATTCTGTTTGCTTTTTTGAGTGCCGCAGCACACTGAACCGACGATTTCAATGTGTTATCCACTATGACACCTAGATCTCTTTCTTGGGTTGTAGCACCTAATATGGAACCCAACATCGTGTAATTATAGCATGGGTTATTTTTCCCTATATGCATCACCTTGCACTTATCCACATTAAATTTCATCTGCCATTTGGATGCCCAATTTTCCAGTCTCACAAGGTCTTCCTGCAATTTATCACAATCTGCTTGTGATTTAACTACTCTGAACAATTTTGTGTCATCTGCAAATTTGATTATCTCACTCGTCATATTTCTTTCCAGATCATTTATAAATATATTGAACAGTAAGGGTCCCAATACAGATCCCTGAGGCACTCCACTGTCCACTCCCTTCCACTGAGAAAATTGCCCATTTAATCCTACTCTCTGTTTCCTGTCTTTTAGCCAGTTTGCAATCCACGAAAGGACATCGCCACCTATCCCATGACTTTTTACTTTTCCTAGAAGCCTCTCATGAGGAACTTTGTCAAACGCCTTCTGAAAATCCAAGTATACTATATCTACCGGTTCACCTTTATCCACATGTTTATTAACTCCTTCAAAAAAGTGAAGCAGATTTGTGAGGCAAGACTTGCCCTGGGTAAAGCCATGCTGACTTTGTTCCATTAAACCATGTCTTTCTATATGTTCTGTGATGTTGATGTTTAGAACACTTTCCACTATTTTTCCTGGCACTGAAGTCAGGCTAACCGGTCTGTAGTTTCCCGGATCGCCCCTGGAGCCCTTTTTAAATATTGGGGTTACATTTGCTATCCTCTAGTCTTCAGGTACAATGGATGATTTTAATGATAAGTTACAAATTTTTACTAATAGGTCTGAAATTTCATTTTTTAGTTCCTTCAGAACTCTGGGGTGTATACCATCCGGTCCAGGTGATTTACTACTCTTCAGTTTGTCAATCAGGCCTACCACATCTTCTAGGTTCACCGTGATTTGATTCAGTCCATCTGAATCATTAACCATGAAACCTTCTCCATTACGGGTACCTCCCCAACATCCTCTTCAGTAAACACCGAAGCAAAGAAATCATTTAATCTTTCCGCGATGGCCTTATCTTCTCTAAGTGCCCCTTTAACCCCTCGATCATCTAACGGTCCAACTGACTCCCTCACAGGCTTTCTGCTTCAGATATATTTTAAAAAGTTTTTACTGTGAGTTTTTGCCTCTACAGCCAACTTCTTTTCAAATTCTCTCTTAGCCTGTCTTATCAATGTCTTACATTTAACTTGCCAATGTTTATGCTTTATCCTATTTTCTTCTGTTGGATCCTTCTTCCAATTTTTGAATGAAGATCTTTTGGCTAAAATAGCTTCTTTCACCTCCCCTTTTAACCATGCCGGTAATCGTTTTGCCTTCTTTCCACCTTTCTTAATGTGTGGAATACATCTGGACTGTGCTTCTAGAATGGTATTTTTTAACAATGACCACGCCTCTTGGACATTTTTTACTTTTGTAGCTGCTCCTTTCAGTTTTTTTTCTAACAATTTTTCTCATTTTATCAAAGTTTCCCTTTTGAAAGTTTAGCACGAGAGCCTTGGATTTGCACACTGTTCCTTTTCCAGTCATTAAATCAAATTTGATCATATTATGATCACTATTGCCAAGCGGCCCCACCACCGTTACTTCTCTCACCAAGTCCTGTGCTCCACTGAGAATTAGATCTAAAATTGCTCCCTCTCTCGTCGGTTCCTGAACCAATTGCTCCATAAAGCTATCATTTATTCCATCCAGGAACGTTATCTCTCTAGCGTGACCCGATGATACATTTACCCAGTCTATATTGGGGTAATTGAAGTCTCCCATTATTACTGCACTACCAATTTGGTTAGCTTCCCTAATTTCTCTTAGCATTTCACTGTCCATCTCACCATCTTGACCAGGTGGACGGTAGTATACCCCTATCACTGTAGTCTTCCCTGATACACAAGGGATTTCTACCCATAAAGATTCAATTTTGTATTTAGTCTCATGCAGGATGTTTATCCTGTTGGACTCTATGCCATCCCGGACATAAAGCACCACACCTCCTCCCGACTGCTCCTCTCTGTCATTGCGATATAATTTGTACCCCGGTATAGCACTGTCCCATTGGTTATCCTCTTTCCACCATGTCTCTGAGATGCCAATTAAGTCTATGTCATCATTTACTGCTATACATTCTAATTCTCCCATCTTACTTCTTAGACTTCTGGCATTAGCATACAAACATTTCAAAGTTTGTTTTTTGTTTGTATTTTTATTCTGCTTTTTAATTGATAGGGATAAGTTAGAATTTTTTAGCTCAGGTGAGTTTTTAGTTACAGGCACTTGGACTACTTTTCTAATTATTGGAACCTCACTGTCGGGATGCCCTAATTCTAATGCATCATTAGTATCCTTTAAAGATACCTCTCTCCGAACCATGCGCTGCTGAGCGACTGTCGGCTTTCCCCTTTGTTCTAGTTTAAAAGCTGCTCTATCTCCTTTTTAAAGGTTAGCGCCAGGACTGTATATAAGGAATCCTAGCCTGACACATCTTTGCTGGTCCTTCATAGAGTTGACTGACCTCTTTTCCTGTGTGTTCCTGATGCCTGCTTCACTCCTGGTCTTTAGTTTCACTCCTGGGACCTGCTCCTTTTCTGGTTTCTATTGCACCTGGCAAGTCCTACCTCCAAGGGTCCAAACTGCAGGGAATGGAAGCTGCTTCAGGTAGAAGACACTGGCTCCAGACCGCCTGCTCAGATGTGGTACCTTCTCTCTGTTCTTATCAGAGCAGGCTGTGACAGCTTGGACCAGCCCAAAACAGAGGCTAGAATAGAGCAGACCCAAAATACTTGAAAGACCTTATGGAGGCAGTACAAGGGATACAGGCTCAGCTTGTCTTTCAGCTTAGGATGGATTCCCTCCAGGGCCTTACCGCCAGTCAAGGTGAGCAAATTTGCCACTTCCAGAGCCCAAATTGCCACTTCCTGAAATGTTTGACAGCAACAGGAGCGAGTTGCAGTGATTCCTCCATCAATACAAACTCTGGTTTTGTTTACACCCTCACTCGTATCCATCAGAACCACTCAAAATAGGGTTTATGATTGCTTGCTCATAAAGGCGGCCCTGGCATGAGTTACACCATTTTTGGAATGAAATGTTCCAATCCTGAACCAAATAGACCTGCTTGTGTCTACACTCTCCCAGGCTCTTGGCGATCCAATAAGATCTTGGTGTGCCGTCAGAGTGAGACTGAATACACTATGAAATGAACCAGTTAGTGAATAATCTGAACTGGAATGACTGGCCCTGCATGCCCACTTCAAGGATGATTTGGCCCAGCTACAACTCTCAGGCAACCCAGAAACCTTACTCCAAGAGGGAGCATCTGGAGTTGGGTCTCCCTATTGCTATTTTAGCTTCATGATTTTTGTAGAATATTTGCTGAACCAATGTCCTTGTGGCTCCATTACAAGATCCCCTGCTGTTAAACAAGTGGAGCTGCAGGTTCAAATCCCTACTGTCACTGACACCAGCAGATTGAAATCACCTCTTGTTTCATAGACATTTTTTTAATATCCTCATATAGCACCATGAACAGTCCATGGCTGACCAGAGAATAAATTCAGGCTTTCATAAACTCTTATTAATAACAGAAAACAACTCTGTTTACCTTTGCAGTACTTAAACAACTACAACAACAAAAAACAGCAATGTATTTTACAGCTTCTCAATCTGGACCATCCCTAGATTCCATCTCTTACCAGGGCCTCCTTTCCCCTCCTGGGCTTGGCTAATTATCCCCCTTGCCTAGGGAATCACCCTGGACCAGGATTCTCTGCTGCTATAGATTAATGGGAAAGTGGACCCTTGTGCTGTGGTCTGGTTAGCCCTACCAGACAAGCAAGTCCGTATGGCCCACACCAACAGCTGGCAGACATACAGTGAGTGGGACTGACAGGAGTTTTGCCTAACCAACCATCTTCCCTGCAGGTTGAGCCCATGGATTCTGACGGGCAGCAGGTCTTAGGAGGGTCCCAGGCATAGTAGCAAGTGCATGAGTCCAAGCTGGTGAAGGTCAGGGCAGGCAGCAGACAAGTGGTGATCCAGGAGACAGGCCAGAGATCAGGCAGGCAGAAGACAAGCAGAGGTCGGGGCAGGCAGCAGACAAATGAAGTTCAGTTCTAAAGCAGAGGATCAAGTCCAGGAAGCAATCAAAAGAGTCAGAAAAAAGGCTGAGGTCAATACAAGGAAGTCAAGCCAGGGGAGTCAGAGCAAGACCTGTCAAAGATAGGGATTGACCACAACACAGAGGAACCAGACTGGACAGGAAACATAGACCAACCAGACGAACACAGAAGGAAGCAGGAACATAGGAACCAGGAACAAGGGTAGACAATGCAAGGAGAAGCAATACACATTGAGCAGCAGATCACCAGAAGACCTGTTGCTGAGGCACGGAATACAGGGCTGAATGGGTTTAAATAGCTAGAGGCAGGTGATGTCATCCAAGGGTGACTGCTGTTGTTTCCCACCTAAGATCATATATTATATGTGTACTGGGTGCGTGAGCCTAAGGCATTCAACAGTGGGTCCCCACTTCAAGTGTGTCTGCATGTATGTAATGGCAGCATTCTGGCATGAGAAAGGAACTGGATGCCGGCTAGTTGTATAGCTGGAGAGAAGCAGCTGGGAACCGTGGGCTCTAACATTGAGTTTAAGGTGGACCAGACTAGATCTCTGGATTTGGTCCTTTAAGGTGTCTGGGGTTTTCTCCTGTATACCCCTTCACATACCCTCTTCCTCAGCTCAAACCTCTCAGATTGAGTGCTTGTCCTTACTAGGGGAATACTCCTGAAAAACAGGTGTCCCTATTTTTCTTTTCCATCCTATGCTGGGGTTGTCTAACTCTTCTAGGGTTTACCTTTCCCACCCAGTCTGGGGAACCAGTCAAGGGTTTCTGGGGTACCTGCTGTTCCTCCTTTGATGTAGTAAGTTCCTCTACTTTGTCTTCCAGGTACCTGGAATAACCCAGCTTCCTTTGGTGGTACTGCCTTTGAATTCTGACCTAGTCCAACTGTTGTGAGCTGATCCAACAGGGTTTTAAACTGGGGACAATCATACCCTAAAACCACAGGATATGGGAGCTCGAGAGTTGTCAGCAGTTGGGTACTGCAGGTGGTTGACAAGAATACAGTTGAGTGTCACCTTCTTCTTGCTATCAATCTACCCTTTCTGGGTTAGGTCTTTACGGATGAGATTCTTTCCACATCCTAAATCCATGAAGGCTTGGGTGGGAACCTCATTCAGTTCAACTGAGATCACAAAGTTTGAAAGTCCTCCACATGGGTCATCTACCAAATTACAGCTTTGCATCTTCACAAAAGTATGCACCCACTCATGCTCCCACTCTTCATTTTCACGTTAGGGACAATCTTTAACAACATGCTCTTCCATTTCACAAGGGGAGCATGCCTGCAGGACTTGTTTCACTTTGATTTTAACAGTTCCTACAAAGTTTGCCACTCCCTTCCTTCATTTGACTATGCTGTCCCTTGTAGAGCTTCACTAGCTTGTGCTCCCATTCTAGATCCTCATCTATGGGCCTTTACAGTTCTGCCACACAGTAGTAGCAGGGCTTGCTCCATTTTAATTTTACCACTTCCTACAAAGGGTTCTTCATTCCCTTCTTTATCACTCCTCCTCGTATCCATTCCTGGCACAAAGTGAACAAAAGGAGAAAGTGTTCAGACCCTTGCAACTCAGATGAGCTGGTACCTCAGAGACTCCTTTTCTCCTCCGACTCCATGGTCATCTGTGCTCTGATGGTCTTTCCTTGTGAGTGTACACTTTAGCCTCTAGTGCTGGCTGAGTTACCTGGTTGATGTCCTTGGTCTCTCTTCCTTGGTATCGGCAATCTCTGGCCAAATGCCCTCTCTTTCTACAGTTGAAACAAGCTAGGGAGCCTGGTGGCTGTGGCTTGAGAATGAAGGCAGAGCTGTTCTCCTCCAGATACCATTGCTGGGGACCTCTTCTCTCACTGCCATGATAGGGAACCTGTGCAGGGTGTCTTTCAAGCTTCCGCACCAATTCTGGCATCAATTGAGCCTGATGGAAAGCATTTGCTATTTCCGATGCTTTCTCCAGGGTGAGTCCTGGCTGCTAATACACCCAATTCCACATTGGCTGGTCAGCCCATCCAGGAAGGACCTGATTTGCTACCTTGAGGCCAGTCTTTGCCTCTGGCTGTAACCACTTCCATCTTATATATCTTTTAGCCAATGAAAAAGACTGTGTAGTGTTTCCCCAGGTTGTATGGGACTCCTTTGGAACTGTTGCCAGTATGTTTCTATTGCATAACCTGCTCTTTCCAGAATGGTGGTTTTGACATCTGAATAGTTGGTTCTCCCATCAGGATTGGCAGCTTGAAAGACTGCTTGCCTTTTGCTGGTAAGTAGATTTGCCAGGTACGTAGTCCAGGTGGTTTCTGGCCAGTTAGTCATGCAGGCAATTCTTTGAAATTTTTTAAAGAATATATTGGGTCTTCACCTGCCTTCATTTGCATTGCTTGGGCTAGCTGGGTAATCTGCACATGTAAAAACTGAACCATTCCTGGAGTTGCTGCTGCCCTTCTGTGAGAGTCTGGATTGCTTCTCCATGTTAGCTTTCTGGGCTCCAGTAACACAGGATTTTCTGCCTGTTCGACTCTGACTCGTTGTATATATATGTCCCTCACTCCAGGTAGAGCTACCATCCTTAGACTGCTATGAAAATTCTCAGCCATTGCTGCAGCGAGACCCCAGGAAATGGGGGAAAAAAAACATTTCCCCCTTTTTTTCTCTTTTTGGCATGCTTCTCTACCTGTGACAAACTTAGCCCAGAAATCCCTGAACTAACACCATATGTGGCCAGAAAATAGATCCAGGTCAGACTGTCTTTAAGGTGTTCTCCACAACTTCAGCTCCAGTTCCTATGCCAGCGAATCTGGCTATGGCTGCCTTCGCAACTGCAGCTCAAACTTATAGTCTAGTGAATCTGGCTTCAGCTGCCTCAGTGAGTCCAGTATGTGCACGAGTGACTTCAGTTTCCCCTGCTCCAATCTGGAGACATTTTACAGTGGATCAAGTTACTATCTTCAAGTGGGAGTTGGCAACACTGCTCCTGCCCTCTAACCAAGAAGCACAGTTAAGCTTATGATGTAGTAAACCTGAAGGGTGAAGTAAACTGCTGGAACGGCTGACCAAGCCCCTCATTGAACAGTAGGGTTGGCAACTGCCTGGTTCTGTTTTTAAGCATGCTGTGCAGTGTCTGATCAGAAGTACTAGCCAGATGCTAAAAATCTGGTTCTTGCAGACTGCTCCTCCTCTCTCACACACACAACGTCTTGGTTAGAGGGCCTACTTGAAGAGAATGATATGGACTACTGTGGAAAGTGTCCAGATTGGAGCAGGTGGAAGTGAAGTCACTGGAGCCCAAGCTGGACTCATTGAGGCTGCTGGAGCCAGATTCATTAGAACAGAAGCTAGAACTCAAGTTGCAGAGACAGCCATAGCCAGAGTCACTGGTGTAGGAACTGAAGCGGAATTTGTGGAGGGAGCCGGATACCACCAAGGCAGAAACTGGAGTCAGCAAGATGACCGGAACTGAAGCTGCTAGAACTACTACAGCAGGAGCTGGAGCTACTGTTACATTTGCCGCTCACAGGATGGTCCCGCTAGCAGCTTCACTCACCCTGACGTTGTCAGCTGCAAACTGCCACTCCCCATGGCAGGGAAATGCATCGCTCCTGTCTTCCTCCTAGGCACATGCACACAGCACATGCCAAGCTGTACGAGCCCCACGGCAGCAATCCAGGCTCTCGGCATTTCCTGATGATGTGACATGGCCAGGTATTTAAACCCTGGCCTTGCAATCAGGCTTTGCCTTAGCAAGCAGGTCCTTCTCCTTGGAATCATTTCAGCTTACCTTATCCTCAGGTTCTGTTTTTGCCCTGCTCCAGTCTTTGCCTTGCTTCAGTCTTCAGTCTCCTGCCTTGTTCAGCTCCAGAAACGGCTTCAGCTTTGCTCTTCTCCCAAGTTTTCCGTTTCAGCTTCAGCCTTGCTCCTTGTCCATTTTCAGCTTCAGCCTTGCTCCTCATCTGTCGTCAGCTTCAGCCAGGCTCTTCTGCCTTGTCTGGTCCTTTGGATCTGACCGTAGCTTCAGACTTTTGGACTTTGTCATAGCTTGGCCCGTGCAAAGACTCATTCACTTACCTGCGGCACAGACCTTAGGGCCCTGCCCTTGAGGTTACATCAATTTTGCCAAGGCAAGAATGGCTCACGCTTACGTTATTCGAAATAGCTACACTCAGTGTAAAAGCAGAAACTGGAATTTGGACTCACTGGTACAGGAGCTGGAGCTCCCTGGGACAGATGGTACCATTGATTCAGGAACTGAGGCTGAGGCTTGGATCACCAGTGTATAAACTGAGGTTGAGGCTAAGGCTGGGATCACTACTGCATGCCTGTGATAGGGACTTTTCCCCAAACAGGGGATATATCTATATATGCAGAGAGTACAGTATGAAGGAATCTCCACTTTCCTCTTACACACCTGAATCCAGTGTATCCAAAAAGCACAGCCTGTAGAAATCCCCCCATCCCTGTCAGGAAATTCACAGCTCCTGATCCATCAGCATTTTCAGTCCAGATCTAATAAAAATGAAAAAGATATTAGTGTTAAATTTGCAGGCTACGTTACATATTAACATAGTAATGATGACATAAAAGGACCAGGTGGTCCATCCTGTCTGCTCAGCAAGCTTCTTATGGTAGTAACTTCCGGTCCGTGCAGGTATCCCCAAGCCTGAGGAGGGCACAGGAGACTTATTAACTAGGAATAATCCAACTAATTAAAGATTTGGGAATTTTGCCTCCTAAAGTCTAGCCAGATAAGTTAGATGTTTAGAATTCAGGTGGATAGATTAGGTGTGTACTGGAGGCATAACTGGGAGGAGATGAGTTAGTTGGCTACGTTTTTTGGCTAACTCTCTTAGAAAACAGACTACTATGTACTATGTGCTAAAAGCATCCTTGTATGTTTCCAGCACCATAAGCTATTTAAATTAATTTACTGATTTATTAGTTATCTTTCCATTCAAAAGAGGCTACTTGAAATTGCTCCTAAATATTCCAGGGCATTCTCTGCCAGTTGATAGAACATCCAATAGGCTATGGGCCCCTTAAATGTTACTGAAAAGGAATACATGCATCTGTAAACTGCAGTCATGTCAAATTCCTCTGAGACAGACAATCAGCATTGAAATCTATTTACTGTATTTACTGGACTGGGGAAGAAGTCTAATTTTTTAGCTTGCTTCCCTACTGTATAGTTTACTTCACTTATGCACTGTGTTTGTCAGTTATATATGAAAATTTGAGAATTAAGTAATTTGAATTTGGTTTGATTCTTTGGTTGTTAAAATGCTGATTATACTCATAACTTCAGAATGTTGGCATTGTAAATGTTTCTTACTTACCCATGATATATTAGCTTTCCAGGCCACAAAGGACCCTTCATCTTACAAAGACTCATCTGAAATGTCAGAAACAACTTCCCATCTCTTACCTGAAATGGCTCGGAAATATTCTCCAAACATTTCTTCAAGAGATTTTGTGCCTTTTGGATCTCCTTGAGCTGCATCCATCCAACAGCAAACATACTCTGAAAAAGAGACAAACATTCTGGAATTACCTCACAGCCTGCCCTTTTGGGAAATACCTGGCATTCATTTTCAAAGTTTCAGTAGGTGGGAAAGCAGAAAAACGTCTTCATCCTAGAGATTGCCCTATCCCATGTTCTATACAGATGGCCCTTTGTAACTGCATGATTTGGGGGATTCTGTATTCACACTGTGGAGTTAAGAGCTGACTTTCTGACTTTCTGATGTATCCTGGGATCTTGGAATGTGGCCAAATGTTTGGAACTTAGCAGAGCTGGGTTTAGTAGCAGTGAAGTAGGGAGAAGCCCACCATGATGTCTTCCTACTTCACTGCCCATCACCAGCTCTGGGCTCTTTTCCACTGTGCTGCAGCCTCCTTCATGCCTGTCTCCATCCCCAGAGCCGCATGACCATTGTCCTGAGCCCCAGTGACATCATCGGAGATTTACACATGAAGGCCCAGGACACTGAGGATCTGCCATTCCCTTTGCCTAAGATGCCTGCCAGTGACTATGGAGGTTGCCCAAGCCCATACCAGCTTCAAGTCAATTTCCACTGTGCTGCAGCCTCCTTCCTGTCTATCTGCATCCCTGGACCACTTTCCTATCAATCTGACCCTCCCCCCCAGTGATGTCCTTGGGAGTGATGGCATTAAGGCCTGGAAGAATGACAAAGAGCCATTCATTTTATCTGTGCTGCCTGCCAGTGACTGTGGAGATTGCTCCTGCCCATTACCCACTTTGGGCCCTTTTCCACCATGCTGTAGCCTCCTTCCTGCCTGTCTCCATCCCTGGAGACACTTGACCATCATGCCCTGCTCCCAGTGATGTCACATGCTACAAAGGAATGCTCCTTTGTGTATGCCTTTATTGTTTACTTCATTTTCTGCAGTTTGACTCAGCCAGTTTGCCAAGTTGGAGCTCTCAAATCTTTCTTGGTGATCACTGAACATGGCAGATATGGGGTCTCCCTCACCATTATATCTCTGATTCACATAGACCATTAGAACATTTAATACCTCTGTCAGTTCAACCAATGTCTATGTTGACACCGTCTTCCTCATTGACAATAAAATAATGTTAATGAATGCCCAATCTGTGTCCACAATGTTTCCTGTAATCTTCAATTTGTTGCTAGATAAGGCCCCTGATTGCTTATTCATCACAGACTTGGCTAATTGACTGATACATTCCTTTTACACCTGCTATGCCCTGTTAATTATGCAGTATTGTCACATTTGCAAAAGAACAGATGCGGTGGGGATCTACGAATTGCCTTTAAAAAAAGCCATGCAGTTGTCAATTCTTCCTGTTGAAATAGTCCCATCATATGACATATTCGTACTCATCTCAACATCTATTAGTATATGCCTTGTATACTGTCCCTCTGAGTTACTAGCTTACAACCTTTGCCCCCAGTCCCTCTGAGTTACTAGCTTACAACCTTTGCCCCCACTGGTCAAGCTTATTTATTTAAAAATGTATTACATGTTCAATAACTAACTGGTGGCTCACAATAAAACATTAAATTACATTAAAATAAAATAAAATTCACACCTAATAAAGAGAATTGAGCAACTAAACATAACGGGCACAATATTAAAAAATAAACATTTTGTTTCAGTTAACCGGATAAGATGTATCCGGTTAACTTAAATGGGATATTCAGCAGCACAACAATGTTGCTGAATATGGTGTGTAAGTCTCTATTTAACCGGATGTTAAATCCGGATAAGTTAAATCCAGCTAAGTTAAATCCAGCTTAAATACAGTTAATGCGCAATTAGAGTAGCAATGGGATCCGGCATGGGAAGCCCATTTGTGAATAGTAAACTGGCCTCAAGAGTCTCAAACTGGGGATAATCTCATCCCAAAATAATGGGTATGGAAGCTTGGGAAGAATACCTACTTCTCCATAGATTTGCCCCGCCAAGGTCCTGACTGGTTGGCTACTGTTGCTGGTCACCATGTGTGCAGGTGAATGATGCTTTCTTCCTGTAATCAATATCCCTACTTTGTTCCTTAGTGAACATGATGTTTCCTTCATTATGAAAAGTTATTTTTAAAATATGTCATTGGATTTCCTGGGTCATCTGGTCAAGATATATTTTGGCCTGGCCAAGGTAATTCAAGAAAGTTGAAAGGAATTTTCTGGCTTTGTATTCACAGGTTCAGGGTTTGAGGGCTTCTTTTTTACTCAGATATCCCTGCAAGTGTGTTATAAAATTTGGGAGAGACTGTTATTTTATGTTCCTGAACAGCTTAAATCCTTTACTGATGGCAAGAAGATGGCTGTTTCTTAGTGCTTCCTTGATTCAAGTCACAACTCTCCTAAGACAAACAGGGTTGGGTCCATCCTTAGCCAATTCTACTGGTATTATTTTCCTTTAATTCTGTATCTACTGTGTTCTCTCTTCCCCCTCCTCTCACGTTGGAAGGTCTAAATTTGAGAGAGTATTATTTTATATATTTATTTATTTATTTATTTATTTATTTAAAAGCTTTTATATACCGATTGCTGTTTGTACATCGTATTGGTTTACACGGAACACTGCGCTTATATATTACAGCATAACAATTCCATGGAACGATTGGAACAACGGTACAAAGGAATATTGTGCATATATATTATGGCATAACAATTACATGTAACGAATGGAAACAAAGGAGGGAAACAGGATAATAAATGGGAACAAAATATTAGAATGGTAGGAGAGGGGGATTAAAAAGTGAGGTAACAAACTATGGGCCTCATTTTCTAAACGGATCGCGTGCGATACCAAAATGGGGGCGGAATCGGCCCCGGAAGAGGAGGAGTCGGGGCGTCACCAGGGCCGACTCCGCGAAGACGCCATGGACGACGAAAAGGTAAGGCCCTTTTCGCGTCCAAGTTCGGACCCAATAGCTACATTTTATTTAATTTATTTATTTATTTAGATTTTTTATATACCGGCATTCGAGACAGCAGTCACATCATGCTGGTTCACATAAAACAGGGGTGCAAAGTAAACATAACAATAACAAAGTGCTGAAAAGGCAGTTACATATAACAAGGTGATAAGAACTTGGCTTAGAGGAAGAGAAAGGACAGGTTATTAATTTACACAAGTAAACGATAGGAGATAAGGTCGACCATAGTGTAGATGGAGATTAGGGGTGGCTTGTAAGTATTAGATCAATTGACGTCTGGGAAGGCTTGTATGAATATCCAGGTCCATCCAATAGTGCCACCATCTTCTATGGTGGCACTATTGGGTGTGAAACCGGCAGCGATCGCTGCCAACTAGCGCAGACCTGCCCCCCCCGTTTCGGCCCCCCACCCCTCATTCCCTAAAGTATCGCAGGCCTGCGATACTTTAGAAAATGAGGCCCTATGTACAGATTAGGCGGTTGGGTTGGAGGGAATTTAGTGAATTTATTATTTGTTGAATCACATTATATGAATTATTTCCTTCTTAGTTAATTTTTCTTTTGTTAACTCTCTCTGTTTCTGTGCAAATCATTCTTTTTTGTAATTGTAATGAAAATTAAAAATACAAAGTACACACAACACAACTGGGTCTTAAATCTATTCACAAATGGGTTTCTTATGCTGGATCCCATCACTGCTCTAACTATAGATTCTGATTTATTATAAGCTACTCAAATGCCTCTGCGCATTTAAATTTTATTATTATCCACTTTAAGACCAACTTTGGGAAAAATCAGAATATCAAATGTCAATATATCAAATTTCAATATATCAAATGTTTTCCTTGCCAGTGGGTACTTTTAACATTTAGTCCTGGCTCTGTTACTAAGCTGACCTCCATTAATGGTCTTCCCTTGTCAGCACATGCTTTAGCCTCTTCTGCTAGTTGAGTTACCGGAAATCTCTAGCCAAATGCCCTCTCCTTCATGTCCCTGGCCTAACTTCTTATTCCCTTCTAAGAAGAACATAGTCAGTTACATGGGCAGTTACATGTGTTAGGAACCCCGGCCGCGTGGGACCGCAACCGGGTCCCCTCACCTAAGCCAGTTGGAGGCCCGGCCCTACCCTCGCTGCTACTGCTCCCGGATGCTGACTCTGCCTGTGGCCTACTCTTGCACTACCTGTACGCCTCCGACTCCAGCTCCTCGTAGTCTCCTCTCTAGGCACGCATATGCGCTGAGTCACGGGATTTAAAGGGCCAGAGGCGGGAAAGCTCCCTGTGGCCCGGGTTGATTACGTCAGGCTAGGTGGGTATTTAAACCCTGCCTCTCTGCTTCCACTTCACCTCAGCAATGGGTCCTGCTCATCAGAGAGTGAGAGTTGCCTGCATTCCTCATCTCAGCATTCCTGACTCTGCCTCGTCTTGTTCCTGGTTCTAGCATTTCTGTTCCTTGCCTCTGGTCCCTGCCTTGCTCCTCGTTCCTTGGATTGGTTTCTTGGTTCTGATTCCTTGCCTGGTACTTGTCTTTGCTTGATCTCCGCCTGCCCTGACTCCTTGCCTGGTACTGACTCTTAAAAAATAAAAAAATAAAAACTCTTTAATTAATGAAACCATAATTTTAATATCTAACAAATCTATCGTTTGAATTGTTAGATCTTTAGGTAATTTATTTATTTATTTATCCATTCTTGGTTTTAATCAAACTGAATACTCTTATGTTCAGCTTCCTGTCATATAAATCATTCTAGATACGTGTGGCAACATGTAAGTTAAAAAAAGATAAATGCAGAGTCTCATTCAAGATAATCTGGCAATGGTCAGAAGAAGAAAGTCATTTAGGAGGGTTAGAGTTCCCTTGACGGTGTGAAAGGGGAAAGAAGTTGGGAGAGATAATCAGAGGCTTGTCCATTCAAGCATTTGAGGACAATGCAGAGAGTTTTGAAATGTATCTTGCCTTTCAATGAGAGCCAATGAAGCTGATGTACAATAGGTTTAATGTGATCAGTTGCTTTTGCACCTACCAAAATTTTTCCAGTAATACTTTGTAGGAACTGGAGGCATTTCACACTGTATTGTGACATGCCATTGTATACTGAATTGCAGTAATCAATTCTGCAGATGATTAGTCCATGGATTACATTAGCAATATTGGGGGTCATTTTCAAAGGAGTTACGCATGTAAATGTGACATACTATCGTAGCAATTTTCAAAAGCTATTTACTCGAGTAAAGTGCACTTACTTGAGTAAATCCTATGGACAATTCAATGGCATATATTGTAGCAATTTTGAAAAGCCCACTTACTTGAGTAAAGTGTATTTACTCGAGCAAAAACCAGTTTTGCTCGAGTAAATGCTTTTTAAAATCTACCCCATTGTGTCTATCAAAAAAATTGCAGAATTGGTGGATCTGCCACAGATACAAGAGAAGGACCTCACTACTTTAGAAATTTGAGATACCATTGTGAAGGACAATGAGGAGTACCATCTTGGTCCACATGAAGGTAGATGATGTTGGTGATGTCCACCAAGATTGATTCTGTTCCATGGCCTTTTCTGAAGCCTGTTTGGTATTGATAAAGGATACTGTATTCGTCCAAGAGTTGAGGTAGATACATTTTCCTCCACCTTGGATAAGAAGGGAAAATTGGAGACTGGGCAATAGTTGTCTAATTTTGATCCCAAGTCAGAACACAATTGAAGAAACCTATAAGAAATAACCAATTATCTAGCAGAAATCAAACAATGCCTATCCTCCATAAAACTCATAATAAGCATCGAAAAAACCAAATTAATAATCCTAGACAAAAAAGCTCCATTACAACCACTCAAAATGGAGGACCCGAAAACACGTATCTCTCCTGTCAGCTACGCTCGAAACCTAGGAATAACCGTAGACAAAGATCTATCTTACAAAACCCACATAACAAATAAAATCAAAGAAGGATACCACAAATTGCTCAAACTCAGATGCCTTAAACCTTTTCTCACACAAGAAGACTTCAGAACAGTACTACAACTTCTTATATTCTCCAACCTCAACTACTGCAATGCCTTACTTCTCGGCCTACCTCTAACAACCATCCGTTCACTCTAAATACTACAGAATACAGCAGCCAGAATTCTTACAGGAACAAAGAAATACGAGCATATCATACCAATACTTATCTCTCTACACTGGGTCCCAATAAAATACAGAATAGAATACAAGGTTCTAACAATCCTTCACAAAATAATTACAGGACAAAAAAAATCTATGGCTGAACAAACACATCATACCCCATGCACCAAAAAGGAATCTTCGATCGACGAACAAAGGCCTCCTTAAAATACCTCATGTAAGATCTACTCATCTGAAGACAACTCGTGAGAGAGCTATTTCCCTCGCCAGCCCCACCCTTTGGAACGCATTCCCAAGCGAAATAAGAACGCAACCTGATATCAAAACCTTTAAAAAAGATTTGAAAACCTGGATGTTCACAAGAGCCTATGCAAATGATCTCATCCATCAACACAACAAGAACTCCACACAAACTTCCACCAAGAAAAGTCCACTTCCTCAAAGAAACATAATCACGTCTAAGACAACGCAAGAAAACACTAAGAAAACACCAAGATAAGCCTACTGCTTCAGAGAAACATAAAGCATCAAAGACAACCCAAGAATCTACAAGTCAATACACATAGCCACATCCAATGGGCTAGCACAACCACTCAAACTATACAACAACCATGATGCAAACTCTATCGTAAAAAATATGATCTAACATTGTTTCTCTAATACGACTCAACTTTTGTTTATCTAATGTAATTCGTATGAACCGTTATGATGGCGAATCAGCCTTTGTGTATCTAATGTAACTATTGTGAACTGTTATGATGGCGAATCAGCATTTGTTTAACTAATGTAACTATTGTGAACCATTATGATGGTGAAACCGAATGACGGTATACAAAACATGTTAAATAAATAAATAAAATAAATTTTAAAAAAAGCACCAGGTTTCATTAGCATGGGCATGATAGCAGCCTTTTTGAGTGAGCTGGATAGTAGGCCTTGGGATAACATTTATTACATTGGTTAGTCAGAGGATTAGATCCTGTTTTAGGTTACAAATGAATCTTGGAGGGATTGGGTTTAACATGTTCATTGATTGGCTGATTCATTGGAGGATTTTTACCACCTCTAGTGGAGTGATTGTCCTGAAGTCAAACAATGGGATTAAGTTTGGGAGGAGTTACAAATAATTGGCCTTATCAGAGGAGCAGTTGTTGCCTTCATGGGGTGGTTGTTGTCAGGGTGAGTGAAGTAGAAGAGGTGGAAGGATGAACGAATAACTTGTATTTTTTCTGTGAAGAATTTGGCGAAGTCTTTGGCAGTGTAACCCTCTGAGTTGGTAGGAGGAATTTGGGTTTCCAGTTTGGAGAGTTTTTATACAAGGTCAAAAGTTTACTTCAGTAGTTCATGGAACACAGTCAACATGGATTTATTCAAGGTGTTGCACTGGAGGTGGACCCTTGGCCTGGTGCAGGATTGGTAAGGCTCTCTGGTCGGACCCAGTGAGCACCTGCCACCAGGAGGCGGAGCACACTAGGAAACAGAGGCTAGCTGGAGCTTCAGCAATAACAGTCCAGGGGTTCCGCGGGTTGAGCCCTTGGTTATCCGGACCGCCTGGACTTAGGTGGGCCTCAGAGGGTCTCCTGTAGAGCTAGCGGAGAGGTGTGCCCACCAATAGCAAAGGTGCACGGCTGATGGAAAGCAGGTGAGCTAGACTGGAACAGAGAGTCCTGGAGACCACTGGAAGGGAACATGAACTGAAGGTCCTCCGGACAGGATAGGCAGCGCCTAGTGGTCTAGCTTGGAGAATGTCATGGGCAGCATCACAGCAGGCAGACCTGGTGGTCACGAGAGGAGCAAAGAGAGTGTCCGAGTGAAGCGCAAGGGTCAAAGCCAGGGTATCCGTCCAAGGGTGGTCAACCAAAGCAAGGGTCAGTTCCAGGTATCAGTCCAAGAGTGGCCAATGGCGAGCAGAGGTCAGTTCCAGGTATCAATCCGAGCACAGTCAATGGCGAGCAGAGGTCAGTTCCAGGCAGCGGTTCAAACGTGGTCAAGGGCAAGCCGAGGTCAGTACCATGAATAAGTCCGAGAAGGTAAAACATGGGAAGCGTAGCAGGAATCAGGAAGGACCACGGGAATACAGACACAGGACACTGGAACACAGGAACACTGGAGCAAGGACAGGAACACAATAACGCAGGAACACAGGATGGCAACTAGCTTCTCACTAATGAGACGACCCGTTTGTCAAGGCAAGGAACTGGAGACTGAGCCCTGCCTTTATGCAGGGCTCAGGTGATGTCATCGTTGTGCGCCATGGAGGAGTTTCCTGCGCTTGGCCCTTTAAAGGGCCGGGTGATCCACATGTGCCTGGGGGCGGACCTGACGCAGACGAGGAGCCCCACCGTGAGGAGCCGCATGGTCGAAGGCCCCGAGGGACCTGGAAACGTCGTGGGACGCCGCAGACACCAGGGACTAGCTGCGGCTGTGAAGGAGGATAGACCAGGCCTTACGGAGGAGAGCCCGAGGTGAGCAGGCCCGGCCGTGGCACCAGCGCGGCTGGGACGTGCAACTCAAGGGAAGTCTTGCCAAACAAATCCGCTTCATTTTTTGAAGGGGTTAATAAACATGTGGATAAAGGTGAACTGGTAGATATAGTATATTTGGATTTTCAGAAGGCGTTTGACAAAGTCCCTCATTAGAGCCTTGTAAGAAAACTAAAAAGTCACGGGATAGGAAGCAATGTCCTTTCGTGGATTACAAACTGGTTAAATGACAGGAAGCAGAGAGTAGGATTAAATAGTCATTTTTCTCGGCTGCAGCTTCTTAATTTACCTACCGGTGATCTTTTCCTGCCTTGCGAGACCTGGATGTCGGGGGCGGAGCCGGGTGAGACGCCTACAAGAGCGGCGTCCTAGCAGCTCCCCACTCGCTGCAGCTTCTTAATTTACCTGCCAGTGATCTTTTCCTGCTGGTCTTTTCCTGCCTTGCGAGACCTGGACGTCGGGGGCGGACCCGGGTGAGACGCCTACAAGAGCGGCGTCTTACCGGCGCACCACAGCCGCTGGCGCGCAGCTTTGCTTGGCTTAGCTTGGCGACATTGGCGTTGGCAGGAAGTTCTGTTTTAATTGATCTGCAGCCACGAGACTACAGGAAGGGAATAAAGAGTTCCATTTTGTCAACGGCAAGGATCCTCGGTAAGATTTATACTTACCTTTTTTTATTTTTGTTGGTTCAAATATTAGGTTTGACTGAGCCTTCTCTTTGTAATGCCACATACATTCTTGCTTTGCAAGAACCCCTATAGATAAACCCGGAGGAGGAGTCACAGGAGGATCAAACCAGGAGCAGGGTTTGATCCTTCAGACACAGGAAACATCTTTAACCCCAGGGGCATCAGTGACACCAGAGCCACCAGCCGGGATTAGAGTTGGGATATCTCTTGGAGTAGATCCTAAACGTAAGATGGATTTTTTATCACTGCGAGACCAGAGAGAAGCAGATGTATCAATCTGCTCCTCGGAGAGCCCGCAAATGGGTTCCAGGGATCAACGTGATAATACATCAGGACAATCCACACCCGGCCAGACTCCAATAGAGGGAGGAAGTGGTAATATTCAAGATGGACTCTTAACTGGTATTTCCATAATAACTCCTAAAAATTTAACCCTTGAAGAAATTGGTACCATGCTAGTCTCAATGCAGAGATCTATAAATAATATAGCAAATACGATGCAAGAAGTTTTAAATAAGAATGTGGTTCTCCAATCTAAGACTGATAGAGTAGAAGAATCTGTGAATTCTGTGCAGGTTAAGGTGAATGAAATGGATAAAATCCAATTAAATTTAATTAAATCTGAGAAAATTCACTTTGAGAGATTGGCGGTAATAGAAAATCATGTTAGGAAAAACAATTTGAGGATACTGAATTTTCCCAAAAGTCATTTAATATCTCCAATAGACCTGTTTAAAAGTTATTTGGTAAATATTTTAAAGTACACTAATGAAGCAATACCAGCAATTGCAAGAATGTATTATATATCTCAAAATCAGGAAATAAAAAGTCAGAAACAGGATAATCAATCTGAATTAAATCTATCTGATTTATTAGAAAAATCTTTTGAAACAAATATAAGTACTAGAGCCACTCTCATTATACAATTTTCCTTCCTATCTGAAAGAGACTCTCTATTGAGATTATATTTTAGACATCAGAATGAGAAGTTTTATGGTCAGAGCATTAGGATTTTTCCTGACATATCACGAGCAACACAAATCAGGAGAAAGGAATTTTTATTAATGAGAGGAGAAGCTCAGAATAAAGGAGCAAAATTCTTATTGAGATTTCCGTGTCAATGTATTATTACAAATCAGGGGAATAAGTATATTTTCACTCAGTCTAGCCAGTTAAGGCAATACTTGGATACCCATTCCTAAGAACCTTTATTGTGCTGGTAATTAGTAAAAGGAGAGCGTTGACATAATTACCTCTTTCAGATTTTCCTATTAATAGTCTGCTTCTAGAGAACTACGATCCCTCCGTATTCTCCTTTTCCTATTATTGTATTTCAAAGATAGTTATTCACAGATAGAAATAAGTTGACTGAGTAAATGTATTTTCTTCTTGTGTTATTTCTGAATACTGTGAAATGTATCTAAATGTTATAAAAGTTCAATAAACAATAAATTAAAATAGTCATTTTTCTCAGTGGAAAAGGGTAAACAGTAGAGTGCTTCAGGGATCTGTACTTCGACTGGTGCTTTTCAATATATTTATAAATGATCTGGAAAGGAATACGACGAGTGAGGTAATCAAATATGCGGATGATATAAAATTACTCAGAGTAGTTAAATCACAAGCGGATTGTGATACATTACAGGAGGACCTTGCAAGACTGGAAGATTGGGCATCCAAATGGCAGATGAAATTTAATGTGGACAAGTGCAAGGTGTTGCATATAGGGAAAAATAACCCTTGCTGTAGTTACACGATGTTAAGTTCCATACTAAGAGCTACCACCCAGGAAAAATATCTAGGCATTTGGTGGATAATACTTTAAAATCGTCGGCTCAGTGTGCTGCAGCAGTCAAAAAAGCAAACAGAATGTTAAGAATTATTAGGAAGGGCATGGTTAATAAAATGGAAAATGTCATAATGCCTCTGTGTCGTTCCATGGTGAGACTGCATCTTGAATACTGTGTACAATTCTGGTCGCCGCATCTCAAAAAAGATATAGATGTGATGGAGAAGGTACAGAGAAGGGAAACCAAAATGATAAAGGGGATGGAACAGCTCCCCTATGAGGAAAGGCTGTAGAGGTTAGGGCTGTTCAGCTTGGAGAAGAGGGGGGATATGATAGAGGTCTTTAAGATCATAAGAGGTCTTCAACAAGTAGATGTGAATCGGTTATTTACACTTTCGAATAATAGAAGGACCAGGGGCATTCCATGAAGTTAGCAAGTTGCACATTTAAGTCTAATTGGAGAAAATTCTTTTTCACTCAACGCACAATTAAGTTCTGGAATTTGTTGCCAGAGGATGTGGTTAGTGCAGTTAGTGTAGCTGGCTTCAAAAAAAGTTTGGATAAGTTCTTGGAGAAGTCCATTAACTGCTATTAATAAAGTTTACCTAGGGAATAGCCACTGCTATTAATTGCATCAGTAGCATGGGATCTTCTTGGTGTTTGGGTACTTGCCAGGTTCTTGTGGCCTGGTTTGGCCTCTGTTGGAAACAGGATGCTGGGCTTGATGGACCTTTGGTCTGACCTAGTATGGCAATTTCTTATGCTCTTATGTTCTTATGACTATTCTAGCTATTTGGAAATGTAGTTTTTTTTTAGTTTGCCAGATGCAGAGACAAAGGCTCATATCTGTTATTTTGTTTCCACCTTGCCTGTTCAAGTTGTCAGGATTATTGTTTAAGGAAACCTTCATGGAACCATAGAGAATTCCTGAGGGTATTGGTGGGATTGGATTTGAATGGGTCTGAGGTGGTGTTTGTGGGTATGTTGATAAGATTTTTTAGGTTTTCACTTGTGATACAAGCTAGGTTTCTGGTTGGATGTTTAGATGTAGGTACATGGAGGATTTCATTTGGGAATGGAATAGTGGCCCAGACAAGTTTATGGTTTGACCAGGAAATTGGGATTACCGGTGTTGAGTCAGAGTCTATCTTGATGCTAATGGACTGGAAAATTATGTTGAGCGTATGCCCATGCCTGTGTGTAGGGACCATGATTAGTTGGGTAAAACTGTAAAACTGAGGTCATCCATATTGTGTTGGAAGATAGTGGCATGCCCTTTGAGGGAAGACTCAGCTTTATAGAGGAAATCCCCTAGGACCAAGAGGTTGTGAGTAGTAATAGCAGTATCATATAGGAATTTGGATAGTTTCAGGAAGAAGTCAGAGTGGCTATCAGGCAGGTGGTAGATGAGAATGATTTTAGGATTTTCATTGTCTTGGAGCTTTTTTTTTTTTTATTACGCAGTCTGATTTTCCTAACTGTTTGATAGTTTCTAGTTCCAGGGCCAGTGAGTATTTGAAGATACTAGCTACTTCTCCTCCTCCACCTTCAGGTTGAGGAATATGGTAAACTTGGTAGCCAGGAGGACAGAGTTGGTTAAGACTAAAAGTGTCATCTTCTCCAAGCCAGATCTCTGTAAGACATATTATGTGGAGCTTGTATTCTTCAATTAGGTCAAGGATACGGTGGTATTTACTATTTGCTGAGTGTAAGTTGAGAAGGCTAAGTTGTATGGAGGAGGTGTGTTTTTGGTTAAGGTGGATGGGGTCTTTGGGCAGCAAGAGAATATGGAGGAGATGCCTAGCATGGATTTGTTTTTGGTGGTTTTGGCACCCTCCTGCCCCAGATTCCCTGGTTTGGCAGGGTGGCTTTGTTGAAGCACAATGTAGTTCAATTTGTGGGTTAGCACTTTTCTCCTCTTTTTTTTTTTTTTATAATTGGATGATTGTTTGAGGTATGAGAATCTTCAGGACCTATTAAAGGATAATCAGAACAGTATAGGATAATTTAAACTCAAAGGATAGGCTTGTAAGGAAGTTGGTCTTTGTTGTGGTAGACAGTCTTCACAATTTAGACATCAAGGATCGAAGGTTATTGCATAGGTGTCAAGGAATGCTGACTCACAGTTAGAGGCTGGAAGGAGCACAGGATCTGCTGAGGTTATGATGAAGTTACGAGCAAAGGGGCAACTTTGGCTTGCCCCTTTGGCATCGGTCCCACTGGTGGCTCTAGTCAGATGATATCAGGGGCAGGAGGGAGGAGGGGCCCAATCAAGATACAGGATTGGTGTCTATGGTGGGGGAAGGGAAAGGATTTCTGGAGATCGATGGTGGGGGTTTCCCTCCTCTCTTCCTGCTGTGGTCACTGATCCATTTGTAAGTACTAGGTTCAGTATCACTCCTTCACCATTTGAGCAGAGCCCCTTGGAGAGCATCCACAATCTCTTTCTTTCTCACAGATTCTGCAGAAGAGATTCTCCAGTGCACATCTGCTAAATTAAAATCTCCAACAAGCAACACTTCTCCCTTCCTTCTTGCCTTTATATGACTTTGGCCAGTTTTCTGTCCAGTTCTTCTGTTTCATTTGGACACCTGTAGACCACACCAGTTGAAAGTGTCATCATCTTTTTCTAAGTCAGCCCACAATGCTTCTTCTTTTCTCCATGCCTACTGCATTTCAGTGCTTCAGATAATGTTTTTGACATAAAGAGCTACTCCTCTCCCATTCCTGTCATCTCTATCCTTTCTCAATAGGTTATAGCCTGGTATGGTCATATTCTATGTGATACAATAATATTCCTCCTCATCAATGAAACATAATTATGTTAACTAGACCATCATAATAGGCAACAGAGAAAATGTTTATACTTTCTTCCACCTTATATATCTTGGTCATGAGGCTCTCTGAACAATGTCTCCATAATAGCAATAATATCCAAGTCCACCTCTACCATAAGAGACTGCAGGTTTGGTATTTTATTGCCCAGACTACAAGCATTTGTACTTATTGCTTTCCAACCTTTCTTACTTGGCCTGCTGCTCTTCCTAGTCACCCTTTTGTTTAGATGTGAGCTCTTGACTTTATTATTGTTGTTAATGTCTGCCCTCTTCCTAAATTTGTTGAGGGCAACATTCCAACTTCCTTCTGCCACCCCCATCCTCTAGTTTATTTTTTGTAATTTTCTTTTTATTAGAAGGTTTATGCATCATATAAAAGCACATTACAAATAAACCATTATACCTCAAAAAGGCGGAACCAATAGCTTCAACTCACAATCGGTACAATGATCTGAACAATATGGTCCATTATAACCTTATCAACTGAGTAAAGTAAACCTACTATATTCATAATCCCCCCCTGGAACACCCCCCACCCTCTCCTACCCACTCTGTACTCAATCTGTGTGGGAATCTGTCCATTGCTTAAATGGTACCCACGTTTTATGGTATTTTACCACTGAGTCTCTGTGCAAGGCTGTCAGGTACTCCATTTGAGAAATCCACTTCAATCTGCATAATACCACCGAGAAAGAGGGTGCTCGTGTGTCTTTCCAATGCTGGGCTATTTCTCCACGTACCGCATGGGCCATGGCTCTGATAAAATAACCTTGTTCTATTTTCACCCTATTGTCTAGAAAATTCAGCAGCATCTCCCTGGGGCGGAGCTGTATGTCAAGATGTAGTAAATTCTGTAACCAGCTTTCTGCATGAGTCCACAATATTTTGACCTCTGGACACGTCCACCACATATGATAAAAATCACCCTCATACCCACATTTGCTCCAGCATAAGGAGTCCTCCCATATTCCCATGTTCTTCAATTTACAAGGGGTGACATACCAGCGAAATAACATTTTATAGCTATTTTCTATCAGCTGAGCAGCTATAGAACTGCGGCTAATTGCCAAGAAACACTCATCCCAGTCACCCTTTGTAAACGGAGCTCCAAAATCTGTTTCCCAAGCTTGAATATGCCGCAACTTGTGAGTCACTGCTCTATTTAGTAGAGCATATATCTTGGAAATTACCCCCTTTATCAAATGAGCTTTTTCACAATACACTTCAATGAGCGTTTTCCCCTTAAGCATATCTGCCCGCACTGTTTTAGAGAGCAGAAAATGTCGCAGTTGTATGTACGCAAACCTATCTGCTGAAGGTAACTGATAGACATGTCCCACTTCCTCAAAAGACTTCACCCCCTTATCAAACCACCACTGTCCAAGAGTACACAACCCCTGTTGTGCCCACTCCTGAAATATTTTCCCCCCTTTTCCTGCAGGAAACTCCTCGCAACCCCTAATCCTGGTGGAATATAGATAAGTGTGTTCCCCTACCAATTGTTTCCTCCAGCGCTGCCACAATATCACAGTGGTAGCTAAACAGGGCTTAATAGCAGAAAGGTCAAGGGTATGAGCCCTCCTACCCCAGAACAGATCCTCTATCAACAGAGGAGCCACGATATCTCTAACTGAACCCATTGTTTAATCATCTTAAGATTGTGAAGATCCACTAGCGCCCGCAGTTGGGAAGCCACATAATATTTTAGCAGATTGGGCACTCCCAATCCCCCTTCTGCTTTAGACTGATAAAGCACCACCCGAGCCACCCTAGGTGGCCTCTGCTTCCAAATAAAGGAGAAAATCTTAGCCTGAAGCCCTCTTAAATATTGAGGAGGGACCACACAAGGTAGCGTTTCTTCCGCCAGTCGCGGAAGAAAAGTCATTTTAATACCCGCAATCCTACCCAGCCACGTAAGGGTCAACCTATCCCACATCTGTAAATCCCGCACCACCCATTTTAACAGCAGATGATAATTTAAATCAAACAAATCTTTACAGTCTGAACTTAACTGAACTCCTAAATATTTAACAGAATGCTTTGCCCACGCAAAGGGAAACTGCTGTTTTAAATAGGTAATCAAAGTAGGAGATAGATATACCGGCAGTATCTCCGATTTTTCCTTATTTACCTTAAAACCTGACACCCGTCCAAAAGCCTCCAATTCCGGTAGTAAACCCTGTAGGGAGTACTCAGGGTCCACCAGAGTAAACAATACATCATCAGCATATAATGCTATCTTATACATGGTATCCCCAACCAGTATCCCCTGTATACTCGCAGTTACCCTAATTTTCTCCGCTAGAGGTTCTAAGCATAAGGCGAATAACAAAGGTGACAGAGGGCATCCTTGCCTTGTCCTACGCTGCACTGCAAAGTTATCCGTATAGCTCCCATTGACTTTTATGCATGCTGCAGGCTGACTATATAGTTCTTGCACCCACGTGAGAAAACCCCCTCACAAACCAACATTCTGCAGTACCTGGAAAAGAAAGGGCCAGTGAACCCTGTCAAACACCTTTTCTGCGTCAACCCCAAATAAAACGGAAGGAATCCGATGCCTGTGTGCGTGATGTATTAAATTGACTACCTTGTGAATATTATCTCCAGCCATACGATTCGGCATGAAACCAGCCTGATCATCATGGACTAGCAGTGTAATAACCTGTTTCAATCTATTGGCCAAGATTTTTGCCAACAGCTTCAGATCAATATTGATGAGCGAGATGGGCCTATAGGAACTACAGAGCATCGGATCCTTCCCCAGTTTCGGCAGTATGGTGATCCCCACCACGTTTGCCGCTGGCAGTAGATGATCTCCCATAGTCAAGCTATTAAACATGTTGGCCAAGGGAACCACCAAATCCTCCTTAAACTTCTTATAAAATAGGGAAGTATACCTGTCGATTCCAGGTGCCTTCCCGGATTTCAACTCTGAGATGGCCTCTAATACCTCTACAGAAGATATAGGATGACTCACGCCTTCCTGCAATGACTCTTCCAAGTATGGAAGCTTAATCCCCTCTAAGTATTGGGAGATGTCAGCGTCTGTGGCATTATTCTCTCGGGTATACAATTTAGCAAAAAAACTGATTAAACTAGGCACTAATCCCCACCCCGTCTATCACTAGAGTCCTGTCATTCGCCTTAATTTTAGTAATTTGGGATTGGGCAATCCTGGCTTTCAAAGCATGAGCCAGTAGCTTCCCCGCTCTGTTGCCGTCCTCATAGTATTTCTGTCTCAAAAGGTCTCATCTGTCTCAAAAAGTCTCATCTGCATCCAGCTTCAGCAGTTGAGTTCTAAGGTCCCCTAATTCCGTTAAAAGGCGTCTGGTTGGTGTTTGTTTGTGAGCTGTTTCCACTTGTGCCAACCTTACCCGTAAAGCTGTGCATTGTTTACCCTTCTCTTTCTTTTTGTGGGAAGCAAGGGCAATAAATTTTCCCCGCAGCACAGCTTTGAGACAGTCCCACAATACTATAGGTTTAATCCCATCACCATCATTAGTGCGTAAATAATCCTTTATAGCCAGTCTGATCTCTGATTCCACCTCCTTATCCTTAAGTAGTGAATCATTCATCCGCCAAAACCGGCGGCCCGTCCCTAAAACTATCCCATGAAAGGACCACCGTATGGGCGCATGATCCGACCATATTATGCTCCCAATGTCTACGGCTGCGGTTATCCCAACCAATGTTTTATCAATAAAAATATAATCAATTCTGGTATATAGGTCATGGGCCTTAGAATAGAAAGAGTAATCCCTGCACCCAGGCTGTCGCTCCCTCCAAATATCCACCACCTGCCATTTCATAAGAAACCCCTGGAAGGCATCCAGGTCCACCTTAGAATAAAGCCCCCTTCCCTTAGAGCAGTCTACCCTAGGATTGCAAACTAAATTAAAATCCCCCCCTATTATCAATTTCCCAGTGGGAAACCTCAGTAATTGGTCATCCAATCTGAGAAGCACCTCCCTCTGGAGCGCATAAGGGTTATAGACCGTCACCAGGATGTATAAGATCTGATGAATATACAAGGGGACAATAAGAAATCTGCCCTCGGGGTCTCTATGAACTGAGTCAACCTGAACCAAAAGATCCCTGGAGATTAAAATCCCCACCCCTGAATATTTTGACTGCAGGGTACTGGCAGCCAAAAACACCTGAGGGTAATGAGCAAAAGTCAGCAAATGTTCATGTTTTTTACGGAGATGAGTCTCTTGAATGAACAAAATATTCGCCTTCAAAGCAATGGCCTCTCTAAACATACTCTTGCGTTTCGAGGGATGGTTGAGACCCTTAACGTTCATAGAGACTATCGTCATGGCCATCATCTAGTAGCATACTCTTCTCCCCCAAGCAAAATTACAATCCCCACCTTGCCCCCACATCCCCGCCCAGAACCACATTCACACCGCACTACTAACCCACAATAAACACTATCCCACCTTTGCCCACACTCATTCCCCCTTTCCCCAGGAACCATATCCTCCCTCCCCCCCTACGCCTTCTCCTTTGATCATGTCCCTCCCACCCCCCCAAAAAATTCTCCCGCAGTGCTGCCATCAGCAGGATCCCTTCTAGGAGTAAGTGAGGTCACCCCTCCCCTCTCCCACCCACCTTCCCGTCTGAAAATGCAAAAATATCAACGGTAGAAGCAAACATCAAAGTATGACATTTTTAACTAATATAGGTAAACCACTTATAATAGCCCTGCGTATCACACAGTTGGCCACACCAGATCCGTCTGTATCCTGTAAAGATGTACAGCAGTCCATGCTTTACCCTGGGAGCTCAGTCTATGCTTTCCGATGTTCCGATGTTGCGTCGCAGTCGAGAGCCCGACTTCCCCACTCGTTGCCATCTGGGACGCTCCACTCCAATAGCTTTCTGGCTGCCTATCTCCCCATCTGGAAGAGTTAATCCTGCTCCTGCCAAGACTGGGGCCGCCTCGGCTCTCGCTTTGATGTGGTATGTGGTGCCCTCTTTTGTGAAGGCCAGACTGGTCGGATATGGTCCCGCCCTGTTCCCCCCCCCCTCTCCTCCCCCCGGCCCCAGCCCCCCTCTCTCCCCTCCGTTGCAATGCACCTTTGCGCGGTTACTAGATTTACTCTTTATATATTTATTATAAATCACTTATTTTATTATTATCAGTTTACTATTAATTAGCCATAGACTATATATTATGTTAAGTGGCATATGGACTGTATTTGCATATCCTTGAGTTATTTTCATGTTATTTGTGCCTCAATTATCCTAATTTTCATGTTATTTGTGCCTCAATTATCCTAATTTTTACAAATGCTTAACAATGTTTCAATGTATCGCTCCTTCGCGACAGTTCTGTTGTACTGTAAACCGGTATGATCTGTACATCCTACAGGAATGTCGGTATATAAGAATTCAAAATAAATAATTGTAATTGTAAACCGACATGATGCGATTTTTATCGCGAATGCCGGTATAGAAAAACTTAAAATAAATAAATAAATAAATAAATAAATAAATAAGTCCACCGATATCTCAAATTTTCTCTTCGCAGTAATGCAAGGTTGCAAGTCTCTTCTTTTCTGAAGCGTAACCGCTGCAAGGTCGTTGTAGATTGCGATAGTCTGGCCATCCCACTGAATGGAGTCCATCTTTCGCGCCTTTTGCATGATGGCATCCTGAAGGCGATAGCTGTGCAAGCACGCTATGATGTCATGGGGAACATTCGCTTTTGGGGCTCGCAGTGCTCTGTGCGCCTGATCTAGTATAATTTCACCATCCGCGGAAGCCTGGTGATTGGAGCTGCCCTTTAGTAGGTCCCTGCAGATATTTTGTACCACCAGCCCAATGTCTTTGTAGCTTTCAGTTTCAGGTACTCCCCAAATTCTAATATTTGCACGCCAAGATCTGTTTTCCAAATCTTCCAATTTGAGTAAGATCTCCTCATTAGTCACTTGTAAATCAGTCAGGTCCGATCGGACATGGGAGACCTCCACAACTTGCCCCTCCACTATATTTTCAACATCTTCGACCCACCGGCCGTAGTCCCCCAGCTCTGAGCGGAGCTCCGTCAATGCCTCCTGCATATCCGTTTTAATGGATTTTATGTCTCTCTGTATTTCGAGGAACCACTTTTTAAAGTCCTCTTTGGTGGGCTCTGTCATCGACCCTGACCGTCCCGCCTCCCGTTCAGCAGGCATAACCTTCCGACTCTGACCGCGTGGAGCTGTCTGCCATGATGGAATCACCCGAGTCTAATGCTTCACTCAGGGCCGCAAATCTGGAGCCCCCTGGCTCATAAGAGAAAGTCTTTAAATCCACCGATTTTTTCCGATTTGCCATCTCCAAGAAAACCTCTATCCTCTGGAGTACCCCAGAAGAAAAAATTAGCCCCGATGATACCGATAGAGCTTAGATTAGGTTAGGTGGGAAAGGAGCTATCGCTTCAAGCGACCATGCCTGTCGGGATGATGTCACTTCCTCTGTCCCCATCCTCTAGTTTTAACACTTTATGATATATCTGATTTTTTCACTTAGGATCATTTTTCCTGCCACAGACAAATGTAAGTTATCTATATCATATAACCTCAGCCCCCAATATACAAATCCTTAGTTTCTTACACCAGATTTCGAGCCATAAATTGAAGTTATATATATGGATTAGCTTTTCATTCTCCTTTCCATGAACAGTTAACACTTCTGAAAAGACAATAGTCTTTGCCATATGCCCAATAAGCTTCCCCAGAGTTTGAAAACCTCTGTAATGCTTGGATGCTGTTTTTAGCAAGGTCATTGGTTATTGGATGGGTGATAACATTGATTCTAGAGACCTTATTTTCTTCTTTAATTGTACTGACAATCTGGTTTGCATTTCTACCAGCTGAAAATCCTGGAGGACATTAAACTATTTGTCCCCCTTAAAAAGAGTCCCCAAATTAGTGCCTCTGATGTTAGGGGTGTGGACCTTGAGCCGGGACGAGGGTTGGTAACCCTACCGAGGGACAGCCCCCAGTGGTCCTCATCACTAGGAGATGGTTCTGAGGGAGAAAACCCAGCTGGAGCTTCACCTATACTAGCCCTCATTCCCCTCAGATTGAGCCCTTGGGTGCTGGGGCCGACATGTCAGGTGCAGGTCTCCTCACGGTGCGGAGTCCAGGGAGAAGATGAAGTGGCGTCAGGAAGTCCGGGTTGTGGCAGGCGGCGTTCACGAAAGACCGTGGGTAGGCCAGGAGTCGGGGCAGGCAGCGAACAGGCAGCACGTTAAACCAGGCCAGAGGTCAAGGCAGGTAACGAACAAGCAGAGATGAGAAGACAAGCCAAAGGTCAGGATGGGCAGCAGACAAGCGGAGTCAGGAAGCCAAGCTGAAGTCAGAAACAGAAGAACAATCCGAGGAGCGGGACTCAGGAACAAGCAGGAACTCTGGAATGCAGCAACAACACACTCACATGAGCAGGACCTGTTGCCAAGGCAAGGCACAGGAAGCTGATGCGGCCTTAAATATCCCAGAACTGTGATGTCATTTCGGGGGCCGGGCCAAGGTTTCCTGCCGCGGCCCCTTTAAGTAGAGATGAGTGCCACGTGTGCGTGCCTAGGGGAGCACACAGAGAGAGGAAGTTGGCGGCGTCCGGTGCCACGTGGGAGAGATGCCGCCACAGGATTCGGGGCCCGGATGTACCGGGCCGTCGAGGAGGGTCGGGTGCCTGCCAATGTGGGTAAGGGGGACCAGCCGCGGCATCCCAACATCTGATGACTGAGATTCCAAGCACAATGAGCTTTCTGTAATGACATTTTATAGTGTTATGGGGTTTCTATGTGCGGTGAATGTCTTTCCTTTCAGATACCTCTTCATTTTCCATTGCTGGAGCATTTTCATTTTTCAATTCAGAAAAGGTATTTTTTAAGGGTATCATTGGGGAGAGTGAATGTCTCTAACAGGTCTTAATCTTCCAGAGCCCACAGTAATCCATTTATTTATGAGTTTTCAACTCTTCTGTGGTAGTGAGGGCAGATATCCTGGATGCTGCACAGCTGGGGAAAGTCCACAGATCTATGGTTCACAGATCTAATCCTACCAGAGTCTACTGTAATCGATTTATTCCTGGGCTTCCTAATGTTCTGTGGGAGTTGGATCAGGTATTCCAGATACAGTATAGTTGGAGAGGTTTAATTAAAAATAGATAACTCTTCTTTCATGTGAGTCAACTCTTTTTTTTATTACAAACAGCTGAAGGCAAGGACAAGCCTTAAGCTTCCAGATAGTAAGTCTTTGGACTAAAACACCACAGTTGTTATAATGAATAAAAGTCATACTGTTATTCCATGTTTATGATGATCATTTGTATTATTGTGACTAATCTGCTAGTTGTTCAATTAATACTTAAATTTGAGTGGACAATATTAGACCTATGACCTTGTAAGAACTATTTAAGAAGAGTAGACTCTAAAGATGGGTAAGTAAGGGGTAGGGAGTATGTAGGGGGGGGGGTGTTCCTTTGTTTTGAGCCTGTAACTTGGACTACCTCATACTGGGAACTTGTTGGGACATAGTACCTAATTTAACTGTGGTTTTTCTTGGCACAATATTGGCGACTAAGTTTACATGCATTTGACAATGCTATTTCAGTTTCTGTTTTCCCTTAAGCTGAACAACCGGTATGCAGCTTTGGAAGCAGAGAAGAAAAAAATGTACCAGGATGAGGAAGAACTGAAACCCCAAAGCTGTCGGCTCAACAGACACTGCACCTAGAAGATGGAGGGTAGTGGTAGTTGGCGACTTATTTGAGATGAGTTATCCTGGGCAATGTGCTGTCTGCCAGAAGCCAAAATCCAAGACATTTCAGAGTGATTGCTAAAAATTCTCAAGCCTACAGATTACTATCCAATGCTGCTCATCCACATTGGCACGAATGATACTGCTAAGTACCACACAAATTGTAGAAAAATGACTTAATGGTTCTGGGAAAGAGGGTAAAGTAGATAACATAAGAACATAACATAAGATATGCCATACTGGGTCAGACCAAGGTCCATCAAGCCCAGAATCCTGGGTCCAACAGTGGCTACTCCAAATCACAAGTACCTAGCAAATACCCAAACATTAAATAGATCCCAGGCTACTATTCCTCTAGGAACTTATCCAAACCTTTTTAAACCCAGTTACATAAACTGCCATAATCACATTTTCTGGCAATGAATTCCAGAGCTTAAATATGCATTGAGTGAAACATAATTTTTTCCAATTTGTTTTAAATGAGCTACTTGCTAACTTCATAGAGTGCCCCCTAGTCCTTCTATTGTCTGAGAGAGTAAATAGCCAATTTACATTAACCTGTTCAAGTCCTTTAATGATTTTGTACAACTCTATCATATCCCCCCTCAGCCATCTCTTCTCCAAGCTGAACAGCCCTAACCCCTTTAGCCTTTCCTCAAAGGGGAGCAGTTCCATGCACCTTATCATTTTGGTCACCCTTCTTTGCACTTTCTCCAGTGCAATCTCACCATGGAGCGATACAGAGGCATTATGACATCCACTGTTTTATTTGCCATTCCTTTCCTAATAATTCCTAACATTGTTTGCTTTTTTGACCACCACAGAATACTGAGCTGACGATTTCAATGTATTATCCACTATGGGTGGATAATACATTGTGGGGGCGCTTGGCAATAGTGATCATAATATGATCAAATTTGAATTAATGACTGGAAGGGGGACAGTAAGCAAATCCATGGCTCTAGTGCTAAACTTTCAAAAGGGAAACTTTGATAAAAAGAGAAAAATAGTTAGAAAAAAACTGAAAGGAGAAGCTATAAAGTGCAAGAGGCATGGACAATGTTAAAAAATACCATCCAAGAAGAACAGTCCAGATGTATTCCACACATTAAGAAAGGTGGCAGGAAAGCAAAACGATTGCCAGCATGGTTAAAAGGGGAGGTGAAAGAGGCTATTTTAGCCAAAAGATCTTCATCCAAAAATTGGAAGAAGGATCCAACAGAAGAAAATAGGATAAAGCATAAGCGTTGGCAAGTTAAATGTAAGACATTGATAAGACAGGCTAAGAGAGAATTTGAAAAGGAGTTGGCCATAGAGGCAAAAACTCACAGTAAAAAATTTTAAAAATATATCTGAAGCAGAAAGCCTGCAAGGGAGTCAGTTGGACTGTAAGATGACTGAGGGGTTAAAGGGGCACTTAGAGAAGATAAGGCCATCGCAGGAAGATTAAACGATTCCTTTGCTTCTGTGTTTACTGAAGAGGATGTGGGGAAGATACCCGTTCTGGAGAAGGTTTTCAAGGGTAATGATTCAAATGAATTGAACTAATTCTCAGTGAACTTAGAAGATGTGGTAAGCCTTATTGACAAACTGAAGAGTAGTAAATCACTGGACCGGATGGTATACACCCCAGGGTTCTGAAGGAACTAAAAAATGAAATTTCAGATCTATTAGTAAAAATTTGTAACATCATTAAAATCATCCATTGTACCTGGAGACTGGCTAATGTAACCCCAATATTTAAATAGGGCTCCAGAGGCGATCTGGGAAACTACAGACCAGTTAGCCTTATTTCAGTGCCAGAAAAAATAGTGGAAAGTGTTCTCAAGATCAAAATCACAGAACATATAGAAAACATGGTTTAATGGAACAAAGTCAGCATGGCTTTACCCAAGGCAGGTCTTGCCTCACAAATCTGCTTTTTTGAAGGGGTTAATAAACATGTGGATAAAGGTGAACTGGTAGATGTAGTATACTTGGATTTTCAGAAGGCATTTGACAAAGTTCCTCATGAGAGGCTTCTAGGAAAAGTAAAAAGTCATGGGATAGTGACAATGTCCTTTTGTGGATTACAAACTGGCTAAAAGACAGGAAACAGAGAGTAGGATTAAATGGACAATTTTCTCAGTGGAGGGACGTGGGCAGTGGAGTGCCTCAGGGATCTGTACTGGGACCCGTGCTTTTCAATATATTTATAAATGATCTGGAAAGGAATACAACGAGTGAGGTAATCAAATTTGCAGATGATAAATTGCAGGAAGTCCTTGTGAGACTGGAAAATTGGGCACCCAAATGGCAGACGAAATTTAAAGTGGATAAGTGCAAGGTGATGCATATAGGGAAAAATAACCCATACTATAGTTATACAATGTTAGGTTTCATATTAAAAGCTACCACCCAAGAAAGAGATCTAGGCTAACTTGGATGTAGTGGATGTCATGGAAACATGGTACACAGAAAACCTTGACTAGGATACAGTTATACTGGGCTGCAATCTATTCAAGATGACAGGGTAGGAAGAAAGGGAGGAGAAGTGGTGCTATATACTGTATAAAAAATAAAAGAACTGCAGCGTTTGCAAGGTAAGGATGAAGCACTGTGGGTTAATCTGGAAAAAGGGAATGGAAAATCTATTTATATTGGTGTAAAAAACAGACCTCCATCATAGACAGAAGAAATGGATAGATATTTAATGGAAGGTAATCACAATATTGCTATGAATGGGGAAATGCTATTATTAGGGGATTTCAAGCTGCCAGATATTAATTGGGCTATCCTAGCTGAGTCTCTTCTAGAGGCAGAGAGATCCCAAACTGTTATATCAACTGGTAATTGAAGCCACTTGGGAGGGAGTGACACTGGACCTGGTGCTTACCAATGGAGGCAGTATTTCTGATGTTGTAGTGGACGATCATCTGGGATCCAGTAACCACTGGATTGTGTCATTCAATATTTTAAAGCAGGTGATGAAGGTTCATTCAAAGGCAAGGGACCTACACTTTAGAAAAACTAAGGGCCTCATTCACTAACTATTTTTCCCATAGACACAGAATGGGAGAAAAGCCTTAGGAACCAAGGAGTGAGTTTGTTAAAATGTGGGAGTACCTCAAGGAGACATTAGCTGGATGGGAAAATCTAGGGTAAGTAGAAGAGCAGTGGGTAAAATTGAAAGGAGACGATATAAGGGCAACAAACCTTTTATAAGAAAGTAAATAAAAGAAGAGGAAAATGAGGTTGTTATGGTTTTCTAAAGAAGTAGCTGAAAAGGTAAGGAAAAAAGGTTAGCATTCATAATCTACAAGAGATTGCAGAAAGAGGAAGATAGGTGATATCTGGAAAAGTTAAGAGAAGTTGGGAAAGAAGTCAGGAATGCAAAACTTCAAATGGAAGAAAAATAGCAAATATGGTAAAATGGGGGGGGGGGGGGGGGGGGAACAAAACTTTTTTTAGATGTTAATGATAGGCAGAAATACAAAAGTGGCATTGTGAAACTCAGAAGTGAAGGGGTGGAATATGTAGAGGCTGACAAGAAAAACATAGAATTGCTTAACAAATATTTCTGATCGGTGGTCAGTATGGAAGGAAGAGAATCACATAAAATGAGCACAAAAAGATAGGAAATGAGATAAACCTCAACTGATTTTCAGAAAAGTGTGATTTTGAGAAGCCAGCTACACTTCAAGTAGATAAAGCAATGGAGCCAGATGAAATACACCCAAGGTTATCAAGGAAACAGAGAAGTGCTGGAAGCTCCGCTGGTTGACCATATCAATGCTTCTTTACAGTCAGGAATAGTTCTGGAGGACTTGAGATAGGAGGATGTGGCTCTTCTTCACCAAAGTTGCAATAAGGAGGAGGCTGGGAAATCCAGGACAGTCAGTCTTACCTCTGTGGTTAGCAAATAAATGGAATTGCTGCTAAAACAGGATAGTGAAATTTCTGGAATCCAATGGATCTAAGGCAGCATGGTTTTACTTGAAGCAGGTCTCAGACAAATCTGATCAATTTCTTTAATTGGGTGACCAGCTGGTTGGCTTGGAGAGAGTGCTAGATGTAGTGTACTTAAATTTCAGTAAGGCCTTTCATGTTATGTATGGGGGCCTCGAAAGGCCTTGCATTCTGTTACGTGGCGGGTGCTTTCGTGTGCCCTTGGGCCTCAGCCCGACCCCAGACGGATCCAGGACAGAACCGAGGGTTGACGGCGTGTTCCAGCATGGCTGATGGTCTTACCCTCTGCCAGGCCTGCAAGCTCCCAAGGCCAACAACATGATGATGTTGGAATGTGAATGGTCCTCCGACCATTCCGAGCCCTTTCGGACCTGCCGCTTGGATCGGCATGGAGCAGCAGGCCTGGCCTGAGGATGAGGGCAGACGGGCCTTGACATGAAGACATAACACCAAGGTCGATGCTACGGAATCGCAGACGAAGACATGACACCACGGCTGATGCGGACGGCATCAGAGACGAGGGCTGGAATAAGACATGACACCAAGGTAGTTGAGGACATGACACCAAGGCTGATGCGAAGACATCACTACCAATGGTCGATGCAATGGCATCCCGGACTAGGGTCGATGTGACGCCATCAGGAACAAGATGTTGAGGCGAAGACATGACACCAAGACTGATGCAACGGCATCCAGGACGAGACGAGGAACTTGACGAAGTCCAGATGAGACGAGAGCTGGGAGGGTGAACATTGGCACTGTCTCTCAGGGCGCCCTACTCAGCCCACCTTCATGGGCGGACCCAATGGGCTGGTCGCGGACCACCTTGTCCCACTGCACGCCCTACACAGCCCGAGGAGGCTGGTCACGGACCACGCTGAGAACGGGATGAGCGCAGGGAAGAATCCAGTCGAGGTGGGACTCCGACGACGAAGCCAGATGTCATCCGGAGCTCCACAAAGGCTGGCAGGACATGACGGCTCAGGAGCACAGGAACGAATTCCACCTGTAGGCAACTCTACGCTCAGGAAAGACGTCATCCGAGAGAGCACAGCCTGACAGGACCAGAAGGCTCAGGAGTGCTGAAGCGAACACCAAGAAGGGCAGGACACCAGGAGGCAAAACACCAGGAGACGAAACACCAGGACACCTGGACAAGGACCTCAGGCACGAAACATGACTTGACATGAAGAGACGAAACGAAGAGGAGCTCCACGAAGAAGACCTGATGGAGCTCTGGCAGGCAGGAGCCTCCAGAGTGAAGTAACTCCGATGCAAGGTGAAGACTGAAATGACGGAGCAGCTCTTTATAGAGCTGGAGCAGGAAGTCCAATCAAAGGTGGGGCCAGCAACACTTCCTGTGGCTGGCCCTTTAAATTCAGCAGAGAGGCGCGGCCGCACGCCTAGGAAGCAGCAGGAGCTTGTACAGGACCGCGGACAGCGGCCTGCACCGATGTCCTCGCATAGAGAGCAGGGCTGGGCCAGGACACAGGCCCTGAAGACGGCAGCGGCTCCAGCCGCTTCAGGGGACCCTGGGGGCAGCTCCAGCCGCCAATCCAGTCCGGGGATGCGGCCTCCTGCCGCGAAGATGATGGCGGTATTGGTGGTGACTTCCAGCCACGAAGGGAGGCAGAAGTCTGCGGCTCACCGCGGTGAAGAGGAGGCTAGATGGGCGGCCTCTGGGCTGCGTGAGCAAAGTGAGACAGCGGCTCCAGCCGCATGGGAAGGCCCGACGTCGGTGGTGTCCATGCCGCGTCGGGTGAAGAGAGGTGAGCAGTGCCTGCTCGCAGGGGGACCCGCGGGCAGGGTCCATGACATTTCACATGGTTCCACACAGATGACATAAAAAAAAAATGGAGTGCCCTTGGTATGGGCCCTAAAGTGACTGTCTAAGGCTGGTAAATAGAGTTCACTCTGAGGAGAGGGGCATAACTAGCGATGTGCTGTAGGGATCGGTCCTTGAACTAGTTTCTTCAGCCTTTTTGTAAGGGATATTATGGAAAAATTGTTGGGAAAGATTTGTCTTTTTATGGACTATATCAAAACCTGCAACAGGGTAGATAGCCAGGGAAGTGGAAAACATGAGGAGGGAATGGGCTAGAGTTTGGAAGATAAGATTTAATGTTAAAAAATGCAGTTATTGCATTTAAACTGCAAAAAACCGATGTAACTTTAGGTGCAAGTACTTTTGCATATATTGTATGTGTTGAGTTAAGCATGCTATTGAAAATTATCCTCCCTGCTTAGGATAGTGTCCCTATTTCCCTCCAGAACACATCTTCAGGATACTGCCCAGGTCTCCCCTCCAGAATGAAATGACCCTCTGCACACCTCCAAGGTACTGTCTCTGTCCTCCTTCATTATGATATTTATTTATCTATTTCTATGCCGCAAATCACAGAAGGTCAATGCGATTTACAATTAATGCATACATAAAAATGTAAAAACAAACAATAAAATAATCAAAGTCTGTAATAACTATACTTTCTAAATGTGGACAAATTCAAAGTACTTAATTACAATCCTGTACACTTTCTCCTGATACTTTATTCCCAAAATGCCTATTAAAGAGCCAGGTTTTCAATAGCTTTTTTTTTGTTTTTTGGAGTTTTGTTTTTTTTAAAAGGTGGTGGTAGTTACTTCAGTTCTTAATTTTTCAGGCATACTGTTCCATAGTATTAGGCCACCTACAGACAACGTTCAATCCCTGATCTTGCCAAGATGTGTCAACTGAATAGAGGGAACTTCATGGAGCCCCCTGTTCTGTGGCCTGAGATTTCTCATGGGGATGTATACCCTTAGTGCAGCACCGAGCAAGAGTGAGCTAGCCTGGTTCAATAATTTATGAATCAACATAAGTACTTTGTAGTCAGTCCGAGAATGGCTAGGGAGCCAATGTTGCCTTGCAAGAAGTGGAGTGATATGGTTGAACCTGTTGCAAACTGTCAATGAACGGGCAGCTGAATTCTGCAGTAATTGCAATTGCCTCAGTGATGAGTCAGTAAGACCCAATAAGAGGGAACTGCAATAATCGAGACTTGGAAAAAGTAGTGTCTAAAGTCATAAATATCTAAAAGCGGTTTAAGCCTTTTCAGTAAAATCTTATATTAGCTTGAGCAGACAACAGATTTAATATGGGAGGACACTGTTAGTTGAGAGTGTAACAACCCCCCAGGTCCCTAGCAGAAGCTGTAATCTTCAACGTATAATTATTTAGGGTGACTTCAATATTCTCTGGGGCACTTTTTGTTCTAGACACAAACACAATCTCTGATTTAGATAAATTCAGAACCATCTGATTATGGGGCATCCAGGTATGAATAGTTTCCAAATAAATTTTCAGATATTCAATAGTAGAGGCCAAAGTATCACGAACTGCAACAAGGAATTGTATATCGTCAGCATAAAAAAAAGAATGATAATCCTAACCCTGACAACAGTTTATAAAGTGGAAACTACCTCCCAGCACATCTAGAGAGTACAAGCATGTCCACCTCCAGAATGATCTTGTCCCTGGAGTTCCTTTAGCGTTCTGCCCCTGTGGTGTGTGTGCGGCCCGGCTACGTGCATATCTCCCAGTACTGGCACGTGCTGGCCTTTGAAAATCACCACCTAAACATTACCACTGGAACAGTCATTTACTTAAAGAGAAACCGTTTGAAATGATACATTCATTTCTTTATGTAAGCAATATGTTTTACATTTTCATTCACCCTCCTGGTGCATTTCTGTAACACAGTTCCTGCAGGAGGGTGAGATAAAATATATATTGTTGAAGAAAATTAAAGCACTAATTACCCAGGTCATGGCAGGCCCACTAGGATCAGTGACAGCTTCATAGATTTCCAGGTCATTCCTGTGCACCTCAGGACTCATTGGATACTGGAGAGGGAAACCCAGCAATATCACATCTGCTTGTTTAACGCAGTCACCTGCCAAAAAGGACAGAGATACATCCGTTAAGTAGACTGCAGAGACCACATGATGCAATGAGGAGTAAGACGTGCACGCTGTAAAAAGCCATATTTCACTGACTGTTATATTGAAAATGACAGTAATTTCACACACACACATAAGTTGTTGGTGTATGGAGAACTTTGTTGTGAAAGGCAGCCATGAGATGGTTTCTAAAACACAAAAAAAGGAAACAAATCATGGGGAAACAACCCGAGTTAAAAATGGCAGCTGGGCCTGCCAGCCCGCGAACAGTTACAGCTGCAGTGAGGTGACGGAGGCAGTTGTCTGGGCACGTGATATAAAGCTGGAAGATATCTTAAAACAAATTACATTGAGAAACGAGGCACTAATGGAAATAAAAAGGCAAGCGGAGGAGATGCAGCAGAGAGTGTTAGATATGAAAATTGAGACGCTGTCAGTGGTACAATGAAAATTTGCTGCTCAAGTTGCACAATTGGCAGATAAAATAGATGATATCGAAAACAGAGTTTGACGGAACAATTTAAGGTTTGTGGGTTTCCCTGAGGCCCTAGCTGACCGTGACATTCGCCTGCTGTTGGAAAGAATTGAGCCTGAATAATTTGGAGGGAAAGCTGCACTTGGAGCGTGCTCACAGGCTGGGGCCTAGGGCAGGAGCTGCGGCAAGGTCGAGAGTGGTGCTTAAACTCCGCCTAAAAGCTGAAAATTATGCAAGCGTATAGAAAACATGGGGAGTTAAAATATGAAGGATCTGGAATCCATATTTTCCAAGATTATTCCATCAACTTGGTACAGAAAAGAAAGGAATTCGGGGCAATCTGCAGATACAATTTTTGCTACAATATCCTGCCCAAATGCAGATTGACGTTTGATGTTCATGGAACTTGGTGCATGTTTAATTTGGCCAAGAAGCTAGTTCTTTTGGGAAAGAGCGAAGCGCTGCTTGAACACTCGCATATAGAGGTTAGATCTTAAGCAGCAGTGAAGGCAGTCTGAGAAAAATGTGTAAAAGAGAGTGTTTATGTTTTTCATATGTCTAATCTGATTTTTATAATGTTTATAAATGTTTTGTGGTGTGGCACCCATATGCTCAGTTCAATGTGGCCAAAGCAGAAGTAGGTGACTCCACAATTTCTGACCACTCTTTAATTTGATTGGTGCTAAACTTTCCTGAAACTCAGAAGGTGAGTTTATGTGGCAGTTTCCTGGGCACCTGTCAGAAGTTGAGGAATTTTACTCATATTTGAAACAAAAATGAGCAGATTTCGATCAGTCAAACAATCAATGTAGAGGAGATTCAATTCTATATTGGGAAATGAGCAAAACTGTCGTGTGGGGGGAAATCACAGCTTATGTGATTAGGAAGCAAAGGAAGTTAAGAAATCTACATTACAATAGGAAAAAGATTTTTAAAAGGCTAAAGCATGATTATTGGCTAACACCAACCTTGCTAATAGAAACGAGTACAGATCTGTATTATGTTCACTTAAAGGGGAATTTTTAAAACGGTGCGCATACACACAGACGCGCTGATTTTATCACATGCGCACGCCGATGCACACATGTGATAAACATGCACACATGCATGCCCGATTTTATATAGGTGCACGCATGTCCACGCAGGCGCCAACTCGTGCGCGCAAGGGGGGAACTTTCTGAGAAGCGCGCGACGCTCAGTTCCCTCCCAGTCTGCTCCAATAAAGGAGCAGTCTGCTCCAATAAAGGAGCAGACTGGGAAGGAACTTCCTAAACCCCCTACCTATCCTGCCTGCCTTTTCCCCTTTCCTCCCCGACCCATAAAACCCCCCTAACAACCCTGTTTTTTTGGTTTTTCAATTTACCTGCTCTCTGGAGCAGCAGTAAGTTGCGCGGGCCAGCTGGCTGCCAGGGCGCGATTCAGTGGGACAGCACCTAATGGCGCTGCCCCAGTCTGCCCATGCCCCACCCAGACCTCACCCTGGCCCACCCCTTTTTTCAAAGCTGGCTCTTCCGTGCGCACTGGGAGAATATGCACGTGGCTGCGGCGCTTTGAAAATGTGTGTGGTGTGTGTGCAGCCCGGCTACGTGCATATCTCCCAGCATTGGCACATGCTGGCCTTTTAAAATTAGGCCATTAATACCTTATTACACCACGGAGCCTAAAAACAGCTGTTGTGGTTGGCTCATAAATTTTTCAGGTATGGGAATAAGGCTGGGAAGTTAATGCCGAATTTAGTTAGATCTTGGAAAGGGAAAACCTATATAGAAAGTTTGGTGGATGACAATGGTAAAAATTGTTCTGATGTCATAAGAACAAAAGAAATTGCCATGCTGGGTCAGACCAAGGGTCCATGAAGCCCAGCATCCTGTTTCCAAGAGAGGCCAAACCAGGCCACTGGAACCTGGCAATTACCCAAAAACCAAGAAGAACCCATGCTACTGATACAATTAATAGCAGTGGCTATTCCCTAAGTAAACTTGATTAATAGCAGTTAATAGACTTCTCCTACAAGAACTTATCCAAACCTTTTTTAAACCCAGCTACACTAACTGCACTAACCACATCCTCTGGCAACAAATTCCAGAGCTTAATTGTGCGTTGAGTGAAAAAGAATTTTCTCCGATTAGTCTTAAATGTGCCACATGCTAACTTCATGGAGTGCCCCCTAGTCCTTCTATTATCTGAAAGTGTAAATAACTGATTCACATCTACTCGTTCAAGACCTCTCATGATCTTAAAGACCTCTATCATATCCCCCCTCAGCCGTCTCTTCTCCAAGCTGAACAGCCCTAACCTCTTCAGTCTTTCCTCACAGGGGAGCTGTTCCATCCCCTTTATCATTTTGGTTGCCCTCCTCTGTACCTTCTCCATCGCAATTATATCTTTTTTGAGATGCGGCGACCAGAATTGTACACAGTATATACTGTGGTCTCACCATGGAGCAATACAGAGGCATGATGACATTTTCTGTTTTATTCACCATTCCCTTTCTAATAATTCCCAACATTCTGTTTGCTTTTTTAACTGCTGCAGCACACTGAGCCGATTTTAAAGTATTATCCACTATGATGCCTAGATCTTTTTCCTGGGTGGTAGCTCCTAATTTGGAACCTAACATTGTGTAACTACAGCAACGGTTATTTTTCCCTTTCCATATATGCGCATAAACGCTGCAGCACACATATCTGAAAAGATTCCAAAGATGAGTGGGCTGTGGGCATGGTCTGGGCAGGGCATTTGTAAATATATACGCACCCTGGCACGAACCGAGGTCCTCTACTATGTTACTTTACTTCTGCTATGGACGATATATACGTTGTAAAATAAAAGGACTGATCCATTTCTGAGGGGTTTAAAGGGTCTGGAGTAACTCAGAGGAGTGTAGACTATCAAACTGGGGGGGGGTTGGAGGATCTAGCTATTAACTGGGGAACTGGTGGACGAACTGGTAAACTGGGAATGGCGTGGCATGCATCCCTTTTAAAATCCCCCGACTTACATGGTAGAAGCGGAATTTATGCGCATGCCCACTTTAAATTTGGCACGCATGTGCACACAGCTAGGTTATTTTATAACATATGCATGCATATGTTATACAATGACCTGCAGACAATGGCTGTTGGAGATTCTAGTCTCCAAGGAAATGAATTCTAAAATGAGCCCTTCCCTACCCCTCAGTGATGTGCTTCCTCTGATGACTAATATGATTTTGCACTACCTCCTTTGACTATATACGGCCTGTCCTAATAGCTGCCCTGCCAGCTCTGATGCTGCAATACTATATATTTTTGAAGTATTGTATAACATCTATTGCAGAATATTTTATGACTGTTTTATATTAATTTGTGTGTTTTACTGATTATTGCATTATTATTATTATTTATTGATTTATTGCACCCCACCCCGAACTAAGAGGAAGGGTGGGAAACAAATACTTTTAAATAAATAAATAACAGTAGAAATATAAAGAGACAGGGAGTGAAACAAACAAAATTTAAAATAAAAGGAGCACTGAATCTATTATCTGTAACCTGCCCCGAATGTTGGAGGGTGTGGGCAAAGAATCCTTTAAAAAAAAAAATACAATGAAATATTATAAAGGTTGTTGTGTGTTGCGTCCGTTGGTTGCAGACGGCTGCGACCGTTCTGCCTTACCTCTTTTTCTCCTCTTTCTCTGCCTCTAGTCAAGATGGCTATCTCCAGTGCCGAGTGCCGCGGGCCTCGGCATTCTCAGACCAGCATGGGCGATCCCATCCGCCATGCTGAATCCCGTGGCCTCCTAGGATGCGAGTGCACACATCTCTGAAGCTCAAATACACATCATGGCGGAACCTCGGGAGCGGCCCCACTGCATGACATCAGTACCTCCGGGTATAACTAGCCTCCACTTCCGCTACCAATTTGAGTTAGCAAAGACTTTGCTTCGCTACTCTGCCTGCTCTAAGCTGCTCGCTTAGACACTTTCTTTGCTAAGGGCCTCGCTCCAGCAGAAGCTCTAGACACCCGCTCCTCGGGGGTCTCTCGCTTCCAACTCCCTTCAGGGTCCTTACTAACTAGACAACCACTCCTCGGGGGTCTTCTCTCTTATTTCATTCCAGGATATCGGACCATTGGATACTCGATCCTCGAGGGCCTATCTACTTCATATCCTGCACCACGGACCTTCGGTCCCACCTTCTACCATCAGGAAGACGCCTTCTCTCTGTGAGTACCTCTACGAACTGGCGCTCCAACTCCACCCACCGCACTGCGGGCTCCTGCCTATCATGAACATCTGGGTGAGACCACACTTCTGAGCCTGTTGAGCGTATTGGCACCTCGTGGATCAGTGCCTTACCTTCCTGCTTACCATCTACTTACAGCAGTACAATAAAGACTCTATCCATTCTGTGTCTGCTAATTGTGTCAGCCTATCGCAGTGGTTCCCCACGGGGCTCCTCCCTGTGGGCGGAGTCATCTCCATTGCGACCAAGGGTCCACAATGTCTCAAACACAACATTGTGTTTGTGGACCCTTGGGCCGAGGCAGGATTGACTCTACCTGCAGGGAAGAGCCCTGAAGGTTCCTACTGTCGGCAGGATCTTCACCAATTCCAGCCCTCTTTCCCCACAGGTTGAGCCTTTGGGTGCCAGGCTGGCAGGACTTAGATGGGGTCCCTGCTGTTGGCAGAAGTAGAGATCCATGGATGGTTAGAATCATAGGCAAGCGGCAGTCAGATGTATCTGGGTCCAGAGGCAGACAGTGATGAAGCATATCCATGGTCCAAGGCAGTGGTCAGAAGCAGGCAGTGGTCAAGCAAATCCATAGTCCAGGGGGTGCTCAGAGGCAGGAAGCGGTTAAGCGTATCCAGAATCCACGCCAAGATCAAACCAGATATCCAACCAAAGGAAGAGGGGGACAGATATACAGGGCAGATAGGCAAAGAGAGAACAAGTGGAAAAGACAAGAGAAGACAAACTAGACCAGGAGTGAAGACAAAGTAGACATGAACTGGAGATACTTTGGAGCAGAACTGAAGACAAGCAGGAACAGAACTGAATACAACCTGGAACAAAGACAAGACACTGGAGCAACACACACTAATAATCATTGGCGAACCTGTTGCTGAGGCAGTGAAGCAGAGGCAGCAATGGCCTTTTATAGGCCTATGCGTGTAACATCATCCAGAGGTGCCGCAGGGTTTTTCCTGCCATGGGCCCTTTAAATCAGGTAGTGTCAGGCCCATGTGCCTAAGGAGGAGCGTGGCCGATCATGATCAGCGGCGTCCTGCCGCATGGAGCCTTGGCGGCGGCTTGCTGTGTCAGAACGCGGCGTTCCGCCATGAGGAAAGCAGAGGAGCTTTGGATACATTGAAAGCCAGCAGGAGTGGCCAGTCCAGGGGCAGTGCAGCGGTTTGTGGGAGCAGCCCGCGGACCATTAAACATAACAAAAGTGTCAGGAAGCCAGACGATGTGTAGATAGAAACTGTCTACCACCCAGACTAATCTATCATTCACCTTACAAAATTCATAGTAGTGACATAAAAAGACTTCATAATCTAAAAAATCAGCATTGCCAGGTACTGGTGCACACAGGGGGTATGATGATATCTCAGCTTTGTCAGGCACTGGCATGCACAGGAAGTGTAGTGACATCTCAGTTTTACAAGACACTGGTGTACACAGGATATATGTGAGATCTCAGTTTTGCAGCATCACACTCCTACACCTAATGAGATCCTGGCTTTCTTCTATACCAGCACAACAAATGTATGGCAAGACTTTATACTACCACATCTACTCATATGTTTTTAGATAACCACAACAAGGTCTTCCACTGCTTTCTGCTCACCTAGTTTGTACCCATCAAACTCTGGATGGTACTTTCTCTCTTGGTCAAAAGGCACTTTTATTTTCTTTGCAATATTTTGCCACTCCTCAGGTGCATGGATTTGTAGCTGCGTAGCCAAGTCCAAGGCAAAGTTTAGGCTGTGAAGACAAAAGGCAAGGAACAAGTTTACAAAGAGCCCTTGGAGACAGCAAAGAGGAGGAGTGGGCTAATGGTTACAGCATAGGTGTGCAGGAAGACCTTCTTTATCTGTGCCTCTGCTGTCCCTAGGCACACTTCTTTTTTAGCACAGGCTAAGCTTCAAGATTCACTTTAATTCTGCAGAACACTAAATGTACGTGAGAAAATACACAGTCTATTAGCTACTCACTGTGGCTATGGCTGTTTTACCCCAGCAGCTTCTCATCCTGGACAGGGACATGTACAGTCTTTTAAACACAAGCTGCTTCCATCAGCTATGGCTGTTTTGCCCAGCAGCACCTCTCACAGTTAAACTAACAGGCTGGAATCTTACCTCTGCTACAAATCCAAGTGAAGACCATGTTGTAAGCACCAACAGAAGCCTCTTCAGCTCCTTGTAATCTCATCTACCTCACATACATATGACGTGAGACTGCAGTTCCTATTCACCCAACTCCGAGATACTACTTCTCTAGTGTCTCCCTTTCTTGTCAAAACTCCTGGGAGTTGTAGTTTTAGGTCCCTCTCCCTGTACTCTGATGCCAACGGGTTCCTCTCTCCTCCTGGACTTTAAGGGATATATACAGTATGCTGTCACAACAGGAGTACAAACCAGGAGAAGTCATAATTAGGTTACCAGATTTTTGTTGGCAAATCTGAAACACTCGCTCATTATTTATTTATTTATTTATTTGACTCTTTTCTATGCCAACATTCTTGATCATTACCATATCACATTGGTTTACAAAGAACATGGGGTTATAACTTTAACAAACCATTTAAACAAGAAGAAAAGTTACAATCAACAAGGTGGAGTAAACTTGGGGGGCTAAGGTAGCCGGAAAGATAGGACAGAGGAAGACAGTTAACAAAGTAAAATTAAAAATTAAAAAGTTTTAAAAAATACTTAGTAGATGGTTCCTAGCTGCATATATAGCGAAGAGTGGCTAAGGGGCCATTTGCATGTTTCGGAGAGTTTAAGGGAAGGCTTGAAGGAATAGCCAGGTCTTGAGTTTTTTCCGAAATGTTAGATGGCAGGGCTCCAGTCTGAGGTCTGTGGGCATATTATTCCAAATGGCAGGACCCGCTGTCGAGAAAGCCCGGTCTTTAGTCACTGTATGGTGTGTGGCTTTGGTTGGGGGGCTTGCAGAGTTCCTTTGTACGCTTCTCTGATGGGTCTAGTAGAGGCATGGAGTCTGAATGGGATTTCAAGGTCAAGCTGTAGTTGTTTATGGATGGTTTTGTGTATTATGGTGAGGGATTTATGTAGGATTCTGTAATTTACTGGAAGCCAGTGTAAGCTCCGGAGGATGGGTGTGATGTGTTCTCCGTGGTTGGTGTTAGTCAAGATTCTCGCCGCGGCGTTCTAGAGCATCTGTAGTGGTTTGGTGGTGGAGATGGGGAGTCCGAGAAGGAGAGCGTTGCAGTAGTCTATTTTGGCAAAAAGCATGGTTTGAAGGACTGTCCTAAAATCATGGAAATGAAGGAGGGGTTTGAGCCTTTTCAAAACTTGTAGTTTATAAAAACAATCTTTGGTTGTGTTGTTGATAGATTTCTTTAGGTTTAGACGGTTGTCAAGGAATACTCCGAGGTCTCTTACATGTGTGATCTGAGTGTTGGGGTGGGTCTGTGGTGGGAGGTTATCATGGTTGGGGGAGATGAGGAGGAGTTCGGTCTTGGCAGCATTGAGGACCAGGTTCAAACTAGTGAGAAGGCGGGTGATGGATTGAAGGCAGTTTTCCCAGAATATGAGTGTTTTTGGGAGGGATTCTGTTATGGGGATCAGAATCTGAATGTCATCTGCGTAGAGATAGTGTATTGAGTGTATTATGCTATTATACTACCAGTAGCAAGCAAGCAGTTCATTTGTAGGGGATGCGGGGAAAGAGGATGCTGGAGGTGTGAGATATCCCATAGAAAACTGTACTAATCAACTGTTGAAATACACCTAAAAGGATATTATGAGGTTGATATTCAGCCGCAGAGTGGCTAGTTAAGTTAGCCGGATATAGCTATCTGGCTAACTTAATGGGGATAGTCATTGGCAAGGCTGCACCACTGAATATCCCCGACTATCTTAAAGTCAGCCGTATACGTATATCCAACCAACTTTAGGGCAGTGGTACGGCACGACCAGAATTAGCCGCATCAGTTATGTGGCTAACTCTGATATTTGGACCACTCGGAAACGCCTCCCGCCCACCCCTGGAACACCCCATGCAGCTGGCCATTTAGACAGATAGCTTTTCAGTTATCCCCCTAAATGGCTTTAGAATATCAACTCTATATGTTTTGATATCACAAAATACAGGATTCAGTATAAAAGTGTAAGTCTGACTGGTATGTCATAAAAGAGAATTAATTATGCACTTGAAAAAAGCAGAATCAGTCAGCAAAATCCCACTGCTTCCAACATATAAATTCTATATGCGATTATGTTCAGATCAGAATCTTTGAACTGGATCCTAGGATATTTTACACTGAGTTATTAATATTGTCTGGCAGGCAATAAAAGTTCCCAACCTTTGGTGTGCCTGGCTTGATTTTCTGTCTGTGTCTTTTTTCATGCCATGGTCTTCTCTTTATTCATAGTAACTTAGTATTGCCCAGGAACTTCCACTCCATGCAGGTTACCCCCATGCCTTATGTTAAGGATAGAAATACTTATAATCAAAACCAAGCAACTGTCAAACCCATAACAAAATTTACTGCTAGCACCATTTTTACTTGGTGAGCAGCCTTCCTGATAATTCAGACAACACTGCTTAAACATGCTTTGCTTTTGGACTTGGCCATAAAAGCAGTGCTGTGCTTCACCCCTAATGTCAGCTTATCAGTACCAGACTGTTAAAGTCATGGCCCAGCGGCTGTCTTCAGAATCCAATACCCCTTTCACCCCCCCCCCCCCCCCCCCCCCCCGTCAAAGCAGAGAGTGATGTTGAAGTTGCAGCAAAAGTATCAAGGCAAATTGGTTAAGGGTAGTAATCCCCCATGTCTTCTGTTAAGAGTAGTAACTGCCGCTCCGTGCAGGTTACCCCATGCACTCTTTTCTTCATTATCATCGCCAACCCTTTAGGGTCCACAGAGTTTATCCCATGCCCTTTTGAATTTGTATACTGTTTTCATCTTCACCACCTCTTCTGGAAGGGCAGTCCAGGCATCTACTGCCCTCTCTCTGTGAAAAAATATTTCATTATGTTGGTTCTGAGTCTTCTCTCTTGGAGTTTCATTTTGTGACCCCTAGTTCTACTGTTTTTTTCTTTCCAATGGAAAAGATTCAAAGTTTATGCATCATTAAAACCTTTCAAGTATCTGAAGGTCTGAATCATGTCCCCCCTGCACCTCCTCTCTTCCAGGGTATATACATTTTCAAATCCTTCAGCCTCTCCTCATAAGTCTTCCAATATAGTCCTCACACCATTTTGGTCTCCCTTCTCTGGACTGCCTCCATCCTGTCTCTATACTTTTTGAGATACGGGCACCAGAACTGAACATAGTTCTCCAGGCGAGGCCTCACCACCTCCTTTTCTTACTGGTTATTCCTCTTCTCTATGCAGCCCATCATTCTTCTGGATTTAGCTATCACCTTGTCACATTGCTTTAACACTTTCAGATAGTCAGACACTATCACTCCCAAGGACCCTCTCTCCCAGTCCGAGAACATTAATCTTATACCTCCCCCTCCCCCCCCCCATCATATATAGCTCTTTTGGATTACTGCACCCTAGATTCATGACTCTGCACTTCTTGACCATTGCATTCGGTGGACCGCAGGCCCATCCCTTGACCCTTACCTCTAGGTCAGGCCAGCCCTCTTTTCCTCCCAAAACCGCACCGGCTTTCTGGGATGTGGCCAACTGCCGCACCTGCCTCCAGGCTCCCATCCACTCCCTGGCATTGGGTTCTCCTCGGAGCATGTCAGGAGGCCCATTCCACGACTGCCTTCCTCTTCACAACAGGTCGCCAACAGATCCCCAAGGCACGCCCTCCTCCCTTAGGATGCATGCATGACGACTGCCCTAAATTTAAAGGGCCAGTGGTGGGAACCCTCCCCCGGAGGTGCCCTCTGAAGATGTCATCCAGCTACTCCTATAAATGGCTGAGACGGAGAACCCTCCAGTGCCTCGGCAATAGGTCGACTCTATGAGAGAAATGCTTTGCCTCTGCATTCCTGATTCCGCTGTGTGTCCTGTTCCTGGTTCCTTGTTTTCTCTTCTTGTCTTTGTGGTCAGTCTTCGCTTCGTCTATCTTCAGCATCTTGACTTGCTCCTGCGGTTCCTCATCTTCCCTCCTCTTCATTCTTCGCCCCATCAGACTGGACTTCTGGCTTGACCTCGGATTTGACCTAGATGTTGCTTGACCTCCACCTGCCCTTTACCACTGCATGCTTACTGTTACTGCTCGAACTCTGCCTGAACTACGACAATGAGTAAGCTCCATCCACCACTGACCACAGCCCGACTCTGACTCTGTTGACTGCTACCTGTCCCGACTGCTGCTTGTATCGACTCTGCTTCTTCACTATGCTGACCTGCAACATCTTCACCCCCACAGAGGCCTGTGCCTAAGTCCAACCAGCCCCGGCACCCGAGGGCTCAACATAAGGGGGACGAGGGATGATATTGGTGAAGCTCCAGTTGGGCCTCTGCTCCAGCCAGCTCTGCCTGCCGACGGTGGGGACCTGCAGGGCTCCTCCTTGTGAGCTGCGCCAACTCCACCTCGGCCCAAGGGTTCACTTCCACAAGAGATTGCCGAGACCCTGGATCCAGCAGATGCATCGGATCTTCAGGCCATCCCAACCCTAGCACAGAAGATCCAGCAGCAGCAGCAGATTCTTGGGCTCCTGGCAAGGTCCATGTAGTGACTCAGCGCTCACCTGGATGCAGCTGCAGGGTCGGCCGCTTCCTCACCTCCCATTGCCATTGCAGCCCCTCCAGCAATACCTTATCCTCCCACAATTCAGTTAACAGCATGGCCCCGGTATGCTGGGGACCCGAAACAGTGCCAAGGATTCTTGAACCAATATTTCATACACTTCTCTCTTCAACCAGCATTGTTTCCCAATGCATTTGTCAAGACAACCTTCGTGTTCTCCTTCCTGAATGGTAAGGCCTTGGCCTGGGCCTCCCCATTATGGGAATGAGTGAATCCTCTTCTCCAACATCTTCAGCAATTTGTCGAGGCCTTCAAACTCGTCTTTGGCGAACCCGGCTGGCTGGCCACGGAGGGTTGGGACCTTCTGCACCTACATCAGCATTCCCAAATGCTGATGGACTATGCTATAGAATTTTGGACTATGGTTATGGAGCTAAATTGGGAACAGGAAATCCCCCATAGTATATTCATGGAGTGGCTGTCTTCGCGGGTCAAGGATGAGTTGGCCACCCACCAACTCCCAGAATCCCTGGATGGTTTATTGATTTAGACAGGTGGATCGACTGTTGCCTCCAGCAATGGACTTGGGAGCTCTGTCCACCACTCAGACCTGTTGCGCTAGCTTCTCGATTGCAACACCAGCTCAAGTGCACCTGGAGGAACCAATGCAGCTTGGGCAGGAATGCTCACCCCTGAAGAAAGGCACCATGACGTCAGCTGGGGCTATGCTTCTATTGCGATGGGACTGGACACCAGCTGGTGCGCTGGCCACTGAAGCCAGGAAACTAACCAGTCTAGGATCTAGTGGAAAGGTGATCCTAGGCTTCATGATTCCTACTCCTCAACTAACACTGCTGGTGACTATTGCTGTGGATAACCAAGAATTTCCTACCCAGGCCCTGGCAGACTCTGGCGCCGGGGGAAATTTCATAATGAAATCCCTTGTCGATCACTTAGGCTTCCTATGGTTGCCAGAAAGACACCCCTAGCCATCTTCATGATTCGTGGGGATCTGCTCCCCAGGACTTATCTATGGCACACTTGCACCTATGCACCGGCTTGCTACATGTACAGAGAATACTCTTTCATATCATGAACAACATGGTGCATCCCATCATACTAGGCTTACCCTGGTTGCAATTCCACTCTCCGTACGTCAACTGGGCTTCATTATAACTGACCGGCTGGAGCTCTCATTGCCACAGCTCATGCCTGCAATGTGTTGAACCACCACCTCATTTGCCCTTGACGACAACCTTAGCAGGCTACCTCCATAGTACACAGATTACACTGAAGTGCTCTCCAAGAAGGAGGCTGACACTCTGCCTTCCCATAGAACATGCCATACTGGTTCAGACCAAGAGTCCATCAAGCCCAGCATCCTGTTTCCAACAGTGGCCAATCCAGGCCATAAGAACCTGGCAAGTACCCAAAAGCTAAGTCTATCCCATGCTACTGTGGCATGTAATAGCAGTGGCTATTTTCTAAGTCAACTTAATTAATAGCAGGTAATGGACTTCTCCTCCAAGAACTTATCCAATCCTTTTTTAAACCCAGCTACACTAACTGCGCTAACTACATTCCCTGGCAACAAATTCCAGAGTTTAATTGTGCGTTGAGTGAAAAAGAACTTTCTCCGATTAGTTTTAAATGTGCCACATGCTAACTTCATGGAGGGCCCCCTAGTCCTTCTATTATCCGAAAGAGTAAATAACAGAGTCACATTTACCTGTTCTAGACCTCTCATGATTTTAAACACCTCTATCATATCCCCCGTCAGCCGTCTCTTCTCCAAGCTGAACAGTCCTAACCTCTTTAGTCTTTCCTCATAGGGGAGATGTTCCATTTCCTTTATCATTTTGGTCTCCCTTCTCTGTACCTTCTCCATCGCAACTATATCTTTTTGAGATGCGATGACCAGAATTGTACACAGTGTTCAAGGTGTGGTCTCACCATGGAGTGATACAGAGCCATTATGACATTTTCCATTTTATTCATCATTCCCTTTCCAATAATTCCCAACATTCTGTTTGCTTTTTTGACTGCTGCAGCACAGTGAACCGATAATTTCAATGTATAATCCACTAAGCGCCTACATCTCTTTCTTGGGTGGTAGCTCCTAATATGGAACCTAACATTGTGTATCTATAGCATGGGTTATTTTTCCCTATATGCATCACCTTGCCCTTATCCACATTAAATTTCATCTGCCATTTGGATGCCCAATTTTCCAGTCTCACAAGGTCTTCCTGCAATTTATCACAATCTGCTTGTGATTTAACTACTCTGAACAATTTTGTGTCATCTGCAAATTTGATTATCTCACTCGTCGTATTTCTTTCCAGATCATTTATAAATATATTGAAAAGTACGGGTCCCAATACAGATCCCTGAGGCATGCCACTGCCCACTCCCTTCCACTGAGAAAATTGCCTATTTAATCCTATTCTCTGTTTCCTGTCTTTTAGCCAGTTTGTAATCCATGAAAGGACTTCGCCACCTATCCCATGTCTTTTTACTTTTCCTAGAAGCCTCTCATGAGGAACTTTGTCAAACGCCTTCTGAAAATCCAAGTATACTATATCTACCGGTTCACCTTTATCCACATGTTTATTAACTCCTTCAAAAAAGTGAAGCAGATTTGTGAGGCAAGACTTGCCTTGGGTAAAGACATGCTGACTTTGTTCCATTAAACCATGTCTTTCTATATGTTCTGTGATTTTGATATTTAGAACACTTTCCACTATTTTTCCTGGCACTGAAGTCAGGCTAACCGGTCTGTAGTTTCCCGGATCGCCCCTGGAGCCCTTTTTTAATATTGGGGTTACATTAGCCACCCTCCAGTCTGGATCCTTTCCTGATGCACCTAGTGTTGGAGCCACTTGGCAATAGTTATCACAACATTAAAAAAGATATTTAAAAAATCTACAACTCCTAATTCCTGCAATTAAGACAACAGATGATTGTGAACTACTGTGTCAAACAATGCACTTAAAGACTAGGAAACCATCTTTGCCTTTATTCTGTGTCCATCCTAATTTCATTAACCATGAACAGTTTCAGTACTTTTGCTTTAATTGCCTCTTTCACCTTACTATGAAATCTTGCTGGCAGTAGTTTGGTTTTCCTTTGACTTTTTTAATGCATGGAATATATTTTATATGCGCCTCAAGGATGGTAATTTTTTCTTCTTTTAATTTTTTATTTATGCAATTTTACATTACAGAATCCAAGAAAATTTCTTTTAATGGAAATAGAAAATGACAGAGAAAAGAAAACAGGATAAAGAAAAAATTATTGAAACACTAAACAAAGCCTTGTCAATTTCAATCCAAGTTCATCATATAGGGATCCGGATACAATTCAAGGGAAACAGAACAGCAAACAGGGGCTCAATTAAAACAGGACTTTCTTCTGCCAATAGAACATTATATTAAGTAGCTACAGGATGAGAGAGATTAGCTACAGGATGAGAGAGATCATCTCCCAACAGCATCTTATCACTTAGGAAAGGAGATAATTGTGCAGGTTGGAAAAAAAACCAGGAAAAATCTTTATACTTAACACAACATTTACAAGGATATTTCAAAAGATGATAATTTTAAACAGCGTCCACGTCTCCTGCAAGTATTTGTGCATATGTGTTTGTATATATATGTGAGGGGGCATGTGTGTGTGTTTATATGTGAATGGGTGTGTGCAGGGGGGGAGGGGAAAGAACATGTCTGTGAGAGTGTGTGCATTTGTGTAGGAGGAAGAGACTGGGAGACAGGACAACCACCCCTGCCCCTGACCACTGTATCGGTGCAAACATCTGGGCCTTTTTCGATCCCCATCACCTGGTAACCAAGGTGCCAGCCTCTAGGCTAATTGCCACCTACACCAAGCCAGGTCCCCTTACTTATACAACACTGAGAGGCACAACACTCAATCTAGTGCCAAACAACGACAATGACACCATCATCCCGCAGGGTTTTTTCACACTGCTTATGACCACAACACAGGGAGAGACCGCTACCACCCATGAAAGGACAGACACAAGGGCCCCAATGATATCATCACAATTGGGGGATCCACCCTCCCAGCCTGACCAGGGAAGGAACCCCACCCTACTTGCAATAGCTATCCTGCTCCCAACGATTTAACGCAGGCTTCAGACCCTACTATCCCCGCTGCCGCCACCCCACTTTTCCATCGGGGGGTGAAGCCACCGAAGCGGCCGGAGTCCCCTCCATCAAGGGAGGAGCCCCAAAAGCCAGGGGGAAGAAAAAACAAAAGACTAAATTGTACACCAGTCAGAGCCCTGGGGATGATGACACCTCAGTGATACCCCATGCTCCACCTGCTAGACCATCCTATGCGGCAATAGTGGCAGGGAGCGGGCATAACCCTACCTTAAACCTCCCCTCTGCGAGATTTAGCACTGTTAATTGCAGCATTATTTGGTAAATTCATCAGCTCGGTAATCAAAAATTCTGCAACATGAGCTTAGAATCAATTTATATATTTACCTGTTTTGGGCGACAACATTGGTATAAACAGAATTAGCCACACTGGAATGATACTCATCAGGGGGCATCACATCTACAGCAAAACAAAATATTATAACTGGTTAGGATGAAGAAAAACCCCACAAGGCCACAAAATCTAGTCTTTGTTTAATTGTTTGACTACTTTCTCAATGAGAAGCCAAACATTCACTGTAATCCATAGCCAATTCTTCAGTGATGAAAAAGCAGTGTTGCGTACTTGTAACAGGTGCTCTCTGAGGACATCAGGATGGCAGTCCTCACAATCAGGTGACATCGTTCCATGCAGCCCGCCCAGAACTTTTATGTCAAAGTTTCTGGAACTTTGACAGTGCCCCATTGGACATGTGTAGGCTACTATTATATCACGCGTCCACACAGGGGCCCCTCCATCTACTTACTTTAGCTTATACTGGGCGAAGCCAACTCCAAAGCAAGAGCAGCCATCCTGCTGTCCTCGGAAAGTAACTAACTCTGCTTTCTCTGAAGACAATGGGGAATCATTAGCTACAGACTGCTCTGGATGAAAAAAAAGAGGAAACAAAACAGTCCAATGGGCGCAATGACTGTTTTTGTTGGTAACAGGCCTTTTTCCTTTTTTATACTTTTCTTGTAAAGGAAGAGTCTGAAAGAAAAACAACAGGCCCTAGGAGGTAACAGAGTTGAGTTTTACACCTCAAACAGATTCCACAGGAAAGACTGGCCAAACCTATGTCACACCGGGAGTGCCTGTCCAAACAAAAGTGTATTGTGAATGTGAGGAAGGAACTCCCCATCACAGCTTTCCAGATCTCCTCCATGGAGACCATTCTTAGGACAGCTACCGATGCTGCCTTATCTCTAACTCTGTGAACCCTGAAATATGCCATCAGATCTAGACCCGCCATGGCATAACATAAGAAGATGTAATATGCTAACCAACTGGGTAAAGTCTGGCAACAGCAATCTCCAGTTTGTTGGTGTCAAAAGAAACAAAAAGTAGGGTGGCCTTTCTATAGGCTTCAGTCCACTTCAGTTAGAAGGCCAAGGCTCTTTTGCAGGCTAAACTGTGCAGCGCTGGTGCATTTTGGTGGATATATAGGCTGGGAAACAAATTGTAGAAGGTAGACTGACTGGTTGAAATGCAATTCTAAAACCACTTTAGGAAGAAACTTAGGGTGGGTATGCAGAACCATCCTATCATGATAAAAATTAATATAAGATGGATAAGTTACTAGATCCTGGAGCTCACAGACTGTGCACTGAAGTAACTACCACTAAAAATATGACACTGAGCTCAAGTACTTCAGGTCTCAAGAAACTGCAGGAAGCCTAATGGGAGGCTTCAAATGAAGCAAGCTTTGCATAAATTTGACAACCAAAGGCTGTATAGTGATGGGTCTACCTTCTACAAAATGGTGATAGGCACCAGTTGCACTGAGATGCACTCTTAAGGAGTTGGCCAAATTTAGAAGGTAATCAGGCAGTTTTTGTGAGGAGGAGGAGAAAATGGTCTAAGGCATTTTGTTCATACTACAAGGCAAAGCTCCTCCATTTTAGTCCATAGGACTACTTCATAGACTCTTTCCTTGAAACTAACAGACTGTGAGACACATCCTCTGAAGGATCCAGGGGATGAAAAGTTACTCTCTCAATGTGAGTTAATGCTAGTCCAAAAGGCAGCAAGCAGTACTGGAGATGACAATCCCCTATCACAAATTTGAGATATTATTGGTGACCTGGAACTATCTCTATTTGAGAGTAAGCCTCATAGTAACATAGTAATGACAGCAGAAAAGGACCAAATGGTCCATCCAGTCTGCCAGCAGTTTCTTTTAAGGGTAGTAACTGCTACCCCGTGCAGTTTACTCCCATATCACATATACTTATGGGAAAATAAGTGTAAGAGCTTGCTGGGCAGACTGGATGGGCCGATTGGTCTTTTTCTGCCGTAATTTCTATGTTTCTATGTTACTTGTTAAGGGTAGTAATATTTACAATCAAAACCAAGCAACTGTCAAACTCATAAAAAAATTACTGCTAACAACATTTTTACTGGGTGAGGAGCCTTCTTGAAAATTCAGACAATGCCTAATGACATGTTTTGCTTTTGGTCTTGGCTGAAGAAGCAGTCCTGTGCTTTTACCCTTGTCTGTGCATAAGTACCCCAGACAGTAAAGTCAAGACCTGCATTGGTCGCTCTCCACCATAGACCTGCATTGGTCGCTCTCCACCATAGACCTGCATTGGTCGCTCTCCACCATAGAAGTGGAGAGCGATTTTGCCGTTGCATCAAAAGCATCAAGACTTATTGGCTAAGGATAGTAATCCCCATGTCTTGCATTAAGGGTAGTAACTGCTGCTCTGTGCAGGTTACTGTCACGGAGTGTGGGCTGTTGCACTGAGGTGAGATTGGTGTTGCTTTACTGGTGACTCAGCTGGGCCCCCCACTGTCAGTAGACACACTCACTAAGACTAGGACCAGGTCTGGGCTTCACCTATACCAGCCTCCTCCATCACAGGTTTAGCCCTTGGATTCAGAGGCCAGCAGGACTTAGGAAAAAGTCCCATGGATATCAGATGGACGATGGCAAGAAACAGGTTCAAGTCAGGGCAGGTGGCAGTGTCGAGATCCAAACATAAATTGAGGCAGGCAGAGATCAGGTGGTGTCAGGTTTCAGTCAGTGGTCAAGGCAAGCAGATACCAAGCAGTGTCAGGTCCAGACAATGGTCGGGGCAGGTGGAAATCAGCAATGTCAGGTTCCAGGCAGAGATCAGGGCAGGCAGATACCAAGCAGTTTCAGCTCCAGGCAATGGTCAGGGTAGGTGGAGAGCAGGTGGTGTCTAGTTCCAGGCAGTGTTCAAGGCACGAGAGATCAGTCTGAAAGAGAGTGGGAGAGGACTGAAGCAAGGCAGGATAGAGACAGGCAAGGACAGAGCAAAACAAAGGTGGGCTAGAACAAGGTACAGCAGGAATGAAACAAGGCAGGAAGGATGAGACTGGGAAGACTGGACAAGGCTGATCAAGACTGGGCAGGATAATTTATTTATTTATTTAACATTTTTCTATACCGACCTTCAAGGTTGAATACCATATCAGGTCGGTTTACATGGAACAGGGGTAGATCAGTATAACATAATGTAACATAAGGAACAACTTTTTATAATTAGCGGAGACAAAAGCAGAGAAGCAAAAAGTTACATAATAACAAGGACTTTGAACTTGGAAGCTGATTCAGCTGAAAAAAGAGAAGCCTTAGGAGGGTATTAAATTAAATATATTGTGAAATGTCAGAGCCTGGTCTAGAGCTAGTTAACTTATTAGGGTAGCAAACTAGTACATGAGGTGAATATTGGAGGGGCGAAGTTCCATATTCATAAGCTGAGTAGTTATCTAGTGAAAGTTTGATGGATCAGGGAAGGCTTGTAAGAAGAGCCAAGTTTTGAGTTTTTTTTTAAATGTTGGTAGGCACGGTTCCATTCTGAGTTCTGCGGGGAGGTTGTTCCAGATGGCTGGACCTGCTGTAGAAAAAGCTCGGTCCCTGGTAGAGATGAGTCGTGTGGCTTTAGATGGCGGGGCTTGTAGTGCTCCTTTGTAGGTTTCTCTCATTGGTCTGTTGGAAGTGTGGAGTTTGAGTGGGAATTCGAGGTCGAGATGGAGGAGGTTATGAATTGATTTGTGAATTAGAGTTAGAGATTTGTGTAGAGCCCTGTGACTGACTGGTAACCAGTGTAGATTACGGAGGATGGGCGTAATATGGTCTCTCTGGTTGGTGCTTGTCAAAATTCTCGCTGCGGCGTTCTGTATCATCTGTAAGGGCTTGGTTGTTGAGCTGGGTAGGCCGGTGAGGAGAGCGCTGCAGTAGTCAATTTTGGCAAATATTAGGGATTGAAGAACAGTCCTAAAGTCATGAAAATATAGGAGAGGTTTGAGTCTTTTTAACACCTGAAGTCTGTAGAAGCACTCTTTAGTTGTGGTTTTGATCATATTCTTTAGGTTAAGACGGTTGTCTATAATTACTCCAAGGTCTCTCACATGAGTGTGGGTGAGAAGGTGTTTGTGATGGATCTGAGACGGGAGGTTTTCTTGGTTGGAGGAAATGAAAAGGAGTTCAGTCTTAGAGGCATTGAGGACCAGATTTAGACTGTTGAGGAGATTAGTGATGGCTTGTAAGCTGTTGTTCCAGAGTGCAAGGGATTTGTTAATAGATTCTGTTATGGGAATCAGAATCTGAACATCGTCTGCATAGATGTAGTGAATGAGGTTAAGACTAGTTAACAGTTGGCAAAGGGGAAGGAGGTAAATATTGAAAAGGGTAGGTGATAGGGATGAACCTTGTGGTACGCCAAGAGAGGAATTTGTAGATGGTGATTCTTTATTGTTGATTTTGACTTTAAAACTTCTATTACTGAGGAACGACTTGAACCAATTGTGGACTGTTCCCGAGATGCCTATGTCTGAAAGGCGTTTCAAGAGGATGGGGTGGTTGACAGTGTCGAAAGCCGCTGAGATGTCTAAAAGGATTAGGAGAAAGGAGTGTCCTTTGTCTACACCCATAATAATATGGTCTGTTAGAGATATGAGTAGGGTTTCTGTGCTGCGAGATTTGCGGAACCCATACTGGGAAGGGAAAAGCAAGTTGTGATCTTCTAAATAATCCGAAAGCTGTATGTTGACCAATTTCTCTGTGAGTTTGGCTAAAAATGGTAGATTCGAGATAGGGCGGAAATTAGCCAGAACACCAGGGTCTAGGTTATGTTTCTTGAGGAGTGGTTTCAGGGAAGCGTTTTTTAGACTATCTGGGTAGAATCCTTGAGTTAAGCAGCAATTTATGATTTTGGTTAAGGGACCAGAGATTATATTTGGGATATGTAGCAGTAGCTTGGAAGGTATGTTGTCCGATGGGTGGCTGGATGGTTTCTGCCTTTTGAGAATGGATTCGATCTCTTTGGTCGATGTTAATTCGAATTTGTCGAATTTGACTCCCTTAAGAATGTAGGTGTTATCGAATGAGGTGTTGTAGTCAGACTTGGTTGGAAGGAGAGCAAGTGTGTTTGAAATCTTCTGCTGAAAGAATAGGGCTAGTTCATTTGCTTTGGATTGAGCTTGTTCGTCAGGTATCGATGGTGGTAGAGACTTTGTTATTTGAGAGACATATGCAAAGAGGGTTTTTGCATCAAATTGGAGATCATGGATTTTATTACCGAAGTATTCTCTTTTTGCTTTTAGAATTGAAGTCCTGTAGAAATGTAGAGTTCCTTTGTATGACAATAGTGTAGTGGTGGAAGGTGCTTTGCGCCATTTATTTTCTTTGTGGCGTAATTCTTGTTTTATCCGTTTGAGTTCGCTGGAAAACCAAGGTTGATTTCCTTTTTTTGTGGTGTTGCTTAGTTTCGTGATTGATGGGCAGAGTTTATTTGCTACCTCTTCAGTGATCTTGTGCCATGATAGCACTGCTGTGTTAGGGTTGGACAGATCTAAGTTAGAGAGTTCCTTGGAGAGATGTTCACTGAGGGTCTCAGAAGCACAGGGTTTCCTGAATTGAAAGGAGGAAAGATGCTGTGGAGAGGGAGACTGTTTTTTTGTAGTGAGGGTGGTTGTTATCAGAAAGTGATCTGACCAGGGGATAGGGGTACACACAGGTTCCGTGGAGTTGGAGAAGTTAGAGTTGATAAAAATAAGGTCCAGGGTGTGTCCTGCTTTGTGTGTAGGTTTGTTTACAATCTGAGTGAATCCCATTGCACTGAGGGCTGTGAGGAGGGCGTCACAATTGGATGAGTGGGAAGAAGCCTCAAAGTGGATGTTGAAATCTCCCATGATTATGGTGGGTAAGTCAGTGTTGACGTGTTTCACCACGGATTCTATAAGAGGGGAGGCATCTGTATCTAATACTCCTGGGGGCGCATAGACTAGTAGTACTTACAGCTGGTTTGATTTGAATAGACCTAGCTCAATTTTAGATTCTGACTTAATTGTATCTGGAGTTAGTCTGAGTTCTTTTTTGGTGGCTAGTAACAGACCGCCTCCTCTCTTTTTTTGTCTGTGAATTGTAAAAAAGTCGTATTTGTGGGTGGGTAATTGATTGATTAGGGCAATGTCAGAGTTTTTTAGCCAGGTTTCTGTGATAGCACAGACGTCTGGGTTACAGTCCAAGAGATAGTCGTTGAGGATGTGAGTCTTTTTTGTCAGAGATTGAGAGTTAACAAGGGTCACTGAGAGGAGAGTTAATCCTAGGAACTGAGTCAGCGGATTGATCATGATTGGAATGAGAGATCTAGGAGTTCTTACTGGAGGTACCAGAGTCAGAGCTGGAAGCATGTTGCGGTGTAATTGGTGGTATCTTATTGGAATATGTTGGGCTAGCATGTTGGAGAGTCTTGCTGGATGCCGGAGAGGCTGGAATGGGTGATGGGTGGATGCTAGAGAGGCTGGAATGGATGCTGGGTGGATGCTGGAGAGACTGGAATGGGTGCTGGGTGGAATGGATGCTGGGTGGATGCTGGAGAGGCTGGAATGGGTGCTGGGTGGAATGGATGCTGGGTGGATGCTGGAGAGGCTGGAATGGGTGCTGGGTGGATGCTGGAGAGGCTGGAATGGGTGCTGGGTGGATGCTGGAGAGGCTGGAATGGATGCTGGGTGGATGCTGGAGAGGCTGGAATGGGTGCTGGGTGGATGCTGGAGAGGCTGGAATGGGTGCTGGGTGGAATGGATGCTGGGTGGATGCTGGAGAGGCTGGAATGGATGCTGGAGAGGCTGGAATGGGTGCTGGGTGGATGCTGGAGAGGCTGGAATGGATGCTGGGTGGATGCTGGAGAGGCTGGAATGGGTGCTGGGTGGAATGGATGCTGGGTGGATGCTGGAGAGGCTGGAATGGATGCTGAGTGGATGCTGGAGAGTCTTGATGGACGTTGGGGAGGCTGGAATGAATGCTGGAATGGCTGCTGGTGAGGTTGGTTGAGTGGTGGCTTTATTTCAGACAGTAGAATCCGTTAGCCCAGTACCTTTGCAGACAGCTACATTTATTCAGGATATAGATTTAGATTCTTCCGCGGGTATGGCTCGGGGCTTCCTCGGGGCTGTACGAAGGGGTGAAACAAAGGGGCCTGCCCCTTTGTCGCGCTCCTTCGGCGCCGGACAGAATCCAGATTTAAAGCCCCTCAGGGCTGGCTCCTATTGGTGGAGCTGGGTCAGGGGGCGGGGCTCCCGTTTTCGGCACGGTTTTTGTTTTTTTTCTTTTTTCTCTTCAAGATGAACAGCTTTACTTAGCTTTGCTGCGTTATCGTCGCCGAGGTCCCCCGGGTGGGGAGAGTGAAGCCTAGACCTTCCCCCGGCGGGGCTCGGCGCCGGTTGCGCAGGCCTTCCCCGATCGTGGCTGTGCTGAAGAGGAAATGGCGCCGGACAGAATCCAGATTTAAAGCCCCTCAGGGCTGGCTCCTATTGGTGGAGCTGGGTCAGGGGGCGGTAAGGTAAGGCAGGCAGACAAGAATGAGCAATACGCACTGCAGCAAAGCAGGAAGAGTTGTGAAGGCTCCGGCTTGCAGGCACATTAGGATTTAAATGGCCCACAGACCGTTATGTCATCTTCCTACGCTGCAGCCCATTTCCCGGCGAGGTGCTGATAAGGAGAACAGGAGGCCACGCATGAGCCTAGAAAAGCGCCATGCCATGAGGAGATGAGGGTGTCTGGCAGGCACCTTCCTAGGTTCATGCGTGGCCTGCTGCCCTCCTTAAGTGAGACTGGCTGCAGAATGGTCTCGCAGTATGCCCATTGTTACAGTTATCCTCATGCTTATCAGACCCCTAGATCATACAAGTTGGGGCCCTCGTTGGCTGAGTCCCCTTTACCCCTCCCCGTTGCTGTCAAAGTGGAGAGTGATGTTGTAGATGCATCAGAAGTATCAAAGCTTACTGGTTAAGTGTTAATCCCCATGCCTTTTGTTTAGGGGAGTAACTGCCGCACCAAGCAGGTTACCTCGTGCACACTTTTCTTTACTTCCATCCTCTGGCCTTCAGGGACCCCTTTTGAATTCATTGACTGTTTTCATCTTTACCACATCCTCCAGAAAGGCATTCCATGTATCCACCACCCTCTCCATGACAAAATATTTCCTGAGTCATCTCCCATGGAGTTTCATTTTGTGACCTCTAGGTTCTAATGTTTCTTTTCCAATGGATAAGGTTCAAAGTTCATTCATTACTAAAACTTTTTAGGTATCTGAAGGTCTGTATCATATCTCCCCTGTACCTCATATCTCTTTCTCATAAATCTTCTGATGGAGACCCCACACTATTCTGGTCACCTTTCTCTAGACCGCCTCCAATCCTGTCTCTATCCTTTTTGAGATACGGGTTCCAGAACTAAACACAGTACTCCAGGTGAGGCCTCACCAAGGACCTGTACAAGGGGATTATCACCTCCTTTTTCTTATTGGTTATTCCTCTTTCTATGCAGCCCAGCATTCTTCAGATTTTAGGTATCACCTTGTCACATTGTTTTGTCGTGTTTAGATCACCAAACACTATTACCCCAAGGTCCATCTCTTGGTCAGTGCACATCAGTCTTTCACCCCCATCACATATAGGCCTTTTGGATTACCGCATCCCAGATGCATGACTCTCCACTTCTTGGTATTGAATCTGTTGCAATCGGCAGTCCATGGGGCAGGGCCACGGACCGCCGCCCTTACCTCCAGCTCCAAGCTGATCACACGAGCCCACATAAGAATGTGCGGCCAACTGCTGCATCTAACCAGGCCTGATGCGACACTAGAGGAAAGACGCCACTGAATACAACAGGTATTGCCCCTAGGCATGCATGCACCTGATCTGCCTTAATTTAAAGGGCCTGCAGCAGGAATCCCCCACGGCACCCTCTGATGATGTCAGGATTCCCTGCCTATAAAAGACTACCTCGGCAGCATTTCCTTGCCTTGGCAATAAGTCGACTACCTTGGTAGTAGTCCTTTGCTTCTATGTTGTTCCTGCATTCTAGTTCTTTGTTTCTGTGTTCCAGATCCATGTCCTGGTGGTCTTTATCGTGTTCTCCAGTCCCTTGTCTTCATCCATGGTCAGTCTTCATTCTCTTATCTTCATCCTCCCTGTAGTCAGTCTTCAGTTCCTTGTCTTCATTCTCCAGCCTCTTCATTGCCCACCTGTGTTCCTCCCTGTCTCCCTATTTGCTTCTCCATCTCTCCTTCCTTCAGATGGATCTCTGGTTTGACCTTGGCTTGGAACTTTGATTCTGACTCTGATTGAACTCCACCTGCCATTGACCACTGCTTGAACCTTGACTCGGTTTGATTGCTGCCTACCTCTGACACTACCTATGTTCTAACTGCCCAGGACCCTGGCATTTGACTCTACTTCTCCAACGGATATTCACTTCAACAGCAAAGGCCCGCATCCATGTCCTGCCGGCCCTGGCACCTGAGGGCTCAACCTAAGGGGAATGTGGGCTGGTATAGGTGAAGCTCCAGTTGGACCTCTGCCACAGCCAGCTCTTCCAGCCAACTGTGGGGACCTGAAGGGCTTCTACCTGCAGGTTGCACCAATTCCACGTCAATCCAAGGGTCCACGCCCACAACAGATTGCCTAGGTCTTGGCTTGGTGGACACCACAGCCTTCCAAGTCTCCAAGGCCTAGCACAGAACCTTCAGGAACAGCAGCGATTTCTTGAGCTCCTGGCAGCTTCCACGGAGCGCCTTAATGCTCGCTTAGATGCTACTACGGCTGCACCCTCTATTGCTCACCTTTTTTCTGCCTAACTCAGTCCCTTTTGGGACCCAAATCAGAGATTGTATGTTTTCTATTGCTGGTCCCAAACTTTGGAACTTCTTACCTAGTCCACTAAGACTACCAACTGAAAAAAAGAAATTCAAACAAGATCTCAAAACATGGCTCTTCAAAAAAGCCTATGAACTCATCTCAAATCTTTTAAACCTACTTAACAAAAGACTGATCTTACACCTAATTTCCTTCTACATTTATAATTCCTTAATTATTCTATTTAATTAATTCTTTAGAATTATTTCCATTGTTGAAGTAATTATTAACTCTCGTATATTTTATCTTTTATTCACATATTTATATTAATGCATGTTGAAATTTATTACCTTTCTTCAATGTAATTCATTGCTAAATTTGTAAACCGTTGTGATCTACTTATGGAATGACAGTATATAAAAACTTAAATAAATAAATATTGAATCAATTTGAGGATTCAGGCCTGTCCAAGGTGACCTACAACTTGAGAGTAATGAGGCCACATTTCCCCCGCCATAGAAGCAGAGAGCAACACTGTATATGCATTTAAAGTGATGTATCAGGCTTAATTGGTTTAGGGTAGTAACCGCCGTAATAAGCAAGTTACCCCCACGCTTATTTGTTTACCCAGATTGTGACGTTCAGTCCTTTTTGGTTGTTATCTGAATGCAAATCCTCTTTTTCACATTTCCCTTTGTCGTTGAAGCAGAAGCAATGTTGGGGTTGCATTAATCATGCAAGGGATTTTTTGAGTAAGGGTAGTAATCACCAGATAGTAGTCAACATTCTAGCAAGCCATTCCCATGGCGCTACTCTTCATTCCCATTCTCTAGACTTTATGGATCCACAGTGTTTATCCCATGCCGCTTTGAAATCCTTCACAGTTTTTTGGTCGCCCTCCTCTGGACTGCCTCCATCCTGTTTCTGTCCCTTTGGAGATACAGTCTCCAGAACTGAACACAGTACTCCAGGTGGGGCCTCTCCAAGGCCCTGTACAAGGGGATTATCACTTCCTTTCTCTTACTAGGCATTCCTCTCTCTATGCAGCCCAGCATTCTTCTGGTTTTAGCTATCACCTTGTCACATTGTTTTGTCGACTTCAGATCGTTAGACACTATCACCCCAAGGTCTCTCTCCTACTCCATGCACATCAGTCCTTCACCTCCCATCAAATACAATTCTTTCAGATTTCCACTCCCCATATGCATGACTCTGCACTTCTTGGCATTGAATCTCAGCCGCCATATCTTCGACCATTCTTTCAGCTTCATTTTCTCCACTCCTTCCGGCGTGTCCACTCTGTTGCAGATCTTAGTATCATCCGCAAAAAGACAAAACCTTACCTTCTATCCCATCCGCAATAGAGCTCACAAAGATATTGAACAGGATCGGTCTCAACTCTGATCCTTGTGGCACTCCGCTTAACACCGCTCTCTCTTCAGAGTAAGTTCCATTTACCATCACACATTGTCTTCTGTCCATCAACCAGTTTGCAATCCAGGCCACCATCTTGGCACCCACTCCTAAGCTTCTCGACTGCAAAGAAGGGAGAAAATTTACTGCGCTGCCTACTGACTAGCCAGAAGGGAGAAGAGAGACCCCAGCATAGGCAAAGTCGGAACCGACCGAGATTTATTAAAAAACACAGAAGAAAAGAACGGAGCTTCACAACCGCAAGATGATAGCTCTGTGGAAAAGAAGAGACCGAAACAGGACCTCACGTGGTTAGTGACATGCTGGGTATGCTCAGTGTGCCAATCAAAGTTTCTAGAAACTTTGACTCAAAGTTTTCTGTGCCAGGTTCCATCTGATGATGTCACCCAAGGTTGAGGACTAACATCTTGCTTGTCCTAGGAGAAAGAATTTAGTCTCTGTGATGGCCTTACCTTCACTAAGTGCCCCATTAACCCTTCGATCATCTAATGGTCCAACTGACTCCTTCACAGGGTTCCTGCTTTGAATATTGTTGCATCCGTCGGTCTTCAACGGCTTCGCCCTGCCTACCTCTCTCTACTTGCGGCTCCTCCCGCTCACCTTGGACTGATGGCCACCGCGGCATCTGCTTGCCGTTCTCTCCGGCATCCCCGGACCGGTTTTGGTGTTGCCTCCCGCCTTTCTCCTTCAAGGTACACCTCTAGGGCATGCATGCGCACGCCACCCTCATCTTTAACTCTACGTTGGCGCGAACCTGAGTGGCGTCCCACTGTTCTGATGTCACGACCTCCGGGTATATCTGCCTACAGTATTTGCTAGCTCGTTGAGTTAGCAACAGGATTCGTACGGATGGTATTCATTCTCCGTTCCTAAGCTACTCTGCCACTCCAGCGCTATCTGGAACTCTTACTACCCTTCGGGGTCTCTAACAGGGTACCCGCTCCTCGGGGGCCTCTTTGCTTCTTTCAGGTGCTATCAGGAAACCGGTATTCGCTCCTCGAGGGTCCATGTTCCCTATGTCGCTACCTGCAACCTCTATCCTTCTACTTGGAAGAACTAACTTACAGCTACCACCAGTGAGTACAGAAACCATCTCTTTCCACGGTACTTGCTTCACTGGAACCAGGTATTCGCTTCTCGAGGGCCTGTGCTCTGCTCTGGTGCCAGACCTCTCATCTAGTGAAATATCTGTTACTGCTAAGTAAGTACAACGCTACCAAGTCTCTCTGCTCTAAGGGATCAGGTTCTCGCTCCTCGAGGGCCTGCTCTCTCTGTCTTGGAGCTTCTCCTATTTCTATCTTGGGACTCTGAATGCTATTCTCATTGTGTGCTCATAACTCTCAGTCTCTTTCCACTACAGCACTGCCCTGCAGAGGATCCGCTGTTCCAGCGTTCTGTGTGAGACGCGCCCAGCCGGGCTCTACAACCACTGCTCACTACTGCCATCTCTGGTGGCCACTCAAACTGTTTAATAAAATATTCAAATCTATGTTTGTGTGTCCAGAGTCTAGCATGACACCATGGTCCCTCACGGGACTGCCCCCCGTGGGCGTGGTCAGCTACCACAATGTCCAAGGGTCCACCCAAACACCATTAACCAAAACAAATATATTTAAAAAAGATTTTATTATGAGTTTTTGCCTCTATGGCCAACTTCTTTTCAAATTCTCTCTTAGTCTTTCTTATCGATGTTTTACATTTTACATCCCAATGCTTATGCTTTTCCCTATTTTCTTCAGATTGATCCTACTTCCAATTTTTGAAGGAAGTTTATTTGGCTAAAATAGCTTCTTTCACTTCACCTTTTAACCAAGCCAACAGGCATTTGGCCTTCCTTCCAACTTTCTTAATGCATGGGATACATCTGGATTGAGCTTCTAAGATGATATTTTTAAACAATGTCCATGCCTGTTGTACACTCTTAATATCTGTAGCTGCCCCTTTCAGTTTTTTTTCTATCTTCCTCATTTCATCAAAGTCTCCCTTTTGAAAATTTAGTGCTAGAGCTGTAGATAATATTGTTCCCCTACCAGTCAATAATTCAAAATGGATCATGTTATGATCACTATTGCCAAATGACCCCACCATCATTACTTCTCTCAGCAAACTATGTTCCACTAAGAATTAGATCTAAAATAGCTCCCTTTCTTATTTGTTCCTGAACCAATTGCTCTGTGAAGCAGTCATTTATTCCATCCAGGAACTTATGTCTCTAACATGTCTTGATATTATATTTACACAGCCAATAATGGGATAATTGAATCTCCCATTATTACTATATTGCCAAATTGGTTAGCTTCACTCATTTCTCTTACTCTTTCATCATCCGTCTTATCATTTTGTCCAGATGCATGGTAGTATACTCCTATCAATATACTCTTCCCTAACAAACGTGATTTCTACCAAAAAAGAACTGTTCATTTAAGGGCGGATTTTAAACTGCCCATGCGCATACAATCTGGCCTTTACGCACGTGGCCGGGCCTTGTGCGTGCCGGGCGAATTTTCCAAGCGGCCCAGCCACGCGCGTAAAGGCTGGTACAGGCACAAGTGCCGGGCTTCCTGCAAGGAGCAGGCTGGGGCAGCGCCATTGTTCGCTGTCCCAGAGACTCGCGCGCCAGCAGCCAGCAGCTGAAGTAAGTTGCAAAGCAAAAAAGAAAAAGGTAAGGTTTAGGGGGTCAGGAGGAAGTATAGGTAGGGAGGTAGGAAAGTTCCCTCCCAGTCCGCTCCTTAACTGGAGTGGACTGGGAGGGACCTGGGGAAGGCCAGAATGCGTCGCCACACGGGAATTGCTAAAGTCCCCCCCCCCCTTTGCGCACACCGCCCGCACATACACAGATTATAAAATCCGGCATGCATGTGCACATGGCCCATGGATTTTCTACCATGCGCGCACTAGCGTGTGCAAGGTAGAAAATCAGTGCGTCCATGTGTGCTTGCTGGGAAGCGCACGCACATGGACGCAGTGTGCACAAGTGGAAAATCTACCTTAGTCTCTTGTAGGATCCTTAACCTGTTAGACTCTGTGCTATCCTGAACATAAAATGACACCCCACTCCCAAGTTGAACCACCCTATCATTGCAATATCATTTGTACTCTGGAATAGCACTGTCCCATTAGTTATCCTCTTTCCACCAGGTCTCTGAGATGCCAATTATGTCTACCTCTTCATTCAGTGCTTTGCACTCCCCCATCTTACTTCTTACGCTTCTGGCATTGGTATACAAACACTTCAAAATATGCTTTTTGTTGATATTAACAACCTGCTTATCAATTGACAGGGATAATTTGGAATTTTTTTTTTAACTTAGGTGGTTCTTTACTTATAGGCACAGGGACTACTTTTGTTTTTATTGGAACCTCTTTGTTGGGATGCTCTAACTCTCCTGTTTCATCAGTATCCTTCAAGGGTATGTCTCTTTGATCCATGCACTGCTGAGCGCCTGTCAGCTTTCCACTTTGTTCTAGTTTAAAAGCTGCTCTATCTCCTTTTTAGAGGTTAGCACCAGAGGCCTGGTTCACCCTGGTTAAGATGTAGCCTGTTCTTTCTGAAAAGACTCCCTCTTCCCCAAAAGGTTGGCCAGTTCCTTACAAAACTGAAACTCTCTTCCCTGCACCATCATCTCATCCGTGCATTAAGACTGGGGAGCTCTGCCTGCCTCTGGGGACCTGCACGTGGAACAGGGAGCATTTCAGAGAATGCAACTCTGGAGATTCTGGATTTTAGCTTTCTAACTAAAAGCCTAACTTTGGCTTCCAGAACCACCCTTCCAGTCCTTCCTATGGCATTGGTACTCACATGTACAATGACATGCGGCTCCTCCCCAACACTGTCTAAAATCCTTTCTAGGTGATGAGCGAGGTCGAACACCTTTGCACCAGGCAGGCAAGTTACCAGGTGATCCTCATGTCCACCAACTACCCAGCTATCTACATTCCTAATAATCAAATCTCCAACTATGACAACTGACCTAACCCTTCCCTTCTGGGCAGTAGCCCTGGAGACTCATCTTTGGTGCGAAAGGACAATGCATCAACTGGAGAGCAGGTCCTTGCTACGTGATCACTTCCTGCTATACAGGGTGATGCTCTCCAACCAGGTGACCTTCCTCCTCCAAGGCAGCATCAGGGCTGTCAGAATGAAATTGGAACTTGGCTACTATGTCTCTGAAGGTTTCATCTATATATCTCTCTTGCCTGCCTCAGCTCTTCTAGATTCCAGAAACTGAATTTGTTCTCTGAGAGCTAGGAGCTCTCTGCACAAGATACACAGCTCCCGCCCCTCCCCCGCCAGGGTTCCCTCCTCCCATTCACACCTCCCCTGCTGATCTTGGACCCAACTCCTCCTATCTCACTCCATCGTATACTTCTCAAGGCCACGAGCAGCGCACACTGCTCATGGCCCAACAAATCTCTACTCCTCTTTGTCGTGAGCGGCTCCACTCGCAGCACCACCTGGCTGCTCTTCGGTGTCCCCTAAGGGTCAGTGCCATAGGCAACCACCTAAGTTCACCTGATGGGCGAACCGGCCCTGTCACCAATGGATAAAAAAATCACACAAGTGGTACTCAATACAAAAAAGTTAGGAAGGCTCCCCGCTTGTTGCTACCTTCATATTAATTTTTTTGAGTTGGTTAAGTTTAAGTTGCAAAGGGAGTAGGAATGTGCAAATTAGAATGCTTTAAATTTATTGATATGTGGCAGACCCTTCCAGTCTGGCCACTAGATGCCACTATCCTGTCCTTAACACGTTTTACATAGGAGCCATCCAAACCCTTCAGTCCCTCCCACCTGGAGGCTCTGGATTGGATGTCTCAGTGCTATTTAGCTCAGTCATGTTAACACTTGGGGGGGGGGTTTAGTTTGCGAGAGTAGTCAGAAAGGAAGGATGCATTTTTTCTACAATCTGGTAGGGCTTCTCAGCTTTGCCAAAAGGAGTTTTCTTTTAAGAGAGATACCTCATAGTGCAATCCCTGCAGGAGGTGTTTAAAATCATGAGAGGTCTAGAACGGGTAGATGTGAATCGGTTATTTACTCTTTCGGATAGTAGAAAGACTAGGGGGCACTCCATGAAGTTAGCATGGGGCACATTTAAAACTAATCGGAGAAAATTCTTTTTTACTCAACGCACAATTAAACTCTGGAATTTGTTGCCAGAGGATGTGGTTAGTGCAGTTAGTATAGCTGTGTTTAAAAAAGGATTGGATAAGTTCTTGGAGGAGAAGTCCATTACCTGCTATTAAGTTCACTTAGAGAATAGCCACTGCCATTAGCAATGGTAACATGGAATAGACTTAGTTTTTGGGTACTTGCCAGGTTCTTATGGCCTGGATTGGCCATTGTTGGAAGCAGGATGCTGGGCTTGATGGACCCTTGGTCTGACCCAGTATGGCATGTTCTTATGTTCTTATGTAGGGTCCTTCTCATTATGGTTTCAGAGAAATAGATTGTTGAGCCTGATACCCTTTTAGGGGCAAAAGAGCTCTCATCAGGGTCCAGAGACCTGATAGCCTTCTCTAAACTCTAGGTAGGTAAGCACCAGTGATGGATTCTGCTGCAAGATATTTTGAAGGCTAGAAGAGTCCTATTTTTGGAAGGAACTGTGTTTACTCTATTTCTCTGGGAAAATTCATCCTTGCTGGCTGTACTCAAAGTACAGGGGCTGAAGACAAGTCAGCACATTCACAACTTGAATATGGCAAGCACCTGCGACAACTTGAATACCAGTTTAAGAAGATGTGTCTAGTTTAAGCTTTAAAGTATTTTTTGGATCCCCCTTCCCTACTGGGATTGCAATGCTGTGGATAAGCCTGATCCTATTGATTTTTCCCTAAAAGAAATCCCCAGGAAAAAGAAGCAATCAAAGATAAAGAAACAACTGAACTAAAGGAAGCAAGAACTTGAATCAGGAGATCCCATCCCGATTTTCACCCATCAATGGACCAGGACAGGTTGGGGTCTGAGGAAGGAAATCTAAAGGTAGGAATTTTGCAATGCAAAGAGGATCATGTCACTAGGACCCCAAAGGAACAGCCATTTAAAATCACCCAGATGTCTGTATTAAGGACACCTACCTATCTATAAGATAATCCTGTACCAACAATCAGATTTTTGGACAATGGACTTTGTTAAACCTTACAAATCAGTAAACTATTATTTTATACCCAGTCCTGGTTCTGTCTAATTATTACTGCATCTCACCTCCTGGGAAGTACTTACACTTCAAAGATATACACTGGCAACCTTTTTTTGATTGTCTGGTTTATTAAAGCGAGAGCTTTCCCCCATAAAAAGAATTTCCTCCAGGGATTGAGAGTCAGTGTGCAATGTGAAATGCTAGCCGGAGTAGCGCCAAATAGATAAATTAATTATCAGGCCGATTCAGTAAACTCGGCGGGAGAGACGGCACTCCGAGGCAAGCGCCTGCTCTCCCAACGCGCGACCAGACATCTCTCCTGGGCGCGCGATTCTTTATTTAAATTAGGGCCCGTGCTAGCGGAAGTGGCGGCTGTCAGCGGGTCTGACTACTGATGCTTAATTTTACCGGCTTCGGTTGTCGAACTCACTGACAGCCACAGGTTCGGAAAACGGATGCCGGCAAAATTGAGCGTCCGTTTTCCAACCCGTGGGCAGATTTTTTTTTTTTCTAAAGAAGTTGGTTTTTTTTTTTAATTTTTGAAGCCTCCGACTTAATATCGCTATGATATTAAGTCGGAGGGTATACAGAAAATCAGTTTTTTTCTGCTTTTCTGTACACTTGCCTGGTGCTGTCTGAAATTTGGCAGGCGATAATTTCTGAGAGTAAAATGTGCGGCTTGGCAGCACATTTTGCTTTCTGTAGTTTGGGTGACTAACTAATAGGCTCATCAGCATGCATTTGCATGTTGAACGTGCTATTAGTTTCGGGGAGGGGGGTGGTGGCCGTGCATTTTCCTCACACTATTACCACTTACAGTATAAGGGGTAATAATAGCGCGTCAAAAATGTGCAGCCAAACGGGGGCTAAACGGTGCGCTCCGTTGACCACACCGTTCTGTATCGGCCTGTATGTGCACTGAAGGGAGTTACCACTTCCTTAAAAAGGGGTTACAGGTGTATTCCTTATTAATCTTCTAGTGACCTCTAAGGGGATAGGACTGGGGCAATCCTGTGTTTTAGTTTAAAACCTAATTGAATTTTAAGCTGAAAGTGTTTTTTGCCTATAAATCAAAGGATGAGCTGGGGGGGGGGGGAGGGAAAGACAGACACTAAGACTTCTTACCTTAGGCTTGGTTTTTCTTATAGACAGACACACACACACTCACACTAATGAATATACCCTGCTATTTCACTTCTCCAAATTTTTTAAGCCCTAAAATTTCCCAAAGCAGTACTCTTCATCCACCAGCAAGATGATCCTCTCCTCTCAGTGCTCCCACAGGAGACACTAGAAAAGGACCTTCTTAGTTCCCTGGTCTTCTTGTATAATCAAAAGTAATTGTACACACGGACTTCTATTTTCAAAGTTAACGTACACGTTTAAATTTGCTTTGAAAATTCGTACATAATTGGCTGGGTACATCCACACACACAAACATTACCTGATGTAAAATTACATTTGCTTATTGAAGAGCATAAGATATGCAGGGTAACTTTCCCACATACTGTTAGAAATCAGAAAGGATGTGCAGAGGTTCCCAGAATGCCTCTCTGCAATTCAAGTTGAAGTACCCATGTTACTACCTCTATGTGCACAGGGCCCTAGGTTGTTTTTTTTTTGTATAGCTATTTATGTGTATAAAACCCAGTTTTATGGGTGTAAATAGATGTTGCGTCCGTCGGTCGCAGACAGCTGCGACCGCTCTGCCTTACCTCTTTTTCTCCCCTTTCTCTTTCTCTGGGCAAGATGGCTGTCTCCGGTGCCGAATGCCGCGGTCCTCGGCGTTCTCAGACCAGCATGGGCGTCCCCATCCGCCATGCTCACTCCCGTGGCCTCCTAGGGTGCGAGCGCACACATCTCTGACGCTCAAATGCACGTCATGGCGGGAACCTTGGGGGCGGCCCCACTGCATGATGTGAGTACCTCCGGGTATAACTAGCCTCCACTACACCTATGAGTTAGCAAAGACTTCGCTTCGCTACTCTGCCTGCTCTAAACTGTTAGCTTAGACACCTACTTCGCTAAGGGCCTCGCTCCAGCAGAAGCTCTAGACACCCGCTCCTCGGGGGTCTTTCTCTTTTTTTTCCAGGATATTGGACCTTTAGGTACTTGCTCCTCGAGGGCCTATTCTTTTCATATCCTGCACCACAGACCTTTGGCCCCACCTATCCACCATCAGGAAGATGCCTGCTCTCTGTGAGTACCTCTAAGAACCAGCGCTCCAACTCCACCCACCAGCTGTGGCATTACCCGCATTGCAGGCTCCTGCCTATCGTGAACATCTGGGTGAAACTACATTTCTGAGCCTATTGAGCGTATTGGCACCTCGTGGATCAGTGCCTTACCTTCCTGCTTACCATCTACTACAGCAGTACAATAAAGACTCTATCACCATTCTGTGTCTGCTACTGTGTTAGCCTATCGCTATGGTTCTCCATGGGGACCCTCCCCATAGGAGGAGTCATCTCCACAGCGACCAAGATTCCACAATGTCACAAACACAACAGATTGCTAACCCCATGGACTTGGCTCAACTTGCAGCCCTGCAGGCCATTCCTGGCCTAGCCCAGCGGATTACAGAACAACAAAAGTCTTTGGAGAATCTTGCTACTGCCTTCAATCAGTTACATGCTCAACTGAACTCCTCGGCTCCTCCTGTAAAGGAGTTGCTGGCACCAGTGGTAACCCTTAAGACCACTGTGTCTTTGTCTACACCTACCCGCTTCACGGGTGAAGCCAAGATGTGCAGAGGATTCATCAATCAATGCAGCATGCATTTTGCTTTGCAGCCTACCCTCTTTCCCACTGAGGCTTCAAAGACTACCTACATCCTGTCGTTTCTTGAAGGACAAGCCCTGGCCTGGGCTTCACCGTTATGGGAATGTAAGGACCCAATCCTGGAAGATCTATCAGGATTTCTACAGTTATTCAAGTCTGTATTTGATGACCCAGCTCGCCAGACCATTGCTGGATCCGCCTTGCTTAACATACAGTAAGGTAACAAGGCCCTTACAGACTTTGCCATTGAATTTAAGACTCTCGCATCTGAACTGCATTGGGACACTGGATGTCTACGTGCCATATTCATGGAGGGTCTTAACTCTCGCATAAAGGACAAACTAGTGGCTCGTGACTTGCCTGAATAACTTGAGGCCCTGATGGAACTAGCAGGGAGAATTGACCGCCATATCTGCGATCACACTCAAGAGGCTAAGAGTCCACAGAAGTCTACTGTGGGGGCTAACCATCCAAAACCTGTGCCTATTGCTTCCAGCTTACTGTCTGCACCCCTAGAGGAGGAAGAGCCTATGCAACTAGGCTGAAGCCACTTGACCTCTAAGGAAAGACGTCACCGAAAGCGCATGGGCCTGTGCATGTACTGTGGCCAATCAGGTCTCACGCTGTCCAAACCTGTCCCATTTGTCCGGGAAACTGATGGGCCCGGGATCTGCAGGAGGACTTCTCCTGGGCCTTACCTCAACTACCCCTCCATTATCTCTACCTGTATCCCTACTCTGTGGAGGTCTCAAGTTCCAGACTCTCTCTCTCATTGACTCTGGTGCTGGAGGTAATTTTATTCTGAAGCGTTTGGTCGAACATCTGAGGATTCCTACCACACAAATAGATAAGCCTCTACTATTGTCAGCCATCCATGGAGAACCACTTCCTGGAGAAGTTTCATTGATCACCCAGGTCATTGGCCTGCGCACTGGAGCCCTTCACTCAGAATTAATTCCCTTTCTAGTGTTGGAAAAAGCCATGCACACGGTGGTGTTGGGTCTGCCTTGGCTTCAAGTCCATATGCCACAATTTAATTGGGCCACCTTGGAACTGTCCCGGTGGGGACCAGACTGTCATGGTCGGTGTCTTGCTGAAGTTTCTCTGCTCATCTGCATGCCTACCACTCCATCATTACCTGGCTTACCTCCACAATACGCCTCCTTTCAGGACGTTTTCTCTAAGCAAGAAGCTGATGTCCTGCCTCCACACAGAGAGTTTGATTGTACCATAAATCTGAAGCCAAACACTGAACCTCTCAAAGGAAGAGTCTACCCTCTTTCTGTAGCTGAGACCAAAGCTATGTCTACCTACAAACAGGAAAATCTACAAAAGGGCTTTATCAGACCTTCCAAATCCCCTGCTGGTGCAGGTTTCTTTTTTGTAGGAAAAAAGGATGGCACCTTACGCCCCTGCATTGACTACAGGGGCCTGAATGAAATTACCATCAAGGACAGGTACCCCTGCCCTTAATATCTGAACTGTTCGATAAGACTCCAAGGGGCCAAAATATTTTCCAAATTGGACCTAAAAGGAGCATACAATTTGGTGCGTATTCTAGAAGGAGATGAATGGAAGACTGTTTTTAACACCCGTGATGAACACTTTGAATACCTCGTCATGCTCTTCAGTTTAAGTAATGCACCTGCAGTCTTTCAAAACATGATGAACGACAATTTGAGGGACTTACTGTATCAATACGTAGTAGTATATCTTGATGAAATACTGATCATTTCTCAGGATCTACAAAGTCATCAGGAGGATGTCAAGAAAGTCCTAAGATGCCACCTTTATGCTACGCTTGAGAAATGCAAATTTCACAAATAATCTGTACCCTTCCTGGGATATATCGTTTCGAAGAACGGTTTTCAAATTGACCCTAAGAAACTTGAGAGTATCCAGGACTGGCCTCAACCCACAGGCCTGAAGGCATTACGTTGTTTCTTAGGATTTACCAATTACTATCGATCCTTCATCAAAAACTAGTCATCAATGACAGTCCCTCTAACTGCTATGACCAAGAAGGGAGCCAACCCTGCCAATTGGTCTCCTGAAGCCATCTCAGCCTTCATGACGCTCAAAGAGGCTTTCCAAAAGAAACCGTGTCTTCGCCACCCTGACCCACACCGTCCTTTCATCATGGCGGTCGACCCATCCGACGTAGGTGTGGGGGCAGTCCTCAGTCAGTACAGTGAATCCAATGTACTCCATCCTTGCTCCTTCTTTTCTAGGCGGTTCTTGCCTGTTGAGAGAAACTATGGGATAGGAGACAAGGAGCTTCTCGCGATCAAACTGGCTTTTGAAGAGTGGCATCCCTGGCTAGAAGGCGCTCAACACCAAATAGTAGTTTACACTGATCACAAAAATTTAGAGTACCTTCAACATGCTCAACGACTCAACCATTGTCAGGCAAGATGGTCCCTGTTTTTCAATAGGTTCGACTTTCTTCTAAAATACCGTCCTGGAGAAAAGAACACTCAGACTGATGCCCTATCATGCTCCTTCTCACCACAGGACGTGCCAGATGAACCCTGTCATATCATCGATCCCGCAAGAGTGGTTCTCGCAGCCACCCATACGGTACCTGCTGGGAAGACGGCGGTGGCCAGAAATTTAAGGAAAAGACTGTTGAAATGGGCACATGATTCGTGCCTGGCAGGCCACCCTGGACAGAGTCGCACCTTAGCAATGCTGCAATGGTACTATTGGTGGCCAACCATGAAGAAGGACGTGCAAGCGTATGTGGGTTCCTGTGCTGTCTGTGCCAAGCAAAAGCTGCCACCCGGGTGACCTTGGGGTTTATTACAACCTCTACCATCACCGGACGAACCTTGGACCCATATCGCTACTGATTTCGTAGTGGACCTGCCATCATCCAGCGGCAGCAACACCATATGGGTTACGGTCGACAGGTTCACTAAAATGGCACACTTTGAAGCATTGGACCCAAAAAGCAAAGCGGAAGCCGATCCAGTTGGCTGTATTACAGTGAAGACAATAAGAATCGGATGATCAAAAGAAGCCCTTTATTACAATGCCCGACTCTGGCCGAGTTTCGCTCATAGAGCTGCCTCAGAGGCACCTAGAAATGAATAAATATATAAATATAAGAATTTGAAACAACACAATTAAATAATTTATAAATAGTTTCAATTTTATATCTACATATTGAACTATTTCTAGTTTGTACATTTATACATGTATTTTATTTTTTGATTTGAGTTTGTACACCTATACATGTATTTTATGATTTTATTGTTTTTAATTATTTAATTGTGTTGTTTCAAATTCTTATATTTATATATTTATTCATTTCTAGTTGCCCCTGAGGCAGCTCTATGAGCGAAACTCGGCCAGAGTCGGGCATTGTAATAAAGGGCTTCTTTTGATCGTCCGATTCTTATTGTCTTCACTGTAACACTTTGAAGCATTACCAGGATTACCCTCTGCTACTGAATTAGCTAAATTCTTCATTAAGCACATCTTCCATCTTCATGGGATGCCCAAACATATCCTATCTGACAGAGGAATGCAATTTACAGCAAAGTTTTGGAGAGCATTATGTCAGAAGTTTGACATCGCTTTAGATCTAACCTCTGCCTACCATCCTCAGTCTAATGGTCAGACCGAGAGGATGAATAGGATGCTGAAACAATTTCTGTGATCCTATAAAAACATAAGAACATGCCATTCTGGGTTAGACCAAGGGTCCATCAAGCTCAGTATCCTGTTTCCAACAGTGGCCAATCCAGGCCATAAGAACCTGGCAAGTACCCAAAAACTAAGTCTATTCCATGTTACCATTGCTAGTAATAGCAGTGGCTATTTTCTAAGTCAACTTAATTAACAGCAGGTAATGGACTTCTCTTCCAAGAACTTATCCAATCCTTTTTTAAACACAGGTATACTAACTGCACTAACCACATCCTCTGGCAACAAATTCCAGAGTTTAATTGTGCGTATGTCAACTCTAGACAGAATGACTGGACTGAACTACTGCCTTGGGCAGAATTTGCCATTAATTCACATCCTGCTTCTTCAACGGGGTCTTCCCCTTTCCAACTTGTTTACGGGGGACAACCTTTACCTCCGCTGCCCATGCCATTTACAGTTGCCTCTCCTGCTGCCCAGGCTACCACAGCAGAACTATCCCAGCTTTGGAGACAGACGAAGGAACTCCTTTTTAAAGCAGGACAAAAGGCAAAGAGGACCTATGATGCCCATCATCAAAAGGCACCCCAGTTCCAGCCAGGCGATAAGGTCTGGTTAAGCACAAAATACTTCGGACCCAAGCTTCCATCTGCAAGATTTGCTCCTCGCTTTGTGGGACCTTTCGCCATCCTTCGGCGATTAGGAAATTTAACATAGTCTCAAACTGCCTCCATCAATGAAGATACACAATGCATTTCATGTATCTCTACTAAAGCCAGTGATACTTTCTGAGTTCTCCAGAAAGGAACCAAAGCCCACCAGCCTGGATACTGAAGATGACTTTCAATATGCCGTAGACGACATCCTTGATGTACGTAAAAGAGGCAAGACATGGGAGTATCTCATATCTTGGGAGAACTATGGCCCAGAGGAAAACTCCTGGGAACCACTAGTCAATATTACTGACAAGGAGATGCTCCGCCAGTTCCACTTGGCACACCGTCGCAAGCCCAGACCACTGGAAGAAGTCTTGGAGGGGGCCCTTTGAAGGGGGATACTGTTGCGTCCGTCGGTAGCAGACGGCTGCGACCGCTCTGCCTTACCTCTTTTTCTCCCCTTTCTCTGGGCAAGTTGGCTGTCTCTGGTGCCGAGTGCCGCGGGCCTCGGCGTTCTCAGACCAGCATGGGCGTCCCCATCTGCCATGCTCACTCCTGTGGCCTCCTAGGGTGCGAGCGCACATATCTCTGATGCTCAAATGCACGTCATGGAGGGAACTTTGAGGGCAGCCCCACCGCATGACATCAGTACCTCCGGGTATAACTAGCCTCTGCTTCCGCTACACCGAGTTAGCAAAGACTTTGCTTCGCTACTCTGCCTGCGCTAAGCTGTTAGCTTAGACACCTACTTCGCTAAGGGCCTCGCTCCAGCAGAAGCTCTAGATACCCGCTCCTCGGGGGTCTCTCGCTTCCAACTCACTTCGGGGTCCTCACTAATTAGACAACCACTCCTCGGGGGTCTTTCTCTTTTTCTTCCAGGAAATTGGACCTTTAGGCACTCGCTCCTCGAGGGCCTATTCTCTTCATATCCTGCATCACGGACCTTCGGCCCCACCTATTCACCATCAGGAAGACGCCTTCTCTCTGTGAGTACCTCTACGAACCGGCGCTCCAACTCCACCCTCCAGCCGCGGTATTACCCGCATTGCAGGCTCCTGCCTATCGTGAACATCTGGGTGAGACTACACTTCTGAGCCTGTTGAGCGTATTGGCCCCTCCCCGTGGGAGGAGTCATCTCCACAGCGAGCAAGGGTCCACAATGCCACAAACACAATAATAGCTTTGAAAATGACCCCTGAACCAGCAATATTCCCTAGAGTATAAGTACACCCATTGATTACATTTAAGGATTATTTATTAGTATAGTTTATATTCTGCTATAAGATCGAACAGAAATTTGTGACAGAGCTAGTTGCACTAATATTAATTAATTATACTAATGTCGTATATTCCAAATTATTTGTAAATATAATGCCAGAATAAAACCATGATGAGGTGACCCCTATGCCCAAAGCAACCAAAATAACTGTAAATATTTTGTTTGCATTTTGAGTATTTAACATTTGTATCTATAGCATGAGAGCAACACCTCTATATTGAGTAAGTACTGCAGTATCAAACTTAGTAGTGCCAGTAAGGAGTTGCTTTTCCCATACGGGGATCTACCTCTCAAGTGGAAGCAGTGTTCCTCCTCACTCCAGGTCACTCGGCTACACCAGTACTTGGCGACAGAACTAACCACCTCCCAGCCTCCGCGCTTGCTAAAGAATTCTAAATCCTGAGGAGAAATAGAACAGGAAGAACATACAATAACAAGCATGAAAAAAGACAGAAATGATCTCATTTGCATGAGGAATTACAACAACGCAGATGTCCTTGCAGGTAGGAAGGGATAATGTAAAGGCATCAGATTCTACCTGGGATTTAGATTCAGAATTTACCTTATGGCGACTATTACAAGTTGTTGTAAGGAAAGATTTTTTAAATTAAGGAAAATCAGACAATTGAGATACATATTGAACAAAAGTGAGTTTAGAATAGTAATGCAGGCATTTGTGCTATTGTGCCTAGATTATTGCAATGGGCTTTAGGAGAGCCTTCCCAAGCACCGCACTTGTTAATGAATGCAGCGGCCCAGGGGATTACAGGACCTACAATATTAGCCCTCATAACTCCGATATTGAAGGACTTGCATTGCCTTCTAGTCCAATTTAAAATTTTGACGTTGGTACATTGGGCGCTACAAGGGAAGTGTCCCCCATATTTGCTAGATTTAATGCAAGTATACTGTCCAGCCCAAAATCTTCATTCATCCAAGCAACAGTTATTAAAGATCTCAGGTGCCAAAGAAATGCAACTAACCTCAAAACGTGCTTTTTCATAAATTGTTCCTATTTTATGGAATAAGCTTCCTCAGGAAATTCATTTCATTTCTGATTATAAATATTTTACAAAGGGTTTATAAACTTTATTTTTTAAGAATATGTTTATGTAATGTGTTAATAATTGTACAGGAATTTCAATAGCTTTGTTATTATGTTATTGTGTTTTTAAGAAAAATTGTATAAAATGATATAAAGCGCTGGTGAACACTAGAAGTGGTAAGGTTGCAGTTTGCTTAATGTACTCTGGGCGACTGTTGTACATGTTTCTGTTATTGAAATCACTTAATAAACATGTTTAAATACAAAAAAAATAAAAAATAAAAAATGAAAAGATATCAGAATCCCAATAATTGTTTTCAAAGACAGTGTTAGAGTGGAGTGTCATATATGGTCATGTTTGTAAGGGGTGGAGGAAGAAGGCCTATGCAGGACACCACGTCAAGTAAGTTGCTGCTCAGTAGATCCTTCTTGCTGGCTACAACATGGCCAAGAGGAAGGCAAAAGGGCAGACTTGCACCAAGGAAACTTAAAATGTCAGCTGATCTGATTGATAATTATATTCAAAGTGCTGCTGTGGCATCTGGATCTTTTGTTAAAGGCCAAAGGGGAATGACCAAAGGAGAGGGCTGCTCCGTCATTCGGTGAAGGGGGAAAGATGCCTGACTTTGGGTGGTTCTGTGGTTTCATTCACATACTCCCTATCAGAAGACGTGATGGAAGAGTGTTTTGGGGAACTGAGCACCAGACCTGTCTTATCAGAAAACAGCATCATTTCCCTGGATGAACTGGCTCGGACTGATACAAAGCACAGGAACTGCAGGACAACAGACAGTAGAAAATGTGCTAGCTGATGAGGTACTGATGAAACTAGGATCAGCAAAAGCACTGGGTTTGCCATTTCCCAGTGAAGATTTTCTTGGCTTCAGCAGCACAGATATGCCAGTATCGTCAGGATACTTACTAGGAGGAACCACAGAAAGAGCCAGGTAAAAAAACCCCAAATCTTTAAAAAAAAACTTCTGGGCACCCAATATACATCTGCAAGATACACGGTCCAGGCTGTGTAACTCGTGCATGTATATTTCGCCGGCAGCAGGAAAAAACGGACGCTCATATTGAGCATCCGTTTTCCTAACCCGCACTGACAGCAACTCTCCTGGGCGCCCGATGCTGAGGGAAAATTGTACGTCCCTAGCGTCTCCGTTTTAGCATGACCCCTCAATTTAAATATTGGATCACACACCCAGGAGAGGTGGCTGGGTGTGCGTTAGTCTCGCGAGAGGAGCAGTGAGATTTCATAGCTCCTTCCACAAGACTGGCTCCGTAACAGTGGGAGATGACATCACTCAAATGCTGCTCCTGCTACCGGCTCGTGCTGGATGACGGGGAGGCCCGACTGTAATAAACTGTGCTAGGGAGCCCCAGCACTTGGAGTGGGAGGAGGAAAAGCCTGGGATTGATTGGTTGAGAAGGTGGGGGAAGAGCCTAGGGAGGGGGGAGGAAGAAAGTGGCGAAAACATAGGAAGGGGAGAAAAGAGCAAGCGAGTTATTAAAATATTGGATATTTATTCTTCAGCTGTCGTGAAATATTTCTTTTTGTTATTAATACAGATTTACTATTATGATTGATATTTTATATTTCTTGATTTTATTATTTGATATTTTATGAGGAATGGTGATGTTTCTGTTTTTGCACTGTTGCACTGTAACCAGAGTCTGGCTTGTTGCGATCTCCAGTTCAGTTTTTGTCTGCACATTTCTATTTCTAATTTATGTTCTCTTAATTCTGTATTGGTTAGGGCCTGTCAGTGTTCTGCATGTGCAACCAAGGTGCGGTAATCTGCTAATGTGTACCTTCTGTGTAGAGATATATAGTAGCTGGTTTGTTCCGTTTTCCTAATAAGAGATGTATTGATATTTTAGGAGCCGGTGTTATATTTGCAGTGTTACTTTTTCATAGTTAAGATTGTTACACTTTGAGTGCTGGCAGTTAGTACTTTTTTGGTATGGGAGGTTTGCTATATTGTAATTGTTTACGCATGACTTTCTGAGGGTCAACATGCATTACAATAGGCCTAATACCATATGGGGTTTTTTTGCAGGGATTTCTGGTTGGCACCACAGCAGTGCATGTAAATATAATATACAGGTTGCTGTAAGTGGTATTTTCACCTCAGAGAGCTGTACTCTGAATGTTAGTTTAATGCAATCTGTTATTATAAATGTATAATTTGTAATTGTGTGTAGAGGGCCGGAGCGGGGAGGGGGGGCATTGGCCATGAGTTCCAGAGGTGAGAGGGTGGACCTGGGTAGGGTGGAATGTCAGATTTTAAAGTTTAGATTACTGGAGGGAGATGAATGAATCTCGGAGGATGGACAGCACACTACTTGTTTGCACAGGGCAGCAAAAAGCTACTAAGCACCGGCTCTGGCCAGAACATTTCTCTTAAGGAAATATGGATGGTAGGAGGCTGCACAGAGACTTCATTGACGGAATGTGTCATTCCATTGTGTGTTTTCTCTTCTCATACTATAGATAAACTTAAAATTCATGAAACTAGACTTAAGAATTCCGGTTGCAAGGCTATGAATAGAACCTTTCTGCTTTACAGAATTGTGACTGTACTCTCATGAATGATAATTTGTCCCTATGGGGAAGAGTGGTAAATCTGGAAAATGTTGTTGACACGTGTGCCAAAACAAAGTGATAGAAGCTTTTAAAACACAAATATGTTTTTTGAATAAGACTTAATCCCCATTGGTGTGTTATTTTGAATTATGCTTTAATGAGGGATTTTTTTGGCACGTTTGTTTTTATTCAACAAGACAGAGAACAGTAAAAGCCTTGTACTTATTTTTTATCTTATTACATTTTTTTATTTTCTTATTTCTCTTTTTTTATCAACACATCTTCATACTTTAACCCATCTTTTTATAATATGGGGATAGTATTTGTGGCTTGTTGCTGTTTGTTTTTATGTCAAAATGTCATCAATTAGCAAATTACACAATAAACCCTATTCATTTTGGAAAACCACAATCTGCTGTGTAGTTGTCTGTGACAGAGCTGACGGCCTGGCTCTGGATACAAGCCAGGAACAGAAGCAGCTTGATACAAAACTCCTCTCAACCAGAGTGCTTTATTGTAGACACTAACAGAAGGTTCATGCAGTGAGCTTCCCTCAGCAGCACAGTCTGCTTACCTTAGCAGCTTCGGATAGCCCTGTCCTCAGCAGGACAAGTCTGTTCTCCCTCTAGCTTGTCCCACAAGCAGTCTGCTTTCCCAGCAGTTAACCCTGTTTAGGGTTGTTCTGTCCAAGGATTAGGGCTCTCAGACACTCTCCTAGTGTCTGACAATGCCTTCTCACATCCCAGGTTTCTCTCTGCAGTTTCTTCTGGACCCGTCACCCAGAATCATTTGTGGGGCTGGTTCTTAAGGAGGACCGAGCCAGATAGCTATGGCCAGTCCTTTAAGGTGTTCTGAGGGAATATCTTATACACTCCCTCACATTGCCCTTATCTCAAGATCACAAGAGTGTCTCAATAGCCTTGACAGCCCTGAAGCAAAGCTTCTCCTCTGCTGAAGGAACCCCAGGGAATCCCATGGCTTGCATGATGGACCAACAGCTCCCAAATGTGCCCCCTTGTCTGGTAAGATATTGGAAGGGGGATTGTATAAAGATGGCAGATACCTGGGTGGTGTGGTAGTATTGTTGAAATGCCAGTAAAACGTCCCCGTTGATATGAATTTCTTGTGCTCCATAGATGTCACTTGGACAGACTTCATACCCAGTTGCTGCACTTTCCCATGGAAACTTTGCACCCTACAGAAGGAGAGAGACAGCCCTCCAGTAGTCATTAACTTTTGCCACCATCTGCCTTAAAGGTGTCCATCCATTCCTGCCACACTGGCTCAACTGCAAAAGGAGGAACTGGGATACAGAGAGAGAAAGTGACCTATCTAGGGTCACGGAAAGAGCCAATGACAGAGACAGGCACACGGGGCAATTTTCAAGTGCTCTCACTGCTGTAAAGTGTGCATGTACTTTTTATCCATGGCCTTTGCACCAATTTTCAGAGTATAAGTAAGCTTGTACTTTTTGTTTGAAAATTGTGTAAGGACATGCAGAGATTTGCACCTCCTTTTTATGAATAAAACAACATGCATAGAGGGCAATTTTATAACAGCCGTGAAGGGCAGAAGTCCACATGTAGAAAGTACATGCAGAATTCAGCCTTAATTTTTAAAGCAAATTGGGTGCATAAATCCACTTTGAAATTGTTGCAACCGTCCCTTCCCGACGGCTTCACTCCACCTACCTTTCTCTCTTTGCACCTCCTCTCGCTATGGATGGTCGCCTGGTTGCCGCGGCATCTGCCTGCCGTCCTCTCCGGCATCCCCGGACCGGCTTGGGCGCTGCCTCCCGCCATGCTCCGCTGGTACCTTAGAGCGCGTGCGCAACGCGGCCCTCGCTCTTATTTCCTACTTGACGTGAACCTCAGGGCTGTCCCCCTGTGATGACGTCATGCTGCCCGGATATTTAAAGCCTACGATGTTTGCTAGCCTTTGAGTTAGCAAGGGGGAGATTCTTACGGATGGGATTCGCTCTCTGTATCCAGCTACTCTATCTCTCCAATTTTCCATTGGACTCTTAAAGCTAACGGGGTACCCGCTCCTCGGGGGCCTCACTTGCTTTTCAGGTCGCTATCAGGAAACCGGTACTCGCTCCTCGAGGGCCCATGTTCCCTGACTCGCTGCCTGTTCCTACCTTCTCTTCTGCCTAGAAGGATTCGCTATCTTCAACACCAGTGAGTACTCCCATCTTCACCTCAGAGCTGTTCCCTGGAACCAGGTACTCGCTCCTCGAGGGCCTACCTCTGTTCCAGCCCTAGTGCCATCTCCTACATGGAACCGCTGTGTGAGTAAATTACCTTCAAGCCTCTCAGCTCTCAGGGATCAGGTACTCGCTCCTCGAGGGCCTGCCTCTGTTCCAGCCCTAGTGCCATCTCCTACGTGGAACTGCTGTGTGAGTACATTACCTTCAAGCCTCTCAGCTCTCAAGGATCATGTACTCGCTCCTCGAGGGTCTGCTCAAGCTATCCTGGGGTTCTCCATACTGGGGCTTTGTGCTTATTCCACTGTACTCATTATTCTCAGTTCTTTCCACTACAGCACTGCTACCTGAGGAGTCGCTGTTCCAGTGCCTGAGAGATACCAGCCCAGCCGGGCTACCTCAGCTGCTCACTACTGTCACCTCTGGTGGCTTCATCACATTGTCTAATAAAAGATCAATCTCTGTGTTTGTGTGTCCTAAGCTGAGTCTGACCTGTGGCCTCTCACGGGACTTCCCCCCATGGGCGTGGTCACTGCCACAGTGTCCAAGGGTCCACCCAAACCTCACTAATTATAACAGAAATTAGCAAGTTTATGTGAACCCTTGTTGGGCACAGTAACCCACTTGAGGGCAGGTGTAAAGGTGCACATGTTATCCTATTATTATTTAATCACCCTGTCCCATGTAAACCGACATGGTTATCGGTATGTAAAAGCCTTTAAATACAAATAAATAAATGTGCATAGTTTTGTAGCGAGTCCTATGAATATACCTCTCAGTTCCATTTAGCTCACTACAGCATATCAATGGTTCTGAACCACCCATAAGAAGGCTACCAGTCCAGTATATTTTCAGGAGCCAAGACTAACAAGCTCTTAGCAGACCTTGGGTCAGGCCTCGCTCATAGTCTCATCTTTTCTTTTCTTTTCTCCAATTAAACCCCTGCTTCTTTTCTACGATCCAAGTTATATTACTCCCCTGTTTTATTGTAACTGCATTCCTTAGCCTCCTCTTGTTTAATGTTTTATTACTACTATTATTATCATTATTCTATTATTACTAAGATCAATGTTATTTGTTGCCTCTTGTTCCTTATCCACTTGTTAATTGTAAACCGACATGATGCAATATTTATTGTGAATGCCGGTATAGAAAAACTTAAAATAAATAAATAAATAAATAAATCTTTAATAGATATGCTAGCCACAGACATGCGTTGCATCACTTGCATTAATAATCCAAACTTAAGAATTGAGGCAATTTTGAGTAAAATCACAATCTGGCAGATAGCCTCCTTTATCTAGAAATTGTATTAAGACTGCTGATTGCAACAAATGTCAAAATGCTACTGAGGACTTGCCCTCATTTCTTTTTGCCCTCTAATTTTACTTAATTAATAAAGCTACATTATCCTGTACTGGAGTCTGGTATATGTTGTTCGTGAGCCAGAGGGATTAATCCATTCACTTTCAAAAATTGAAAGTATGTGAGTAAATGGTTTCCCTGTCCCAACTCCGTCCCCTCAGGAATGCCTCTTTCAAGTACACATAAACATATGTATAAAATTGCTTCCATGTGTACTTTTATGTATACAACCCCTGAGTAATTTTATGCATGCAAATATTTTTGAAAATTAGTCTCAAGGCTTTGAAAATGCAAAACTATATGAATAGTTTTCTCCAACAACCTAACCCTGGAAATGTCTTTCCTGCAATGCTTTCTGGAGCTATGTGCATACTTTTACCTGCATACAGGATGGACAATTTTCCAATAGAGGATTTAAGCAAGTACTACTTTTACCTGTGCAAATCTCTTCAAAATTACCCACTTTGTAACCTGCCCAGGATCACAGAGAGAATCAGTGACAGAGGTGGGATTAGAACCAACACACAAGCAGGCCGATGCAATACCGTGCGCTGGCTGTAGTGCCTGGCTCGACCTGTGACTGAACACGCATGCAAAACGGGGGTTAGCGCATCCAAAACATGCGTCCAATCGTGCACTTAGGTAATAGCGCTCATCACATATAAATTCATGTTGATGAGGATATTATCTATTCCCCCCATAAAAGAAAAAGTGCACCTGAGGCGCACATTTTTATTCGCCAAAATTAACGCCTGCCCGGAGCAGGCGTTCATTTTGGAGGAGCCCAAAAAAGGGTACAGAAAAACAAAAGATATATTGTGGTGATATTAAGTAGGAAGAACTACAAAATTATAATGTCCTGAAAAAAACCATGTTAAAAAAAAAAAAAAAGGGTGCTGGAGGAGAGGTTAGGAGAGGAATGCCAAATTAAGGAGCGTCTATTTTCCTAAGTGGCTGACAGCCACCTCTCCCGGGCACCCACTGCCGAGGAGGAACTAAGGGCACACAATCTCCCCTGGCGCCTCCTTTTTACCATGGAAGCCCCTTTCGGTTTTGCATTGGATGCCCCGGAAAGATGGATCGATACATGTTAAAGGGGCAGGCGCTCAATCATAGCGCCCCTTTAACGCGTGCCAATAGATCATCGGCCTGAAAGGGATTAAAGGCCCTAATTTACTAAAGCTTTTTATTCTAATTCTCTGCCTATGGGGAAAAAGCTTAGTAAATCAGACACAGAATGACCTTCCCAGGGTTTACAGGGAGAAGAAGAGGCAGAACCAGGATTAGAAAGAACAAGGCCAAGAGGTCTCGTCCACAGCTCAGTGTGCTAAATTGTATAACAACTTATATTTCAAAGTGTATACCAACAATATACAGTTATTTTTTCTTCATCCTGCCCGGCCCACAGTTGACCCAGACCCCTCACCGTCCTGTAAGCCTTAAAACCTGAGATCTGCAGACCCGCTCCTCATCTGCAGCAGCAGTAAAGTTATGCAGATAACAAGTCAACTCGTGCCGCGATCTTTGCTTTTAAAATACTGAGATGTGCGTGTAACTGTTGGCCCATGCTCCGACCCTTTTCTGCCCTCTTATTTTTGAGGTGTGCACTGGTACATGTGCATGCAGCTTTTTACAATTTGCGTTGCTCGTGCGCGACCCACATGTGGACATTTTTGTGTGAGCAATGTTTTTAAAATCTACCTCTCTGTTTCTAAATCTTGCTAAAATAGAAGCAATATGCATCAGTTACCGACCAATCTCTGAAGAGTTTCCTCTTTTAAAGAATTTAAAGTTAGTCATAGCTGTGCATTTTCAATAGCAGGGCCTGTTTTATGGAACAGTTTGTCGTCTTGAGCTTTGAGAAATAGAGAGCAGTAAGTTTTTTCTCTGTAAAAGCTAAAAGGCCATCTATTTCAAACAGCTTTTCCCTGATACTTGATTTACTTAATAGATATTTATTTATTTATGTATTAATTATTTTTATATACCAACATTCAATCTCAATCGAGATATCACACCGGTTTACATTCAGGTACTGTTGGTATTTCTCTATCCCCAGAGGGCTTACAATCTAAGTTTTTGTACCTGAGGCAATGGAGGGTAAAGTGACTTGCCCAAGGTCACAAGGAGATATTTTGTTTTATTGCATTGTTCGATTAGTTTCATTTTATGTTTATTTTTGCTGTTTATGTTTATATGTAAACCCCTTTGCATGGTTTTTCTATTCTAAGAGATATATAAAAACTTTTAATAGATAATTTTTCTGATTTGCTCTCTGAAGCTTGCTTTGTCTCTCCTTACTTACCTGGTATCCTTGTTCCTCTGCATTCCACAGTGCTCCACGCAGCATCTGGACCCGATAGCCCAGGATAGCTCGGGCCAACTCGGGGTAAAGCAGAAGGATATTGGGATAAATCCATGTGTCCTGGGGAGAGATACAAAGTAAGTCATTTGCAGAAGAGCATACACAATTAAAAAAGGAAAGATTATTATAACAACAACTTTTTCATGTAAATTCAGGTAAAAAGCCTGCGAGCGAGTCAGATGAACCATTAGATGATCAAGGGATAAAAGGAGCACTTAGGGATGACAAAGCTATAGCAGAGAGACTAAATGAATTCTTTGCTACAGTATTCACCGAGGAAGATGTAAGAGATATACCCATGTCAGAAATGATATTCAAAGGTGATGATTCAGAGGAACTGAAACAAATCTCAGTGAATATGAAAGATGTACTAGGGCAAATTGACAAAATAAAGAGTAGCAAATCACCTGGACCAGATGGTATATATCTCAGTGTGCTGCAAGAACTGAGAAATGAAATTGCAAACCTGCTACTGGAAATTTCTAAACTATCAATAACATCACCTATGGTACCTGAAGAATGGAAGGTTGCCAATGTAATGCCAATTTTTAAAAAGGGATCAAGGGCTGATCCAGGAAATTACAGTCCAGTGAGTCTGACATCTGTGCCAGGCAAAATGGTAGAAACTATCATAAAGAACAAAATTGCTGAACATATAGATAAGCATAGTTTAATGGGACAAAGCCAACATGGAATTAGCCAAGGGAAGTCTTGTCTCACAAATTTGCTACATTTTTTTTGAAGACTTAAACAAACGTGGAAAAAGGTGAGCCCGTTGATATAGTGTATCTTGATTTCCAGAAAGCATTTGAAAAAGTCTTTAATGAGAGATTTCTTAGGAAATTAGAAAGTCATAGGATAGATGGCAGTGTCCTATTGTGGATTAACAACTGGTTAAAAGATAGAAAACAAAGAGCAGGGCTAAATGATAAATTTTCCCAATGGAAAAAAGTGAATACTGGAGTGCCCCAGGGATCTGTTCTCGGACAGATGCTTTTTAATATATTTATAAATGACCTGGAAAGGGGAACTATGAGTGAGGTGATCAAATTTGCCAATGACACAAAAGTATTCAAAGTTCTCAAATCACAAGAGGATTGTAAGACATTACAATAGAACATTGCAAAACTGGGAGACTGGGCATGCAAATGACCAATGAAATTTAATGTAGATAAGTGCAAAGTGATGCACTTGGGGAAGAAAATCTCAAATTATAGCTTCAAAATGCAAGGTCCCCACTCAGGAAAAGGATCTAGGTATTATCGTTGAAAATACATTGAAATCTTCTGCTCAGTGTGCAGCAGCAGCCAAGAAAGCAAATAGAATGCTAGGGATTATTAGGAAAGGAATGGAGAATAAAACAGAGAATATTATAAATGTCTCTGTATTGCTCCATAATGCGACTTCATCTTGAGTTTTGTGTTCAGTTCTGGTCACTATATCTCAAGAAAGATATAGCAGAATTAGAAAAGGTGAAGAGAAGGACTACCAAAATGATAAAGGAGATGGAACAATTCCCCTATGAAGAAAGCCTAAATAGGTTGGGACTTTTCAGTTTGGAGACAAGACGCCTGAGGGGAGATATAATAGAGGTCTATAAAATAATGAGTGGAATAAAACGAGTAAATGTTAATCAGTTGTTTACTCTTTCAAAAAGTTCAAAGACCGGGGGACACACAATGAAGTTACTGGGTAATACATTTAAAACTAAGAGAACATATTTTTTATTCAACGCACAATTAAACTCTGTAATTCGTTTGCAGAGGATGTGGTGAAAGCTGTTAGTATAGTTTAAAAAGGTTTGGACAAGTTCCTGGAGGAAAAGTTAATTAACAATTATTAAGGGAGAGTTGCATAAATCCACTGCTTATTCTTGGGATAAGTAGCTTGAATCTACCTACCCCTTGGAATTCTGCCAGGTACTTGTGACCTGGCTTGGCCACTGTTGGAAACAGGATACTGGGCTTGATGGACTCTTGGTCTGACCCAGTATGGCAAGCCTTATGTTCTTAGCAATATTTTTAGGAAAGCTCTTCACAGCTGTCAGAGATGAAACAATAAGCCTTATATGAATGGGAGGCGCTGACTATGCAATAAAACTGGCACTGAAAAAAATTGGCATGAGCTTGTAAAAACAAATCAACTATGCAAACAGCACGTTAAATTTTGGACACACTAGTGAAGCAATGGTAATGACATGCACCATAACTAACAAAAAACTACTGCCGCTGCCATTTGCAATCCTCTGTGCTTAGTGGCCTGATGTGATAGGCCACTTATCATGGGGGGGGGGGGGGGGGTTCTTCCAACCCCATGGCAGGAAGGCACCCCATGTTGGGCACTGTCTTTCTTCCTTCCCTCTCCATTGACAGAAGGCAACTCATCTCTGGCATCCCCCTCCCTGCTGTCAGAAGGCACCCCCCCCCCCAACAAGGCATCTTCATCCTTCCTATGGTGATCAAAAGCAAGCCCCTTACAACCTCAAACCTCCTCATGTCTAAAGTCCCCTAAGCTACCCAATTCCCCTTTCAGAAGATACACTTATCTTGCAAAATTCCATGGAGAATAAGCATACCATTGTATTTAGTGAGAGTTTGCACAGCCCTAATTTGCAGATGACATTCCTCAATTTGCATGTGCAGGCTCGCAAAATTGTGTGAGTTTGTGCAAATGTCTGTCAGGAATACTTTATCATGCCCAGTAAGGCCTTCCTGAATAGCATGCTATTTTCAGCATGCACAAGAGGGCTTTACCATGCACGGGAAGGTTTATTGCACAAGCCTCGTAGTTTTTAAAATAGGGTTCCAATAACTGCTACTTGCAAACACAGAGGAAGATTTCCATACAAACACCCATAATGGCTGGAATATGCTGTATCACCAAGGATCCCTGCTAAATCTTACCCAGGTCCTGATCTCATTTTGCTGGGATGGTGGCATGGACATTTCAGTCAATAAGACTAAGCCTATGAAGAGCATCCATTTTGAGAGATGCCAGCTGGTGAATTCCCTCATGGAGCAAACAAGAAAGCTAAAGAAGGAAGCATCCAGGCAGAGGGGAATCCAGGAAGATGAAAGTTTTATTGGTAGATTACATGAGAAGTTACCATACTGGGTCAGACCAATGTTCCATCAAGCCCAGCATCCTGTTTCCAATCCAGCATACAAATACCTGGCAAGTACCAAACTTTAAACAGATTCCATGCTACTGAAGCTGATAATAAGCAGTGGCTATTCCCAAAGTCAACTAGACTAATAGTAGTTTATGGACTTTTCCTCCAGGAACCTATCCAAATCTTTTTTAAACCCAGCTAAGCTAAGTGTCTTACCCACATCCCCTGGCAACGAATTCCAGAGTTTAATTGTGCGTCGAATGAAAGATAATTTTCTCTGATTTGTTTTAAATGTTCTACTTGCTAACTTTATGGAGTGACCCTTAGTTATATTATCTGAAAGAGTAAAGAACTGATTCACACTTTCTAGTCCTCTCATGATTTTGGAAACCTCTTTCATATCTTCCCTCAGCCATTTCTTCTCCAAGCTGAATAGCCCTAACCTCTTTAGCCTTTCTTCATAGGGGAGCCATTCCATTCCCTTTACCATTTTGATCACCCTTTCCTGTACCTTCTCCAGTGCATCTATATCTTTTTTGAGATGCGGCAACCAGAACTGTACACAGTACTTAAGGTGCGGTCTCACCATGGAGTGATACAGAGGCATTATCACATTTTCCGTTTTATTCACCATTTTCTTCCTAATAATTCCTAACATTTTGTTTGCTTTTTTGACCACCGCAACACACTGAACCAACAAGTTCAATGTATTATCCACTATCATGAACATAAGAACATGCCATACTGGATCAGACCAAGGGTCAATCAAGCCCAGCATCCTGTTTCCAACAGTGGCCAATCCAGGCTATAAGTACCTGGCAAGTACCCAAAAACGAAGTCTATCCCATGCTACTGATGCTAGTAATAGCAGTGGCTATTTTCTAAGTCAACTTGATTAATAGCAGGTAATAGACTTCTTCTCCAAGAACTTATCCAAACCTTTCTTAAATCCAGCTACACTAACCACATCCCTTGGCAACAAATTCCAGAGTTTAATTGTGCGTTGAGTGAAAAAGATCTTTCTCTGATTAGTTTTAAATGTGCCACATACTAACTTCATGACTGCCCCCTAGTCCTTCTATTATCCGAAAGAGTAAATAACCAATTCACATTTACCCGTTCTAGGCCTCTCATGATTTTGTAGACCTCCATCATAACCCACCTCAGCTGTCTCTTCTCCAAGCTGAACAGTCCTAACCTCTTTAGTCTTTGTTCATAGGGGAGCTGTTCCATCCCCTTTATCATTTTGGTAGCCCTTCTCTATACCTTCTCCATCGCAACTATATCTTTTTTGAGATGCGGCAACCAGAATTGTACACAGTATTCAAGGTGCGGTCTCACCATGGAGAGATACAGAGGCATTATGACATTTTCCGATTTATTAACCATTCCCTTCCTAATAATTCCTAATATTCTGTTTGCAGTTTTTACTGCCACAGCCGACAATTTCAATGTATTATCCACCATGACGCCTAGATCTCTTTTCTGAGTGGTAGCTCCTAATATGGAAGCTAACATTGTGTAACTATAGCATGTGTTGTTTTTCCCTATATGCATCACCTTGCACTTATCCACATTAAATTTCATCTGCCATTTGGATGCCCAATTTTCCAGTCTCACAAGGTCCTCCTGCAATTTATCACAATCTGCTTGTGATTTAACTTCTCTGAATAATTTTGCATCATCTGCAAATGTGATTACCTCCCTTGTCGTATTCCTTTCCAGATCATTTATAAATATATTGAAAAGTTCTAATGGTGCCAGATCCCTGAGGCACTCCACAGCCCACTCCCTTCCACTGAGAAAATTGACCATTTAATCCTACTCTCTGTTTCCTGTCTTTTAGCCAGTTTGTAATCCACGAAAGGACATCGCCACCTATCCCATTCTTTTAACTTTTCCTAGAAGCCTCTCATGAGGAACTTTGTCAGATGCGTAGATCTTTTTTCTGGGTGGTATCTCCTAACATGAAACCTAACATCGTGTAATTACAGCATGAGTTATTTTTCCTTATATGCATCATCTTGCATTTGTCTACATTAAATTTAATCTGCCATTTGGATGCCCAATCTTCCAGTCTCGCAAAGTCCGCCTGCAATGTATCACTGTCTTTTAACCAGTTTGCTGTCCACAAAAGTACATTGCCTCCTATCCCATGACTTTTTAATTTTCTTAGAAGCCTCTAATGGGGGACTTTGTCAAACACCTTCTGAAAATCCTAATAAATTACATCTTCTGGCTCACCTTTATCCACATGTTTATTAATCCCTTTAAAAAAACGTAGCACATTTGTGAGGCAAGACTTCCCTTGGGGAAATTCATGCTGACTTTGTCCAGTTAAACCATGTCTATGTTACGTTTTGCAACTCCCAGAGCCTACCCGCAAACTGCGGCACTCACCTAACCCTGCCGACTGGCCACGCAGTAGCACACAGCCTTCAGGATTCTTCACAGCGGGGCGCTTCTACTCCCTTCTCTGCGCTTTGGAGTAGGCTTTTCTTAAAGGGCCCACGGTGGTGAAAGTTCTAATGGTGCCAAATGATGATGTCAACCTCAGAGCGCTATAAAGGGCCTTCCAGGACCCTCACTCCCTGCCTCAGCAACGGGTCTCTTGCATCCTGCAAAGTGAGTTGTTGCCTTCCTGATACAGCCCAGCCTGCCTCATCCTTCCAGTCCTATTGTCAATGTGTTTCCCAGTCTCTGCCACAGCTGCCCTCAGACTGACTACTGGATTCAATCCTAGCCTGATCTCTGACCATTCTTGTCAGCCATCTGCCATTGACCTCAGCCTAGACCTTGACCATTCTAGACTGCCACTTGCCTAGACTGGGATCTACACCCTTACCAAGTCCTAAGACCTGCCAGCCCCTGGAACCTGAGGGCTCAACCCAAGGGGAAAGGGACTGGTATAGGTGAAGTTCCTGACCAGCCTCCAACCAGCCTGCCAGCTGTCGGGGAGGAACTTCCCTGTAGGTTGAGCCAACCTCCCCACAGCAACAAGGGTCCATGAACCTTACAGTTTGCTGAGGCCATGGATTCGGTGGTTGTGCCCTCATTTCAGGCCATTCCAGGTTTGGCTCAATGAGTCCAGGAACAACAGAGCATGCTGAATCAGGTCACCATGGCCTGGGAAAAGCTGGCATATCATATGGACGCTCTGATGCCTGCACCAGCTCCTTCCTCTGTGGCTACATCTCTCAGTAATGCCGCCACTGTATCCAGATGAGTACCCCAGCTTCCAGCACCACCGCGCTACAAAGGTGATCCCAAAGAGTGTTGAGGTTTTATCAACCAGTGCCCTATGCACGTTAAATTAAAGTCCAGTCTGTTCCTGACAGATTGCTCCAAGGTTCTCTATATCCTCTCTCTGCTTGGTATCATGGCTTTAGTCTGGGCTTCTCCCATATGGGAGCTGGAGGACTCCCTCCTCCAAAGACTTCTGGACTTTCTCCAGCAATAGTAGCTTTTTGAAGCTACAATTGCTTATTTATTAATAGTAGTTTATGGATTTTTACTCTAGGAACTTATCCAAGCTTTTTTTAAATCCAGTTATAGTAACTGGGTTTAAAATGAATTCCAGAGCTTAACTATGCACTGAGTGAAAAATAATTTTCTTCGATTTGTTTTAAATGAGTTACTTGCTAACTTCATGGAGTGCCCCTTAGTCCTTCTATTATCTGAGAGAAAAAAATAACTGATTTACATTAACTTGTTCAAGTCCTTTCATGATTTTGTAGACCTCTATCACATCCCCCCTCAGTCGTCTATTCTTCAAACTGAACAGCCCTAATTTCCTTAGCCTTTCACATAGGGCACCTGTCCCGTGTCCCTTATTTTGGTCACCCTTCTCTGCACTTTCTCCAGTGCAACTATATCCTTAGTGCCATGCTTTGTCTCTGGCACCTACTCCAGATACTCGAACAACCAAGGTACCTATACAACTTGGCAGAAATAACTCTCTCCAGAGGAGAAACTTCATAGGAGATGTGGGCTTATGTCTGTATTGTGGAGGCTGGGGGCACATGGTGTCCAACTGTCTAGAGAAGCAGGGAAACTTGCATGACCAGAGAGGCAACCCTAGGTCGTACATCTTCCTCCCCTCAATTATTTGTCCTGTTATGAACTCCCAAGGGAAAACTCATTTACACACTGTTGCCTTTCTCAACTTTGGAGCGGAGGGAATTTTATAGATCAGCCCTTGCCCGCCGATACCAGATACCTACCACATTTTGAAACAACTCATGACCATTTCCTCTATCTATGGGAATCCCCTACCCGGCCAGCTCAAGGAGATGACCATTCCCGTATATCTACATACTGGTCTCCTTCACTCTGAAACCATTGCTTTTTACACCATTCCTCAAGCAGTGAATCAAATTATTTTGGGCCTACCTTGGCTTCAACAGCACCAGCCAATAATTGATTAGGCCTCTCTGGAATAAGCCCAAGCAAATCCCTTCTGTTCTACCACCTTCCTGACTTCTGTTCAATGCCCAGTTTGTCTAGTCACGGTGGCTCCTGTGCCCGGACTTCCCCCATAGTACACAGATTAGATAGATGTATTCTCCAAACAGCAGGCAAAGACCTTACCACTGCATCGTCCCTACAACTGCGGTATCGAGCTCCTCCTTGATAAACTGCCCCCACGAGGAAGGGTCTACCCGTTGTCCTCACTGGAAACCAAAGCCATGAGTGAATACATTACAGAAAATCAGGCCAGGAAGGTTTATCGAACCCATAGGAGTGGGCTTCTTCTTTGTAATAAAAAAAGATGGGATTCTCAGACCTTGCATTGACTATATTTATTTATTTATTTGTTTATTTTTTATTTTTATATACCGATGTTCCTGTAAAGAATACATATCGCACCGGTTTACAAGGAACTGAACAGTCGCCTCCAGGGCGGAAATACATTAAAACAGACGCCTCAAGGCAGAATACATTAACACAAGTATACAAGAAAACTATTAAAGAGAACTATTATAGAGACCTTAGCACCATTTAACTATTTAAGAAAAATAGTTACCCTTGTTACTCATCTCAGATTTGTTCGATTGTCTGCAGGGTGCTAAAATCTTCACCAAACTAGACTTAAAGAGAAGCCTATAATCTCATTTGCATCAAACAAGGGGATGAGTGGAAAGCAGCCTTCAATACCCGTGACGGTCACTACGAATAACTTGTTAAGCCCTATGGGTTTTTCAATGCTTCAGCTGTGTTTCAAAACATGGAGGTCAATATTCAAAAGCCATTTAGACAAATAACTCACAAGTTATCTGTCTAAATGGATTATATCACATATTGAGCCTCTTATCCAGCTAAATTATAATCGGATATGTTGTTAGCTGGCTATAATTTAGCCCGATATAAAAGAGGAGTTATGTGGGCATTTCGGGGAGGAGTCCCATTATCTGGCTAACTCAGCTGAATAATGGTTACGTCTGGCTAAGTTAGCCGCATAACTTTAGACCTGCTCGGAAACAGGTCTAAAGTTATCAGATCTCGTGTGGCCAGAAAACCTTAGACTTAACTGGATATATTCAAAAAAGAATATATCTGGTTAAGTAAAGTTTTATTTAAATAATAAAAAAAACCCTCACACTATCCCCCACCTTCCTCCCACCTGAGTTGCAAAGGCCCTATGGGACTGAACTTGCCACCACCCCCAAAATGGCCCATTTAATGTTAACAAAACAATTATTGGAGCCAGGATTCCCCCCTCCCCACCCCCTGTTCCTACTTCCCCTTACAGTTAAAAAATTAAAGACCGTGGGCTCCAGATCCCTTTCCCCCCAATGCTCACCCCACCCTTTCCCTTCTACCCCCCTCCCTCCACCCTATATCTTTTCTTGAAGTTGGTCTCCAGGATCACGGTAGCCTCCTACTGTGATCGGGACCGGCCCCTCTGCTGACGTCTCTGTCCTTGCTAGGCAACTACAATGACAGGCGCGTGGTCTTCCGGCCTCACTCCTTGCCTTGCCTAGAGGCCTTCAGGTCTTCTTGGCCCTTACCTTGTTCTGTGGCCTATCTAGGCCTTACTCTGTTCTACGGTGTTTCCAGATCTTCTTTGCTTAGTGTGGCTTTGGGCTTCTGTGTTCAGTGTTCCTTGTTCTGTGTGTCCTGTCCCTGTCAGTCCTGTCTTTATCCTGTCTTGCTTGTATTGAGCTCCTTGCCTGCACTTTAATCTCACTTCCAGTTCTTGTCTGTATTCAAGTCCAGTTCCAGTCCCTACTAGTACAAGCTCCAGTCCTTACCTTCACTCCGTTCCAGTACAAGCTCCAATCCTTGCTAGCACTCTCCAAGATATACAGTAATCGCAGCCAAGACCTACTGGCCTCCAGATCTCAAGGGCTCAACCTGACCTGCCGTCTCAAGCCACTCCTCAGATGTTGTACCTTGAGTCCAGTCAAAACTGATAGAATGTGATGGCCAACCATTGTCCATCTCAGTGACCATGAGATCCATAGCCTAGTCAGTGAGTCTGTTTTTAATTTGCTTAGGACAGATGTAAATAATTATATGCCTACCATTGCATGATATTTTTCCTGCATTTCCTACCAGATTTTAAACCCATCATACTACCTTGACCGCATAGTATGTCATTTCCCCAACTTCAATTTATGGGAATGCAAAAAATATTTGCATATCAATATGCCTCCTCTCAAGTCTGTTGTAGCTGTGCTCTCCCCAGCCAGATCCTCAATTAAGCATGCCATTGCTTTGTGATTCAATTTTATGCCAGAACCCTGCATTTTGGGCATGCAGCGAATGTAAAGAAAAACTGCTTTGCTCTTCCCAGCCCAAGCTGGTGGAAATGTCATGTAGCCCTAGCTATTTGCCTCCAGTTAGAGTGTCCAATTTGTGGTACCACCAATCCAGCTCCCAGGAAGACTAGAGCACATTTAGACACAGAGCTTTGGCCAGGGGAAAAGCTCTGTGTCTAAATGTGTCTACCTATGTGCAGACTGTTGCAGAAGTTCTCAGCACAGAAGCTCAGAAACTCCCTGCTGGGCAGGTTAAATCAAACTGCACAGTTAAATCCACCACAGTATGTCTGAGTGAAGTAAAGCACATTCCAGCATCGCTGCAAACAATCACAAGGTTTTAAAACCAGTTCCTGCAGAAGTAAAAACCACTGTTTATCAAGTTTTGCACACAGCCCTTCTATGCAGCACACCCAAGAAAGCCACAATCAGCTAGAAAAATTTTAATTTCTTACCCAAATCTATTCCAGAATGTAACCCAGATGATATTGGCTTGATGAAATTCTCAGGTAAACAGGCCCCAATGCTGCTACTTACTCCTGCAGAAATGTGTAGTTCAGAGCAGTTACGTAATTAACACTCCCTCCAGAGACCAGCCAATTCCACCTGCATCTCATAGGTCAGTAATGACTGCAACTCACAGTTCTAAGAAAGTAGCAGGTACCTTTCTTTCTCCTCAAGTCATAGAGCCCTTTCTGAAAAAAAAAAATCAGATCCAGTGACTGACTCAATCCTGCTCAGAATCCTTTGTAGTTCTTTGCTTTCACCACAGCTGCAGTTCTGCCATCCAGAAAAGTTAATCCTCAGACAGTGGAAAGAATTATATGATGCCATCTACCAATCTGTTTGTTTCAGCCTGACAGAATAACCATTTCATCAATGCCCCAACTGGTCTTGTTGCGTCCGTCGGTCCTCAACGGCTTCGCCCCGTTTGCCTCACCTTATTCACGGCTCCTCCTGCTTACCTGGGCAAGATGGCTACCACCGCTTCTACAAACCGACCTCTCTGGCGTCCCCAGAACGGCTATGGTGCAGCCTCCTGCCATTGCTCCTCCCAGGTACCTACTAGGATGTGCGCGCGCGCGCAACCCACATCTTTGTACCACCCTTGGCGTGAACCTCAAGGGCGTTCCCTCATGCTGACGTCACGCCATCCGGGTATATTACCTTCATTAAATTGCTAGCTCGCTGAGTTAGCAAGGACTCGAATCTGTTCCTGTCTATGCTACTCTGCTGCTTCTGTGCTGCTGCAGGAAGCTCTCTCTCTGCCCTTCGGGGTAACTGCTAACCCCACTCCTCGGAGGCCCTCTGCTTTATTTCAGGTGCCTTACAGGGAATAGGTACTCGCTCCTCGAGGGCCTGGCTCTCCCTGCCTTGGTGCCCCTACCTTCTACAACATATCTGGTGGAATCGCATATCAACAGCAACACCTAGTGAGTACTCTACTCTCAGTCTATCTCATCCATAGTATCTCCTCGCTGGGAGACCTGCTGCGGAACCTCCTGACGTCATCTAGGAGAGAAGGGCTCCCTCTGCCAAGGTCCCTGAGACTGCAACTACTGACTGCCTCACTACTGCCACCTGGTGGCTATCATCAAGCTGTCTAATAAAGAACTATTCCTGTGTTTTTGTGTAGTACGAGTGTAGCCCAGTGCTGTGGCTCCTCACGGGGCTCCTCTCCGTGGGCGTGGTCATCTCCACAGCAGCCAAGGATCCACCAAAACACACGTTACCATAACAGGTCTCTTCTCTGCCTTTCTTCCAGGTGAAGCAGCCTAATCCAGCCAATCCATCCCAGATGGTGCAGTCCGCTCCAACCAGCCCATACCTAAGGACATGGCTTCTCTTAGCCAGATAGGAGCCATCTCAGAACCAGGGTTCCAATTTCAGAAAAGCCATGAATTACCACTCCTCCGGCTAGGAGTTTCAGGACCTGTACTGCTGCCTCAAAGGATCTCTGAATCTGCCCCTCAGTCAGGCAGAGATCTTGAGCTCCAGATACAGTACCCAGAGGGAGGCACTATTGTCCCTGATATCCTGCAGCCTGAAGGAGGTGCTGTCCACCACACCCAGCAGCCAGGAGATGCTGCAAACCGCATCCAGCATCCAGAAGGAGGAGCTGTAGGCCCTATTTCCAAGCCTCATGGAACCCCCTGTGCTGGTGGTTCACCCTTCCACTCATCCTGCACTGGTAGTCCAGTATGTAAAGGATCCTAAACCAGTGGCTTTACCTCCCAGTCACCCTGTGCCAGTGATCCTGCTTTTTGGACACTCCAAATCAGCAGGTTTCTTACCCAGGCTCCCTGTCTGTCCAGCTGAGGGTGCCTGCCCAGACACTATCTGCCCAGAAGAGGGTGATGATCCTGACACAGCCAGTCCAGTAGGGGGCTCTAGCCCAGACACAGCCAGCCCAGCAGAGGGCTCCAGCCCAAACGCAACCAGCCCATCACAAGGTGCTTGCTCTGATAAATGCCATTCCAGCCAAGCCTCGCTTTGTCATCCCAGCTATAGCCCCCATGGAAAATGGGACCCAGGCAGAGGGGCTCTTAAAGTGGGGTAATGCTAGGTTTTCGCCTGCTACGCAGCCTCATCCTACCCTTATTCGGATGACTATGACACTTCCCCACCTGCAGAGGCCTCCAGTGAGCTCTGCTCCTAGCCCCCGGTCATCCAATTCAGCCTGTGGTACAGCCTCCTAGCCACCAGAAGTCCTTGGCAAATCATGTCTCTCTGCTTCAACAGCAGGGGAGAAAGTCTGATATCTCACTTTCAATGCATATCCAGCATAGCTCTCTGCTTCATCGGCAGGGGAGAAAGACTGATACTTCACGCATATCCAGCATAGCTCTCTGCTTCAACGGCAGGGGTGAAAGTCTGATACTTCACTTTCAATGCATATCCAGCATAACTCTCTGCTTCAACGGCAGGGGAAATGAAGAAAGGTGGATCTATATACAGACAATAACCAACAAGGACTGAATTATTTAGTCTGGGTGGGCAGGTGGGCGTGGGTGTGGCTTGCTTATTGCGGCAGTTGCTACCCCTAACTAATTAAGCTAGATATTTCACTTAGATGCAGTTCCATCACTGCTCTCTACATTATTTATTTATTTATTTATTTTTGGTTTTTATATACCGGGAGTTCCTGTATACAATACATATCACTCCGGTTCACATTTAACAGAGTTAACTATCGCCGGGGAGGCGGTTTACATGGAACATTAATGGTGGGGGTGGAAGGGAGATAGAATCAAAAGGTTACTAAGAGCCAGGAGTAACATAAGTATGAGAAAAAAAAAGTGTGAAACTTGCTGGGCAGACTGGATGGACCGTTTGGTCTTCTTCTGCCGTCATTTCTATGTTTCTGTCTCCAGCTTGACAAACTCCTTCTCTCCTTGCTTGCACCACACCCAAGCCTCAGCCTTACATAACCCTGCCTTGCCAAATCTCAGATACCTTCACATGGAATCACTCCTAGGTCCTTGTTCTGGCCACGCCTCGTCTTGCCTTGCGGCCTCCAGACCTTCTCGCTCATTTTGTATTTATTTATTTATTTTATTTTATATACCGGCAACCGTTTGCACATCGTGCCGGTTTACAGATAACTTACAACAAGGATATATAGGCAGAGCCTTTACAAGGAACAGTGTATAACATAAGCTCAAAAACAGAGCAAATAACTAGATAACTTGTGGAAGGAGGGGGTGGGGTGATCGAGACAGAGGAGGGGGCAGGGGAGGGTGAAAACTGGTACATAAGGAAAAAATATGTACAGGGGTCGAGGGATTATTGACATATACATAGGTTATATACAAAATTGTATAAGCGCGTAGAAACTCAGTACTTGAGGTGAGAAAGTGTGTATGGTTGCGTTAAGTGACAAATATTATGTGCTGGAGGTTAGGTGAGGGGTTTGTGTTTCCTTATTGCCTTGCCTTGTGGCCTTTTGGTCTTCTCGCTTCTTGCCTTGTGGTCAAGACTTTTGCCTTGTTCTGGGCCTACCTAGGCCTTCTCTTGCTTTGTGGTCTATTTAGGCCTTACTCTGTTCTAAGGCCTATCCAGGCCTTCTTTGCTTAGTGTGCCTTGGATTTCTGTGTTCAGTGTTCCTTGTTCTGTGTGTCTTATCTTTGTCAATCCTGTCCTGTCTTGCTTGAATCCAGCTCCTTGCCTGCACTCTAACCTCAGTTCCAGTCCTTGCCCGTACTCAAGCCTCAGTTCTAGTCCTTGCCTGTACTCAAGCCCAGTTCCAGTCCCTACCTGCACTCCGTTCCAGTAAAAACTCCAGTTCCAGCACAAGCTCTAGTCCTTACCACCACTCCATTCCAGAACAAGCTCTAGTCCTTGCTAGCACTCACCAAGATATTTATTTATTTATTTATTTATTTAACTTTTTTCTATACCGACCTTCATGGTTAAATACCATATCAGATCGGATTACATCGAACAGGGGTATATAACGGAGATAAAGGAAACAAAAGTTAACAAAAGTTACATTTAACGAGGACCGTGAACTTGGAAGCTTAGGTAGCTGGAAGAAAAGGCCCGAAGAGGGCATCAACTTAGATTACGTTAAAGATGTACAGCCGCCACAGCCAAGACCTTCTGGCCCCAAGATCCCAAAGGTTTAACCTGTGGGGGAGGGGCCAGAAGGTCTGACCTGCTATCTGATGCCACTCCCCGGATGGTGTATCTTGAGTCCAGCCTAACCATAGGAGTTCATGACGTACATCACCAATATCTCAGAATGTCATGCGATGCCTCCAGGCATATGGGGGTCTATGGCAGACATGGAGCATCTCTTCAAGCCACTGGAAGACTTTTCCTTGACCAGTTGATAAATTAAAGAGGCAAAAATACTCAAGGACCGTGATCAGGTGCACTGACCAGGCACAGCAGCAGAACTGAAACTTTAAAAAATATTGTCCGAAAACCTTACCTAGGATCACTAACAAGGGAGAAAAGACTGTTTGGTCCTGCACTGAATTATTTCTGCTTGTTTTTTTTTTTAAGAAAAAAGAAACTCGACGAAAGCAGAAGAGAAGAATTGTAACTGGTGAGCTTCATGGAAAAGAAGAGACAGAGTCCCTCATGTGGATGCATAGTATAATTCCAACCTGCACATGTCCAGTAGGGCACAGTCAAAGGCTATGACATAAAAGTTCCAGGATGGGCTCCATCGAATAATGCCACCCACTTGTGAGGACTGCCAACCCTCTTGTCCTGGGAGAATGCGTGTTCTGCTTGTACACTGCCTTGGATAACTCTTTGGAATTGGGGAAGCGGTCAATAAAAAATTGTAAAATAAATATTTAATTTATTTATTTTTTGGCTTTTAATATACCAACATTCGTGGGAACATCATGTCGGTTTACAATGTAACAGATAGGAGGAAAATTACATAAAACCGGGGGGAGAGGGAGCAGATGGAAAAGGAGAGGCGAGGTAAGGATGGAAACATAGGCAGGAAAGGAAGAGAACCAGTGACTGAAAGAGAGCCACGAAGGGTGACAAAGAAACATGGAAACTGTGCTTTCCAGGGAAAGGCACTGGGCTCCAACTTCATACAAATGGGAAAGGCATACAAAAATGGGGAGAGGCACTGAGATCAACTTCATGCAAATGGGAGAACAAGTTGTGGAACGCTTAAACATTATAGGAGAGTAATTATACAAAAGGAAGATAAAATGGGAACACTTTAACATTAAATGAAAATACTCATTATACATTATATGCAATATTCTTATGCATTATGTAGGATGTATACACTATGGGGTAGATTTTATAATTTTGCGCGAGCGCGTACTTTTGTTCACGCACCAGGCGCGAACAAAAGTACGCTGGATTTTATAAGATACGCGCGTAGCCACGCATATCTTATAAGGCCCCTCTGAGGCCGCTCCGATTTCGGAGCGGCCTCAGAGGGAACTTTCCTTCGCCCTCCCCCCACCTTCCCCTCCCTAACCCACCCCCCCCGGCCCTATCTAAACCCCCCCTTACCTTTGTTGGCAGATTTACGCCTGCTGAAAGCAGACGTAAATCTGCGCCCGCCATCACCCGACCCGGGGGCTGGTCCGGTGGCCTCGACCACGCAACTGGGCCAGCGCCATGCCCCCGGGCCCGCCCCCGAAACGCAGTGTCATTTTCGGAACGCCCCCGACATGCCCCTTTTATGAAGCCCCGGGACTTACGCGCGTCCCGGGGCTCTGCGCACGCCGGCGGCCTATGCAAAATAGGTGCGCCGGCGCGCGAGGGCCCTGCGCGCGTAAATCCAGCCGGATTTACGCGCGCAGGGCATTTAAAATCCGGCCCTATGTGGAAAAAATGAACCAAAGAACAGGAAAAGAGGCACTATAATACAATATAATACACAGAACAGCCTTGTCTTTGGGATGGGAGGGGGGCTATATAAGGTCTGATTCAGGGTAGGCCGATTTAAAGAGCCATGTTTTGATCCCAGTTTTAAATTTTTGAAGGCAAGACTCAAGACGAAGTTCAACTGGCATTGAATTCCAGAGGGAGGGGCCTGCAATAAATAGGGCTCTCTCTCTGGTGGAGAATTGGTGAGCACTTTTGAGGGAGGGGGTGTGGAGGGTACCTGAGAGGGAGTTTCTCATGGGACGAGTGGAGGAGTGAAAGCGAAGGGGATCTTCAAGCCAGGAGTGATTGTGATTGTGCAAGGAGTTGTAAATGATAGTTAGGGTTTTGTATTTGATGCGGGACGAGATGGGAAGCCAGTGGAGCTCCTTAAGTATAGGGGTGATGTGATTGGATTTACGAGTGTTTGTAAGGATTCTTGCCATAGCGCTCTGTAGCATTTGCAGGGGTCTGATAGTGGCGTAGGGGAGGCCTAGAAGTAAGGAATTACAGTAGTCCATTTTTGAAAGCATTGTCGCTTGTAGGACTGTGCGGAAGTCTTGTGAGTGAAGCATGGGTTTAAGTTTTTTGAGGATGTGGAGTTTGTAGAAACCACCCTTAGTGATTGAATTAATGTGGTTTTTGAAGTTTAGATGATTGTCTAAGTGCAGCCCATAAGTGACTGCACTTTCAGCTTAGAGGGAACTATGGTTGCATGTGTGAGCAATTGCTTATACATTTCGAAGCATTGCTCACAGGTTTTTCACAGTCGCTCACATACATTTTTCTTTGTGCTATATACAGAAATGCAATGCTAATACTGGCACTCAGAAATTGTTGGTTTAAAAATATTGTTGCTCAAACAAAAAAAAATGTGCACACACCTAGTCACTTCTTGGAGGAAGCATTGCTTGCAACCAGCACTAAATCTAAGAATCAGCTTGTTTCACATCACATAAGACTTTTTTTCAAGTTGGACAACGCCCATAGGATGAGAGATCATCTGATGCACATTGTGTGCTCTTGTCATCAGACACCTGATAGTACAAACAGCTGTCATTGGCATCTGTGCACGAAACTACATACAAATGGTAAGTTCTTTCAAGCAAAAAGAATCATCCTCCACTGCATTTAGCAAATAAGAACATATGCAGAAGAGATCAGCTGTATCAGGAATTAAAGAAACCAAATCCATTTATCAATAAAGATGGCCAATTAGGACTGTTGCTTTTAAATAGCATAAATTGAAAGGGGATAGAAGGGAATTAAACACTGTGCCTTACCTGATCCCAGAACACATGGCCCCAGTAATCTTCTGTCCTGCAGCCATTGGACAGGCCACCAGGGCTGATACCATGGAACATGTGTGGAGACCTTAGGGGAGGAAGAGAGCTCAGGAGATAATAGAGACATCCATAGAGAGCCTTCCTCAAGGGCATGGGCCCAAGCAGATCTATGCTGCTCAATTCCCAGAGCTCTGCCCATGCTTGTTCATGGGACAGAGTGAGCTGGCCTGAGCTAATTAGGCTCAGCCCTTCAATAAAATACTTCTTGGTGTCTTCCTCTGACTCCGCCACTGCCGTCAGAAACTCCCATGTCCTTGTCTGTTTTCCATATGGCAGGGTGAGGGAGGGAGGAGGTGAAGCCCAGATCATGTGCACCACTGGTTGGGGACCACCTTTCACCTCTGGTGTTAGCGTTCTTCCATAGATGTATCTGTAACAAACAGTCTTAATATTAGCACTCTCATCAACAGTCACGACCAATAACATGAACTACAAGATAAGCCAAGTCCCCCCATACCGCCAAGAAGAGCAGGTACGATAATGGAGGTGCAAGAAGGGAAGATGAAGAAGGGTAAAGGATATGAAGGGAGGATAAGGAGGATACAAGGAAAGGAGGGGACGATGAGAAAGCATTGTTTAGATATACAACAACCATAAGTTAAAGACTATTTTTTTTAAAAAATATTTTATTTTAGTGAATTTGTAATTTCCGCACAAGAATCCTTATACCAGAAAGTTAAGAGGTGTGGGTATTGTGTAATACAATATGGCAATACGAAACACATATAAGCATAAAAATGATATTATCTGCACATGCCTCTATGTAAAAAGAAAAAGAAGGGACACCAAGAAAGAAAAAAGCGAGATAACACTGGAATGAAAATGAAGAAAGAATGAGAAGTATACCAGACACCATCAATTCAAAAATACCGACTCTTCATAGAGAATTAGCCATTGGCATGGAGGTCCAAGAATAATCGCAATTGAGAAGGTTCAAAATAAAGACAGCTGATATGGTATTTCACTAAATATTTACATGGGTACCACAATATAAATTGTGCACCAAGTAAAGAAACCTCTGAACGCATGTAAAGAAATTTTTTTCTACGATCTTGAGTAACCCTAGTAATATCAGGGTATAACCATACTTTCTGACCGTAGAATAGGTCTAGCCTATTATGAAAGAAAAATCTAAGAACAGAATTTCTATCATTCAGAAAAGCAAAAGAAACCAGTAACATTCTTTCTTTTTGAAACTGAGAGTTCTTGTGAAGATTCTAAGAAATCCATCAGATTTAAGGTGGATTTTTTAACCTGTTCTCCACTGACTCCTGCCTCCTTCTGTGGCAAATAATTTGCCCTGGTAAATAACAGGCATAGCATCAATTGGAATCTTTAGAACTTGGAATATTTAGCTCTTATAGAAACATAGAAATGACGGCAGAAGAAGACCAAACGGCCCATCCAGTCTGCCCAGCAAGTTTCACACATTTTTTTCTCATACTTATCTGTTTCTCTTAGCTCTTTGGTTCTATTTCCCTTCCACCCCCACCATTAATGTAAGTCCACCATTAAGTCCAATGGTGAAATCAATTTAACAACAGGAAAATTAAGAACTCTCAGATTTGAGGAGATCACGTGACCCGATGTGCAAGTGAGACGTGTGCTCGGCTCTCTTCCGGCACCCCCTGCTAAACCGTATCAAATGCACAAATCTTGGGGCAAGGACCGACCCAAAGGGCACTTGTGGCTACCCAGAGGTATATTGAAGATTTTCTGCACCGGGACGGAGGCCTATGTCTTCCAAGCCGCAGAGAGAGAAAAAACTCCCGGGGAGGCCTGTGGAAACCAAAATGGCGGACAGCCCTCCCAGCCCGGGCTCCAACCCCACAAATACAGCATTGGTGGAGGAGTTAACGGTCCGAGCCCTGGATGGGAGATCTGGGCCAGAAATGAAACTTTAGCCGCCAAAAAAGGCGCAGGTAGAGGACACGCAACAAAAGATGATGTCGATTGAGATGGACACTCTGGCCTTAAAAACAAAACAAGGAGAGTTGCAGCATGAGATGGACACTCTGGCCTTAAAAACAAAACAAGGAGAGTTGCAGCAACAGATTGGCGTGCTCGAAGCGAAGGTAGGTGATTTGGAAAATCGCTCCCAACGCATAATTTGCGGTTCATTGGGTTCCCCGAAACGTCAGACAAGGAGGTGCATGCATTACTAGAAGGCTGGTTATTAAAAGAACTGGAGCTGGGCAGTATAGCAGAAAGCTGCCATGTGGAGCAAGCGCATAAGACGGAAGCAAGGCCTCAAGATACAAAGAAGCCATGTACCATCATCGCTCGATTTCTCAACTTTGCTCATAAAGAAATGATATTGCAAGCGTATTGGAAGAAATCGCCACTGATATACGAAGGATATAGGATTTTACTGTTACAAGACTACTCCGCAGCAGTTTCCCAATGGAGGAAAGCTTTTGTCCCAATCTGCGAGATCCTGTTCAAGAAGCAGATTCGCTTTAACTTAAAATACCCAGCAAAATTGCAGCTAGAACATAATGGACTGTGGAAAGTCTTCGATAATGCCCCCAACGCGAAGCAGTATGTGGATTCCATGATGGAGAAGTGAGGCTTATATCAAGAGAATCCTACGGCTGCTTAAATTACTTGTGACAGCACTTAAAAATGACCCAAAGATAGCTGAAATAATGGGGAAAAACCAAAGCATATAAATTCAGCTATATATGAGAACTCTTCATAACAAATATCTAACAGCCGTCATAAATTGCCACAGAGTGCTTAATGGCTTATGCAATGAAGCCTGAATAGCACTGGGCTTGTCTAATCATAGGCTGTATAGTTCTTAGATATTCTCCTTCCGGGGCTATATCAAAGAGGCAGGCACTGTATATTATTAAAGCACTAATGCATGCACTTATCTCAGTCCACAACATAAACAGTTGTATGTGCAGTCCCGAAGTTCTTCCTCCGACACAGCAGTGTGAAGCTGACCATTCTGGTTTGATATTTTTCCTTTTTTTTTTTCCGATCCTTCAACTCTCTCTGGGAGGAGGAATGGATGCACAGCCCAGATAAACCACCTACGATGCTGGAGACTGATTATTATTATCTTCAATAATGGTCTGTTACGGAAATGACGATGGATGTTCTTGCAGGGAATCCAGTCTTGGTTCATTTTGACAGTTACATTGTTTACAATTATCTGTTTGATATTCACAGTGGGTGCAGAGGGCGGTACTGCAGACAGGGGGAGGGGATGCTGGAACCGGGTACATATGTGATATCTAGCATAACTCCAACTGGAGTTTAGTTTTTCATTTACGCTATTGGGGGATGGGTAAGAAGGGAGTTCAGGGAGGGAGGGTGGGAGGGACGGAGAGGGAACAAACTAGATGACTTTTTCACTTTGAGGTTCTGTGGTATGGATATGTATGGGGTATGATTGCCAAAAATATAGAAAATATGGGTCACCCAAATAAGGCAACAGGAGTTGTGTATGCCTGGTACTTTACATATATGAGCACAGTGTTTGTGTCCCCTGGTGAGGTAACAGGTGAAATCACGAGGATCAAGGGTTCCCTGGGCTGGGGGGGGGGGAAACCTGTCAGACGCTAGATCCAAAGATCCAAAAACTGCTACGTATTCATAGCTTCTGGGTCAAATATGGATGATTTGATGAGAGTCCTGTCATGGAATATAGCTGGGCTAGGGTCCCCGGTCAAAAGAACAAAAATGCTAGCATCCCTGCGTAGACACAAAGTACACACTGTTTGCCTTCAGGAAACCCATTTAAGCGATATAGAACATGGTAAATTGCTTAGGGACTGGGTAGGACAAGAATTTCACTCATCTGCGAAAAACAGAAAGGGGGGAGTTGCCATTTTAGTGACCAAAGGAGTTGCATTTGTACACAACGCCACATACAAAGACAGTGAGGGCAGATATGTGATCATAACCGGGAAGCTGTTTGGGCGTGAAGTCACATTATGCAGCATATATGCGCCAAATGTTTACTCCAATGATTTTTTTAAGGAATTAAACAGAGTATTAGCTGCAAATTCTACTGGTGCATTAGTGGTAGCAGAGGATGTTAATTGTGTGGTAGACCCAATTCTAGATCGTAAATTCAATGTCGCCATCCTGAAATTGGGTTGAAACAAAGGCATAGCATATTTATGTAAACAACTTGGGTTGCTGGATGTATGGAGGGTATTACACCCGGAAGAGGGATTATATGCACATAGCCTGCGCAACCATATCCCGAATAGATTACATTCTGGTTTTGATATCCCAATTTTCCCAGATTCAAAACTCTGTGATTGAACCCACAGACTTTTCCCGACCACTCCATGATTTGGATAGACTTTAAATAGGGACCATAGGGAGAGGGGAAGCGCAGATGGAAATTCCCCACACATATAGCAGGAGATATACAATTTCAAGCTTTTCTCAAGACAAAATGGGCTGAACATGAAGAACTTAACGCCCAACATAAAGATAATCCAGTTTTATTCTGGGAAGCGGGGAAAGCAGTGCTGAGGGGGGAAATAACAGCATTTGTCCTTCGCAAAGCTAAACTTCTAAACTGAAAAATAGTGGAGTTAGAATGAGAGTTCCAGAAGTTGAGAACCCGGTATATAGGCAACCCCACTCCCGCTAATAGAAAACAATACAGGGACTCATTACCTAATTTAAATTGCCATATCCATCAAAAGATCATGAGATCATTACTATATTCCTCACATAAGCTTTATAAATTCGGCGACAAAGCGGGGAAACCATTGTTGGGTTTGTGGCACAGTGTGGACTCTTAGTCGTGGTGGAGATGACTCCTCCCATGGGGAGGGGCCCCATGGGGAACCATTGCGATAGGCTAGACTCAGAGAGCAGACACTGCAGATGGAATACTTTATTGTACTGCTGTAGAAAGATGGTAATAAAGCAGGAAGAGATGGCACTGTAGTCCAGCAAGGTGCCAATATGTTCAGACAGCCTCAGATGGAGAATCTCACCCAGATGTACAAGATTGGTAGTGTTTCTCTGAGCAGGATAAGCTGAACCTGATGGGTGGAAATGGAGAGCTGGATCATAGAGGTACTCACTGAAGAGTAGTGCAGGAATCCTCCTGGTAGGTGGTGAAGGTGGGACCCAAGGTCCATGATGCAGGATACTCTGAGCTGGATAGGCCCTTGAGGAGCGAGTACCCGGTAGCACAGATGATCCTATAAAAGAAGAGAGAGACCACCGAGGAGCGGTTGTCTAATTAGACGTAGAAAATCCCGAAGGATCGTTGGAAGTGAGAGGCCCCCGAGGAGTGGGTGCCCAGAGCTTCTTCAGGAGCAAGATACCCCGGAGGGTAGCGAGGAGACTAAGCATGCAGCTTAGAAGCGGTCACAGTAGCTAAACCGAAGTCCTTGCTAACTCGTTCATTAGTGGTAAAGCGGAGGCTTAAATACCCGGAGGTATTGACGTCATGTGGTGGGGATGCCCCCGAGGTTCCCGCTATGACGTGTAGATAAGCATAGGAAGCGTGCACGCGAGTGCCCTAGGAGGCCACGGGAAGGAGCATGGCGGACGGGTTTCGGCACTTTGCACCGGAAGCAGCCATCTTACCCATGGAGGAGGAGAAAGGCAAAAAAGAGGTAAGGCCATCTGCGACCGACGGACACAACACTCATGGCCAATATGGTCAAGGTGAAACAAGGTTCTCACTTCATAGAGGTCTTAGTGGACAAAAAAGGGGGGAAAAGGTCACAGCTGGGGAGGTATGCTAAATACTAAGGGACTTCTATAAATAGCTTTATGAGGCAGAAAGGGCAGAGGAGGAAGTAGAGGCTGAAAACCTATTTTTTCAGGGGCTTAAAATCCCTAAGGTATCGGACCAACAAAGGGAAGGGTTGAACCACCCTATTTCTATTATGGAAATTTCAGAATCAATCAGAAGTAGCCCTGCTCACAAGACACCTGGCCGGATGGGTTAAATGCTGACTTTTACAAAATTTTGGGGGGAGAAATTAATGTAGCCCTTCAGGAATTTTTCAGAGGGGCCCTATAGCAAGGGGCATTTCCAAGAAATGTTAAAAGGCCTTTATCACTGTCCTCCCAAAAGGGGAAAAAGACCACACCCAACCAGTTTCATATAGGCCGATCTCGTTACTAAACTTTGATTTAAAATTGTTTGCATAACATTTAGCAAATCGGTTTAATATAATCCTACCCTCTCTTATTTCCCATCATCAGACAGGGTTTGTAAAAAGTAGAGCAGCCTGTAAATATGTAGTCAAGAGTCTGGCCCGCCATGAGATATAGCAAATTTGCCAGGATCCCTGCACTGGTCATAGGATTCGACGCAGAGAAAGCGTTTGACCGGGTTGCATGGCGCTACCTCTTTTCAGTGTTACTCCGCTATGGAGTGGAAGGAGATCTCATAGATTATGTTACCTTACTATACCAAGAGCCGTGCTCTGTTATCCTAGCTAATGGGGGTATGTCGGAGGAGTTTGAATTGCATAGGGGTGTCAGACAGGGATGCCCTTGTCCCCAATACTCTACATTCTATCCCTGAATCCTTTATTACGAAAAATAGCTGAATCCCCAAAAATAAAAGGTTTTGAAGTGGGAGGGGAGGCCTTAAAGATTGCTGCATTTGCAGATGATGTCTTAGTATATCTGACCAACCCTGTTCAGTCCTTAAAGACTGTCATGACAATTCAAAAGCAATTTGGTGCTTTTTTGGGGTTAAAAATAAATCTAGACAAATCCGAGGCGCTGGACTTTGTGGGAGTACTGAAAACTCAATGGCCTGAGCCATTCCCATTACATTGGGTAGAAAAGGAAATGAAATATTTAGGTATTAAAATTCCAGTGGACATCTCACATATTTATAATAGCAACATCCTATCCCTATTAGCCAAGACCAAAGCCAGATTGGGAGAAGCTGCCACTGTCACTTAGTGGCAAGATTCATTTATTTAAAATGATAGAGCTTCCACGTTGGCTTTATATTTTCCAAATGTCGCTGATATGGCTTAGGTGATCACACTTACAGGAGTTTTATGGAAATTTTTATGGAGTAAGAAGAAAGTCCGAGTAGCCCTACCAGGACTACAACTAGCTTGGGGGGAGGGAGGAATGGCCTGCCGTAATCTCCAAAACTATAACTTAGCCTATCTCCTGAGACATGTACACGATTGGCTATATCTGTCGGATATATACTCCCCTTGTCGGCTACTACAAGCGTCGTGCTCCCCGCTTCACCTCAGCAATTTAATTCATGTTCCCTATAATCAGCTACCAGTGCACGTTCAAGACAACCCAATTGTATTTGCAGTCCGGCAGGCTTGGAAAGCTATATGTCTGCTTTGGGACACGTCTTGGGAGGTATCTCTGGAGCTCTCTCTAAAGGGCCATCTGGGGTTCACACCCGGTTTACAGAATAAAACCCTGGGAAATTGGGCCAAGAAAGGAGATACTGACATCATACGTAGTTTCCAAGGGCTAAGAGATGAATATGACCTGTCTCATAAAGAGTTCTATGTCTATTTACAATTAAGGTATTTTATAGAAACAGATTTGTTTAAGAAATCTAGAATTATGCATCCCCATCCGGTAGACAAATTCTTTATCACTCCTGTAGGGGGCAAGTTGTCCACTGCCTCGATCAATAAGGCCCTTAATGGGATAAAGGGTCAAAAGGACTTGAGAGCTTTGGCTTCCACTTGGTCCAAGGAAACAGATACTCCTTTATCCGATAGTTGGTTAAAATATTCTTTGACCAGGGAGGAGTTCCTGGCTGGAATCGCTCTCAAAAGAGAGGGAGGCATAAGGGACCGAATCGCTGCTCTTTTTCCATTCCTGAGCTTACCACCTCGAACGGACCTAAAGCCACACCCCCGGAAGTGACATCACTCACCGGGCTGATCGCTGGAATAAGTTCAACGCAGGTGCGGCGCTGAATTGGAGGAGTTCCTGGCTGGAATCGCTCTCGAAAGAGAGGGAGGCATAAGGGACCGAATCGCTGATGGGTAGAAAAAGGAAAACGAAAGTTTTGACATCTTCTCCAGCACCTCAGCAGGTTAAGGGTCCCATGGACTTTCATTTAACAAGGCGGGTAAGTCAATCTGCCCGCAATTCTATACCGGACATTTCTTTTTCTTCAGGAGCATCAGTAAGTCCAAGCCAGCAGCTTGGATCTCAACCAGTTGTAGAAATACTGACTCCATCTCTACCAATTGCAAAAAAACCAGATATGATATTAATTAATAGTAGTGATTCCCCTTCCGTAGGAGGAGGTGGGGAGTATGAATTGGGGGCTGTAGGGGGCTCTGAAATACAGAAAGTTGTTTCGGATCCTACGGACCCCCAAAACATAACATTGGCTGATGTATGGAGGGCCATAAATGAAATGCAGAAAGTTATGATGGGCTTTATGGCCCAGAGTAATAAGTCATCTGTTGAAACAAAAAATGCTTTAGATTTATGTGATAACAGGCTGAAACAAGTAGAGGAAGCAAGTAAAACGGCTACTCTACAGATAACATCTCTTCAGTCAGCCAACAATGCTTTTATCAAAGATAGCATAAGTATTCACCGGCAGATTGAAAACCTAGAGAATGAGAATAGAGTGAGGAATATAAGGTTTTTGAATTTTCCAATGACTAGACTTCTATCTCCTAGTGAACTACTAAAGAAATATTTGGTGGAAAATTTAGCGATTACATTGATAGATGACAAATGCATTTCAAAAATCTATTATGTGGTTAATAGAAAACTGAGTAAGCAGGAGGGAGAGGAAGATATGGACATTGTCCAGCAGCAGTCTCCTAATTTGACTGCTTTTTTAGAGTCTTCATTGGATGATATACCTATCAGATCTACATTGATTGTTACACTTTCTAGAGAAAGTGACAAGATACTAATTATGCAGAAATATTTCAAGAATAAGGAGTTTCTGTTTTGTGGACAAAAGGTCCAACTCTTCCCAGACGTATCCCGTACTACACAGACAAGGAGGAAACAGTTCCTAAATTTAAAGTCCAGAGTATTGGCTCTAGGAGCAACATATTTCCTAAAATTCCCTTGTAAGTGTATTGTGGTATATCAGAAGAATAAATTTGTTTTTCAGGATCCCTCCCATTTAGAAATATTTCTTTCAGATAAAGAAAGTGGTTGAGATAAGATAATGTAGCTGCAAATCAGAAAAAATTTCCAGTGATGTAAAGTTTAAATTTACAGTTTCCTTAGTTTAGTATTTGAATTTATCCTCCCTTGATGTGGACTAGGAAATTTTGGTCTGGATTATTATTCTTAAAAATCATGTATGTATTAATTTCTCAATGTCAAAATTTGTTCTTTGATTTGATACATTGTAATAAATGTTTAAAAATCTTAATAAATTATCAATTAAAAAAAAAATATATATTCTTTGACCACTTATCCGAGGTTTCCGAGAATGTGTTGTTACGGGAAATTCAATTCAAATTTTTGAGGCGAATGTATGTCCCCATCACATGGGCATTTAAAGCCAAATTATCAACCTCCAATATGTGTAAAAAATGTGGACTAGCTCCAGGTACGTTGTTTCATATCTTCTGGGCCTCTGGAGAAATTCAGAGGTTCTGGGAGTCAGTTCTAGATTACCAGTTTAAAATGAATCACTGCACTCTACCAAGGTCTGCTCGGGTATGCCTGTTTGAAAACATTGACTTGGTAACTTCTCCATTAACAGTCCATCAACAAAGGTTCTGAGGAAAGCCTTCATATTGGTGAAGAAATCGATTCTGGACTTTTAGATGGTAACAGATACCCCATCATTGACCCATTGGAAACTAAAAATACACAAAATGGTGACATTTGAACATATATCAGCGTGCAGAACATCCCCACAACAATACGCAATCTTCATTAGTACTTGGAGGGACTACCTGTCCTTTACACCCACCAAGGCAAGGAACAATATCTTCGCTTTAACGGGTTGATTCCATGTTTTGGCAGCACACCTGTACATGTTGGACATTTATCACATGTATGGTAAAATCTGGTTCACGAACCTCTATTGGGACCTGGGGGGGGGGGGGGGGGGATAAATATACAGGAACTACATACTGTTACCACATGTTATGAATATCACATAGTATATCATGTAATAGTTATTAAAAAATTAATAAACACAGTTAACAAAAATAAATAAATAACATTAATCTCAGATTTAAGTTTCTCATGGAGTTCTCAATATATTCCAGTTTCTTGACATGAACCAGTTCACTCTGAAACAAGCCATGTTGGATCTTCTCAGCTGCAGATACTTGGGTATCCAAAACTTCCAGTTTAGCCCCATGAAAAACATGGCATTCCAAACAGCTTCAAGGGTAATAACTGGAGGTTTAATTAAAGTCAATTTTGGAATTGAGCTTATCCTGAAATCCATACTGTTAATGCCAAACTCCCCTCAAGGTACTGGCATCGAGACCTGTGTCCAGGGACTGTCCAGGGATACTCCCCCAGCCCTATCTAAACCCCCCCCCACCTCTGTCGCAAAAGTTACGCCTGCTCGAGGCAGGCGTAACTTTGCGCTCGCCGGGCTGGCTGCCACGCGTCATGTTCCGGTCCGGGGCTGGTCTGGAGGACGCGGCCACGCCCCCGGGAACGCCCCCGGGCCGAAACCACGCCCGCGGCACTGCCCCTTGATGATGTGCCGGCCGCGTCACGCCCCTCTGACACGCCCCCGATGACGTGTGGATCGCGACACGCCTCCCCCCAGGAAAGCCCCGGGACTTATGCATGTCCTGGGGCTTTGCGCACGCCGGAAGCCTATGCAACATAGGCTCGGCGCACGCAGGGGGTGTTTGAGCCAGGTTTTCGGAGGGGTACGCGCATATCTTATGCGCGTACCCCTTTGAAAATCTGGCCCTATATGGGTAGAAATCCCATGTGTGATGAGTAAGAGCATAGTGATAGGAGTATACTACCGTCCACCTGGACAGAATGGTCAGACAGATGATGAAATGCTAAGAGAAATCAGGGAAGCTAACCCATTTGGCAGTGCAGTTATAATGGGATATTTCAATTACCCCAATATTGACTAGGTAAATGTAATATCAGGACATGCTAGAGACATACAGTTCCTGGATGTAATAAATAACTACTTTCAAGGAGCAATTGTTTCAGGAACCAACGAGAGAGGTAGCTATATTAGATTTAATTCTTAGTGGAATGCAGGATTTGGTGAGAGAGGTAACTGTGGTGGGGCACCTTGGCAATAGTGATCAAAACATGATCAAATTTAAACTAATAACTGGAAGGGGGACAATAAGTAAATCTACAGCTCTAATACTACATTTTCAAAAGGGAAACTTTGATAAAATGAGGAAAATAGAAAAAAACTGAAAAGTGCAGCTGCAAAGGTTAAAAGTGTTCAACAGGCATGGACATTGTTTACAAATATAATCCTAGATGCACAGTCCAGATGTATTCCATGTATTAAGAAAAGTGGAAGGAAGGCAAAATGATTACCGGCATGGTTAAAAGGTGAGGTGAAAGAGGCTATTAAAAATCCTTCAAAAATTGGAAGAAGGATCCATTTGAAGAAAATAGGAAAAAGCGTAAGCATTGTCAAGTTAAGTGTAAAACATTGATAAGACAGGCGAAGAAAGAATTTGAAATGAAGTTGGCCGTAGAGACAAAAACTCATAATAAAAACTTTTAAAAATATATCCGAAGCAAGAAACCTGTGAGAGAGTCAGTTGGACCGTTAGATGGCCGAGGGGTTAAAGGGGCACTTAGGGAAGATAAGGCCATTGCAGAAAGACTAAATGAATTCTTTGCTTCTGTGTTTACTAATAAGGAAGTTGGGGAGATACAGTTCCAGAGATGGTTTTCAACGGTGATGAGTCAGATGAACTGAACCAAATCACTGTGAACCTGGAAGATGTAGTAGGCCAGATTGACAAACTAAAGAGTAGCAAATCACCTGGACTGGATGGTATGCATCCTAGGGTTCTGAAGGAACTAAAAAATGAAATTTCAGATCTATTAGTTAAAATTTGTAACCTTATCATTAAAATCATCCATTGTACCTGAAGACTGGAGAGTGGCCAATGTAACATCAATATTTAAAAAGGGCTCCAGGGGCAATCAGGGAAACTATAGACCAGTGAGCCTGACTTCAGTGCCGGGAAAAATAGTGGAAACTATTCTAAAGATCAAAATCACAGAGCATATAGAAAGACACTTTATTGGAACACAGTCAACATGGATTTACCCAAGAGAAGTCTTGCCTCAGAAATCTGCTTCATTTTTTTGAAGGGATTAATAAACACGTGGATAAAGGTGAACCAGTAGATATAGATTATTTGGATTTTCAGAAGGCGTTTGACAAAGTCCCTTATGAGAGGCTTCTAAGAAAACTAAAAGGTCATGGGATAGGAGGTGATGTCCTTTCGTGGATTACAAACTGGTTAAAAGACAGGAAAAAAGGTCAATTTTCTCAGTGGAAAAGGGTTAACAGTGGAGTGCCTCAGGGATCTGTACTTGGACCGGTGATTTTCAGTATCTTTGTAAATGATCTGGAAAGGAATATGATGAATGAAGTTATCAAATTTACAATGATACAAAATTATTCAGAGTAGTTAAATCACAAGCGGATTGTGATACATTACAGGAGGACCTTGCAAGACTGGAAGATTGGGCATCCAAATGGCAGATGAAATTTAATGTGGACAAGTGCAAGGTGTTGCATATAAGAAAAAATAACACTTGCTATAGCTACACGATGTTAGGTTCCATATTAGGAGCTACACCCAGGAAAAAGATCTAGGCATCATAGTGGATAATACTTTAAAATCGTCGGCTCAGTGTGCTGCAGCAGTCAAAAAAGCAAACAGAATGTTAGGAATTATTAAGAAGGGTTTTCGTATCTTGTTCCATAATCTTTTCCAAGATCATACAGTGTTTGTTTGTATCCATAAAGGTATTTGTTAAAGTAAGTATTGCTTTTTCAATTGAAGCCAAAGCTTCCCATAAAGAGTCAAGTGTTATTATTGCAGGTTTAACTAAAAAAAAGACTTTAGGCATACTTCCTGCTCACCCAAATGTTCAGCTCCTCTGTCGGCGTCCTGAATCTGCTCCACCAAAGGCTGGAGTCAGAGTGTTTTCTGCCTCCAGCCTAAGAGGTTGCTCAGTCATCACACAGAGACCTTAAAATAATGGTCCAGCCTCAGAGGACCTTAAACCTCCACCCAGTTGTGGAGGATGCGAGCATAGTCACCCAGTGCCAGAGGGCACTGGGTGACTATCTCTGGCACTGATGCATCAGTGCCAGAGAGGCTCCGGCCTCACACTTCAATGTCAGAGGCACCCTGTTTAAGCATAAGAGTGCCCCAGAAAACCTGCTTCAGTGCCTCAGTGCTCCAGAGAACTTGCTTCAGGGCTTCGGCACCCCAAAGAACTTGACTCAGCCCTTCAGCACTCTAGAGAACCTGACTCTACGATTCAGTGCCAATAAAGCTCTGGTTTACAACCAATGCCTCAGAAAGATGCTAATCCTAGATCATGGCCCCACAGAGACTGGGGGCCAAGAACACTATTCCAGTGAAACACTAGTTCAACACTTCTGTGCCAAGCATCTTTGTCTCCCAGCAAAACCTGGACTCCACCGACTGCAGATCCACTAAACCTAGTACCTATTGGTCACAACTCCTATGGGAAATGGGACCCAGAAGGCGGGGGTCTTAAAGGGGGGGGGTACTGTCACTGTTTCACCTGCTATGCAGTCTTTCTGTGCCAAGGTTACACCTGTTGCACAACCTTCCTTCCACCAGGGGTCTTCAGCAAGCCTTGCTCACAGTTCTGCCAGTTAACTCCCACTGGTCACACCACATCTCAGTCTCAACCCTTCTTAACCTAACCTGCTCAATGCCTCAGTGCCTCTTTATTGATTCACCTCAGCTTTCCGACCTGGCCACTCTTTCTTGGATATCCTATCTTGTCTTCAGCCTATCCAGACCTTCTGCTTTGCCTTTTGGCCTATCTGGGCCTCTTGCCTTGTTTTGTGGCCTCTCTTGGCCACTTGTCTTACTGTGTGGCCTCTTAGCTTCTTGCCTTGCTCTGTGGTGTCAGTGGCCCCCTGGGCCTCTCTGGCTTCCCTTGTGACCTCCAGGCCTGCTACATTCTTCTAGCCAGCCTTGTGCACTGTACAACTGTTGAGCTTTCCTGTTTATTGTTGCCTTTTCTGTCTAGTCTAATCCTTGTTTAAGCTCTGCCCTTGTCCAGAGCTGCCTTTGTCGAGTCCTTGTTCTTTTTTGCGCCATCCAATTCAGTTTCTTGTCTGTTTCCCAGTCTTTGCCCTTGTCCCTGGTTCAACCCCGTCTGTAACCAGCCCTGCCTGCCCTCAATATCTGATTCAAGCTCTCAGTCAGTCCCTGGTTCCAGCCCAGTCTGCTCTTTATTTAGTTCCAGTCCAGCCCAGCCCCTGTCTAGGCTCTAAATGCAGCTACCAGTTAGTACTTGTGTCTAACTTCCACGGCAGGATGTTGAAAAGGAGCCTGTTTTTCTTCAGCCTGAGAAACCAAATTCTCTCCCATAGTATCCAACACCTCGATGGTTTCTCCCCTGGTATTTAGTTGATAGGTATGCTTTACCTGTTCCCCTTTCGAACCCTCAGAGGAATCCTTAAGCAATAAGAAATCCGCTGCAATATGCCCATGAGGAGGGGACGGCGTCTCAGGCGGACCGGGGCTAAGCAAGATCTCGGCCTGTGGGGGTGACGTTCACGCTACGTCACCTCCATTCGTGGCCCTCGTTCCCGGCAAAGTTGGAATTGAAGCTAAGAAGCTCGGTATTCGAGACTGACCTTTTGAGATAGTTTCTGACATCGCCATGCTCTCCCAGAGCTTGGCCTTTCTTTTGGTATGTGGCATTCTAAAAAAAGGAAACAAAAATTCAGTCCAGGTAACAAGAGCGTTCCTTGCAATCTCTTCAGTCAGATGCCTGCAATCTCTTCAGTTGAAGAGAGGCTTGAAAATGCTGAGAAGATACAACAAAAATTGATTATATCAGAACAAGTACAAGAAAAGAAAATGGAATATATTGAGAATTCCTTGGGAAATCTGAACATTCGTGTTTTGAATTTTCCAGTAGTAAAAATAATGCCTCCAATAGACCTGTTTAAAAAATACTTGACCAATGTTTTAAAAATACCAAATGAAATTACGCCTGTTATGTTATGAGCCGCGGTCGTGGCGAACCACGACCAGAAACCGCCGCTTACCAGCGCGGCAGACCGCCGTGTTTTCATTAAGATGTGCTGGGTCTTGGGTCCGGGGCTGCGGTCCGCGGCACAACATGGCCGCGGCGTTTCTTCTTCTCTTCCGGGTTGCTGGCTCCGCCCCCTTCAGGGGCTTAAATTGCTGCCTAGGATTCGCTGCAGGAAGCCTCCTGTGACGGGATTGGCTCTCCCCTGGTGTGCCAGCTGGTGGGAGCTATTTAAGGGCAAGTCCTGCACCTCAGACTTTGCCTTGACTTCCTCTCGGCTCCTGGTCTGTTCCTGCTCGTGGTTCCTGATCCTGATCTTGGTGTTGACCCCTGACTGGCTGTGGCATATTCTCTGGCTTCTGATCCCTGGACTGGCTGTGGCGTATTCTCTGCCTTCTGACCCCTGGACCGGCGGTGGAGTATTCTCTGGCTTCTGACCCCTGGACCGGCTGTGAGGTATTCTTTGGATCTCGACCCTTGGACTGGTTACGGAGTTTCCTCAACTCCCATTATTTGAACTGTTCCACCTTTGATTCCACGACCTGCTGGAGGCGCCAGCTCAGCTTTACTCTCCACGGCCTGCTGAGGACATCTATCTTTGAGTCCACGACCTGCTGGAGGCGCCAGCTCAGCTTTACTCTCCACGGCATGCTGAGGACATCTATCTTTGATTCCACGACCTGCTGGAGACACCAGCCATCTGGACCATATGACCTGCAGGAGGCGCCTGCATCCGGATCTCGCTGCCGTCCATTCCGTGAGAGTCCTGGTCTAGGCCTCGCCAACCAGTGGTCGGACATTTGTTCGTTGCTGGACCAAGGGTTCACACCCCGAAATCATAACAGTAAGTCAAGGCCACGGACCCGGCAGAGGCCTCGGCATTACGAGCAATTCCCGGCCTGGCACAGAAGATAGTCGAACAACAGAGTATGTTAGAAGCCATGGCCGCCTCCATTGAACGACTTAATGCTTGACTAGACGCTGTGGTTGCTACGCACGCTAGTCCGCCCACAGTCAGCCCACCAACTGCACCTGCTACACCTATGCCGCAAGGACTTCCTCGTCCGGTTATACCTTTACCGGTTCCACCTCGATATGCTGGAGATCCACGCTTATGTTTAGGATTTCTGGACCAATGCAATATGCATTTTCGTCTACAATCCTCTCTCTTCCCGGACAATATAACCAGAACCACCTATATATTGTCTTTTTTAGATGGCAAAGCCCTAGCATGGTGATCGGCCCTGTGGCAGAACGCTGATCCAGTACTACAGGATTTCTCTCGCTTTCTGGAATTGTTCTGGTTGGTGTTTGAAGAACCAGGAAAGAAGGCAGCCGCGGGGTCCACCCTCTTACACCTTCATCAAGGAGGGCGAGCCCTCATGGACTACAATATTGAATTCCGAACCCTGGCAACGGAACTTCAGTGGGAAGAGGCAACTCTCCGAACAATTTATTTGGAGGGTCTATCTACTAAAATCAAGGATGAACTGGCGGCCAGGGAACTTTCTACTTCTTTGAACTCACTCATCGAGTTGGCCACCAGAATTGACCGACAAATTCAGGAGAGAGCTCGGGAGAATCCGGGAGTTAGACGACGCCCGACCAGCTCCTACACTCAACCTCCGCCTCCCACACATAACCAAGAAGTACATTCTAACGAGACCACTATTGAGGAACCCATGCAACTCGGCAGAGGTCCCCTGTCTCCTGCTGAACGTCAGAGACGACGTAGAGAAGGACTTTGTTTGTATTGTGGAGGCTCCTGTCATCGGATTGCAGGCTGTCCTATCCGACCGGGAAACTCCAAAGCCTAGGGTCCATGGGGGGAGTAACCCTAGGTCTTACATCTCCAGCTACCCCGCTTACGCTACCTGTCACCCTCACAGTTAATGGACATACATTTACCACCTTAGCTCTAGTGGATTCCGGTGCCGGCGGAGAATTTATCCTGCAAGAAATAATCGAACAACTACGAATTCCTACTCGACCTTGTCCTAAACCATTAGTCATCTCATCTATTCACGGGGATCCTCTACCAGGGACCATTACACATCAGACTGAACCTCTGGATTGTCATGTTGCACATGACCACCGGGAACAAATTACGTTTTACGTACTCAAGAAAGCCATTCAATCTAGTGGTTCTTGGCATTCGTGGCTACAGGTCATAATCCCCCAATTTGATTGGACTACTTTAAAATTGAAGCAGTGGGGATCCAATTGTCTGGGAACTTGTTTAAATACGACTTCTTGTACACAAAGTTTCATTTGTACCTCTGACCTAGGGAAATTACCCTCTCAATATGAACAATTTGCGGATGTATTCTCCAAGGAGGCTGCGGACATCTTACCTCCTCACCGGGAGTTTGACTGTGCTATCAATTTGATTCCGGGATCTACACCGCCTCGAGGGAGAACATATCCTTTATCCGTTTCAGAGACTTTAGCCATGTCTGAATATATCCAGGATAACTTGCAAAAAGGCTTCATACGTAGATCTACCTCCCCGGCAGGAGCCGGATTTTTTTTTGTCAAGAAAAAAGATGGGACATTACGACCTTGCATTGATTTTAGGGGGCTCAATGCTATAACCATCAAGGACAGATATCCGCTACCCCTCATCGCAGAGTTATTTGACCGGTTACAAGGAGCCCGAATTTTTTCTAAACTGGACTTACGTGGAGCTTATAATCTAGTTCGTATTCGTGAGGGCGATGAATGGAAGACGGCTTTTAATACCAGGGACGGACACTACGAATATTTAGTTATGCCGTTTGGCTTAACCAATGCTCCAGCCGTCTTCCAACACTTCATCAACGAAATCTTCAGGGATCTACTCTACATCTGTGTGGTGGTTTATTTAGATGATATATTAATTTTCTCTAAAGACTTACCAGCTCACTGTCAACATGTTATACAGATTTTACAACGTTTACGAGAGAATCATTTATATGCTAAATTGGAAAAATGTGTTTTTGAGACTGAATCTGTACCCTTCTTAGGATATATCATCTCTAAACAAGGATTTCAGATGGATCCGGCTAAATTAAAATGTATACAGAACTGGCCTCAACCAACTGGTCTACGCGCACTGCAGAGGTTTCTTGGATTCGCCAACTATTACCGCAGATTCATCAAGGATTTTTCTAAACTCGTGGCACCACTTACTGCACTCACTCGTAATGGAGCGAATACTAAATCGTGGCCAGTGGCAGCTATTGAGGCATTCCAAACCCTTAAAGATTCCTTTTTACGACAACCCTGTCTGCATCACCCAGATCCCAGACGTCCCTTCATTGTCGAGGTTGATGCGTCCACTGTAGGAGTAGGTGCGGTATTGAGCCAAATTTCTGTTTCTGGCAAGTCTCATCCCTGCTCTTACTTTTCGAAGAAATTCTCACCTGCTGAGCGCAATTATTCTATAGGCGACCAAGAGTTGCTTGCCATTAAACTTGCTTTCGAGGAATGGCGACAGTGGCTGGAGGGGTCTCAACATACGATCACGGTTTTTATGGACCATAAAAACCTAATCTATTTACAGCAAGCTCAAAGGCTCAATCCACGCCAAGCCCGCTGGGCACTTTTTTTTACCCGTTTTGATTTTGAAATTCGATATCGACCCGCCAGCAAGAACATTAAAGCCGATGCATTATCACGATCTTTTGTCAGCGAGGACATCCTAGAGCCCATTCAAAACATCAACGATCCTGCTCGCATCATTCTCTCTGCGACTTTCACAGTTCCGGTTGGCAAGACGGTGGTACCTCAAAGACTCTGCAACAAAGTATTGAGATGGGGACATGATTCCCAGGTAGCTGGGCATTCTGGACAGAGACGAACTCTTGCCCTTCTGCAGAGTCACTATTGGTGGCCAGGAATGCGTAAGGACATTTGCGCTTACGTAAATTCCTGTCCTACATGCACTCAACATAAGGATCCTACAGGAAAGGCTTGGGGGCTATTGCAACCTCTTCCGGTACCTACTAAACCTTGGTCTCACATTTCCACGGACTTTATTGTTGATCTGCCGCCTTCAGAGGGACATACGGTCATTTGGGTTGTGGTGGATCGATTCTCTAAGATGGCCCATTTTACACCTCTACCCACCCTTCCATCTGCTCCATGTCTGGCTCATCTCTTCATGTTACACATTTTTCGTCTCCATGGTATTCCACAGTACATTACCTCTGACCGCGGATCACAGTTCACTGCGAAATACTGGCGGAGTCTTTGCACTAAATTTCACATTACTCTAGATTTCACCACGGCGTTCCACCCCCAGGCCAACGGGCAGTCAGAGAGGACCAACCGGTCCTTAAAACAATTTCTACGAATTTACGTTAATTCTCGACAAGATGACTGGTTGGCCTTGCTGCCCTGGGCAGAGTTCTCCCACAATTTTCACACTTGCACCTCTATGGGGGCTTCTCCTTTTAAAATCGTTTATGGACAGCAACCCGCTCCACTGATACCATTGCCCTTGCCAGTTGCCTCTCCAGCGGCCCAGTTTACGGCTCTACAACTGAAACAATTATGGAACCATACGCAACAAATGTTACGAAGGGCAGCCAATACTGCCAAGAAATTTGCGGATCGGCACAGACGGCCGGCATCACGATTCCTTCCAGGAGACAAAGTGTGGTTAAGTACCAGACACATTCGTTTACGGGTTCCCTCCATGAGATTGGCTCCTCGATACATCGGTCCCTTTCCGGTGATAAGACAATTGGGTCCTGTGACTTATCAATTACGTCTACCTTCCACACTTCGCATTCATAATTCATTTCACGTATCGCTTTTGAAGCCCGTACTTCTCACCTGGCCCTCTCGGAAGACAACTGTTTCTCCGTTGGTAAGGGCTGAAGAAGGTACCATTTACCAAGTTCGAGAAGTCCTGGATGTGCGCAAACGAGGACGTAAATGGGAGTACCTTCTTGCCTGGGAGGGTTTCGGACCGGAGGAGAACTCCTGGGAACCAGCTACTAATATCTTGGATAAAGATCTTCTCAAGAACTTCCATACTTTTCATCCCGAGAAGCCCAAGCCTTCTAGAGGGAGGCCTAAAGGAGGGGGTACTGTTATGAGCCCCTGTGACGGGATTGGCTCTCCCCTGGTGTGCCAGCTGGTGGGAGCTATTTAAGGGCAAGTCCTGCACCTCAGACTTTGCCTTGACTTCCTCTCGGTTCCTGGTCTGTTCCTGCTCGTGGTTCCTGATCCTGATCTTGGTGTTGACCCCTGACTGGCTGTGGCGTATTCTCTGGCTTCTGATCCCTGGACTGGCTGTGGCGTATTCTCTGGCTTCTGACCCCTAGACCGGCGGTGGAGTATTCTCTGGCTTCTGACCCCTGGACCGGCTGTGAGGTATTCTTTGGATCTCGACCCTTGGACTGGTTACGGAGTTTCTTCAACTCCCATTATTTGAACTGTTCCACCTTTGATTCCATGACCTGCTGGAGGCACCAGCTCAGCTTTACTCTCCACGGCCTGCTGAGGACATCTATCTTTGAGTCCACGACCTGCTGGAGGCGCCAGCTCAGCTTTACTCTCCACGGCCTGCTGAGGACATCTATCTTTGAGTCCACGACCTGCTGGAGGCGTCAGCTCAGCTTTACTCTCCACGGCCTGCTGAGGACATCTATCTTTGATTCCACGACCTGCTGGAGACACCAGCCATCTGGACCATACGACCTGCAGGAGGCGCCTGCATCCGGATATCGCTGCCGTCCATTCCGTGAGAGTCCTGGTCTAGGCCTCGCCAACCAGTGGTCGGACATTTGTTCGTCGCTGGACCAAGGGTTCACACCCCGAAATCATAACATGTTATTACTAAAGCTCGTTTTTTTTACCAGAATATTGCAGATAAAGGTTTAGATAAAGAAAAACAAGAATCTCAATTAACAGGTGTTTGACTAGCTTTATCCAAGTACTCCAAGTATTCCCCCCTCATACCCCCATTCTACCCCTTTCAAGCGTTACCTCATCTCGCTTAACACTTAGTAGGCTCTGACTGATCAAGGCAATTTAATTATTTTAATTAATCTGCTGTTAAACATATATGCTACCACCTGTACATAGATTTTCCTCACTTAAGTTGACGCGCCACTCCTACCACTATATCACATTAATTTAATTCTCTCTCCATTAAGTATAATTACTATCTCTGTCCATCCATACTCCCCCCCCCCCCCCCCATAACACATTATCTTTCGTCAGGATGACGTAGACAATTACTTAACCTTTTTCTGTTAACCATATTTTCTACCAATTGTTAACTATTTATTCTACCAATTTGTTCTATGTAAACTGGAGAAATTACTTACCTGATAATTTCGTTTTCCTTAGTATAGACAGATGGACTCAGGACCAATGGGTATAGTGTAGTCCTGATAGCAGTTGGAGACGGATCAGATTTCAATCTGACGTCAGCCCTAGTACATATACCCCTGCAGGAAGTGCAGCTCTTCAGTATTCTCCTTGAAAAGCATTGTGGATATATGTGTGACTGACTAATTTGAATAACTTGAATAACTTCATAACTTGAATAACTTGATTAACTTTATAACTTGATTAACTTAAACTAGTTGGATTGGGTATAGCTGGAGACCGCCAGTGTCCTCATCTGGGAAACGTCGACACCGGGTAGGCTGGGTGACCTAGATGAAGGAAAGCATGGCTTACCCTTGAATCACTCGCTCCCGGGGATGTCCCCCGAGAATTCCATGAGTAACGGCAGCAGTGGGTGGGATGCTGAGTCCATCTGTCTACACTAAGGAAAATGAAATTATCAGGTAAGTAATTTCTCCATTTCCTAGCGTGTAGCAGATGGACTCAGGACTAATGGGATATATAAAAGCTACTCCCGAACCGGGTGGGAGGCTGCCCGTGACCCACTTAATACTGCCCTTGCAAAGGCTGTATCCTCCCGAGCCTGAACATCCAGGCGGTAAAACCTGGAGAAGGTGTGGATAGAGGACCATGTCGCCGCCCTGCAGATCTCGGCGGGTGACAGCATCTTGGTTTCCGCCCAGGACACTGCCTGGGCTCTAGTAGAATGGGCCTTGACTTGTAGAGGTGGCGGCTTGCCTGCTTCTACGTAGGTTGCCTTGATGATTTCTTTGTTCCAGCGGGCTATGGTTGCTCGCCTCTTCCCGCTGTGAAGGATAGGAGTCTGCCGATGTCGAGGTGGTGTAGACTTCGAACCTCTTCCGAACCTCAGGCTTCCGGGGTAAGCCTGAGAAAAGGCTCATGGCAGGACAGTGCATGTAGCTCGGATATACGACGGGCTGAACAAACTGCCAGCAGGAAGGCTGTCTTCAATGTTAATAGTCGGAGAGACAGACCACGGGAGGTCTGAAAGAGGCTCCTGCTAAGAAATCCAGGACCAGGTTGAGGTTCCAAAGAGGTACCCGGCCACTTTAGGGGTGGTCGGATGTGCTTGACTCCTTTCAGGAGGCGGGAAACATCCGGGTGAGAGGCTATGCTGTCACTCTCGCTCTTAGTTCCGTAGCATGACAATGCGGCCACCTGTACCTTGATGGAGTTGAGGGACAATCCCTTCTGTTGGCCGTTCTGTAGGAATTCCAAGACCGCAGGAATTTTGACTGAGCGTGGTATGATGTCGTGGTCCTCGCACCAGGCTTCGAATACTCTCTAAATCCTTATGTATGTTAGAGATGTGGAGAACTTGCGTGCTCGGAATAGGGTGTCAATTACAGCCCCCAAGTATCCGCTCTTTCTCAGGCGAGTCCTCTCAATGGCCAGACCGTAAGAGAGAATCGAGCTGGATCCTCGTGGAGGATCGGCCCTTGTTGGAGCAGATCTCTGTGTGGAGGTAGTGGCAGGGGAGTGCCTTTCAGTAGTCTTCGCATGTCTGCGTACTACGGTCTTCTTGGCCAGTCCGGGGCCACAAGAAGTACTGGTCCCCTGTGTTGTTCTATCTTGTGAATTATTGCGCCCAATAGGGGCCATGGTGGGAAGGCATATAACAGAGTCTCTTGTGGCCAGGTCTGTACCAGGGTATCGATCCCCTGGGACTGAGGTTCCTGCCTACGGCTGAAGTAACTGGGCACTTGGGCGTTGGACCAGTTTGCCAGAAGGTCCATGGTTGGTGTTCCCCAAGCATTCACTATAATTTGGAACACTGCGGTCGACAGCTTCCATTCATCTGGGTCTAGACTTTCTTGCTAAGGTAATCCGCCGTGATGTTGTCTTTCCCGGTGATGTGGACGGCCGAGATCTCCTGGAGATTCACTTCCGCCCACGACATTAGGGAGTCTATTTCCAGAGACACCTGTTGGCTTCTGGTTCCTCCCTGACGGTTGATGTAGGCCACTGTTGTGGTGTTGTCCGACATTACTCTGATCGCTTTGTCTCGGAGTCTGTGACCGAACCATAGGCAGGCTAGTTTGACTGCCCGGGCCTCTAGGCGATTGATGTTTCATCACAACTCTTCTGCGTTCCACTGCCCTTGGGCAGTTAGCTCTTCGCAGAATGCTCCCCATAACTCGTAGGCTGGCATCCGTGGTGAGCAGGATCCAGGTCGGTGAGGATAGCCTTGTTCCCTGGCTCAGGTGGCCGTCTTGTAGCCACCATCGTAGCTGGGTCCAAACTCTGCCCGGGAGCTGTAGATGTATGGTGTAGCTCTGGGACAGTGGATTCCATTGCGATAGAAATGAGCGCTGTAGGGGTCTCATGTGAGCTCGTGCCCATGGCACTACTTCCAGTGTGGATGCCATGAGACCGAGGACTTGTAGGTAATCCCATGCTGTGGGGCGAGGTTCGCTCAGCAGGGTTTGTAACTGGTTCATCAGTTTTGATCTCCTTGTCGGTGTCAGGATGACCCTGTCTTCTTTGGTGTTGAATCGGACTCCTAAGTATTCTAGAGACTGTGAGGGCTGCAGACAGTTCTTGTTTGTGTTGACCACCCATCCGAGGCTCTTCAGTAGAGTTTTGACTCTGTTGGTTGCCTGGTGACTTTCCTCTGGGGATTTTGCCCTGATCAGCCAATCATCTAGGTAAGGGTGTGCGAGGATTTCTTCCTTCCTCAGTGTTGCCGCCTCCACCACTATGACCTTGGTGAACGTCCGGGGTGCTGTGGCTAACCCGAAGTGTAGTGCCCGGAACTGGTAGTGACGGTCCAGGATTTTGAAGCGTAGGAAGCGCTGATGTTCTTGATGGATCGGAATGTGTAAGTAGGCTTCCGACAGAGAAACTCTCCCAGTTGTATCGCCCTTATTACAGAATGTAGGGTTTCCATGCGGAAGCGGGGAATCCTCAGGTGACAGTTGACCGACTTGAAGTCCAGGATGGGCCTGAATGTTCCCTCTTTCTTGGGGACGATAAAATAAATGGAATAATGCCCAGTATTTATTTGTTGTGGAGGCACTGGGGTTATGGCCTCTAGGGCCAGTAATCTGGTCAGTGTAGCTTCCACTGCCACCCTCTTGGAGGGGTCGTGGGCAGGGGGATTCCACGAACTTGTCCAGAGGGGTTCGGAGGAAATCCAGGTAGTACCCCTCTCGAATGATGGTTAGGACCCACTTGTCCGAAGTTATCTCGACCCATATTTGGTAGAATAGGGCAAGTCTGCCCCCTATGGCTTCTTCCTTTGGACGGGTCAGCGGATTCTCATTGTGGGGCGTGGCTGGGGCCTGGACCCGAGCTGGTTCCCCTTTTGTTGTGCTTGTTCCAAAAGGACTGGTTCCTGCCTGTAGGAGGAGGCACTTGATAAGTTTTTCTGTATGGATTGAAGCGCTGTGAACCTCTGCCCCTGGAAGATCGGGGGAAGGGTTGCTGGTTTCTCTTATTCCTGTCCTCCGGTAGCCGCGGCAGTGGGGATTCGCCCCATTTGTTAGCAAGTTTCTCTAGTTCGCTGCCGTACAGGAGGGATCCCTTGAAGGGCATCCTTGTCAGTCTCGTTTGGAGGATGCGTCGGCTGACCAGTTTCGGAGCCAGATTTGTCTTCTGGCTGCCACGGTGGATGAGACTCCTCTAGCTGCCGTGCATACCAGATCCGAAGCGGAGTCCGTGAGGAATGATACGGCTGGTTCCAGAGCTTCCCCAGGAGTGTTGTTCCTGGTCTGTGCTAGGCAGGCAAGTGTCACCACGGCACAGCAGGCCGCAATCTATAAAGACATAGTGGAGACGTCAAAGGACTGTTTGAGGATAGATTCCAGACATCTGTCTTGAGCATCTTTGAGCGCAGCTCCTCCCTCCGCTGGGATAGTAGTGCACTTCAAGACCACGCAGACCATGGCATCCACTTTGGGACATGCCAGGAGATCTTTGGCAGCGGGGTCCAGAGGGTACATGGCTGCCAGAGCCCGGCCCCCTTTGAACGTGGTTTCTGGGGCCTTCCATTCCAGGTCAATTAGTTGCTGGATGGCTTGTAATAGTGGGAAATGACGGGAGGTCTGTAGAAGTCCCTCCAACAGTGGGTTCGGCTTAGGTTCCCCCGAGGCGTTAGTGCCCGGGATGGCAAGCTCTTTCAGGCTATGCGTGACCAGGTCTGGAAGTTCGTCCTTGGTGAAGAAGCATCTCAAGGTTCAATGGGGTTCTGTCCCTGGAGGGAGTTCCCCTTCCTCCAGGGGTTCTGACTCCTCATCTGAGATGTCTGTGTCCCCAAAGGTGGGGCTTCTGGGCAGTGGGATCACCTCCCTGGGCATAGAGAGTCCTGGTATGTTGAGGTCCTCTGGTGGTGCCTGCGACCTCATTGTAGGAGGTCCCGGCTGCATGTGTATAAAGGTATGCAGACCTTTGAAGAATTCCACCCAGGAGATAGAAGCTGGGTCTAGACTAGGGGGCGCCGTGCCGCTGAATATCCCAGTTAAGATAGCTGGATAGGTGTATCCAGTTAACTTAACTAGCGGCTCAGTAGTGTAAGAACAAGCAGTGACACAGCTGGATCTGAAGTGATTGGAAGGAATGGACTGGTGGAGGGAGAAAGAGAGATACGAAATACACACTGATGGAGATGGACTGGTGGAAGGAGAGAGACACAGATAGACATGGAGAGAGAGCGACTGGCAGGGATGAACTGGCGGAGAGAGAAAGCAACTGTTGGGAGAGAAAGAGCGACTGGCATGATTGGACTGCTGAAGGGAGAGAGAGAAACTTGCAGAGATGGACTGGTGAAGGGAGGGACTGATTGGGATGGACTGTGGAACAGAAACAGAGAGTGAGAGACTGGTGGGGAAGGGAGAAGGAAGGCCCACATCACTAAAAGGGAGAGGTGGAGAGAAGTTTGATGCATACATTTCCCTCCCTACCATCCCCCCTCCAAAACACACACATACACACACACACACACACACACACACTTATTTATTTTTTAAAGAAAAATCACCTGTGGCAGGGAAATCACCTTGTTAATTCAATTTTGGTGGAGCCCAGTGGCTCTTTCCACATCTGCCTATTAACAAATTTCATACATGCAGACACAGGACACCCCTGCTCATAAAGCAAGAGGCACTGCTACAAACATTTTGCCCACTTATTGCAAGGTGCTGGGCATGCAGGTCAGTGGCATCTCTAGACAACCCTAGAGACATCCCATAATTATACTCACTGCTTGATTTATTTCACTCTTCTAGGGGCCTACATGATAACACTCACTACCTACTCCTTCACTCTTAAAGAGCTCCTATATTGGCTCCATGCTCCTTTTTTTAGTCTTAGACAATCTCTGTGGTGACATTCACTGCCCAGCCTTCTCCATCCCTCCAGAGACTCCCCATGACAACATTTCCCATCATACTTTGACCAATCATTACAAAATCCTCTGCCTGCTGTTGTGTTTGGGGCATAGTGGACCCTTAGTTGGTATTGTTAGGAATGTGGACCCTTGGGCTGGCTGAGACAGATGGTGTTGCACTGTGGGGAGCCCACAGTGGACGTCGCAGCCGGGAGGCGGCGCTGAAGAGGTTGTCTTGAGAAGGCTTCACCACTGGAAGCCCGAGGTCCCCCCAGGAGGAGCCCGTAGGGATCCGGACCTCTTGCACATAGGTGCGATCCTCTGCGACTGAGGACCAGAAGAGAAGCCCGAAGAGGTGGTCCAGTGAAGCGGCAGAACCCAGCAGGTCTGAAGAGACTTCACCCTTGGAAGCCCACGATCCTGCGGGAGGAGCCCGTGAGGGCCCGAGCCACTGGGACTTAGGCGAAACCTCCAGGCGAGTGAAGAACAGGATACATGAGGAAGAGGAGAGGGCTGACGCTGGAGTCCAGGAACGAGCCAAGGTCAGAAGCCGAGAGTCAGATGCCGAAGACAAAGCCAAGGACGGAAGCTGAAGCCAGAGTCAGTGGACGAAGAAGGGTCAGAAGCCAGAAGTCTGATGCTGAAGATGATCAGGGATCCAGATGCAGCAACTAGAAACTCAAACTGAGTGAACCTCGTTGCAAGGCAAGGTTTAGGTCAAGCTGCAGGGTTTAAATACCTTGCAGCGTCTGACGTTATCCGAGGGCTGTCTTCCCTCTTCTCGCGCTGGCCCCTTTAAAGGTTCGAGCCCCACGCACGCGCGCACCTAGGGGGCGAGGCCAAGCGCGTCGGGTCGGCAGCGTCTCCCTCGCAAAGGGAGAGCCGCGGCAGGAGCCAGGTTGGGCCTAGACGGCCGAAAGAGGCTTCCAGCGGTCCGGGCTGACTGTGAGGTAAGAGGAGGTCCCGAGGCATGTCCCTGGACCGTAACAATACCCCTCCCCCTACGCCCCATTCCCGGGGGCTTGGGTTTAGCTGGATGATCCACATGGAACTGGTGGAGGAGGGCTTTGTCCAGGATGTTGGAGGCTGGCTTCCAGGAATTCTCCTCCGGACCATAACCCTCCCAAGAGAGGAGGTACTCCCAACGTCTGAGGTGGAATCGCACATCTAGTACCTCTTTGACTTGGTAGACTGTATCCTCGTGTGCCTCAGGTGTGACCGGTGCAGGGGTCTTCCTATGGAAGATGGACAGAACCAGTGGCTTCAGCAGGGAAACGTTAAAGACGTTGTGTACCCTGAGCGTAGGCTGGAGGCGGAGGCGGTAGGAAACTGCCCCCACTCGTTCCTTGGCGCCTGGCCCCAAGGTTCCATGTACCTTGGGGCCAGGCACATTGAGGGAAGCCGCAAGCGAAGGTGTTTGGTGCTTAGCCACACCTTATTCCCGGGGAGAAATGACGGGGCTGGACGTCGTAGGCGATCAGCATACTTCTTCGCGATAACCGCAGTGCGTCGAAGTTTCTCCCGGCTGGATCTCCAGAGATGATGTAATTGTTGGGCCATGAGTTGTACGGCTGGAGATGGTACTACCAACGGCAAGGGAGGTCGAAGCCGTTTCCCATATACCCTATAGAAGGGAGAACTGCTGGTGGCAGAGTGTTTGTGGTGGTTGTACGAGAACTCCGCCCACGGGAGCAGGGCCACCCAATCATTCTGCAAATCTCCCACGAAGGACCGGAGGAAGGTCTTCAATGTCCGGTTCGTGCGTTCCATTTGGCCGTTAGCTTGAGGGTGGAAGGCGGTCGTGAAGTCTAGCTGGACCCCAAACTTTTTACAAAGTGCCCTCCAATATTTCGCCGTGAATTGAGAGCCCCGATCCAAGGCGATGTGTCGGGGGAGTCCATGGAGGCGAAAGATGTGGTGGGTAAACAAGTTCACAAGTTCAGGTGCTGTGGGCAACTTAGCGAGGGGAACAAAGTGAGCCATCTTGGAGAACCTGTCAATCGTGGGATAAACACTGTGGATCCATCAAGTCTAGAGGACGTGAATAAAGAGGAGGCAGCAAAACACTGCACGGAGCGGCAGTAGCCACAGAGGCATTCATGGAGCGGGATGCCAGTGGCTGGTGTTCCACCTTCACGGAGCGGAAGGATGGAGGGCTGCCATCTCCAAAAAAACCCAAAAAAAACAGGGGTGGGTAAGAGTATGAGGCAGGGGTGTGGCCTGCTTGTTGCAGCGGTTGCTACCCCTAATTGAGCTGGATGTTCTCTTGGATGCAGATCCGGCGCTGCTCTCTACATTTGTGGTGGGGTGGAGGGGAATTAGGGCTGGAGGGTACTGGAAGCCAATAGTAACAGGTGGGAGAGAGAAAAAAATTAAAAAAAAAAAAAGGATAAAGTGCGTAGCTTGCTGGGCAGACTGGATGGGCCGTTCGGTCTTCTTCTGCCGTCATTTCTATGTTTCTATGTAACCCAGATCACCGTCTTTCCTTCTGAAGAGGGCAGATCGACAATGAAGTCCGTGGCTCGTTGGGGATAGGCAGTGGCTGAAGTACGTGGCTCGTTGGGGATAGGCAGTGGCTGAAGAAGCCCCCAGGGGCAGCCGGTAGGAGTCTTCTGTTGAGCATAGGTCGGGCAGGAGCTGACATAGAGCCGGACGTCCTTCTTAAACTGGGGCCACCAGTAGAACTCAGAAAGTAATTCCTGGGTTTTAGCTACCCCTGAGTGACCTGCAGTCAGGGAGTCATGGGCCCAAGATAGTACCTTCTTCCCCGTCTTCCCCATAGGAACCACGTTGGATGCCGCGAGGAGCACCTTGGCCGGGTCGCGTATATATTGTGGTGGATTAGGGGTGTCCTCCGTCTCCGCCGTCCGGGAAAGGGCGTCCGCCCGGATGTTTTTGGCTGCTGGCCTGTAGCGGAGGAGGAAGTCAAAGCGGCTAAAAAAGAGGGACCACCGAGCCTGTTGGGGGTTGAGACGCTGGGCGCAGCATAGATATTCTAGGTTCTTGTGATCCGTATAAACGATCACTGGGTGCTGGGCTCCCTCCAACCACTGGCGCCATTCCTTGAAGGCCATTTTGATGGCCAGAAGTTCCTTGTCTCCTATGCCATAATTTTTTTCTGCAGGTGAGAATTTCCAGGAAAAGTAGGAACATGGTAGGGATCTGCCGATGCTGGCTATTTGACTCAGGATGGCTCTGACGTCAACTTCCACAATGAACTGAGGTTGGGGGTCCGGGTGATGGAGACGTGTCCTGAAGGAAGGCTGTCTTCAGCTTTTGGAATGCTCGTAGAGCTGCTGCAGGCCAGTTTCTAGCGTCAGCCCCCTTCTTGGTGAGGGCTGTAAGCGGGGCCACCATCCTGGAGTAGTGGGGTATAAATTGTCGGTAGAAATTGGTGAAGCCAAGGAAGCATTGAAGCGCCTTGACCCCCACAGGTTGAGGCCAATCCTTGATGGCCGTCACTTTCTCAGGGTCCATATGGAAACCCGTGGAGGACACAATATACCCGAGAAAGGGTAAGGACTCTTGCTCAAATTGACACTTCTCCATTTTGGCAAAGAGCCGGTTATGCCGAAGCTTCTGCAGTAACCTGCGGACATCTCTGCGGAGAGTGTCCAGGTCCTTTGAGTATATCAGCACGTCGACCAGGTAGACGATGATGGACTTATGTAACATGTCCCTTAGTACCTCGTTCATGAGGTTCTGGAAAACCACAGGAGCATTGCAGAGGCCGAAGGGCATGACCAGGTATTCGTAGTGGCCATCCTCATGTTGAATGTGGTCTTCCACTCGTCGCCTGGATGAATCCTCACCATGTTGTACGCCCCACAGATGTCCAACTTCGTGAACACCTTGGCTCCTTGTAGTCGATCCAGTAGCTCCGGAATCAATGGTAGCAGGTATCGGTCACATCGTGTAATATTGTTCAGACCGAGATAATCTATACAAGGTCGGAGAGACCCGTCTTTCTTTGCTACGAAGAAGAACCCAGCTCCGGGTGGGGAGTTGGATGGCCTAATGAACACTCTGTCCAGGTTCTCCTGGATATATGCGGACATGGCTCGCGTCTCTGAGAGTGACAACGGGTACCCCCGTCCTCGTGGCGGCGTGATACCGGGGATCAAGTTGATAGCACAGTCAAAAGGTCGGTGCTCCAGAAGGAGCTCAGCCTTCTCCTTCGAGAAGACATCTATGTAGTCCTGATAGTGGAGCGGCAATGCTAAAGGGGCGATCAGGAGAGGTATCGAAGGTCGAGGGACCGTGGTCAAACAGGTGTCAAAGCACAACAAACCCCAAGACGCAACCTGGAGAGTATCCCAATGGATTACCGGGGAATGCTTCCGCAGCCAGGCTAGCCCCAAAATGACCAGGTGCATGAACTTTTCCAAGATGAGGAACGAGATAACGAGATTTCGTCCACATGCAGGAGACCCATGCATAGCATGAGGGGCTTGGTACAAGTAGAGATAGTCCCTGGGAGAGGAGTCCCATGAATGGAAGACACTCGGACAGGAGGTCTTTGGGGTTAGACCCCAATCTGAAGCTGTTGGACTAAATTGCGATGGAGAAGGTACAGAGAAGGGCTACCAAAATGATAAGGGGAATGGAACAACTTCCCTACGAGGAAAGACTAAAGAGGTTAGGACTTTTCAGCTTGGAGAAGAGACTGAGGGGGGATATGATAGAGGTGTTTAAAATCATGAGAGGTCTAGAACGGGTAGATGTGAATCGGTTATTTACTCTTTCGGATAGTAGAAAGACTAGGGGGCACTCCATCAAGTTAGCATGGGGCACATTTAAAACTAATCGGAGAAAGTTCTTTTTTACTCAACGCACAATTAAACTCTGGAATTTGTTACCAGAGGATGTGGTCAGTGCAGTTAGTATAGCGGTGTTTAAAAAAGGATTGGATAAGTTCTTGGAGGAGAAGTCCATTACCTGCTATTAAGTTCACTTAGAGAATAGCCACTGACATTAGCAATGGTAACATGGAATAGACTTAGTTTTTGGATACTTGCCAGGTTCTTATGGTCTGGATTGGCCACTGTTGGAAACAGGATGCTGGGCTTGATGGACCCTTGGTCTGACCCAGTATGGCATTTTCTTATGTTCTTATGTTCTTAAATCCCTGAAGATAAAATTCCCCGCGGCTCCGGAGTCAATCAAAGTCAGCATATCGAAGTTCCCTTCGGGAAGTAGTATGGTCACTGGAACAGTACACGGGGAGGCAGAAGTGGTGTTACCTAGGGTTAGCTCCCTGACTATCCCTAGGTCTGGGCGTTTCCCGTATGCTCGCCACACCGGGCAAGGAAGTGTCCCTTGCCCCCACAATACAGGCACAGGCCGTGGGCATGACATCTTCGCCTTTCCTCTTGAGAAATTGTGCCTCGGCCCAACTGCATAGGTTCTGCATCTTGATTTCCTGGAGAGGCAGAAGGGGAGTGCACTGGTCGGGAAGGTATGTATGTATGTATTAATTATTTTTATATACAGACATTCAATCTCAATCGAGATATCACACCGGTTTACATTCAGGTACTGTAAGTATTTTTCTATTCCCAGAGGGCTTACAGTCTAAGTTTTTGTACCTGAGGCAATGGAGGGTAAAATGACTTGCCCAAGGTCACAAGGAGATATTTTGCCCAAGGTCACAAGGAGATATTTTGTTTCATTGCATTGTTCGAGTGTGGTTCCAGAGCTCCCGGGTCTCTGAGCAGACCTCCTTTCCCAGAACCGGCGTTGGATACGGTGGTCCACGCAACCCACCAAATTGATGAGACCATTCAAGTCGTCCAGGAGATCCCTGGCCGCCAGCTCATCTTGAAATCTTGAGGAGAGGCCCTCCAGAAATATAGCGTGCAGGCTGTCATTCCCCCAGTTCAACTCGGCTGCAGGTGTCTGAAATTCTACAGCATACTCAGAAAGAGGCCGGTTACCCTGGAGTAACTGAAATAATTCTGAGGCGGCTGTAGGCCCGCGGGAGGGCTCATCGAAGATCCGTCGGAAGGTGGTGACAAATTGCACCAGGTTAGCTAGGCGGGAGTCCTGATGCTCCCATAGTGAAAAGGCCCATGCCAGGGGCTTCCCATCCAACAGTGAAATAATGTAGCTAGTCTTGATCCGATCCGTGGGAAACTGGGCTGGCAGTAGATTGAACCGAATGAAACATTGATTAAGGAATCCTTGGAATAATTTCGCATCCCCAGAGTACCGTGAGGGTGCTGGTAATTGTATGGGCGTGGTCAGTTCGACATCAGCCACAGCTACAGGTGCCGGGGAACTGGATGCGATGGCTCCGTCAATCCGGTCAGCTAATCTCTGCATGGTCGTTGTTAGGGAGTCAATGCAGATTTATTGTTGTTGCAACCTCTGTGCAATACCTGGAATGGCTTTCAAGCCCGTGACATCCGCCGGGTCCATGGCCTTGCAAACTGTTAGGAATGTGGACCCTTGGGCCGGTTGAGACAGATAGTGTTGCACTGTGGGGAGCCCACAGTGGACGTCGCAGCTGGGAGGCGGTGCTGAAGAGGTTGTCCTGAGAAGGCTTCACCACTGGAAGCCCGAGGTCCCCTCAGGAGGAGCCCATAGGGATCCAGGCCTCTTGGACTTAGGTGCAATCCTCTGCGACCGAGGACCAGAAGAGAAGCCCGAAGAGGTGTTCCAGTGAAGCGGCGGAGCCCAGAAGGTCTGAAGAGACTTTACCCTTGGAAGCCCGCGGTCCCCCCGGGAGGAACCTGTGAGGGCCCGAGCCACTGGGACTTAGGCGAAACCTCCAGGCGAGTGAAAAACAGGATACCTGAAGAAGAGGAGAGGGCTGAAACCGGAGTCCAGGAACGAGCCAAGGTCAGAAGCCGGGAATCAGATGCCGAAGACAAAGCCACGGACGGAAGCTGAAGCCGGAGTCAGTGGACGAAGCAGGGAAGGAAGCCAGAAGCCGAAGACAAAGCCAAGGACGGAAGCTGAAGCCGGAGTCAGTGGACGAAGCAGGATCAGAAGCCAGAAGCTGAAGACGATCAGGGATCCAGATGCAGCAACTAGAAACTCAAACTGAGTGAACCTTGTTGCAAGGCGAGGTTTAGGCCAAGCTGCAGGGTTTAAATACCCTGCATCAACTGACATCATCCGAGGGCTGCCTTCCCTCTTCCCGCACTGGCCCCTTTAAAAGTTCGGGGCCCGCGCGCATGCCTAGGGGGTGCGGCCAAGCGCGTCGGGTCGATGGCATCTCCCTTGCGAAGGGAGAGCTGCAGCAGGAGCCAGGTCGGGCCTCGACGGCCGAAGGAGGCTTCCAGCAGCCCGGGCTGGCCGCGAGGTAAGAGGAGGTCCTGGGGCACGGCCCGGGACCATAACAGGTATGGAGATGACTCCTCCCACGGGGAGGGGTCCCCTGGGGAACCACAGCGATTGCCTAACCTCAGAGAGCAGACACTTGTAGATGGAAAGCTTTATTGTACTGCTGTAGATAAATGTTATGATGCAGGAAAGAAAGGCACTGAATTCCGCAAGATGCCTGTACGTTCAACAGTCTCAGATGTAGATGTCTCACCCGGATGTTCAAGATAGCGGGCAGCCCGCGGTGCGGGCAAGGCCAAGGCTGGTGGGTGGAGTTGGAGCACCGGATCGTAGAGGTACTCACAGGAGCGTAGTGCGGCGTCTTCCTGGTGATGAAGAAGGTGGGACCGAAGGTCCAAGGTGCAGGACACACAGACTGGTAGGCGCTCAAGGAGCGAGTACCTGATAGTTCAGAATCCTGAAATAGAAAGAGGGGAAGACCCCCGAGGAGCGGTTGTCTAGTTAGTAGAAGCCCCGAAGGGTGGTTGGAAGCAAGAGACCCCCAAGGAGTGGGTGTCTAGAGCTTCATAAGGAGCAAGATCCCTGGAGGGTAGCGAGGCGTCTAAGCGAGCAGCTTAGAGCGGTCAGAGAAGCTTGAACCAAAGTCCTTGCTAACTCAACGGTGTTTAGCGAGTGGAGGCTTTAAATACCCGGAGGTATCTACGTCATGCGGTGGGGACACCCCCGAGGTTTCCGCCATGACGTGTATTTGAGTGTAGGCAACTTGCACGCGCGCACCCTAGGAGGCCCTGGGAAGAAGCATGGCAGACTGGAACGCCCATGCTGAGTTGGAGACGCCGAGGGTTTCAGCACTCTGCACTGGAGGCAGCCATCTTGCCCAAGGAGGAGGAAAAGGGTAGAAAAGATGTAAGGCAGAGCGGTTGCAGCCGTCTGCGACGGACGGACGCAACAGTACCCCCCTTCAAAGGGCCCCCTCCAAGACCTCTTCCAGGTGGTCTGGGTTTCCGTGGGTGCATCAGGTGGAATTGACGTACCATGTCTTTATCTGTGATGCTAGCCAGTGGTTCCCATGAGTTCTCCTCTGGTCCATAGTTCTCCCAGGAGATGAGATACTCCCATATCTTGCCTCTCTTACGGACATCCAAGATATCATCCATGGCATATTCAATGTCGTCCTCAGTGTCCAGACTGGTTGGTTCTGGGTTCTTTTTGGAGAACTTGGAGAGGATCAGTGGTTTTAACAGAGACATGGAATGCATTGTGTATCTTCATTGATGGAGGTAGTTTCAAACTGTATATCAGATTCCCTAATCGCTGAAGGATAGCAAAGGGTCCAACATAGCGAGGAGCAAAGCGTGCTGAAGGACGTTTTAGGCGAAGATACTTGGTACTTAACCAGACTTTGTCTCCAGGCTGAAACTGTGGTGCCTTTCAATGATGAGCATCGTAGGTTCTTTTTGCCTTCTGTCCTGCTTTGAGTAGTAACTCCTTAGTTTGCTTCCACAGTTTACATAGCTCAGCTGCAGTAGTCTGTGCAGCAGGAGAAGCCACTGATAACGGAATTGGCAGAGGGGGCAGAGGTTGTCTTCCGTAGACGAGTTGGAAGGGAGAAGACCCCGTAGGATTAGCAGGATGTGAATTGATGGCAAATTCTGCCCAAGCAGTAAGTCAGCCCAATCGTTTTGCCTGGAATTGACATAGGAACATAGAAATTGTTTCAGTGTCCTATTCATTGTCTCAGTCTGGCCGATAGACTGAGGATGGTAAGCGGAGGTTAAATCCAAGGCGATGTCAAATTTTTGACATAGCGCTTTCCAAAACTTTGCAGTAAATTGTACTCCTCTGTCGGATAGGATATGCTTGGGCATCCCATGAAGGTGGAAGATGTTTTTAATGAAGAGTTTTGCTAATTCTGTAGCAGAGGGCAATTCTGGTAACGCTACAAAATGTGCCATTTTAGAAAAGCGGTCAACTGTGATCCAAATGGTGTTCTTTCCATTGAATGGTGGCAGGTCTACCACGAAATCGGTTGCTATATGTGTCTAGAGTTCATCCGGCGATGGTAGAGGTTGTTACAAACCCCAAGGACGTCCGGCTGGAGGTTTCTACTTGGCACAGACAGCACAGGAACCCACATAAACTTGTACATCCTTTTTCATGGTTGGCCACCAATAGTATCGTAGCATAGCTAGGGTACGACTCTGTTCCGGACGGCCTGCCAGAGGGGAATAGTGTGCCCATTTCAACAGCTTTTTCCTTAGATTTCTGGCCACCACCATCTTCCCGGTGAGTACCGTATGAGTGGCTGCAAGAATCACTCTACCGGGGTCAATGATGTGAAGGGGTTCATCTGGCACATCCTGAGGTGAGAAGGATCGAGACAAGGCATCAGCCCAAGTGTTCTTCTCTCCCAGACGGTAAGAACATAAGAACATGCCATACTGGGTCAGACCAAGGGTCCAGCAAGCCCAGCATGCTGTTTCCAACAGTGGCCAATCCAGGCAATAAGAACCTGGCAAGTACCCAAAAACTAAGTCTATTCCATGTTACCGTTGCTAATAATAGCAGTGGCTATTTTCTAAGTCAACTTCATTAATAGCAGGTAATGGACTTCTCCTCCAAGAACTTATCCAATCCTTTTTTAAAACACAGCTATTCTAACTGCACTAACCACATCCTCTGGCAACAAATTCCAGAGTTTAATTGTGCGTTGAGTGAAAAAGAACTTTCTCTGATATTTCAGCAGGAAATCGAATTGGTTAAAGAACAGGGACCATCTTGCTGGACAGTGATTGAGTCGTTGAGCATGTCTGAGGTACTCTAAATTCTTATGATCGGTGTAAACTACTATTTGGTGTTGTGCGCCTTCCAGCCAAGGACGCCACTCTTTGAAGGCCAGCTTGATTGTGAGTAGCTCTTTGTCTCCGATTCCATAATTTCTTTCAGCAGGCAAGAACTGCCTTGAAAAGAAGGAGCAAGGATGGAGCACATTAGATTCGCTATACTGGCTTAAAACCGCTCCCACACCAATGTCTGATGTGTCGACCTCGACGATGAATGGACAATGTGGGTCAGAATGGCGGAATCACGGCTTATTTTGAAAAACCTCTTTGAGAGTCAGAAAGGCTGATATGGCTTCTGGAGACCAATTGGCGGGATTGGCACCCTTCTTGGTCATAGCAGTTAGAGGGATTGCCAATGATGAGTAGTTTTTAATGAAGGAATGATAGTAATTGGTGAAGCCCAAAAAATGGCACAGAGCCTTCAGACCCGTAGATTAGGGCCAGTCCCGGATACTTTCTAATTTCTTGGGGTCTATCTGAAACCCATTCTTAGAAACAATGTATCCCAGGAAGGGTACAGACTCTTTATGGAATTTGCACTTTTCAAGCTTTGCATATAGGTGGTATTCACGCAGACGACTTAAAACTTTCTTGACATCCTCCTGATGAGTTTGCAGATCTTGAGAGAAGATCAATATCTCATCAAGATATACCACTACACATTGATAAAGTAAGTCCCGTAAGATGTCCTTCATCATATTTTGAAAGACTGCAGGTGCGTCACTCAAACCAAAGGGCATGATGAGATATTTGAAGTGTCCATCACGGGTGTTAAAAGCAGTTTTCCATTCGTCTCCTTCACGAATATGCACCAAGTTGAAAGCTCCTTTAAGGTCCAATTTGGAGAATATCTTGGCTCCTTGGAGTCTGTCGAACAGTTTGGATATTAAGGGCAGGGGATGCCTGTCCTTGATGGTAATCTCATTCAAACCACTGTAATCAATGCAGGGGCGTAAGATGCCATCTTTCTTCCCTATGAAAAAGAAGCCTGCACCAGCAGGAGATTTGGAGGGTCTGATGAATCCCTTCTGCAAGTTCTCTTGTATGTAGCTGGACATGGCTTTAGTCTCAGACACTGAAAGAGGGTAGACTCTTCCTTTGGGAGGTTCTGAATTAGGCTTCAGATTTATGAGGCAGTCAAATACTCTGTGTGGTGGAAGTACATCTGCTGCTTGTTTTGAAAAAACATCCTGGAAGGAGGCGTATTGTGGAGATAAACCATCCTGGAAGGAGGCGTATTGTGGAGATAAACCAGGTAACGATGGTGTAGTGAAACCTCCGCGAGGCACTGGCCGTAACAGTCAGGCCCCCACCGGGACAGTTCCAATGTGGCCCAATTAAATTGAGGCATATGATCTTGAAGCCAAGGCATCCCAAGTACCACCGGATGCATGGCCTTTTCCAATACAAAAAATGAGATGGAATCAGAGTGAAAAGCTCCGGTACGCAGGCCATTGGTCTGGGTGGTCAATGAAACTTCTCCAGGAAGTGGTTCCCCATGGATAGGTGACAATAGCAAGGATTTAGCTATTGGTGGGTAGGAATCTGTAGGTGTTCAACCAAGAGCTTCAAAATAAAATTACCTCCGGCCCCGGAATCAATGAGAGTGAGAGTCAAACTCAAGACCTCCGCAGAGCAGAGATACGGGTAATGATAATGGAGGAGTAGGGGATGTGAGGCCCAGGAGAAGTCCTCCAGTAGGTCCTAGGCCCGTCAGTTTCCCGGACAGATGGGACAAATTTGGAAGGTGTGGCCTGATTGGCCACAATACATGCATAACCCCATGCGTTTGCGAAAACATCTCTCCTTGGAAGTTAAATGGCTTCGGCCTAATTGATTAGGCTCTTCCTCTTCTAAGGGATTTGACGGTAGACTGGAAGCAATAGGTACAGGTTTAGGACGGGTAGCCCCCACCGTGGACTTTCATGGGCTCTTAGCCTCCTGAGTTCAGTCACAGATACGGCGGTCAATTCTCCCAGCTAGTTCCATTAGGGACTCAAGGGTATCAGGTAATTCACGAGCCACTAATTCGTCCTTTAAGTGAGAGTTGAGGCCCTCCATGAATATGGCACAAAGTCATCCAGTGTCCCAATGTAGTTCAGATTCTAAAGTCTTAAATTCGATAGCGAAGTCTGTGAGTGGCTTATTACCTTGCTGGAGACTGAGCAAAGCAGATCCAGCGACAGTCTGGCAAGCCAGGTCATCAAAGACAGACTTAAAACGTTTAAGAAATCCTGGTAGGTCATTCAGGATGGGATCTTCATGGGCTTCCCATAATGGTGAAGCCCAAGCCAAGGCTTGTCCCTCTAGAAACGATAGGATATAGGTAGTCTTGGATGCTTCAGTGGGAAAGAGGGTAGGCTGTAATGAAAAATGCATGCTGCATTGATTAATGAACCCTCTACACATCTTGGCTTCACCCGTAAAGCGGGTAGGCGTGGATAAGGGTACAGTGGTCTTGAGGGTCACCACTGGAGACAGCACTTCTTTCACAGTTGCTGAAGAATTCAGTTGAGCATGTAACTGACTGAAGGAAGTAGCTAGGCTCTCCAAAGACTTTTGTTGTTCCGTGATCCGCTGGGCTAGGCCAGGAATGGCCTGCAAGACCGCGAGCTTAGCCGAGTCCATGGAGTTAGCAATCTGTTGTGTTTGGGGCATAGTGGACCCATAGTCGCTGTGGAGATGACTCCTTCCACAGGGAGGGGCCCCGTGGGGAACCACAGCGATTGGCTAACCTCAGAGAGCAGACACTTGTAGATGGAAAGCTTTATTGTACTGCTGTAGATAGATGGTATGATGCAGGAAGGAAAGGCACTGAAGTCCGCAAGGTGCCTGTACGTTCATCTCAGATGTAGATGTCTCACCCGGATGTTCAAGATAGCAGGCAGCTCGCAGTGCGGGCAAGGCCGAGGCTGGTGGATAGAGTTGGAGCACCGGATCGTAGAGATACTCACAGGAGCATAGTGCGGCGTCTTCCTGGTGATGAAGAAGGTGGGACAGAAGGTCCGAGCTGCAGGACACACAGACTGGTAGGCCCTCAAGGAGCGAGTACCTGATAGTCCAGAATCCTGAAATAGAAAGAGGGGAAGACCCCCGAGGAGCAGTTGTCTAGTTAGTAGAAGCCCCGAAGAGTGGTTGGAAGCGAGAGAAGTTTGGGCATCCAAATGGCAGATGAAATTTAATGTGGACAAGTGTAAGGTGTTGCATATAGGGAAAAATAACCCTTGCTGTAGTTACACGATGTTAGGATCCATATTAGGAGCTACCACACAGGAAAAAGATCAAGGCATCATAGAGGATAAAATTATCAGCTCAGTGTGCTGCAGCAGTCAAAAAAGCAAACAGAATGTTAAGAATTATTAGGAAGGGAATGGTTAATAAAACAGAAAATGTCATAATGCCTCTCTATGCCTCCATGGTGAGACCACACCTTGAATACTGTGTACAGTTCTGGTCGCCGCATCTCAAAAAAGATATAGTTGCGATGGAGAAGATACAGAGAAGGGCAACCAAAATGATAAAGGGGATGGAACGGCTCCCCTATGAGGAAAGACTGAAGAGGTTACGGCTGTTCAGCTTGGAGAAGAGACGGCTGAGGGGGGGGGATCAGATAGAGGTTTTTAAGATCATGAGAGGTCTTGAACGAGGAGATGTGAATCGGTTATTTATACTTTCAAATAATAGAAGGACTAGGGGAATTCCATGAAGTTGCAAGTAGCACATTTAAGACTAATTGGAGAAAATTATTTTTCACTCAATGCACAATTAAGTTCTGGAATTTGTTTCCAGAGGATGTGCTTAGTGCAGTTAGGTTCAAAAAAGGTTTGGATAATTTCTTGCTATTAATCAAGTTTACTTAGGAAATAGCCACTGCTATTAATTGCATCAGTAACATCAGTGTTTGGGTAATTGATACGTTGGAGTGATACGTTGGAGTTGATACGTTGATATCAACGAATCAACGACCATAGCCTAGGCTGAAGCCTTTTCCTTTAATTATCAAGAATACATTTCCCCTCCCCAGCAGCTAAGCTCCCTACCCATAGGCTTGTTCGCTTTAGTTCTGTCCTGGTTCATAGTCATGTTATCCAAGTTATTTCACATCCCTTGTTCCTTGTAAGACATAAGTCTGTCATTGTTTATTATATGTTGCAATGTAAACCGGAGTGATAGGCAACACTGTTACCTGAACTTCGGTATAGAAAAGTTAATAAATAAATAAATAAAATAAATAAATAATTGCCGGGTTCTTGTGTCCTGGTTTGGCCTCTGTTGGAAAATGGATGCTGGGCTTGATGGACCCTTGGTCTGTTCCAGCATGGCATTTTGTTATTTTCTTATGAGATCCCTGGAGGGTAGCAACGCATCTAAACGAACAGCTTAGAGCGGTCAGAGAAGGAGACTTTAAATGCCCGGAGGTATCTACGCCATGTGGTGGGGTCGCCCCCGAGGTTCCCGCCATGACGTGTATTTGAGAGTAGGTAACGTGCGCGCCCTAGGAGGTCCCGGGAAGAAGCATGGCGGACTGGAACGTCCATGCTGAGTTGGAGATGCCGAGGGTTTCGGCTCTCGGCACCGGAGGCAGCCATCTTGCCCAAGGAGGAGGAAAAGGGTAGAAAAGATATAAGGCAGAGCGGTCGCAGCCATCTGCGACCGATGGACACAAAACCTACTTTCGTTCTCCACTACCACAATGGTGACATTCACAGTGTAGCCTATTTAACTCTCCTCCCAATGATATTCCACTCACTCATCTCTGAAGACCTCATCAGCATCTGCTGGTGGTCAAAAAGTAGATGATGCAAGAAGATGAAATTTAAACTTACCTGACACTTCCCACCCCTCCCTGGGATCTCCCCAAAGACAACTCTTCCTAGCTGCTCTCCAACACTCTGGTGAAACCACGCTGATGGCACTCATTGCCCATCCTCCTGCATTCCACATGGTAATACTCACTGCCTGACTTCCCTCACCCTCTCCATGACCACTGTCATTATCTGCCTTCCCACATCACTCCAAATACCTCCCATAACAACACTCACTGGGCTCCCTGGAAGTCAGGTCCTTTCTCCAGGTGTAGGTCCTGACTCTGGGGTGTGAACGCTGTCTGAAGCTGCACTGTGATTGGCTGCACTGTGCTTGCTGAGCGTTCTATGGATACAGTGAGGGCCATCAGATGAAGATGAGCTCGATGAGCAAAGATCTGCTGGGTCGCTGTACAACGTGCGCTCTGAAGTTCACAGGCAAAGGTACCTGAGAATAGAAAAGAAAGCAGTCACTTCATATCTCCAGGCAGAGGATGGGGCGTGCAGCCATTGCTCTCTACTATCCGAACATGTGCCTACCATGCAGGAAGAGCAGCAAGAGAAAAGTCACCTGCAGGGTTTAGAAATTCAAACCCTATGTTTCCAGAGCATCTGCACCAGCCTCTGCCCTCCTCAGTACACCCCGAAAGAAACAACTTCATCAATAATCTTGCATCTTCAGCAAAAGATTACATTTAATTGGACATACAGGGCCCTGCTTACCAAGAAGCTAACATTCAAAACGCTGGTAGTCATCTCTAGCCACACTTACCCAGCTCAAAGTGCAGCTGAATATCTCCCTAAATCCTAGATTTAGAAAATGTGATATTTTATCGTGGAAGGGGCAAAATATTGTGGGGAAGCATTCCTGCAATATTTTGCCCCTCCATGAGAAAATATCATTGTGAGTTCTCCGTGATGTATTTTCCCATGGAAAAACTCTGAGAGAAATAAATATTGCGGAGAGCCTTGAAAAACGCACGATGGCAGCTCCCTTTGTACAGGGGCACCATCGTCTTGAAAGGTCTGCAGTAACCCAAAATGACGCTCCCAAAGTGAAAAATTCCCCCGGGGGTCTTTGGAGACCCCCTCTGCCTATTGAGGAGGCCTATGTTAAAAAAAAAAATTTAAATGATGGCATTGTTGTACGGCGAAGCCTCGCCCCCTACCCAAACTCCTTCCCTTTGAAAGAAAAATCCTCCTCAGGGTTCTAACTACCCCATCATTTGACCCCTCTCTGCCCCTTCTGAGACTTCCCTGCTCCCCAATAAAGAACACCTAGTCCCTAGGGTCTAGAGGCCCCTCTCTTCCATTAAATAAATCCCTGGTGATCTAGGTAGACCCCCTAAAACCCCCTCCATACTTTAACTTAATTTTTGGTAGTCTAGGGGTGGCTCTATATCAAAATTCCCAGGCAGTTTCCAAATTTACATTCATAAAATCAGTAGTAGAGTCAAAATATGGCATAACGTCATTTAAAACAGATATACACATTAAGCAATAACAGAAATAAAAAGATAAAACATAAAATAAAATAAAAATGTGAACTCCCTGTAATGCAGTTAATTCCCTGCAATTAGCTCATTGGCCATGCCATACAACCTAATACAGTCAGCTGCATAATGTAAACATTAAAACTTTCTCGAGCCTGTGTCAAAACCTGCCTTATGCACATAGAAACAGTTAGCTAAAAGCTTTTCGGAAAAGGAAAAACTTAACCAATTTTCTGAATTTTAGAAGTGAGATCTTCTCTTTTAAAGGGTGAGGAAAGGAGTTCCAAAGCTCAGGACCTTTCACCTAAAAAAGCTGTTCACGTGATTCATCTAGTCTGTGTGAGATGATCTGAGAGGCCAGGACAGCTGATAAAATTTCAGAGAGGCATTAAAACTAGTTGGCACAAGGCTATTAAAGACCTTTTAAAATTTTAAATTCAATCTGCCAATTTACTGGTAACCAATGATAATTCATTAAAACTGAGGTAATATGTTGATGGACTGGCGTCCCAGATACAATTCTAGTAGCCAAATTCTGGACATATTGTAGTGCTCAGAGGCTTACCTAAAGTATTTGGCACCAGGGGCGGATACATCTTTGCCCCCCCCCCCCCCCCCCAATATAGAATTTTAAAATTTCCTAAAAATCGATAAAATATTTCAGAACAGCAGACACATCAAATAAAACCCAATAATTAAAACTAATAAGGATTTTAAAAATCTCCCGCTCTCCATATCTGTCATCCTTAGACTGGGGGCACGCATGTACACACACACACACTCACAATATGCTCCCTCTCTCTTAAACACACACACATGCTTGGTGACAGACAGAGAGAGTATGTGTCTGTGTGAGACACACACACACACATACACTTTCTCTGTACCTCTCACACACACACACTTCCTCTGTGTCTCTCTCACACACAGTCATGCTTCCTCCATCTCTCTCACACACAGACATGCTTCCTCTGTGTTTCTCTCACACGCTAAGCACACATATACACACGCTTCCTCTATCTCTCTCTCTTTCCCACACACGCACACATGCAGTTAAAAACTAAACTGGAAATCACAAGCCAGATTCTGTATGCAGTGCAACAATGAAAAAGCAGAAAATCACTATTCCTCAAAACAATGCAATCAAGATATATAAATCAATCAGAATAGTAAACCCATACTAAAAATATACATTTCAAAACAGCTGATGAATAGAATATTCAATATAATTAGAAGCTCCTGTACAAATTTTTTAAAATTTCCTAAACATCGATAAAATATTTCAAAATGGCAGACATCAAATAACACCCAGTAATTAAATCTAATAAGGATTTTAAAAATCCCCCACTCTCCATACCTGTCACCCTGAGATTATCGTGAACACACACAGAGACACAAACAAAATATGCTTCCTCTGTCTCTCACACACTTACATGCTTAGTGAGAGACAGAGGGAGCTTGAGTGTGTGTGTGAAAGAGACAGATACACGTTTCTTCAGTCTCTCTCTCTCACACACATACACACTTCCTTCTGTATCTCTCACAAACGATTCCTGTCTTGCCCATGAACACACACACATGCTTCCTCTCTTTCACCCCATCCCCACACACAGGCACCCTCTCATTCGCACACAAAGGCAGCCTCTCACACATATACACCTACAGGCACCCTCTCATATATTTCTATTTCCTTTTCTCCATGAGTTTATTGTGAACCGGTATGATGTGTCCCACGAATATCGGTATATTAAAAGTTCATAAATAAATATATATATATATATATATATATATATATATATACAGGCACACACACACTCACTCTTCTATACACTCACCGTCTCATACACACACAGGCATCCTTCTCATACACACACATACCTTCATACACACACACACACACATTCACCCTCTCATACACACATGCACACACCCTCTCATACACACGCACACCTTCATATACACAAACACATACACACAAACACACACCCTCATATGCACACACAGCCTCATACACACACACCCACACATGCCGCTGGGCCTCTTCTTCTGCCACTGGCTCCGGGAAATGCCGTCAGCACCGCTGGGCCTCTTCTTCTTCTGTTAGCCTCTTCCATAGGACCTTGCTTTTGCTGGCGGATAGTGGAAACCCCACTAGTATGTCACTGCTCTGTGCCGTTGCAAAACCTTCCTGCTAGTGGCAATGGCACCCCTCCCCCTGTTGTCACCAAAGTAGTGCTTTAATGGTAGCTTGAGGAAGGCCAATGTACAAAACAATACAGTAGTCTGGAGAAGACATGGCCAAAGAATATACTACAGTTTTTAGGTAATTTCATTAAGATACGGGCAAAGTGTACTCAGCATATGAAGCTTGTAATAGGCACTTTTTACAACCTAGCTGATGTGAGGCTTTAATGGCAATGAAGAATCCAAAATAATTCAAAGTCTACGAGCCTAGGATTTGTGCCCCTTCAATACTCAATGAACTGGGGATAGCTTGTACAGGATATAGAACTAAATACATAATTTCTGTTTTATTCATAATAAGTAAAAGCTTGTTGTTAGTCACAATTTAAGTGTAGTCAGACATTTTGAAATTCTAACTAGCGCTTCATTATAGGAATTTTTGATCGGAATAAAAACGGTATTTGCATAGATACAATATCCAACATCTAGATCAGGCAAAACATGACAAATGGTTAAAATACTATATATATATATATATATATCTTAAATAAAAGAGGCCAAAAGAGCTGATCCCTGGATCACACCTGTACTTAAGCTAAAAATATCTGATTTCTGCCCAGGAAGCACTTTACATTGAGTTCTAACATGTAAGAAAGCAGAGAACCACTGTAAAACTAAAGTATCAATCCCAACGTCACTCAGGCATTTAACAAGAATTTTGTCAATGGTATCAAATGCCGCAGTTAAGTTAAGCAGCACAAGAAGAACTCAGTCCCACAATCAAATCCACATCGGAAAACATCAAATAAAGAAAGCAGTAAAGTCTCTGGATTATGATTTGCACGAAAACCATATTGGTAATCGTCTGTCCATAAAATGTTGTAACTGCTTCAGTAGAGCTTTCTCAAGCAGTTTAGAAACAAACAGCAGGCTTGAAATTGGGCAATAGTTAGCTATCTTATTACTATCTGCTTATTTTAGTGCAGATTTCACTGTAGTAGATTTTAGAGGAATAGGGACATGGCCTTCTTGTAGAGAGAAATTCACAACAGAGCATAGGTAGTGTGCTAATTCAGTCCTAAGACATTTAAAAAAGGCATTGGCAGGGGTGGACTGGCCTACTGGGAGATCGGGCATGCCCTGGTGGGTCAGTCTAGCTGGCCACGTGGTCTCCCCAGCTCCTTCTTGTAATGCGGCTGTGATTTTGTTTTATGAGAAATGATGATGTTTCTGTTTTTAAAAAACAGTGGACTCTCCCCAAATATAATAAAAAAATCAAAAACAAAGAGAGAGGAATAATCTAGTAAATACAAAACAGCAAAATACATCAACAAACAAAAATACTGACACCGGTATAAGAAAAAATGCGCAAACGGTGTAATCTGCTGCCTCATGCCATGTAATGGGCCCTCAAGCAGTCTTCAGAGGCCAACGCTATTGATTCCTTATTCACCGGTTCACTACCCTATACCTAAATATCTTTTAATGTCTTTACAAAACACTGTATATGTGTATCATTAAATAAAATGTTAACACAAAATAATTGTCATACTTATCTTATGAAATGTAATACCCAATGGAAAATGTTTTGATGTTTCTGTTTTTCCATTGTTGTGCTACATACAAGGCCTACCTTATGGTTTCCAGTTGCTTTTGTCTGCATGTTTCTATTTATATTTTCTGGTGTCTTTATTCTGTATTTGGCGAGGGTCTATCTGTGTTCGGTATGTGAAACTGAGATGAAGTATTCTGCTAGCATGTAGTTTTGTGTAGGGATCTATAGCAGCTTAGCATGTTCTGGTTTCCAACTTGGGCCAGGATTCATCATTCTGTGCGGAATGATGAAGTCTGTGCTAAAGGGGGCAGGGGGGGTGAAGGAAGGGGCGGGCGGGCAGGCGATAGCCCACAGCCAATCGCACCATGGCGGTGCAATTTTGCCTGCCACGGTGCGGCCGGCTGCAGGCTATCGTGGGCATAGCACCACCATAAAAGGTGGTGCTATTCCCCGCGCTACTACCGGCGATGTTTGCTGGCAGCAGTGCCGCCGATTCCTCCCTAACTCCGCCCCGACTCCTCCGCTCCCCCTAATTTTAATGTTACCCTGCGAAAAAGCCCTTTTCGCATGCGAAAGGCCCTAATGCATGCGATAAGTGCTTAGAAAATAACCCCCTTGGTGTTTTAAGGCCTGGTGTAATATTTGTAGTGTTGCCTTTTCATAGGTACAGTTATAATTGTTTGAATGCTGGCTGTATTGCTGTTTTGGTATTAGAGTTTTACGATATTTTAATTGTAATTCAGCTTACCCTAGGCTTTCTGAGAGTCGAACTCACATCCAATATGTGTTACAATAGGCTTAATGCAATATGGGATCCAAGTCTCTCTTTATTTTTTATTTTGCAGGGATTTCTGGTTGGTACCACAGAAGCACATGTAAATATAATGTACATGCTGTGAGTTTACCTCATATGACTGTACTTTGAATGGCCTTTTTAATGTAAACACTGTTATAAATGTATAATTTTTATTATGTGTAGGGAAGGAGCGGCTAAGGGGTACAAGGCTATAAGATTTTCCTACTGTAATACCCATGCACCAGCCCTTGCTGCGCTGGATCCACTTGGGAAAGCAGGATTCCACAGCTTTGCTGCTTTGGGTCCTGTGGTTTTCTAGTCTTGGCCAGGGCTTCATTTTTCTTTTTAAGCCCTGGAGAAACAGCATAGATTAGTTTTGTCTCCCATTCCCTCCTTTAGAGTAGGTAGGCAGTGCAGAGCCTGGGGAACCATACAAGCAGCAGAATCTGTAGCACTTAGCCAGTGGGAATGTACTGGAATGGTGGCGTGGGGGGGGGGGGGGGGCAGCTACAGAGAAGTGGAGGCAAACTACAGTTACAAAAAGGGAGGAGGTAGGCCAAGAGGAAGTGCTGTGCAGTGTTGGGGAGGCTTCTATAGGCTGGGCTTTCCTCCTGAAAGGGTCAGCTGGCTGTGAAACCAGTGAGTCTCTTGGAGTGGGAATGAGAGAGAGGGAGAAGGCTGCTGCAGGCTGGGGAAAGGCTGGCAGCAAGCAAAATATTTTAGATAATGAAATGGCAGTACTGGAGCGGGGGTACTCACTGTAAGCATATGAGCAGCAGCACAATGACAGAATGTGTGTGTCAGAGAGAGAGAGAGAGAGAGTGAGAGAGTGAGAGATGGAGGGGGTGTGTGTGTGTGTGTATATCTTTCTACCTAACACAGAAAGACACCCATAAGCACACTTTCTTTATGACACACCCATGCACTGAGAGCAAGAGTGTGTGTGTGTAGAGAGAGAGAGAAAGACACCCACACACACCTTCTTTCAGACTCAAAATGTTAAGACCCGTGCATTTCCATGTGCACATAGTTCCCGGTGTGCACACATGGAGGGAACTTCCCTACCTAACCTTCCTCCCTCTTCCCCTCTCCTCCCCCTAAACTTAACCTAACTATCTCCAAATTTTTTATTTTGGTACTTATTGCTCCTCTGGAGCAGAAGTAATCTCCACGCACCAGCCTGCTACCAGTGCATGCTTCCTCGGGACAGCGTCGAATGGCACTGTCCCGGCCCGCCCTGCCCCCGCCCTGCCCTTTAGGAGAGGCCCGGCACTTCGGCGTATACTGGGGTTTACATGTGTGGCCGAGCCCATTGTAAAATCCACGCGGTGCGCTCAAGGCCCAGCCACATGCGTAAACCCCGAAATTTACGTGCATAGCCCATTTAAAATTTACTTGAAAGTTGGTGTCTGAAAGAGTGTTTATGGGTGTTTGTGTCTGAGAGACTGTGTGTGTCTGACACTGGCTGGCAGTGTGATTGTCATATTACATAGCAACTGTCATGACTGATGATTCACAGGATGGCCCCTTGAGCTGTCGCACTTATTCCCAACGCCAGCAAACAATCTTCATGACAGAGATACTGCCAAGCAGGCCACACCTGCAACAAGGATGCTGTCATCTCTACAAGGCTCCCAAACTCACTCCCAAGGGCCATATGTGCCCAGTGTCCCAATTCATAAAGAAAAAAGTCCCTGCAGCACCCTTTTATGATATCATAGGGCCCTGCCTATATAAACATGCTTCAGATGCCTCAGCAACAGGTCCCCTGGTGCTTCTTGTTCCAGTGCGTGTTGCTTCACTCCTTATCTTGTTCCTTTTTCTGGTCCTAGTCCTCTACCTTGCTTCTTTTTCCTGGTTCCTTGCTTGCCTTGTCTGGTTCATCCCTGTCTGTCTTGTTGGTCCTTCCCCTGTCTCTTCTTTCCTTGGCTTGACTTCCTGGACTTAGACATTGGCTCTGGACTTGATGTCATTCTGCTGTCGACCTTGACCCCTGGCCTGTCTTCCAGTTCTGCTGTCTGCTGCCTTGGCCTGCCCAGATCCATGCATTACTTGGACTCCTCATGAGCTGACAGTGTGGGCCTAGTGGACCTCTCTAGGCAGCGCCAACCACAAACCCATTGAACTTTACAGCAACTGGTTCAAGAGCTGCTTGTTGGCAAAAGACTTTAAAACCAGACCAGGAGTCCAAGATATAATTATGAGAGATGTAATCAGACTTGGGGTCAGATGGCAACTGATAGCATTGATGGAAGAAGGCAAGCAGCTCTGTTTGCTCACCCCTGGTCTAGGGTGTGTTCTACTACCTAATTATTAAGGAAAAATGTAACATTTATTTTGGAGATTTTTTGGCTCAGTTCTGCCAGACTCCAGGCCACATGATGTACCTATGATGGGTCAGTTTGGCATGCTTTTGGGAACTGTTGAAATACATGCTACATGGTAAACACACAAGGGAGATAGACAAATACCTGTGGGCCAGTTTTTAAAAAAAATCCCCAGGGCTGATATTTTCCTGCAAACTGACCCTGTTCATGCCACTAATCATCTCTTGTATTTCTGATGAACTTAACAACTCAAGTGATTCCCATAAAATTTCTCCATCATAGTGATCAGCCATTGTTACGTTTGGAAATGAAAAGGAATTTTTTTTTTTAAAAAGGAGCCAATGCTCTGGGCATTTAAATCTGTCTGGGAATGCCTATTAGCAGGAAAAGAAGTCAGAGATTTTACTAGGTAAAATAAATCATGTGGTTGACTAGGGGATCTGTCTTCCTAAAAAGCGACATTTCTGTGATTCAGCTTCAGTCTGGTAATCCTTAAGTTTAGAGAGACATGCTTCTCAATCAGAATTCAGTTTAGATGTTCTTCAAAGACATTCAAGGCGACTAAGTTGTTGTTTCATGGGACTCTATTTAATCTATTCTTCAGAGGGGGCTACTACATCAAGAGTTTCCTCTAAGGATTCCCTCCAAAAGATCACAGCTTCATCAGCATTGGATATATTGGCATCCTGTATTTTTGGCGGCCAAATTTCATGAAGATAGTCAACATCAAGTTGATTACATGTACTTATTTTTAGATCAGGACCAATGAGATTAGGCTTATTTTTTCTAAGAGAGGCCTGTACCTCAATTAAATAATGGTCAGATCAAGGTACACTTTTAAAAGTTCACCCTAAAAGAATAAAAGTGAGGAGAATAAGTTTTAACAAATACCAAGGCCAAAGTGTACCCATAAGAGTGAGGGGGCTGATTTATCAATTGCTCCCATCCCAATGATCCCATCGAAGTTAAGACAATTTCACAGCTTTCTGTGCAAGGGAAAATGTCAACATGGATTTTAAAATCCCCTATGACATGCTAGCATGTCAATGTTATGGTTTTGAGGGGTTTGAGTGGATTCTTGGTTACTGCAGTGATGGCCACTCCCACAGGAAGGAGCCCCGTGAGGAACCGCAGTACTAGGCTAGACTCGAGACACGTAAACACAGACGGGATAGAAGGTAAGGTTTGTCTTTTTGCGGACGACACAAAGATCTGCAACAGAGTGGACACGCCGGAAGGAGTGGAGAGAATGAGACGGGATTTAAGGAAGCTGGAAGAGTGGTCGAAGATATGGCAGCTGAGATTCAATGCCAAGAAGTGCAGAGTCATGCATATGGGGAGTGGAAATCCGAATGAACTGTATTCGATGGGGGGAGAAAGGCTGATGTGCACGGAGCAGGAGAGAGACCTTGGGGTGATGGTGTCTAATGATCTGAAGTCGGCGAAACAATGTGACAAGGTGATAGCTAAAGCCAGAAGAATGCTGGGCTGCATAGAGAGAGGAATATCGAGTAAGAAAAGGGAAGTGATTATCCCCTTGTACAGGTCCTTGGTGAGGCCTCACCTGGAGTACTATGTTCAGTTCTGTGGGGAAGCATTCCTGCAATATTTTGCCCCTCCATGAGAAAATATCATTGTGAGTTCTCCGTGATGTATTTTCCCATGGAAAAACTCTGAGAGAAATAAATATTGCGGAGAGCCTTGAAAAACGCACGATGGCAGCTCCCTTTGTACAGGGGCACCATCGTCTTGAAAGGTCTGCAGTAACCCAAAATGACGCTCCCAAAGTGAAAAATTCCCCCGGGGGTCTTTGGAGACCCCCTCTGCCTATTGAGGAGGCCTATGTTAAAAAAAAAAATTTAAATGATGGCATTGTTGTACGGCGAAGCCTCGCCCCCTACCCAAACTCCTTCCCTTTGAAAGAAAAATCCTCCTCAGGGTTCTAACTACCCCATCATTTGACCCCTCTCTGCCCCTTCTGAGACTTCCCTGCTCCCCAATAAAGAACACCTAGTCCCTAGGGTCTAGAGGCCCCTCTCTTCCATTAAATAAATCCCTGGTGATCTAGGTAGACCCCCCTAAAACCCCCTCCATACTTTAACTTAATTTTTGGTAGTCTAGGGGTGGCTCTATATCAAAATTCCCAGGCAGTTTCCAAATTTACATTCATAAAATCAGTAGTAGAGTCAAAATATGGCATAACGTCATTTAAAACAGATATACACATTAAGCAATAACAGAAATAAAAAGATAAAACATAAAATAAAATAAAAATGTGAACTCCCTGTAATGCAGTTAATTCCCTGCAATTAGCTCATTGGCCATGCCATACAACCTAATACAGTCAGCTGCATAATGTAAACATTAAAACTTTCTCGAGCCTGTGTCAAAACCTGCCTTATGCACATAGAAACAGTTAGCTAAAAGCTTTTCGGAAAAGGAAAAACTTAACCAATTTTCTGAATTTTAGAAGTGAGATCTTCTCTTTTAAAGGGTGAGGAAAGGAGTTCCAAAGCTCAGGACCTTTCACCTAAAAAAGCTGTTCACGTGATTCATCTAGTCTGTGTGAGATGATCTGAGAGGCCAGGACAGCTGATAAAATTTCAGAGAGGCATTAAAACTAGTTGGCACAAGGCTATTAAAGACCTTTTAAAATTTTAAATTCAATCTGCCAATTTACTGGTAACCAATGATAATTCATTAAAACTGAGGTAATATGTTGATGGACTGGCGTCCCAGATACAATTCTAGTAGCCAAATTCTGGACATATTGTAGTGCTCAGAGGCTTACCTAAAGTATTTGGCACCAGGGGCGGATACATCTTTGCCCCCCCCCCCCCCCCCCAATATAGAATTTTAAAATTTCCTAAAAATCGATAAAATATTTCAGAACAGCAGACACATCAAATAAAACCCAATAATTAAAACTAATAAGGATTTTAAAAATCTCCCGCTCTCCATATCTGTCATCCTTAGACTGGGGGCACGCATGTACACACACACACACTCACAATATGCTCCCTCTCTCTTAAACACACACACATGCTTGGTGACAGACAGAGAGAGTATGTGTCTGTGTGAGACACACACACACACATACACTTTCTCTGTACCTCTCACACACACACACTTCCTCTGTGTCTCTCTCACACACAGTCATGCTTCCTCCATCTCTCTCACACACAGACATGCTTCCTCTGTGTTTCTCTCACACGCTAAGCACACATATACACACGCTTCCTCTATCTCTCTCTCTTTCCCACACACGCACACATGCAGTTAAAAACTAAACTGGAAATCACAAGCCAGATTCTGTATGCAGTGCAACAATGAAAAAGCAGAAAATCACTATTCCTCAAAACAATGCAATCAAGATATATAAATCAATCAGAATAGTAAACCCATACTAAAAATATACATTTCAAAACAGCTGATGAATAGAATATTCAATATAATTAGAAGCTCCTGTACAAATTTTTTAAAATTTCCTAAACATCGATAAAATATTTCAAAATGGCAGACATCAAATAACACCCAGTAATTAAATCTAATAAGGATTTTAAAAATCCCCCACTCTCCATACCTGTCACCCTGAGATTATCGTGAACACACACAGAGACACAAACAAAATATGCTTCCTCTGTCTCTCACACACTTACATGCTTAGTGAGAGACAGAGGGAGCTTGAGTGTGTGTGTGAAAGAGACAGATACACGTTTCTTCAGTCTCTCTCTCTCACACACATACACACTTCCTTCTGTATCTCTCACAAACGATTCCTGTCTTGCCCATGAACACACACACATGCTTCCTCTCTTTCACCCCATCCCCACACACAGGCACCCTCTCATTCGCACACAAAGGCAGCCTCTCACACATATACACCTACAGGCACCCTCTCATATATTTCTATTTCCTTTTCTCCATGAGTTTATTGTGAACCGGTATGATGTGTCCCACGAATATCGGTATATTAAAAGTTCATAAATAAATATATATATATATATATATATATATATATATACAGGCACACACACACTCACTCTTCTATACACTCACCGTCTCATACACACACAGGCATCCTTCTCATACACACACATACCTTCATACACACACACACACACACACACACACATTCACCCTCTCATACACACATGCACACACCCTCTCATACACACGCACACCTTCATATACACAAACACATACACACAAACACACACCCTCATATGCACACACAGCCTCATACACACACACCCACACATGCCGCTGGGCCTCTTCTTCTGCCACTGGCTCCGGGAAATGCCGTCAGCACCGCTGGGCCTCTTCTTCTTCTGTTAGCCTCTTCCATAGGACCTTGCTTTTGCTGGCGGATAGTGGAAACCCCACTAGTATGTCACTGCTCTGTGCCGCTGCAAAACCTTCCTGCTAGTGGCAATGGCACCCCTCCCACTGTTGTCACCAAAGTAGTGCTTTAATGGTAGCTTGAGGAAGGCCAATGTACAAAACAATACAGTAGTCTGGAGAAGACATGGCCAAAGAATATACTACAGTTTTTAGGTAATTTCATTAAGATACGGGCAAAGTGTACTCAGCATATGAAGCTTGTAATAGGCACTTTTTACAACCTAGCTGATGTGAGGCTTTAATGGCAATGAAGAATCCAAAATAATTCAAAGTCTACGAGCCTAGGATTTGTGCCCCTTCAATACTCAATGAACTGGGGATAGCTTGTACAGGATATAGAACTAAATACATAATTTCTGTTTTATTCATAATAAGTAAAAGCTTGTTGTTAGTCACAATTTAAGTGTAGTCAGACATTTTGAAATTCTAACTAGCGCTTCATTATAGGAATTTTTGATCGGAATAAAAACGGTATTTGCATAGATACAATATCCAACATCTAGATCAGGCAAAACATGACAAATGGTTAAAATACTATATATATATATATATATATCTTAAATAAAAGAGGCCAAAAGAGCTGATCCCTGGATCACACCTGTACTTAAGCTAAAAATATCTGATTTCTGCCCAGGAAGCACTTTACATTGAGTTCTAACATGTAAGAAAGCAGAGAACCACTGTAAAACTAAAGTATCAATCCCAACGTCACTCAGGCATTTAACAAGAATTTTGTCAATGGTATCAAATGCCGCAGTTAAGTTAAGCAGCACAAGAAGAACTCAGTCCCACAATCAAATCCACATCGGAAAACATCAAATAAAGAAAGCAGTAAAGTCTCTGGATTATGATTTGCACGAAAACCATATTGGTAATCGTCTGTCCATAAAATGTTGTAACTGCTTCAGTAGAGCTTTCTCAAGCAGTTTAGAAACAAACAGCAGGCTTGAAATTGGGCAATAGTTAGCTATCTTATTACTATCTGCTTATTTTAGTGCAGATTTCACTGTAGTAGATTTTAGAGGAATAGGGACATGGCCTTCTTGTAGAGAGAAATTCACAACAGAGCATAGGTAGTGTGCTAATTCAGTCCTAAGACATTTAAAAAAGGCATTGGCAGGGGTGGACTGGCCTACTGGGAGATCGGGCATGCCCTGGTGGGTCAGTCTAGCTGGCCACGTGGTCTCCCCAGCTCCTTCTTGTAATGCGGCTGTGATTTTGTTTTATGAGAAATGATGATGTTTCTGTTTTTAAAAAACAGTGGACTCTCCCCAAATATAATAAAAAAATCAAAAACAAAGAGAGAGGAATAATCTAGTAAATACAAAACAGCAAAATACATCAACAAACAAAAATACTGACACCGGTATAAGAAAAAATGCGCAAACGGTGTAATCTGCTGCCTCATGCCATGTAATGGGCCCTCAAGCAGTCTTCAGAGGCCAACGCTATTGATTCCTTATTCACCGGTTCACTACCCTATACCTAAATATCTTTTAATGTCTTTACAAAACACTGTATATGTGTATCATTAAATAAAATGTTAACACAAAATAATTGTCATACTTATCTTATGAAATGTAATACCCAATGGAAAATGTTTTGATGTTTCTGTTTTTCCATTGTTGTGCTACATACAAGGCCTACCTTATGGTTTCCAGTTGCTTTTGTCTGCATGTTTCTATTTATATTTTCTGGTGTCTTTATTCTGTATTTGGCGAGGGTCTATCTGTGTTCGGTATGTGAAACTGAGATGAAGTATTCTGCTAGCATGTAGTTTTGTGTAGGGATCTATAGCAGCTTAGCATGTTCTGGTTTCCAACTTGGGCCAGGATTCATCATTCTGTGCGGAATGATGAAGTCTGTGCTAAAGGGGGCAGGGGGGGTGAAGGAAGGGGCGGGCGGGCAGGCGATAGCCCACAGCCAATCGCACCATGGCGGTGCAATTTTGCCTGCCACGGTGCGGCCGGCTGCAGGCTATCGTGGGCATAGCACCACCATAAAAGGTGGTGCTATTCCCCGCGCTACTACCGGCGATGTTTGCTGGCAGCAGTGCCGCCGATTCCTCCCTAACTCCGCCCCGACTCCTCCGCTCCCCCTAATTTTAATGTTACCCTGCGAAAAAGCCCTTTTCGCATGCGAAAGGCCCTAATGCATGCGATAAGTGCTTAGAAAATAACCCCCTTGGTGTTTTAAGGCCTGGTGTAATATTTGTAGTGTTGCCTTTTCATAGGTACAGTTATAATTGTTTGAATGCTGGCTGTATTGCTGTTTTGGTATTGGAGTTTTACGATATTTTAATTGTAATTCAGCTTACCCTAGGCTTTCTGAGAGTCGAACTCACATCCAATATGTGTTACAATAGGCTTAATGCAATATGGGATCCAAGTCTCTCTTTATTTTTTATTTTGCAGGGATTTCTGGTTGGTACCACAGAAGCACATGTAAATATAATGTACATGCTGTGAGTTTACCTCATATGACTGTACTTTGAATGGCCTTTTTAATGTAAACACTGTTATAAATGTATAATTTTTATTATGTGTAGGGAAGGAGCGGCTAAGGGGTACAAGGCTATAAGATTTTCCTACTGTAATACCCATGCACCAGCCCTTGCTGCGCTGGATCCACTTGGGAAAGCAGGATTCCACAGCTTTGCTGCTTTGGGTCCTGTGGTTTTCTAGTCTTGGCCAGGGCTTCATTTTTCTTTTTAAGCCCTGGAGAAACAGCATAGATTAGTTTTGTCTCCCATTCCCTCCTTTAGAGTAGGTAGGCAGTGCAGAGCCTGGGGAACCATACAAGCAGCAGAATCTGTAGCACTTAGCCAGTGGGAATGTACTGGAATGGTGGCGTGGGGGGGGGGGGGGCAGCTACAGAGAAGTGGAGGCAAACTACAGTTACAAAAAGGGAGGAGGTAGGCCAAGAGGAAGTGCTGTGCAGTGTTGGGGAGGCTTCTATAGGCTGGGCTTTCCTCCTGAAAGGGTCAGCTGGCTGTGAAACCAGTGAGTCTCTTGGAGTGGGAATGAGAGAGAGGGAGAAGGCTGCTGCAGGCTGGGGAAAGGCTGGCAGCAAGCAAAATATTTTAGATAATGAAATGGCAGTACTGGAGCGGGGGTACTCACTGTAAGCATATGAGCAGCAGCACAATGACAGAATGTGTGTGTCAGAGAGAGAGAGAGAGAGAGTGAGAGAGTGAGAGATGGAGGGGTGTGTGTGTGTGTGTATATCTTTCTACCTAACACAGAAAGACACCCATAAGCACACTTTCTTTATGACACACCCATGCACTGAGAGCAAGAGTGTGTGTGTGTAGAGAGAGAGAGAGAGAAAGACACCCACACACACCTTCTTTCAGACTCAAAATGTTAAGACCCGTGCATTTCCATGTGCACATAGTTCCCGGTGCTGCACACATGGAGGGAACTTCCCTACCTAACCTCCCTCCCTCTTCCCCTCTCCTCCCCCTAAACTTAACCTAACTATCTCCAAATTTTTTATTTTGGTACTTATTGCTCCTCTGGAGCAGAAGTAATCTCCACGCACCAGCCTGCTACCAGTGCATGCTTCCTCGGGACAGCGTCGAATGGCACTGTCCCGGCCCGCCCTGCCCCGCCCTGCCCTTTAGGAGAGGCCCGGCACTTCGGCGTATACTGGGGTTTACATGTGTGGCCGAGCCCATTGTAAAATCCACGCGGTGCGCTCAAGGCCCAGCCACATGCGTAAACCCCGAAATTTACGTGCATAGCCCATTTAAAATTTACTTGAAAGTTGGTGTCTGAAAGAGTGTTTATGGGTGTTTGTGTCTGAGAGACTGTGTGTGTCTGACACTGGCTGGCAGTGTGATTGTCATATTACATAGCAACTGTCATGACTGATGATTCACAGGATGGCCCCTTGAGCTGTCGCACTTATTCCCAACGCCAGCAAACAATCTTCATGACAGAGATACTGCCAAGCAGGCCACACCTGCAACAAGGATGCTGTCATCTCTACAAGGCTCCCAAACTCACTCCCAAGGGCCATATGTGCCCAGTGTCCCAATTCATAAAGAAAAAAGTCCCTGCAGCACCCTTTTATGATATCATAGGGCCCTGCCTATATAAACATGCTTCAGATGCCTCAGCAACAGGTCCCCTGGTGCTTCTTGTTCCAGTGCGTGTTGCTTCACTCCTTATCTTGTTCCTTTTTCTGGTCCTAGTCCTCTACCTTGCTTCTTTTTCCTGGTTCCTTGCTTGCCTTGTCTGGTTCATCCCTGTCTGTCTTGTTGGTCCTTCCCCTGTCTCTTCTTTCCTTGGCTTGACTTCCTGGACTTAGACATTGGCTCTGGACTTGATGTCATTCTGCTGTCGACCTTGACCCCTGGCCTGTCTTCCAGTTCTGCTGTCTGCTGCCTTGGCCTGCCCAGATCCATGCATTACTTGGACTCCTCATGAGCTGACAGTGTGGGCCTAGTGGACCTCTCTAGGCAGCGCCAACCACAAACCCATTGAACTTTACAGCAACTGGTTCAAGAGCTGCTTGTTGGCAAAAGACTTTAAAACCAGACCAGGAGTCCAAGATATAATTATGAGAGATGTAATCAGACTTGGGGTCAGATGGCAACTGATAGCATTGATGGAAGAAGGCAAGCAGCTCTGTTTGCTCACCCCTGGTCTAGGGTGTGTTCTACTACCTAATTATTAAGGAAAAATGTAACATTTATTTTGGAGATTTTTTGGCTCAGTTCTGCCAGACTCCAGGCCACATGATGTACCTATGATGGGTCAGTTTGGCATGCTTTTGGGAACTGTTGAAATACATGCTACATGGTAAACACACAAGGGAGATAGACAAATACCTGTGGGCCAGTTTTTAAAAAAAATCCACAGGGCTGATATTTTCCTGCAAACTGACCCTGTTCATGCCACTAATCATCTCTTGTATTTCTGATGAACTTAACAACTCAAGTGATTCCCATAAAATTTCTCCATCATAGTGATCAGCCATTGTTACGTTTGGAAATGAAAAGGAATTTTTTTTTTTTAAAAAGGAGCCAATGCTCTGGGCATTTAAATCTGTCTGGGAATGCCTATTAGCAGGAAAAGAAGTCAGAGATTTTACTAGGTAAAATAAATCATGTGGTTGACTAGGGGATCTGTCTTCCTAAAAAGCGACATTTCTGTGATTCAGCTTCAGTCTGGTAATCCTTAAGTTTAGAGAGACATGCTTCTCAATCAGAATTCAGTTTAGATGTTCTTCAAAGACATTCAAGGCGACTAAGTTGTTGTTTCATGGGACTCTATTTAATCTATTCTTCAGAGGGGGCTACTACATCAAGAGTTTCCTCTAAGGATTCCCTCCAAAAGATCACAGCTTCATCAGCATTGGATATATTGGCATCCTGTATTTTTGGCGGCCAAATTTCATGAAGATAGTCAACATCAAGTTGATTACATGTACTTATTTTTAGATCAGGACCAATGAGATTAGGCTTATTTTTTCTAAGAGAGGCCTGTACCTCAATTAAATAATGGTCAGATCAAGGTACACTTTTAAAAGTTCACCCTAAAAGAATAAAAGTGAGGAGAATAAGTTTTAACAAATACCAAGGCCAAAGTGTACCCATAAGAGTGAGGGGGCTGATTTATCAATTGCTCCCATCCCAATGATCCCATCGAAGTTAAGACAATTTCACAGCTTTCTGTGCAAGGGAAAATGTCAACATGGATTTTAAAATCCCCTATGACATGCTAGCATGTCAATGTTATGGTTTTGAGGGGTTTGAGTGGATTCTTGGTTACTGCAGTGATGGCCACTCCCACGGGAAGGAGCCCCGTGAGGAACCGCAGTACTAGGCTAGACTCGAGACACGTAAACACAGACGGGATAGAAGGTAAGGTTTGTCTTTTTGCGGACGACACAAAGATCTGCAACAGAGTGGACACGCCGGAAGGAGTGGAGAGAATGAGACGGGATTTAAGGAAGCTGGAAGAGTGGTCGAAGATATGGCAGCTGAGATTCAATGCCAAGAAGTGCAGAGTCATGCATATGGGGAGTGGAAATCCGAATGAACTGTATTCGATGGGGGGAGAAAGGCTGATGTGCACGGAGCAGGAGAGAGACCTTGGGGTGATGGTGTCTAATGATCTGAAGTCGGCGAAACAATGTGACAAGGTGATAGCTAAAGCCAGAAGAATGCTGGGCTGCATAGAGAGAGGAATATCGAGTAAGAAAAGGGAAGTGATTATCCCCTTGTACAGGTCCTTGGTGAGGCCTCACCTGGAGTACTATGTTCAGTTCTGGAGACCGAATCTCCAAAGAGACAGAGACAAGATGGAGGCGGTCCAGAGAAGGGCAATCAGAAAGGTGGAGGGTCTTCATCGAATGACTTATGAGGAGAGATTGAAGAATCTAAATATGTACACCCTGGAGGAAAGGAGGAGCAGAGGTGATATGATACATGCTTTCAGCTACTTGAAAGGTTTTAATGATCCAAAGACTATGACAAACATTTTCCGTCGGAAAAAAATCAGCAGAACCAGGGGTCACGATTTGAAACTCCAGGGAGGAAGACTCAGAACCAATGTCAGGAAATATTTCTTCACGGAGAGGGTGGTGGATGCCTGGAATGCCCTTCCGGAGGAAGTGGTGAAGACCAGAACTGTGAAGGACTTCAAAGGGGCGTGGGATAAACACTGTGGATCCATAAAGCCTAAAGGACGTGAATGAAGAGTGGGTGGCTGGCGGGAATGACGGCTACTGCCTGAAGATAATACCCTTATTCAATAAACATTCACACAGTTAATGCGACTCCAACAATGCTCTAAGCTTCAACGGCAAGAGGAAAAGTGGAAAAAAGGATTTGCATTCACAAAAAAGTGGGGAGTAGCTTGCTTGTTACGGCGGTTACTACCCCAAACCAAATAAGCCTGATACTTCACTTTTAATACATATCCAGCATAGCTTTCTGCTTCAACGGCAGGGGAGAAAGACCGATACTTCACGCATATCCAGCATAGCTCTCTGCTTCAACGGCAGGGGAGAAAGACTGATACTTCACGCATATCCAGCATGGCTCTCTGCTTCAACGGCAGGGGAGAAAGACCGATACTTCACACATATCCAGCATGGCTCTCTGCTTCAACGGCAGGGGAGAAAGACCGATACTTCACGCATATCCAGCATGGCTCTCTGCTTCAACGGCAGGAGAGAAAGACCGATACTTCACGCATATCCAGAATAGCTCTCTGCTTCAACGACAGGGGGAATGAAGAAAAGTGGATCTATATCCAGACAACAACCAACAAGGACTGAATTACATAGTCCGAGTAAACAAAAGCATGGGTGTAGCTTGCTTATTGCGGTGGTTACTACCCCTAACTAAGCTAGATATTCATTTAGATGCAGTTCCAATACTGATCTCTACATTAATGGTGGAGGTGGAAGGGAAATAGAACCAAAAGGTTACTAAGAGCCAAGACTAACAGAAGTATGAGAAAAAAAAAAGTGCAAAGCTTACTGGGCAGACTGGATGGGCCGTTTGGTCTTCTTCTGCCGTCATTTCTATGTTTCTATAAGATTTGTCTTTTATTGTACAGCTTGAAGATACCACCAGAGGTGGCAGTAGTGAAGTGATCCAGTAGAGGCAGTCTAGGGGCCCTTGGCAGAGGAGACCCGTCCCACAATGGTGGTATAGGGAGTTCCGATGCAGGTTCCCAGTATTGAGCTGTAGGTGAGACAGACTGACAAAGGTTAGATTACTCATTTAGTTGTAGCTGTAAAGATGTAGATCCCAGCAGGCAGAAGTAGTTGGATTACAGGCACCAAGGCAGGGAGTGCAGGCCCTTGAGGAGCGAGTACCTGATATCCCGGATAGGCACCTGAAAGAAAGCATAGGGCCCCCAAGGGCAGAGAGAGCTTCCAGCGGCAGCAAGGAAGCGGCAGAGTAGCTTAGACTGGAGGCATTCCAATCCTTGCGAACTCAATCTGTTAGCAAACGAAGGGCAGGTTAAATACCCGGATGGCGTGACGTCACTCAAGGACGACGCCCCCAAGGTTCCCGCCATGACGTGGATAACGACGTGGGTGGCATGCGTGCGTGCAACATGGAGGTCCTCAGGAGAAACATGATGGATAGCCTTGCAATAGCCGTTCCGGGGATGCTGGGGAGAGCGGCTTGCAGACGCAGCAGTAGCCATCTTCCCACGGCTAGTGGAGAAAGCATGAAGAAAGGTGAGGCACAGAGGTCGAAACCGTCTGAGACCGACGGACACAACACTACCCTCCTTCAAAGGGCCTCCTCCTGACCCCCTACCTGGTCTTGGTTTTTGAGAATGCGATCGGTGGCACTGACGAAGCATCTCCTTGTCCATGATATTAGCCAAAGGTTCCCAAGAGTTTTCTTCAGGTCCGTATCCCTCCCATGACAGGAGGTATTTCCAAACTCTGCCTCTCTTCCTTACATCAAGGATGGCATCAACCTTATATTCAATGTCTTCTTCTGCATCAATAGGGGTAGGTTCAGGTGACTTGGTGGAAAACCCGCTAAGGATAAGCGGTTTCAGTAGTGAGACATGGAACGCATTATGAAGCTTCATTATGAAGCTTCATCCCTGGAGGAAGTTTCAGACTGTAAGTGAGTTTACCCAATCGTCGAAGGATAGGAAAGGGTCCGACATAGTGTGGAGAAAATCGAGCTGATAGTAGCTTGAGTCTTAGATGTTTTGTAGATAGCCAGACCTTGTCACCAGGCTTGAAGTCAGGAGCCTTGCAGTGGTGAGCATCATAGCCTTTCTCCAGAGTTGTTGTATATCTTTGGCAGTAGATTGAGCTGCCGTGGATGACACTGAAAGTGGAAGTGGTAAAGGTGGTAAGGGTTGTCCTCCATAGACCACTTCAAAAGGTGTAGATCCAGTAGTTGATGCTGGATGGGAGTTGATGGCAAATTCAGCCCAGGGTAACATTTCAGCCTATTCATTCTGACGTGAACCAACATAGACAGGAAGGAACTGCTTGAGAGTTCTATTCATTCTCTCAGTTTGGCTATTCGACTGAGGATGATTCGCCAAAGTGAAGTCAAGTATGATGTCAAACTTCTTGCACAAAGCCTTCCAGAATTTAGCTGTGAATTGAGCTCCTCTGTCAGAGACAATGTGTTTAGGCATGCCGTGTATGCGAAAGATGTGGCTGATGAATAGTTTTGCAAGTTCCATGGCTGAAGGCAAGCCAGGAAGAGCCAGGAAGTGAGCCATCTTCGAGAATCGATCCACTGTAACCCAGATGGTATTGCTACCTCCAGAAAGAGGTATGTGGCAATGTGAGTCCAGGGTTAATCTGGTTCTGGCAAGGGTTGAAGCAGGCCCCAAGGACGTCCGGGCGGAGGTTTCTGTCTGGCACATTTGGTGAATGGAAGCTACGTACGCAACATGTCTTCCTTCATGGACGGCCACCAGAAGTACTTCTGTAGCTTAGCCAGAGTTCTTCGTTGACCAGAGTGTCCAGCCAGTTTAGAATTGTGAGACAATGCTAACAGTTTCTTTCTTAGGTTGCAGGGTACAATGGTCTTGCCCGAGGGCACCGGATGAGTAGCTGATAGAATAACTCTCTTTGGGTCGATGATATGCTGAGGTTAATCAGATATGTCTTCAGAGAGAAACGAGCGAGATAGGGCATCTGCTCTGACGTTTTTATCTCCAGGGAGATATTTCAGCACAAAATAAAATCTGTTGAAGAACAGGGACCATCTCGCCTGTCTATGGTTAAGGTGCTGGGCGTGACAGAGGTACTCCAGATTTTTGTGATCAGTGAAAACAGAGATCTGATGCTGTGCACCTTCTAGCCAGGGGCACCACTCTTCAAATGCCATCTTTATTGCCAGTAGTTCTTTATCCCCAATGCCGTAGTTCTTCCCCACTGGCGAGAAGCATCGGGAGAAGAAAGAACATGGATGCAAGATCTTAGAGTCACTGCTCTGGCTTAGCATGGCCCCTACGCCTACATCCGAGGCATCAACCTCCACAATGAAGGGACATGCAGGATCCGGATGGTGAAGACATGGTTTACATGAGAAGGCATCTTTTAGTTTCTGAAATGCTGTCACAGCTTCCATAGACCAATTGGCAACGTTGGCACCTATGCCTACATCCGAGGCATCGACCTCCACAATGAAGGGACGTGCAGGATCTGGATGGTGGAGACATGGTTTACTTGAGAAGGCATCTTTTAGTTTCTGAAATGCTGTCACAGCTTCCACAGACCAATTGGCAATGTTGGCACCTTTCTTAGTCATTGCTGTTAAGGGAACAGTCAGTGAAGAGTAATTCTTGACGAAAGTTCTGTAGTAGTTGGTAAATCCCAGAAATTGTCTAAGAGCTTTTAGACCAGTGGGTTGAGTTCATTTTTGAATGCTCTCAAGCTTCTGAGGATCCATCTGGAACCCTTTGTTCGAAACAATGTACCCTAAGAAGGGCACAGATTCCTTGTGGAACTTGCATTTAGACAACTTGGCGTATAAGCGGTGCTCACGAAGTCTCAGCAGCACTCTTTTGACATCTTCCATATGGGTATTCAGGTCCTGGGAAAATATCAAGATGTCGTCTAAGTACACGATGACACATTGATAGAGTAAATCACGCAGAATGTCGTTCATCATGTTTTGGAAGACAGCAGGGGCATTGCACAGGCCGAAGGGCATCACCAGGTATTCAAAGTGTCCATCCCGGGTATTAAAAGCCATCTTCCATTCATTGCCAGAGTGGATGCGAACAAGATTATAGGCTACTTTGAGATCAAGCTTGGAGAATATCTTGGCTCCCTACAGTCTATCGAATAGCTCAGAGATGAGTGGTAAGGGATAGCGATCTTTTACAGTGATCTCGTTTAGACCTCTGTAATCAATACATGGACGTCAGGTTCCATCCTTCTTCCCCACGAAGAAGAAGTCTGCGCTGGCAGGAGATTTGGAGGGTCGTATGAAGCCTTTCTGAAGATTCTCCTGGATGTACTCTGACGTCGCTTTGTTTTCTACTACAGAGAGAGGGTAAACCCTTCCTTTGGGTGATTCAGTGTTAGGCTTCAAATTGATGGCACAGTCATATGATCTGTGTGGAGGCAATACATCAGTGGCTTCTTTGGAAAATACATTTATTTATTTAAAGGTTTTTTTATACCAGTATTAGTAGATACATCATATTGGTTTACATCAGAACTGAAGTTGGAAATTACATTAAACAGGTACTGGGGATGGGATTACATAGAAACAAAGAGAAATAGCAAGGAACTGGTAAAGAAGAGCAACAGATTGTGTAAAAACTAACAAGTCAACAATGTAACATAACCTGAACCCACGTACAAAGTTAAGTGCTGATGCAGCAAGGGTTAAGAGTGCAGGGGATCTACTCGGGGTAAGCCTGTTTGAAGAGCCAGGTCTTTAATTTAGTTCTGAATTTGATGGTACAAGGCTCAAGCCGGAGGTCAGTTGGTAGAGAGTTCCAGCGGGTAGGCCCAGCAATGGAAAGGGCACGATCCCTCATGGAGGTAAGGTGTGCCTTCTTGAGGGATGGCACATGGAGGGTTCCTTTATTGGTTGGTCTGGTAGGGCGGTTAGAGAGTGTGGGGTGGAATAGCTCATCAAGCCAGTTGGAATCGTGTGTGTAGATGGATTTGTGAATGATAGTAAGGGTTTTATAGAGGATACGTGAGGGGATCAGGAACCAGTGAAGGTCTTTAAGGTTGGGAGTAATATAGTCTGATTTTCGGGCATTTGAGATGGTCCTCGCTACCGCATTCTGTAGCATTTGAAGCGGTTTTATGGTGGAGTGGGGGAGACCTAGAAGGGAGTTGCAGTAGTCCATTTTAGATGAGAGGGTGGCCTGGATGACGGTATGGAAATCATTAGTATGGAGTAAGGATTTTAGTTTTTTCATAACATTGAGCTTGAAGAAACCTTCCTTGAGGATTGTGTTGATGTATTTTTTTAGGTTCAATTGCTGGTCAATCAGAACACAGAGGTCGCGTACAAAAAGCTGAGAGGAGATGAAACTATATGCCGGGTCGTTTGCAAGGGAGGGTTTAGGGGATTGGTGTTGGGAAATGAAGAGCAGTTCAGTTTTGCAGGTGTTCAAGGCAAGATGGAGATTAGTGAGTAGGGTGTTAATGGCAACAAGACATTTCCCCCAGAGTTATAGGGAATCGGATATAGAGTCATGAATAGGTATGATGATTTGGACATCATCGGCATATAGGTAGAATTTGAGGCCAAGGTCAGATAGGAGCTGGCAGAGGGGTGTAAGGTAAATATTGAATAGGGTGGATGAGAGGGAGGAACCTTGATGAACTCCTTGGGTGAGGGCGTAATGAGTGGATTCAGCCTATTTTGACTGAGAATTGTCTATTAGACAGGTATGATTTAAACCACTGGAGAGCTGAACCTGGGAGGCCTAACTCAGATAGGCGGGAGAGGAGGTGATTGTGGCTTATTGTATCAAACGCAGAGGAAATGTCAAGGAGGGCAAGGATGTAGCAATGACCTTGGTCCATGCCTCTAATAAGGTGGTCAGAGAGGGTGAGAGTAGGAGGGTTTCAGTATTGAAATGCTTGCGAAAACCGAATTGTGAGGGGTGAAGGATATTGTTATTTTCGAGGTAGTCCATTAGTTGGGAGTTGACTACCTTTTCCATGATTTTAGAGATAAATGGGAGGTTTGAGATGGGATGGAAATTGGCTGGGTCATTAGGATCGAACGATGGTTTTTTGAGCGAGGGTTTGACCACTGCATACTTGAGTGTGTCTGGGACTATGCCAGAGGAGAGGGAGCAGTGGACAATGTCAGCTAATGGTTTGGCGATGGTGTTAGGAATCGTTAGGAGAGCTTTAGTGGGGATGGTGTCTGTAGGGTGGGATGCAGGTTTAATCTTTTTGAGAATTGATTCAATTTCCTTGGAGGAGGTGAGGTCGAGAGAGTCAAGGATGGCAGAAGTTAGGCATGGGCCCGTGGGGATAGGATGAGGGGTGAGAGGGAATCTGAGGAGGATGTTTGCTATTTTGTTGTGGATGTAGAGTGCTAGTTCTTCACATTTGCTACTAGCTTCATTATCAGGGATGAGGGAGGGGTGGACTTGGTGAGATCTGCAACGTAGGAGAAAAGGGCTTTGGGGTTGTACATGTATTCATGTATTTTAGAGGCGTAAAAGTCGCGTTTGGCATTAAGTGTGGAGAGTCTGTAGCAGTGAAGGGCAGATTTGTAGGTGGAGGCTTGTTGAGGAGAGAGGGGTCTTTATGCCAGATTCTCTCTCTCTGTCTGAGTTTATTTTTCATTTTTTTTAACTCAGCGGTATACCATGGTTTTAGATTTTTTGAAGATGGGTTCAGATCATGTCTGGTGATCGGACATAAATTATTTGCAATGTCATGAGTGAGGTTGCTCCAAGAGGTAAGTGCAGCTTCAGGATTGGTGCAGTCGAGTTTGGACAGAGAACTGGAAAAAGCTGAGATGAGGTCCTCGCTGGAGCAGGATTTTCTGAAGACAATGGTGGTACTTGGAGCAGGGTTGCAAATGGTTGGCGCATTTATGGAGAGTAGGGTTCGACCATGGAACAGGGGTGTGTGAGGGTGTGTTGGTAGAGTGGATGCGGGAATTAATAAAAATAAGATCTAGGGTGTGCCCGGCTTTATGGGTGGGTAAAGAGATGATTTGTTTAAAGCCAATGGCGTGGAGTGAGTTAAGAAAGGTTTTACAGAACGATGAAAGGGGGGAGGAGTCTACGAGGAGATTGAAGTCTCCTAATATAATGGCTGGGGCTTCAATGTTGATGTTGACTGAAATGAATTCAATAAGAGGGGAGGGGTTGAGTTCTAGAAGGCCAGGGGGGGGGGGGGGTGTCTGCACCTCTTCGTCCAGGCAAGTTCCTTTGCCCCACGGCCGCCTCCGCTACCGCTCCTCGCAAGGCCTGGGACCCATCGGGGTCGGGAGCACGCCGCAGCCATCCACCGGATCCTCCCTGGGATAGGCCGCACCTCCCTGCTATGGGACCACCTACCAACTGATGTCGCCCTCCCTGCGACTGGACCTACTTAAAAAGCAGTGTGACCGTAAGAGGCGGCAACCCAGGCAACAACAGGGTAGTTGGCATGCAGGGTATTGGAGAAACTTCCATCAGGCATTTGCCATGGCAATCTGGACCCCAATGTGAAAGCGCCAGAGTTGTCCAGTTGAATTGTGGCATATGCTTCTGCAAGCACGGTAACTCAAGTACTAAGGGGTGCATGGCCTTCTCCAGCACAAAGAAGGAAATAGTCTCTGTATGAAGAGCACTGGTACGTAAACTCACTGGTTCTGTAAGCAGGGTTACTTCATCTGGTAAGGGCTCTCCATGAATTGAAGACAAAAGCAGCAGAGACGTCATGGTAGTGGTGGGGATTCGTAAATGTTCCACTAGACGTTTTAAAATGAAATTTCCTCCTGCCCTAGAGTCCACTAGGGCAAGGGTCTGATATTCTAGAGGTCAGCAGATTAAGGATACAGGAAGAGAGAGTGGAGGAGAGGGTGCAGTTAGACCTAAGAAGAGTCCTCTCACAGGACTTAGGTCTGCCAGTTTCCCAGACATATAGGGCATGTTTGTACAGCATGATCAGCTTGTCCACAATACATGCATAGTCCCAACCTCTTTCGCATTCTTCTCTCTTTAGACATCAAATGACTGCGGCCTAGTTGCATTGGTTCTTCTTCGCCAGTAACAGGACCAGAGGGTATAGGCTTAGGTACAGACTTGACTCGAGTTTCTCCCTGGATAGGTCTTCTGGGACTCTTGACCTCTTGAACCATATCACAAAGTCAGTGATCAATCCTTGTAGCTAACGTCGTCAAGTCTTCTAAGGTTTCAGACATTTCTCGAGCTGCCAGCTCATCTTTTAACTGGGAGTTCAGGCCTTGAAAGAAGTGGGTCTTCAGGCATCTCGGGTCCCAATGTAGTTCTGAAGCCAATGTCTTGCATTCTATGGTGAAGTTTGGTAAAGGTTTATTACCTTGTTTCAGATGAACCAATGTAGATCCTGTTGTTGTGTACCGGGCAGGGTCATCGAATACTGATCTGAACAGTTCCAGGAACCCGACAAGATCATGCAGGTTAGGGTCATTGCACTCCCACAGCGGAGAGGCCCAAGCCAGTGCTCTTCCATCCATATAAGAAAGGATATAGATGGTCTTGGCATAAGCTGTAGGGAAATGATTAGGTCGGAGAGGCCCAAGCCAGTGCTCTTCCATCCAGATAAGACAGGATATAGGTGGTCTTGGCATAAGCTGTAGGGAAATGATTAGGCTGCAGAGAAAAGTGCATGCAACATTGGTTGATAAATCCTCTACATCTCCAAACTTCCCCTGAGAAGCGTGTTGGAGCAGAGAGAGGTACAGTAGTCTTGACCATCACTTCTGGCGGTGTAACTTCTTTAATCAGTTGCACACACAGATGAATACAAGGTAAAGGCAACAGTCAAGTTATTAGGGATGTGAATTGGGCTTCGGACGATTGAAAATATCATCGATATTTTCAAAATCGTCAGAAATCAGGGGCTCCTCCAAAACGATAGGAAAACTCCACGATATTGTTCGTGGGGGTTCTCTTATCGTTTTGGGGGAGGGCGGGAAAAACGGCACACAAAAATAACCCCTAAACCCACCCCGACTCTTTAAAACTAATCCCTTAGCTTCCCCCACCCTCCCAAAAAAACATTTTACAGGTACCTGGTGGTCCACTGGGGGTCCTGGGAGCGATCTCCCGCTCTCCGGCCATCGGCTGCCACTAATAAAAATGGCGCCGATGGCCTTTGCCCTTACCATGTGACAGGGTATCCGTGCCATTGGCCGGCCCCTGTCACATGGAGGGAGCACTGGATGGACAGTGCCATCTTTAAAAATGGCGCGGGCCATCCAGTGCTCCTACCATGTGACAGGGGCCAGCCAATGGCACGGATACCCTGTCACATGGTAAGGGCAAAGGGCCATCGGCGCCATTTTGATTAGTGGCAGCCGACGGCCCGGGAGCGGGAGATCGCTCCCGGGACCCCCACTGGACCACCAGGTACCTGTAAAATGTTTTTTGGGGGGGGGGGGGTGCTAAGGGATTAGTTTTAAAGGGTCGGGGTGGGTTTTTTATTGGCAGATTCCGGTTCCAATTCACATCTCTACAAGTTATCCAGTGAGTTCTGTTGTTCGGGAGATTCGCTGGGCCAGGCCTGGAATGGCCTGCAATGCGGTGAGCTGAGCTGAATCCAAGGAGTTAGCAATCTGTTATGGTTTTGAGGAGTTTGAGTGGATTCTTGGGTACTGTGGTGATGGCCTCCCACGAGGAGAACCCCCGTGAGGAACCGAAGTACTAGGCTAGTCTCGAGACAGGCAAACACAGAAGATTTCTCTTTTATTGTACAACTTGAAGATACCACCAGAGATGGCAGTAGTGAGGTGATCCAGTAGAGGCAGTGTAGGGGCTCTCGGTAGAGGAGACCCGTCCCACAATGGTGGTATAGGAAGTTCTGATGCAGGTTCCCAGTACTGAGCTGTAGGTGAGACAGACTGACAAAGGTTAGATTACTCGCTAACGGGCCGATACAATACAGTGCGCTCTGACAGAGCGCACTGTTAACCCGCCATTGGACGCACGTTTTCCCTTACCCCTTATTCAGTAAGGGGCCGAAAACGAGCGTCCAACTCGCTGAACCTAATAACGCCCTCAACATACAAATGCATGTTGATGGCCCTATTAGGTATTCCCGCGCGATTCAGAAAACAAAATGTGCAGCTAAGGCACACATTTTGCTTTCAGAAATTAGTGCCTACCCAAAGGTAGGCGTTAACTTCTTAGGGCACCGGGAAAGTGCATAGAAAAGCAGTAAAAACTGCTTTTCTGTGCACCCTCCGACTTAATATCATGGCGATATTAAGTTGGAGGTCCCGAAGAGTAAAAAAAGTAAAAAAAAAATAATTTAAAGTCGGCCCGTGGCTGTCGGGTCGAAAACCGGATGCTCAATTTTGCCGGCGTCCGGTTTCCTAGTCCGTGGCTGTCAGCAGGCTCGAGAACCAACGCTGGCAAAATAGAGCGTTGGCTGTCAAACCTGCTGACAGCCGCCGCTGCGGGCCAAAAGGAGGCGCTAGGGACGCGCTAGTGTCCCTAGTGCCTCCTTTTGCCCGTTTCTACTGCCGGGCCTCATTTAAATACTGAATCGCGCGCACAGGCTCTCCCACTGACTTTACTAAATCGGCAGTTGTAGCTGTATAGATGTAGATCCCAGCAGGCAGAAGTAGTTGGATTACAGGCACCAAGGCACCAAGGCAGGAGCGAGTACCTGATATCCCGGATAGGCACCTGAAAGAAAGCATAGGGCCCCCGAGAAGCGGGAACCCAGGTTAGGTGAATGACCCCGAAGGGCAGAGAGAGCTTCCAGCGGCAGCAAGGAAGCGGCAGAGTAGCTCAGACCAGAGGCAATCTAATCCTTGCTAACTCAATCTGTTAGCAAACGAAGGGCAGGCTAAATACCCGGATGGTGTGATGTCACTCGAGGGGGACGACCCTGAGGTTCCCGCCATGACATGGATAAAGACGTGGGTGGCATAAGCGCGCGCACCCTAGGAGGCCCTCAGGAGAAACATGCCGGATAGCCTTGCCACAGCCATTCCGGGGACACCGGGGAGAGCATCTTACAGACGCGGCGGAAGCCATCTTCCCAAGGCTAGTGGAGAATGCATGTAGAAAGGTGAGGCACAGAGGTCGAAGCCATCTGAGACCGACGGACGCAACAGTCAACTAAAGCTGAGGGATAACTTTTTAACAATGCAGGTGGAGTGTAAATTGCCCGCCCCCCCATTTAGAGTTGGCAAGATTCAAGGCTTCAAGATTAGGAAAAGAATTTATATGGACAACATTTAACACATGAATTATTTTAATCATTATTAAAATATCCTCCTCGCCTACTGGGACGTGGGCATGTCAAAATTTGAAATCTGTTTACATGACGTTGGTTAAGAAGTGTGTTGGGGGCAGTCAAGTTGGTGGCTGACTGAAAGACAAGGTTTTGTGAGCTCTGTACCTGTTTGTAATTTTCTGCCTTTCTAAAATGCCTCATACCAAGAGAAAGGGCAAAGTAAGGGACAGTACCCCGGCTACTCCCTTTACTGGCCTGGTTCAGCAGAGAATTGATGAGTTCCTTATTTTCTCTGGGTGCTAGTTCTGTTGTGGTGTCTGCCAGAGAGCGAATGGCATTGCCGCTGGACTTCCAAACATCTCTAAGCCCTAGAGCACTGACAACCCCTTCATCGCCATGCCGCGAACCTTTGAGAGAGACCGGGCCGGTGTGTGGTCAGTTGGAATTGGTGCTGGACTCCTTGGCATTAGCAGGTATTGTGAGACCCGGGATGGAAAGCACAGCAGAGAAAGTGTCGCTGCTGTGCTTTCCTCGGGGGAGGAAGCTGGAAATGGAGTTTCTTCTGTTTTGCTATCTACACCTTTGGTCAGTGAAGAAATTGCTGGGAATCAAATCCTTACTTTCTGTAACTTCTGATACTCGTCAGAGTATTCAAATTACTGAGACTTCAATTACCTCACAAAAAGAGAAACTTGAAGATCTGGAACAGCAGGTTACCCAAATACGGAATATCCACTCTAATTAATTCAAGGTGGTTCAGCGCATGCTAAGAAATTCGAAAATCCGGAGAACTCTATTAGGTGTTTAATTTTCCCAATGTGGACTATGTTTCCCTGCTGCATCAATTTAAAAAAATATAGGTTGGAAATATTAAAATTCCCTCTGAAGTAATTTCACCTTTAGCTAAAATGTATTTTTTGCCTATTGAGAGGAAAGATGATCTATCTTTGGAGAGTGTTCCAAGGATAATAGTTGGCTCTGATCTGACTACTTTATTGGAGAATTCGGAAGAAACTCAGGTGACTAATAGAGGCACTTTTCCTAAGACTAAGATTTAATATTGAGGCTATTTCTTCGCAGTAGGCATATTTTGTATTATGGACAGAAAATCTGGATTTATCCTGATATTACTAGATCTACCCAAGACTGGGGGCAAAAATGTTTAGCTTTGCGCCAAGAAGCCCTGGACCTTGATGCACAGTTTATTGTTCATTACCCATGTAAATGTATTTTGAAATCGCATAATGTTAGCTATGTTCACTGAACCCTTTCAGTTGAGGTTTTTTTCTGGATTCTCATAAATCACCAATGCCCATGGCTAACTAACCAGGTTGTCATATAAAGTGATATATGATGTTGGTCTTTTTATTTCTTTTTCACATTTCCCGATTCTCTTGCTCAGATTGCAGTTTTTTCTTTATAAGTGGGCCTACCAATAATTTACTTTTTCTTTTCTCTTTTTTTTTCTTTTATTTGATGATATTGGCATGCCTTCATTTCTGTAACATGTCTTTTTATGCTTACATTTATGAACTTTCATTAAAAAATAAAGTAAAAAAAGAAGAGTGTCAGTTTCAAGAAGCCATGATTCAGTTATACATACTAGATCTGGTTTGGTTCTGCTGATCAAGTCAACAACTACAGCTATTTTTTTCCTAATTGCTTGAATATTAATAAGGTGCATGAGAAAAAGACTGAAGTGTGAACACATACAAACATAGAAATGATGGCAAAAGAAGACCAATTGGCCCATCCAGTCTGCCCAGCAAGCTTCACACTTCTTTTTTCTCATACTTATCTGTTTCTCTTGGCTCTTAGTAACCTTTGGTTCTATTTCCCTTTCACCCCCACCATTAATGTAGAGAGCAGTGATGGAGCTGCATCCAAGTGAAATATCAAGCTTGATTAGTTAGGGGTAGTAACCGCCGCAATAAGCAAGCTACACCCATGTTTGTTTACCAAGACTAAATAATTCAGACTATGTTATTCAGCCCTTATTGGTTGTTTTTCTTCTCCCCTGCTGTTGAAGCAGAGAGCTATGCTGGATAAGCGTGAACTATTAGTTTTACTTCTTCCTTGCCGTTGAAGCAGAGAGCTATGCTGGATATGCGTGAAGTATGTTTTTCTTCTCCCCTGCTGTTGAAGCAGAGAGCTATGCTGTATATGCATTGAAAGTGAAGTATGCATTGAAAGCCACATTAACTATCAACAAATATTGAATAAGCCTAATAATTGGTAATACCTATAGCCTTTGAACTCTCCGTTAATTTTACATACTCTTACCCACCCCTGGGTTTTTGTTTTTTAAATTTGGAGATGGCAGCCCTCCATCATTCCGCTCCGTGAAGGTGGAACACCAACCACTGGCCACTGGCATCCCGCTCCGTGAATGCCTCTGTGGCTACTGCCGCTCCGTGCAGTGTTTTGCTGCCTCCTCTTTATACATGTCCTCTAGACCTGATAGACCTTATCTGTTACTCTTGGCTCTTAGTAACCTTTTGATTCTATTTCCCTTCTACCCCCACCATTAATGTAGAGAGCAGTGTTGGAACTGCCTCTAAGTGAAATATCTAGCTTAATTAGTTAGGGGTAGTAACCGCCGCAATAAGCAAGCTATACCCATGTTTATTTGTTTACCAAGACTAAATAATTCAGACCTTGTTGTTTTTTTTCTGTATATAGATCTACTTTTCTTCATTCCCCCTGCCATTGAAGCAGAGAGTTATGCTGGATATGCATTGAAAGTGAAGTATCTGACTTTCTCCCCTGCCGTTGAAGCAGAGAGCTATGCTGGATATGCGTGATGTATCAGTCTTTCTCCCATGCTGTTGAAGCAGAGAGCTATGCTGGATATGCATTGAACGTGAAGTACCAGGCTTATTTAGTTTGGGGTAGTAACCGCCGTAACAAGCAAGCTACTCCCTGCTTTTTTTGTGAACGCAAATCTTTTTCCATGTTTCCTCTTGCTGTTGAAGCTTAGAGCAATGTTGGCGTCGCATTAACCGTGTGTATGTTTATTGAATAAGGGTATTATCTCCAGGCAGTAGCTGTCATTCCCGTCATATACAAATAGTCTCTCTTAAGATCCAATAAGACTCTCTTGACCTGGGAAGAGGTTTAGGATTAATCCCAGCATAGTGTCCCTGGCCCCAAATCACTGCAATGGACTCACCCATGACAGAGTGGAATGAACCTTGATTCAAATTAATCAACCCCTTGGAATCACAGACACAAAGATGCAGGATCCTTTGGTGGCGCCTACGGCATCTGTGCCTCGGCCTTGTACCCAATGCCCCAGTTGACGTAACTAAGGAGGTGGGCTTTAGTCCCACTGGGTACAGGGAAGGAGATGTTCCGGCATGTCTGTGATGCAGGCAAGGCTGCAAAGGAGGTAGGGAGCTGGGAGGCAGATCTGGCACAGCAGCAGATGATTGTAGGGATGTAGCAGGCTATCTGACAGCACCTGCGCCTCTACCTTATATCCAGCGTCCCAGATGACTCCAGCAAGGGGGTGGGCTTTAGTTCCAACAGGTACAAGAAGGGAGATATTCTGGCACCATCGGCAATGCAAGCAAGGTTCCGAAAGTGATGGGGGAGCGGAGAGGCAGATCCGGTACGGCAGCAGATGGTCCTAGGGCTGTGAAACTCAGCAGCCTCTTGGGTTAACAAAACAGTCAAATATACGTTGCTCTGGCATAGGCTGGCTTCCTGCTTTCTCCCTGAGCCCCTGCATACTTTACATTAGCTGTTTTGCATGCATTTGTAAAAATGTATGCATGGAAATTGCATGCAAAGCAGGTCCCTATAATAGGGGCATTTTTTTTAGCCCAAAATAACACATGATATTGCAAATACCGTGCGATATCGCCTTGATATGGGTATACTGCATGATAAACAATGATGTTTTTCACATTATATCATATTGCTTAGAAAATGACTGCCTTGGCTGGTTATTATATGTATAGCAAATGTTGCTTACCTGATGTAACAGGTGTTCTCACAGGACAGCAGGATGTTAGTCCTCACAAATGGGTGACATCGAGGATGGAGCCCACCACGGAAAACTTCTGTCAAAGTTTAATAGAACTTTGACTGGCCCCTACTGGGCATGCCCAGCAAGGCACTGACCCTGCAGCCAGCAGGGGTCTCCCTTCAGTCTGATTTTCAAAGCTACAGGCAGTGCCTAGAAAGTAAGAATAAAATGAACCCAACACCGCGGGGAGGCGGGCGGGTTTCGTGAGGACTAACATCCTGCTGTCCTGTGAGAACACCTGTTACATCAGGTAAGCAACATTTGCTTTCTCACAGGACAAGCAGGATGGTTGTCCTCACAAATGGGTGAGTACCGAGCTGAGGATGTCCCGACTTGCACCAAATGTACCCAACGGTGTGCAGCAGGCACAATAAGTGAGGAGAAATTTGGGAAAGGGCATCCGCACCCAACCGGGTAGGTGGAAGGGTGTTGGTACATCAGGTTGGAAAAAGGTTACGCAAGACAGACTGGCCGAAGATGGAGTCCTGTCTTCCAGCCTTGTCCAAACAATAATGGGCTGCAAAGGTATGGAGAGAACTCCAGGTTGCAGCTTTGCAGATGTCAGGAAGCGGCACCGATCGAAGGTGTGCCACTGACGTCGCCATGGCCCTCACAGAGTGTGCTTTAACACGGTCTTGAAAAGGAATGCCAGCTTGCTCATAGCAAACAGAAATGCAGTCCGCCAACCAGGAAGAAAGAGCCTGCTTACCCACAGGTTGTCCCAACTTATTAGGATGGAAAGAGACGAATAATTGAGTGCTCTTCCTATGGGAAACTGTACGGTCTAGGTAAAAAGCTAGAGCTCGTTTACAGTCTAGGGTATGCAGGGTCTGCTCTCCAGAGTTGGAGTGGGGCCTGGGAAAAAAGATAGGTAGTATGATGGATTGATTGATATGAAACTCAGAAACTACCTTAGGTAAAAATTTAGGGTGAGTGCGGAGTACCGCGCGGTCCTGCAGGAGCTTAGTGTAAGGCGGATAGGTAACTAGGGCCTGTAATTCACTAACCCTGCGAGCTGAAGTAATAGCCAAAAGGAATAACACTTTCCAAGTGAGATATTTAAAGTCACAGGAGTGCAGAGGTTCGAAAGGAGGTTTCATAAGACGACCAAGAACCAGGTTAAGGTCCCAGGATGGGGCCGGAGGACGCAAGGGCGGCTTTAGATGGAGCAAGCCCTTAAGAAAGCGTGTTACTAGGGGTTGTACTGAAATAGGATTACCCCCAATACCCTTATGGAAGGCGGCTACCGCACTGACATGCATTCTGATAGAAGAGGTTTTAAGACCTGATTCAGAGAGATGCCATAAATAGTCCAAGAATTTGGAGATTGGACAGGAAAGGGGATCAAGGGACTGAGAAGTGCACCATGATGTGTACCTTTTCCATTTGTATGAGTAAGACTTTCTTGTGGAAGGCTTTCGTGAAGCTATCAGGACCTGAGAAACGGAATCTGAAAGGTTGAAAGGCTGAAGGACTAACCTTTCAACATCCATGCCGTCAGGGACAAGACTTGGAGGTTGGGATGGAGGAGGCATCCGTCGTTTTGAGTGAGCAGATGCGGGTCCTTTCCCAGAGGAATGTGCCTGCGGATGGAGAGATCCTGGAGTATTGGAAACCATACTTGGCGTGGCCAGTAAGGTGCTATCAGGATCATGGTTCCTCCGTCCTGGCGTAGCTTCACGAGAGTCTTTGACACAAGAGGGAGTGGAGGGAATGCATAGAGCAGACCGGTTGTCCACTTGAGGGAGAATGCATCCCTCGGCCGAGAGTGCTGGCTCCGAATGAGAGAGCAGTAATCGTCCACTTTGTGGTTCTGAGGGGATGCAAAGAGGTCTATGCGGGGAGAACCCCACTTGTGAAACAGAGAGGTCGCTACCAGAGGATCGAGTGACCACTCGTGTGGTTGGAAGACACGGCTCAGCTGGTCTGCCAATACATTGTCTACTCCTGGCAGGTAAGTGGCCCTGAGGTACATGGAGTGGGAGAGGGCTTCCGCCCAGATCTGCGCAGCTTCCTGACACAGAAGGAAGGAGCCTGTGCCTCCCTGCTTGTTTATGTACCACATGGCCACTTGGTTGTCCGTCTGGATTAAGATTATCTGATGAAAGAGATGATCTTTGAAAGTGCGGAGCGCATAGCGGATTGCTCGAAGTTCCAGGAAATTGATCTGGTGTTCGGCTTCCTCTTTGGACCATAACCCTTGGGTTTGAAAGTCGTCCACATGGGCTCCCCAACCGATGTGAGAAGCGTCGGTGGTTAGGATTACTTGCGGATCCGGTGGAAGAAAGGGTAAGCCCTGAAGGAGGTTGACCTGAGTCGTCCACCAGGTTAAGGATAGGCGCAGCGCTTGTGTGACTGTGACTATGGAGGACAGAGGCTGAAAAGCTTGAATCCATTGGTGTCGTAGAGTCCATTGTGTTACTCTCATGGCTAGTCGGGTCATGGGAGTGACTTGAACCGAGGATGCCATGTGCCCTAGGAGAATGAGGAACTGGCGAGCCGTGGCAGTGTTCTGAGACTGGAGCTGGCGAGCCAGGGACATTAGGGTGTGGACCCTCTGAAGAGGAAGGTAAGCCTTTGCCTGTAAGGTGTCCAAGTCTGCCCCAATGAAGGATAAGGTTTGAGACGGGACTAAGCAAGATTTCTCGTAATTGACGAGAAACCCTAAGGAAAAGAGTGTTTGAATTGTCAATTTTAGGGAGGATTGAGCTATCTGTTGGGTGGAGGCCCTGATTAGCCAATCGTCCAGGTATGGGTAGACGTGGACACCTTCCTTCCTTAGGAATGCTGCTACCACTACGAGACATTTGGTAAAGACTCGTGGGGCAGAAGCTAGACCGAAAGGGAGGACACGGTATTGATAATGGTCGTGGCCTACTAGAAACCGCAGATATTTGCGATGGGATTGTGTGATCGCAATGTGGGTATAAGCGTCCTTGAGGTCGAGAGAGCACAGCCAATCCCCTCTTTGTAGCAGAGGGAGCAGCGCGCCGAGGGTTACCATTTTGAACTTCTCTTTTTTAAGGTATTTGTTGAGGGCTCGAAGGTCCAAAATGGGACGTAGTCCCCCTGATTTCTTTGGTATTAGGAAGTATCTGGAATAGAATCCCTTGCCTCGTTGAGAGGGAGGAACGGGTTCTATAGCATTTGATTGCAGAAGAAGGGATACTTCCTGTTGTAATTGAGCCAAATGGGTGGATAGACTCCACGCTTGAAGAGGCGGGGAGTCTGCCGGAAGAGTTATGAAGTTGAGGTGGTAACCCTGTGCGATAATTGTTAGCACCCACTGATCTGAGGTGATCTGCAACCAAGGTTGTAGAAAATGGTACAGTCGACCTCCTACAGGGATGTCCGGAAGAGGGGTTTGGCATGTGTTCCCTACAGGGGAGTCAAAGGCCAGCCGCAGGCCCAGGAGGAGGGGCTACAGTAGGCCTTTGTTTCCTAGGCTGACGCGGCTGAGGCCTAGTAGAGGATCGAGCTGGACGAGGCCTGGCCGATGGAGGGTAATAACGGCGTGGTCGAAAGAATGACTTCTTAGAGTCTTTCTTTTGCGGTTGCTTGGAGGTCAGCTCAGGTGGGACAGATGAGAGTTGTTTCAACGTCTCATGGTGGTCTTTTAACTCCGCCACAATCTGCTGAATTTGCTCTCCAAACAAATTATCGCCTAAGCAGGGTAAATCAGCAAGACGATCCTGAACCTCTGGGCGAAGGTTGGATGATTTTAACCAAGCCCAACGTCTGGCTGAGATGGCTGTGGCTGAAACTTTTGTGGAAGCATCGAATATGTCGTAGGCAGTCCTAATCTCGTGCTTCCCTGCCTCAAATCCTTTGTGAAGAAGGGCTTGAAGCTGCGGTTGGTATTGGTCTGGCAACGTGTCAGCATAGTCTTGCATCTGCTTAAGGATGGCTCTGTTGTACTGAGTCATGTAAAGTTGATATGAAGCTATGCGTGAAATCAACATAGCTCCATGATAGACTTTCCGTCCAACACTATCTAGGAACTTGTTGTCCCTGGTAGGTGGGGTAGAAGAGTGTGGCTTAAGACGCTTGGCCTTCTTCTGCGCGGACTCAACCACAACAGAGCGATGATCCAGTTGAGGTTTTTGGAAACCTGGTGCTGACTGGACAAGGTAGGTGGAGTCAGCTTTTTTGTTAACTGGTGACACTGATGAAGAAGATTCCCAGTTTTTCTTGAGCAGATCCAAAAACACCTGGTGTATAGGGATGGAAGCGATGATTTTTGGAGCATCCAGAAATTGAAGGAGTTCCATCATCTGGTGTCTGTCATCAGCTTCAGATTGTAGTTGAAAAGGTACAACTTCTGACATCTCTTTCACAAAATTAATGAAAGATAGATCCTCAGGAGGAGATCTTTTTCTACTCTCTGTAGGAGATGGTGGCGAAGGCAAATCTGTGTCAGAAGATGTATCATCATCATCACCCCAGGTATCGTAGGGATCAAGTGGGGCTTGTAGCCCTGATGGACCTGGCTGAGGCTCTGAAGGCATCGATGGAAACCGAGGTGGAATCGGTGCCGTAGGTGGAACCAGAAATGGCATCGATGGCTTCGGTGCTGCCGATGGAATCGGTGCCTGGCGTGGAATGGATGGAACCGAAGGATATATCGGTGGAGATATACCAGAAGGCACCGATGGAACCACCCCGGAAGGGGGAATCCGGAACGGTGTTTCTCCTGCCGATGAAAATCCAGTCGGAGACGGTGGTGTTGTCGATGGTACTGGAATCACCGATGGAAGGGCCGTCATGAGCGCCTCCATGCGGCTCAGTAGCGGTGCTAGCGCTTGTATCAACGGCTCGGTGGTCGGGTCCCTCCTCGGTGGCGAAACCGGTGCCGGTGTCGGTGTCGGGGGCGGCACTGGAACCGGTGCCGGAGACGGTGCCGATGGAGGTTGCAATTTCTTCATCGCTTTCTCGATGGCCTCCTGGACCAGCCAGTCCAGTTCTGCCCGGAGACCAGGGGTAACCATACCCGGCTCGACGGGAGAGGGAGGCTGAGGCAGGGCCGGAGGGACCACCGTAACCGGTGGGATCACGGCCCCCGCACCCCGGGAGGGTGAGGGTTTCCTCGATGCCGGCGAACGAGACGTGGAGGGTGTCCGGTCTGTTCGCGGCTTCTTTGTCGGTGGCTCGGCTTGAGCAGAGGTCGATGGCTGTGGATCCTCGACAGGCCGAGACTTGTGCCGTCGATGGCGGTGCTTTTCCTTCCGATCTCCTCGCCCATCCGGGGAAGGGACGGGAGTCGACGGCCGAGAAGCGATCGATGGCGGACGGTCACCGGAGGGTTGACGATGATGGTACAACTTCGACGGTGCCGGTTCCGATGACGTCGATGCTATCGATGGCGTTGGGGTGGGTGCATGGAAGAGGAGCCCCATCTTCTCCATCCTGGCTTTGCGACCCTTGGGTGTCATTAAGGCACATTTGGTGCAAGTCAGGACATCATGCTCACTACCCAAACACATTACACAAACCCTGTGGGGGTCTGTGATGGACATAGTCCGGGTACAATCCGGACAACGGCGGAACCCCGTTGCCATGGCCTGAAGCCAAAATTTAGGCTGGGGATCGGTAAGTGCCAACAGGCCTCAAGGGCCAAAATCGACGGTAGTCGATGGAAAAAGGCAAAAAACTTACCGGGTTCCGTAAGATGACTAAAAATTTGTCGAAGGGAGACCCCTGAGGGGCAAATTTTCTTAGGAAATTAACTTCCAAATTCCTGTCAGGAACGTGGTTAGAGAGCTCCTTTCACCGCGTGGCAACTGCTGCGCGGAAAAAAGAAGACTGAAGGGAGACCCCTGCTGGCTGCAGGGTCAGTGCCTTGCTGGGCATGCCCAGTAGGGGCCAGTCAAAGTTCTGTTTAAACTTTGACAGAAGTTTTCCGTGGTGGGCTCCATCCTCGATGTCACCCATTTGTGAGGACAACCATCCTGCTTGTCCTGTGAGAAATATATATATATATATATATATATATATATATATATATATATCATAGTAATGATAGCAGAAAAGGACCAAATGGTTCATCCAGTCTGCCCAGTAAGCTTCTTATAGTAGTATCTGCTGCACTGTGCAGGTTATCCTCATGTTCTTAACAGTAGCAACTGCTGCTGTGTGCAGTTATCCCCCAAGCCTTATGATAACCCATAAAAAGATTTCTGCTAACAACATTTTTACTGGATGATGAGCCTTATTGAAAATTCAGACTTTGCTTATGGACTTGGCTGTAGAAGCAGTCCTGTGCTTTTCCCCTTATTTCTGCGTATCAGTACCCAAGGCCATGTTAGCTGTTGTCTGAATCCAATTCCTCTTCCACCCCCCACCGAACTGGCTAAGTACTCTTAAAAGAAAAAAGCCTGCTGGGTGATTTTGTAACCTGCATACTTTACATCAATTTTGAAAGGGAAACATATGCATGCTATTCCTTTGAAAAGCATCATACCAAATCTAGTCACACACAATTACACCTGCTAATTTGTGAGTAGATTTTTGGGGGAAAATGTATGCGCATGCATGGAAATGCAAACCCCTCCCCAACCCCGCGTCTGAGAATGCCTCCTCTCAGAGCAGGTAAGTGAATGCATGTATGATCGGTATGCATGCAGGTGGGCAATTTTGTAAGATACCAGTTTTGCAGTTATAGCACTGTTTTAACCATGGAAATGTATTTGAAAATTACCCTCCCTAAAAAATGAGATGCGTACCCCCCCTCAGGTCACTCACCGACCCACTTACCTCCCTTTCCGCTTCAATTTCAAAAGATGAAGTGCCACCCCATCAATCAAACCACCCTTCACCCAACTGAAAAATAACCTCCTGCCTTTCCTGTCCAGGATCCTGTAAAGTGAGCCCATGGCAAACAGGCAGGAGGATGTCCTCTTTCCTCCTATCCAGCATTTCTTTCACAACATCACTTCTCTTAGGTGAGCCTGTTTCCTACTAGGCATTCTGCTTTCATGGCTCTTGCTGTGTTAACAGGTTTAATCCCCCTGCTTTACAGCCCAAGAATTTTCCTCCTAGAATTTATTTTATTTATTTTATTTAATTCTTTTTTAATATACCGATGCTCAAGACCATGTCTTATCGTACCGGTTTACATCAAACCAGGGGAAAACCATAAATTATGAAAATGAAAGTTACAATGAACAGGGAGCATAATTCAGGACAATTGAAAGTAGAAGGAATTAGATTAAGAAAACGCTTTTTAAGGAAATGCGTAACAAGCAACTATAAACAATTGTTTGCAAGTCATTGCTAGTTGGGGAGAGTCTCATACTGGAAAGGCTTGAGAGAACAGCCAAGTTTTCAGTTTCTTTCTGAAGGACAGAAGACATTGTTCCTGGCGTAGATCTGGGGGTAGTGTGTTTCATAGCTGTGGTCCCCCGGATGACAGTGTTCGTTTTTGAAAGGAATTGTGGATAAAGGATTTGTGTGGAGGTGCCTGGAGAGTTCCTTTGTATGCAGATCTTATCGGTCTGTTGGAGTTATGGAATTCGAGCGGGATGGTGAGTTGTAGTGAGGATTGATTGTAGATGGATTTGTGGATAATGGTCAGGGTCTTGAACAGTATTCTATAATGGATAGGAAGCCAATGTAGGTTTTTAAGTATTGGTGTGATGTGGTCCTTGCGACGTGAATTAGTGAGGATCCTGGCTGCTGCGTTTTGCAGCATCTGTAGGGGTTTAGTTGTGGAGGAAGGGAGGCCAAGCAGTAGCGCATTGCAGTAGTCAATCTTTGAGAACAGAATGGCTTGAAGGACTGAGCGGAAGTCCTGAAAGTGGAGGAGCGGTCTTAACTGTTTTAGAACATGTAGCTTATAAAAGCATTCTTTTGTGGTGTTGTTGATGAATTTTTTGAGGTTCATTCTGTTGTCCAGAATAGCACCAAGGTCTCTCACCTGACTGGTTGTAGGTAAGGATAGGTTGCCTGCGAGGGGGTTATTGTCATTAGGACAGATGACAAGGAGTTCCGTTTTGGAAGTATTAAGAACTAGATTGAGACTAGAGAGTAGAAGGTTGATGGAGTGAAGGCAGTTGTTCCAAAAGTTTAGGGTGTTGTGGAAGGGGTCCTTGATGGGGATTAATATCTGAACATCGTCAGCGTAAACAAAGTGGGTGAGGTTGAGATTTTCTAGTAGCTGGCATAGAGGTCGCAGATAAATATTAAACAGAGTTGGAGATAAAGAGGAACCCTGGGGAACACCTTGATTGGATTGGACGGGGTGGGATTCTTTATCATTTATCCTGACTTTGTAGTGTCTGTTATTGAGGAATGATTTGAACCAGATGAGCGCCGATCCTGTGATGCCAATTTCTGCCAGACGATTGATGAGTAATGAATGATTGACAGTGTCAAACGCTGCCGAAATGTCTAAAAGGGCCAGGAGGTAGGACTGGCCTTTGTCAAGACCTGTCAAGATTTTGTCAGTTAACGAGAGGAGAAGTGATTCCATGTTTAAGCGCTTCCGGAAGCCGAACTGAGAGGGGTAAAGAATATTGTGTGAGTCAAGGTAATCTATGAGTCGGTTGTTGACAAGTTTTTCCATTATCTTGGCGATAAAAGGTAAATTGGCAATAGGGTGGAAGTTGGCCGGGTTGGCTGGATCCAAGTTAGGTTTTTTTAGTAGGGGTTTTAGTGAGGCTGTTTTTAAAGAGTCCGGGATTGATCCTTGCATGAGGGAGCAATTTATGATGTCAGCCAGGTGTTTGGCTATGGTGTTGGGGATGGTAAGTAAAAGTTTGGTAGGTATTTGGTCTGATGGATGTGATGAAGGCTTCATGTTCTTGATTATGGATTCGATCTCCAGGGAGGAAGTGTGTTCGAGAGAATCTAAGGTTGGTTTAATGGTATCTGGGGATTGGTTAGGGAGAGGTGGAGGCTGGGTGTTTGATGAGGTCATGGTTGTGAGTAGGTTCTTGATTTTGTTGTCGAAGAATAAGGCCAATTCTGTAGCTTTGTTTTGGGCTGCTTCTTCTGGGATGATAGGAGGAACCGGGGTGGTGAGGGATGCTACATATGAAAAGAGAGTTTTGGGGTCGTACATATAGCTGTGAATTTTTTTGGCATAGAAATCTCTTTTGGTACGTAGAATGGTGAGGGGTCCTTACGCCAGCGTAATTCTTTATGTTGCAGGTCTTGTTTAAGCTTTTTCAGTTCTATGGTGAACCAAGGTTTTTTGTTGGGCCGGGCTGGGTTGATTTCTTTCGATACCAAGGGGCAGATTTTATTTGCTACTGAGCGAGTGATGTTTAGCCATGAATTCATAGCAGAGTCAGCATTGGAGAGGTCCAGATTAGTTAGGTCTTTGGAGAGACTGGTGGAGAGGGCGTCCATAGAACAGGGTTTTCTGAACTGAATAATGGATTTAGGGGAGGAGGGAGTCTGTTTTTTTCTTATTGCTAATTACGAGGAGATCAGTGAATGATCAGAACAAGGGATGGGGGTACAGGTAGGGGGGTGGTGAGTGAGATTGATTCATTTATGAATATGAGGTCTAGAGTGTGACCTGCTTTGTGCGTGGGTTTGTTTATGATTTGTTTAAATCCCATGGCGTGTAAAGAGGATAGGAGGGCTTCACAGTTGCTTGAGGGCGAAGGGGCATCCACATGGAGGTTGAAATCTCCTAAAATGATAGCTGGGGAGTCTGTGTTGATGTGTTTGGCTATGATCTCTATGAGAGTGGAAGGATCAGCTTCTAGGAGCCTGGGGGGCCGTATAATAGACATATTTGTAACTGATTGGATTTGGATTTGAATAATCCAATCTCTAATTTGGTCGTCAATTTAAAGGTTTGGTGTAGCAGTCTGAGTTCCTTTTTTGCGGCTAGCAAAATTCCTCCCCCTCTTTTCTTAAGTCTAGGTAGAGAGAAGACGTCGTAGAGTTGAATTGGTAGTTGGTTAATTAAAGCTGTATCTGTTGTTTGTAGCCATGTTTCGGATATTGCACAAATATCCGGTTGGGAGTCCAGGAGGTGGTCGTTGAGCAAGTGTGATTTTTTTGATAGGGATTGGGAGTTGAGTAGAGTTAGGGAGATTAAAGAGAGACCCAGGAATTGAGTTAAAGGGGAGATCATGATGGGGATCAGTGATCTCTTTGAGCGTTGAAAATTGAGTATGGGTCGATTGAGTCTGTAACTGAATGGAACAGAAATAATGAGGATGGGGTATGCTTGTAACATGTTGAATCTGTTATTAAATTTGGAAGAATTTCTGGAGGAGGTGGGTGCTGGAGGGATGTTGATGGGACTGATTGTATGGCAGGATGATTGCGAGATGAATGCTTGATAAATGCTAGACTAGTTGAGTCTAAGTTCTTTTGCAGGTATACGTTCCAGGATTTGAGAGAGAAGTATTATAAGTTTTCGGGTTGCCCTTCGGGGTTGCACGAAGGGGCGCATAAAGGGGCCTGCCCCTTTGACGCGCTCCTGCGGCGCATGGCGCACGGCGCTGGGCAGGAGCAGAGATTTAAAGCCCTTCAAGGGCTGCCGCTGATAGGCTGTCCGGGAGGGCGGGCCCACGTGGGGGGGCTGGTCCCGGAATCGTGCGTCGGTCGGTGCGAGCGAGTGGGTCCGTGAGGGAGGAGGGGAGCCTCGCGGTCGGAGCCCCGACCTGTGCAGGTAAGAGGGTTTTGTATTAGGCGCCGACTGCGCAGGCCTGTCTTCCACCTCCGATTCCGGCTTGTGGCTAAGAGGCTTGGCGCCGGGCAGGAGCAGAGATTTAAAGCCCTTCAAGGGCTGCCGCTGATAGGCTGTCCGGGAGGGCGGGCCCACGTGGGGGGCTGGTCCCGGAATCGTGCGTCGGTCGGTGCGAGCGAGCGAGGTGGAAAGCCCCGCTCGCTCGCACAATGGAGAATGGGAGGAAATGGAGAATAGGAGGAAAGCCTTAGTAAATCAGGCCCTTAGTCAGGGCCCAAGATGTCTCAGAGGGGTCCAGTGGTAAGGCTTAACCTATAGTGTTTTACAGGTTATCAGCCTCAGCCAAAAGGCCAAGCAGGTATCATCCTCCCCTCACAGCTCAGACCTTATGATTGATCTTAACCAAAAAGAAACTGCGAAGCTTCTAACTCAAGATCAGTGAGAGCTTCATTAGACATTGAAAGAAACCTGCCCAGCATTTTTTAATAATGTTTTTCACTGGAGACTGAACAAAAGCTGCTAGTTTGGGGCTGAATGGATGCTCACAGTGTAAGAATCTTTCCTTTTTCACAGCTAATGTGGGTATGCCTCTGACTTCTGACGATACATTAATCAGTCCCGAGCTTTATGAACTGACACTATTTAGTCAGGAACATTTGATATTATTACAGCCCTGAGTATACGATATTTATACATTTGAAATAATCCAGTCCCTGAGTACATGTTTTATTATAATCCTGAATTAAGACTAGATACTATTTAGCGCTGATTTAGCTATGTCTCTGGCTCTTCCTCCTCCCAGTTCATGTACCCCTGTTTTATTGTAACTTTCGTTCACTTGTTCTCTTCGCCTATTGTTCATGTTGATGTTAATGTTTTTTTCACCATTGTTTCTTGTAAACCGATATGATATGATTGGTATCATGAATGTCGGTATAAAAAAGCCCTAAATAAATAAAATAAAAATAAAATATGTTGCCAGAAGATGTGGTTAGTGCAGTTAGTATAGCTGTGTTTAAAAAAGGATTGGATACGTTCTTGGAGGAGAAGTCCATTACCTGCTATTAATTAAGTTGACTTAGATAATAACCACCGCTATTACTAGCAATGGTAACATGGAATAGTCTTAGGGGTAGATTTTCAAAGGGTGTACCCCCTGAAAACCTACCCCAAACCCCCCCTGCGCGCGCCGAGCCTATTTTGCATAGGCTCGAAGGCACGCACATGCCCCGGGACGCGCGTAAGTCCCGGGGCTTGCATGGAGGGGCGTGTCGGGGGGCGTGCCGCGAGTGATGCGGCGTTTCGGGGGCGGGCCCGGGGGCGTGGCGCAGGCCCGGGGGTGTGGTCGAGGCCTCCGGACCAGCCCCTGGGTCAGGTGATGGCGCACCAGCAGCCTACTGGCACGCGCAGATTTACGCCTGCTTTCCGCAGGCATAAATCTTCCAACAAAGGTAGGGGGGGGGGGTTTAGATAGGGCCGGGGGGGTGGGTTAGGTAGGGGAATGGAGGGGAAGGTGCGGCCTTGGAGGGAACAGGCAGCGCGTACCGGGCTCGGTGCGCGCAGGTTGCACAAATGTGCACCCCCTTGTGCGCGCCGACCCCGGATTTTATAAGATACGTGCGGCTACGCATCTTTTGTTCGCGCCTGGTGCACAAACAAAAGTATGCGCGCGGAAATTTATAAAATCTACCCCCTCGTGTTTGCGTACTTGCCAGGTTCTTATGGCCACTGTTGGAAACAGGATGCTGGGCTTGATGGACCCTTGGTCTGACCCAGTATGGCATGTTCTTATGTTCATATCTGGCAAACTTAAGAACATAAGAACATAAGAAATTGCCATGCTGGGTCAGACCAAGGGTCCATCAAGCCCAGCATCCTGTTTCCAACACAGGCCAAAACCAGGCCACAAGAACCTGGCAATTACCCAAACACTAAGAAGATCCCATGCTACTGATGCAATTAATAGCAGTGGCTATTACCTAAGTATAATTGATTAATAGCCATTAATGGACTTCTCCAAGAATATTCCAAACCTTTTTTGAACCCAGCTACACTAACTGCACTAACCACATCCTCTGGCAACAAATTCCAGAGTTTTATTGTGCGTTGAGTGAAAAAGAATTTTCTCCGATTAGTCTTAAATGTGCTACTTGCTAACTTCATGGAATGCCCCCTAGTCCTTCTATTATTCGAAAGTGAAAATAATCGAGTCACATCTACTCGTTCAAGACCTCTCATGATCTTAAAGACCTCTATCATATCCCCCCTCAGCCGTCTCTTCTCCAAGCTGAACAGCCCTAATCTCTTCAGCCTTTCCTCATAGGGAAGTTGTTCCATCCCCTTTATCATTTTGGTTGCCCTTCTCTGTACATTTTCCATCGCAACTATATCTTTTTTGAGATGCGGCGACCAGAATTGTACACAGTATTCAAGGTGTGGTCTCACCATGGAGCGATATAGAGGCAGTATGGCATTTCCCGTTTTATTAACCATTCCCTTCCTAATAATTCCTAACATTCTATTTGCTTTTTTGACTGCTGCAACACACTGAGCTGACGATTTTAAAGTATTATCCACTATGATGCCTAGATCTTTTTCCTGGGTGGTAGCTCCTAATATGGAACCTAACATCATGTAACTACAGCAACGGTTATTTTTCCCTATATGCAACACCTTGCACTTGTCCACATTAAATTTCATCTGCCATTTGGATGCCCAATCTTCAAGTCTTGCAAGGTCCTCCTGCAATGTATCACAGTCTGCTTGTGATTTAACTACTCTGAATAATTTTGTATCATCTGCAAATTTGATAACCTCACTCGTCGTATTCCTTTCCAGATCATTTATATATATATTGAAAAGCACCGGTCCAAGTACAGATCCCTGAGGCACTCCACTATTTACCCTTTTCCACTGAGAAAATTGACCATTTAATCCTACTCTCTGTTTCCTGTCTTTTAACCAGCTTGTAATCCATGAAAGGACATCGCCTCCTATCCCATGACTTTTTAGTTTTCGTAGAAGCCTCTCATGAGGGACTTTGTCAAACGCCTTCTGAAAATCCAAATACACTATATCTACCGGTTCACCTTTATCCACATGTTTATTAACCCCTTCAAAAAATGAAGCAGATTTGTTAGGCAAGACTTCCCTTGGGTAAATCCATGTTGACTGTGTTCCATTAAACCATGTCTTTCTATATGCTCTAAGATTTTGATCTTGAGAATAGTTTCCACTATTTTTCCCGGCACTGAAGTCAGGCTCACTGGTCTATAGTTACCTGGATCACCCCTGGAGCCTTTTTTAAAAATTGGGGTTACATTGGCCACCCTCCAGTCTTCAGGTACAATGGATGATTTTAATGATAGGTTACAAATTTTAACTAATAGATCAGAAATTTCATTTTTGAGTTCCTTCAGGACCCTAGGATGCATACCATCCGGTCCAGGTGATTTGCTACTCCCTTTTCAGTTTCTCTCCCTCTGATCTCAAGCGGCTAGGGTTTCTCCCTGAGTGAGCAGTTAATAAGAATGAATAAATGAGGCTCTGTGTTTACCTGTTCTGGTGTTCAGGGTGAAGGTTTCGGTCAGCCCTTCCTCACCGGGCATTCTCAGTCTGACGCAGAGTGGGCTGGGTATATTGGCTCTATGGCAGTCCCCTACTGCCCCATTGTACACGCCATTCACATGGAGCACATCTCCATACACACGGGTACCCAGATATCCATTAGCAACTGTTGCCGAGAGACGGGGATCAGTGGGCAGGGTGCTGGCAGTGAAGACACTTGGGTCCTGATCAAACTCTGACATGGTTGTAACCTAAATTGTAATAAGGTTTAATATGAAATCCAATCACACTATATTATATAAAAGAAAACCAATGTGAGCAGAAACAACATATGACAAGCATACATATACAACAAGCACCCTTAATGACTGTCAGCATTTGCGTTGGTACAAAGTCCATGTGTGCTTTTTCCCCCGCAGTCTTTGCACAAGTACAAAGTACGTCAGACAATTGCAGACACTTTTTGTGCGGGGGAATTTTGCCTGAAACATATGCATGTAGATTTCAAAATGCCATCTTCGCACATCCTGTGTTATGGCCGCCAGCCACGGCCACCCGTGGCTGGCTCAACTCACGTCATTTCATGCTTGGTTCACTACCCCCGGTACTCTAGCGGCGGTGGCCAGTCGCTGCTGCCGCGTTCCTCCTGGCTCCTTGTGCTCCACGTGGCGGCTGGGACGCCGCTGACCAGCGTTCTGACCCTGGGCCTCCCTAGGTGCGCGCCCCATCTGCTCTCCCTTTAAAGGGCCAATGGCGGGAACTTCAGGCTCGTCCCCGGCTGATTACATCACAAGCCCGGGATATTTAAGCTTCATTTCCAGCCACCACTAACCGACTTGGCAACGAGTTCCTTGGTTCCTAATGGTACTAGTTCCTTTCCTACAGACCTGCTGTTCCTGCTCTTCGGATCTCTGTGCTTCTCTACCCGGGTTCCTGTCTCAGCGTTTCCCGCTCCTCAGGGCCTGGCACAGCGTTACTTCATCTGGGCTCTCTCTCTGCACTTCCCGCTTCTCGGGGCCTGGCTTAGCGCCTCTACATTTGAGCCCCTACTGCAGTGCCTTCTGCTCCTCGGGACTCCCACGGCACTTCTACATTGAGGATCTTGCTCCAGTGTTTCTCCTCATCAAGACCTGGCTCAGCACTGTAACCCTACCAGACTGTGTCTCGGTGTTGCCGCTCCTTGGGGCACTCCCCAGCGCTTCTACTACAGAAGATCCTCTCACCACATTGCCGTGTCTCGAGCTGTACCTCTGCGCTGCTACTCTCCTGGCACCTGATACAGCAGGTTCCCCGCTCTAGCCCCTATTCAGCATACCACAGTTCAAGTCTCCGCACCTGCACCTCCTCATCTCGAGGCCACTCCCACGTGGTCCTGCTCTACACTCTTCAGAGCTGCAGTGGCCTTGCACTGCTTGAGACTCTTTCTCCTCCTCCCTCCAAGAGTGCTCTTGTCTCAAACTGTGCCTAACCTCTCTGACACTCTCTGCACCCAATCGTCCACCCTCTCCGGGACCAGCCACACAGAGGTGGTCCTAAGTCCAGCCGGCCCCGGCACCCAAGGGCTCAACCTGCAGGGAACGAGGGCCGGTACAGGCGAAGTCCCAGCTTGCCTCTGTTCCCGGCCAGCCTCGCCTCCCGATGGTGGGGACCTGTGGGGCCCAACCCTTCAGGTAGCAACAAGCCCACCTCGGACCAAGGGTCCACAATTCCTAACATACTGTTCCCGCCTTGACTGAAACACATTCCCGGGAATGCCTCTTCTCAACGCAGCTAACAGGAGTGTTAAAATTACCATCTGTTTTCATAAAAATACTAACAAACTGAATTAGGACTTTATCCTGCTGGTCCATGCTCCCAGCTGCCTTCTATAAAATAGAAATTGTCGCCCTGAAAATCGAGCAGAGCCAATGGACAGGAGACAAATTTTGGTCTTCTGTGCTAGACACTGCTGTAAAACAGGATGCTTAGGGGTGCATTTTCAATAAAGCCCACACAAACCTAACACAATGTAAGTACAGATTTTGTGTTTCAAACTAGCATGTTTAGCGAATAAAAATTATACCCATAATTTAAATTCTGTCAAATAAAGGCAGGTGTGCCAAGTTTCCTGCTTCACGAGTCCATCTCCTGCTGTACTATACAGGACAGGGAAACTTCTGCCAAGCATAAAAGACTTGGACAGTGGATGGGCGACAAACCAATTACTCTGAGCTGCCTCATCTTGTCCCACAACATGGGCCACCAGGAGAGCATGTACAGTGCTTCCAATCCCCGCAGCATCCCTCCTCTTTCTAATTATATGCTTTCTGCGCAGGGGTAAAGGGAGGCTGCAGGGACTGGCACATGCACTGAGACCCTGCAGACCATACTGCTACTGTCTGGAAAGAGACAGAGTTTACTGTAGTAGAATGGAATATGGAGGGGAAGGCAGCAATGTGAATGAGGCATCGTAGCAGCAGCAACAGCAGGTTGAAATATTGAAGGAGAGAGGAGAAGAGAAATGATGGAGTGGGGAAGGAGAAGAGAAATGAGAGCAGGTGTGAAGGAAGAGAGATGAAAGATAGAAATGGTATAGAAGAAGAAAAATAAGGGAAGGTGAGCTATGAGGAGAGAGTGAGCAAGGAGAATGAGAAAGGATACAGATTAGGAAAAAAGGTTTGGGAAGACGAACAGAAAGGAGGAAAGATGTGGAGGGCAGATGGATTCAGAAAGGGAGAAAAGAAATGAGGGAGGAGGTGGAGGAAGAGATGGGAAAATGATAGGGAAGGAAAGATCAAGGAGGGAAAGAAGGAGCATGGTGCAACGAGGACGTGGAAGGTGGGGGAGAAAGAAAGAGGAAGAGAAGGATGAGGATCAGAGGAAGAAGAGTGTGGAGGCTGCGCTTCTCTCTTCAATTTAAAGGGCCCGTGGCCGGATATGCCCCGGGCCCCACCTTGAACTCCTCCCAGGGCGTCTCCTCGTTCAACCCTATAAGAAGGATCTGTCTTCAGTTCTTCCTTGCCTTGGCAAGGGGCTAGTCCTCCTTAGGACTCCTTGCTTCTGCTCCTGCCTGGCATCTCTCTGCCTTCGTGGGATCCCTCATCGTCTTGCTCCTGTTCTCTGCTGATGTTCTTATGTTTATGTTCCTTCCGTTCCCGGTGTCTCCAGATGTTCCAGATATCCATGTCTCCAAGTTCCTGATGTTCTTCTTGTTAGCAGCCCGCACCTCTGGAGGTTCCTTGCTTTTAAAGTTCCGAGTATCCTGTTCTGACCTCTGAGGGTCTTGGGGCTGCTTCCTCCAAGTTCCGTGTCTGATGTCCAGAGCTTGCTCAGCTCCTCTCGTGGTCCGCGACCAGCCGACTGGCTGCGTAGGGGACAGTGTGGTCCACGACCAGCCCGGCTGGGCTGTGTAGGGTGCCTGAGGGACCTTGCTCGTCTGCGTCTGAGTCTCCACGCTCCAAGTTCCTCGACCGAGTCTCCATGCTCCAAGTTCCTCGTCTGATGTCCAGTGCCCGTGGCCTTTGTCCACCTCTGCCTCCTGTCCAGCCTGTCGCCTCTGCTGTTACTCAGCGGCAGGTATGAAAAGGCTTGGAATGGTCGGACGACTACTCAGAGACCAACCTTGCGTGGTTGGCCTCACGGAGGTCGTGCAGGTTGGCGGGGTCTGGGCTTCCGGTTCCGCCCAGATGAGGTTCTGTCTTACCTGCCTCAGCGCTTCCTCGGAGCTCCTCTCCCGGTTCCTGAAGTCCAAGGGCACACTCCACTCGTCCCAGAGCAACAGGTTACCAAGGCCTTTGAGTGCAACAGATGGTCAACGCCTGTGTGTGCAACAATCAGCTGAGATGGAGGTACCTGAAGTGAACAGTGTAAAACAATGATGGTTTCAGAATCTCTGCTCTGTCGAATGGTCATAAAAATGGAAAACCTGCAAACTATTGCCAGGTGAAAAAAACAAAAGACCTATGATGGCAGTAAATCAATTATTTACCAGCACTTCTTTTTTTATTCTTTTATAGTGCATATAAAAAGACATATTTAAATCGTAGTCCAATGTTGCATACAAAAGGTAATTATTCAGGCACCAAAATGCCCTCTGGTTAAGTTATTTAACAGCACAAGGCAAAGTCTTCTGAGGTAAAAATATCACTTTCTATAACATATATATTGTATCTACATGCACTGCTGTGGTGCCAACCAAACCCTTGCAAAAAAGGCACCTGAACCCAAATGGCAGTTTTTTCCAACCCTCTCCTGGAGGCACACCTAAACAGTCAGGTTTTCAGAATATCCATAATGAATATGCAAGAGATAGATTTGCATACATTGGAGACTAAGGATATGAAAACCTCTCTCATGCATATTCATTGTGGCAAGCCTGGAAACCCAACTAGCTAGGTGTGCCTCCAGGGGAAGGTTGGAAACACTGCCATATGGCATTAAGCCTATTGTGTGTTGGATGCAGGCTTGGCTTCAGAAAGCCATGAATAAACAATTGCAATATAGTAAAGCTCCAACATCAAAACAGCACAATCTACCAGCACTCAAACAGTAACAACCCTACCAATGAAAAGGCAACACTTCAAATATTACACCAGGACATAAAACACCAGAATAAGCCAAGCTGCCATAGATCCCTACAAAGGAACTTCACACTAACAGAACACCTCACTTTAGTCACACATGCAGAACACAGATAGACCCTCACTAAATATTAAATAGAGTCCGTAAAATAGAAATGTGCAGACAAAAATTGAACTGGAAACTGGAACAAGCAAGACTCTGTATGCAGTGCAACAATGGAAAAACAGAAACATCTTCATGCCTCATAAAAACATCAAACAAAAAATGTTATGGGCGCTCAGTTTAGTGGACCCTTGGGCCAACCTGCAGGAGACTGGGAAAGGTGGTCAATGTCTCTAATATGTGGCAGGCCGGGAGGCAGATGTTCAGGCAGGACATAGAGGTGCTCTTCACCCTGGAAGCTGGTACTCCCCCGGGAGGAGCCCGTAGGAGCCCAACCGCTGGGACTTAGGCGGCTTCACCCTTGGAAGCCGAAGCCCCCCCCCCCGGGAGGAGCCCCTAGGAGCCCGGCCGCTGGGACTTAGGTGAGTTGATGATCAGGACTGGGAACTGGAACCAGACTAGGACAGTAGAAAGTACTGTAACAGGGCTCGGGTACTGGAACCAGGCAGGAACTGTAGCAGGCAAGCAGGAACCAAGCAGGTACTGTAGCAGGCAAGCAGGAACGGGGCGAGTAGCAAAGCAGTTCACTCTGGGGCACGACGCAACAAGGAACCAGGAGGTAAACCCGTTGCAAGGCAAAGACTGAGTGTCCGCGGCCGGCTTATCAAGGCCGTGGCGTCTGACGTCAGGAGCTGGGCGGAGTCACTGCTGGCGGGAAATGCCCTAGAAAAGCATCCAAGTGGCGCGCGCGCGCCTAGAAGCAGGGCGTCCATGGGAAGCTTCCCGGCAGTGCGGCCCCCGTGGGGACGCCACCAAACAGGGCACAAACCAGGCCTCCAGAAGTGGGAGTAGGTCCAGGAGCACGAAGGTAAGGGTCTGGTTGAGGCACTCGCGGCCAGAACCGCAACAGTACCTCCCCTCTTATGCCCCCTCTTAACCGGTCCGGGTTTACTTGGGTGGTCCAGATGGAACTGCCGAAATAAGTCCTTGTCGAGTTTGTTACGGGCCAGTTCCCAAGAATTATCCTCGGGTCCACAACCCTCCCAGGCAAGCAAGTACTCCCAGCGGCATTGATGGAACTGGACATCCAAGACCTCACGTACTTGATACGTAACCTCGTCCGGTACTGAAGGGTCCGATGGTTCAGGAGCCCGGGAGTGGTATCTGGATAAAACAAGAGGCTTCAGCAACGACACATGGAACACGTTATGTATACGCATGGAGGAGGGTAGGCGTAATCGGTATGAGACTGCTCCTACTCGTTCGGCAACTCGAAAGGGCCCACGGAATCTCGGAGCTAGTCTTCGAGACGGAATACGTAGCTGTAGATTTTTGGTATTAAGCCAGACGCGATCTCCTGGGAGGAAGATGGGCGCTGGCTGACGATGTCTATCCGCCCATTTCTTGGCGAACTGGGCGGCTTTACCAATCTTTCCCTGGATAGAAGTCCATAAGGAAAGAAGCTGGCGGGCTGAAAGTTGCACTGCCGGGAGTGCACTGGGTTCAGGTGAAGGCAAGGGCGGTCGAAGTTGCTTCCCATAGACGACGAGGAAAGGCGAACTTCCAGTAGCAGCATGCGTGTGATTATTACACGAGAACTCCGCCCATGGGAGTAGCTTGGCCCAATTATCTTGTCGTTCATTCACGAACGAACGGAGAAAGGTCTTCAAGGTTTGGTTAGTCCGTTCCGTTTGCCCATTACTCTGGGGATGGAATGCAGATGAAAGACTAAGTTGCACATTGAAGCGTTGCAAAGTGCTTTCCAATAGCGAGCAGTAAACTGTGGTCCTCGATCGGAGACTATATCCTGCGGGAGACCGTGAAGTCTGAAGGTATCCTGAGCGAAGAGGTTAGCCAGGTCAGGTGCAGAAGGCAACTTTGGCAAGGGGACAAAGTGCGCCATCTTGGAGAATCGGTCTACGGTCACCCAAATGACCCAATTACCTCCTGAGATGGGAAGGTCCACGACACAGTCGATGGAGATTTTATTTATTTATTTAAAGCTTTTTATATACCGGCATTCGTAGGACACATCATGAGATGTGTGTGTCCAAGGCTCCACCGGGATGGACAATGGTTGCAACAGGCCACTGGGCCTCCCGATAAGCGGCTTTTGAACGGCGCAGGTAGGGCAAGAGCCCACAAAAGCTTGGACGTCCTGTCTCACCATCGGCCACCAGTAGAATCTGTTCAACAAGTCTAAGGTCCCTTTACAGCCAGCATGGCCCCCAGTGAGGGAGTCATGGACCCAAGTGAGAACTGCTCTTTGGGAGCGACGTGGAACGACGGTCTTCCCTTGGGAGGACACCAAGGTTGCTGCAAGGCTCACTTTCACAGTATCCAAAATATACTGAGGAGTGTCAGGAGTCTCTTCGACCTCAGAGGAGCGCGAAAGCATGTCGGCTCGAACATTCTTAGAGCCGGGTCAATAGCTTAAGGTAAAATCGAACCGATCAAAAAACAGCGACCACCGGGCTTGTCTTGGGTTCAAGCATTGGGCTTGTTTTAAGAATGCTAAGTTTTTGTGATCGGTGTAAATCGTAACCGGATGGTTGGCTCCCTCCAACCACTGTCTCCATTCCTCCAGGGCAAGTTTCACAGCTAGCAACTCTTTATCACCAACACAGTAGTTGCTCTCTGCCGGGGAGAATTTCTTCGAGAAATATGAACAGGGTAACAATTGTCCAGAATCAGAGTACTGGCTCAGCACGGCCCCCACGGCCACATTGGAGGCATCGACTTCCACCACAAAGGGCCGGCTGCGATCCGGATTACAAAGGCAAGTGTAACAAGAACGCTTCCTTAAGGGCCTCGAAGGCTTGGCAGGCGGAAACAGGCCAATCCAGCACATTGGCCCCCTTTCGGGTGAGGGCAGTCAACGGGGCCACAATACGGGAATAGTTAGGAATAAAGTGATGATAGAAATTGGAAAAACCAAGGAAGCGTTGCAACGCTTTAAGGCCCTTCGGCCGGGGCCAATTCTTAATTGCCGCCACTTTCTCAGGATCCATTTGAAAGCCTGTTGCAGAGATTATGTAGCCCAGGAACGGCAGGGACGTCTTCTCAAAACTACATTTTTCCAGTTTCGCGTACAGACCATGCTCCCTAAGTATTTAGAGCATTTGACGGACATGCTGACGGTGTGAAGGCAGGTCCTGGGAGTAGACTAGCACATCGTCGAGGTAAACGATTACGCAGGTACTCAGAAGGTCCCGTAACACCTCATTCATAAGGTGCTGGAACACCGCCGGAGCATTACATAAGCCGAAAGGCATCACAAGATACTCGTAATGCCCGTCTCTGGTATTAAAAGCGGTTTTCCACTCGTCTCCGGGACGAATTCTGACTAAGTTGTAAGCACCTCGTAAGTCCAACTTTGTGAAAATCTTCACGCCCTGGATCCTATCGAGGAGCTCCGGGATTAACGGGAGCGGGTAACGGTCTCGCTTAGTAATGGAATTTAGGCCTCGATATTCTATACACTGTCTCAGCAAGCCGTCCTTCTTGCTGACAAAGAAGAAGCCTGCCCCTGCAGGCGACTTGGACGGGCGAATGAACCCCTTGGTCAAATTCTCTGAAATATACTCTGACATGGCCCGGGTTTCCGGTAATGATAAGGGATACACCCTTCCTCGAGGGGGCATGGTACCAGGTAACAAGTCTATAGTTCAATCAATCGGACGATGCTGCGGAAGGATCTCCGCCTTGGTCTTGGAAAATACGTTCGTAAAGTCCTCATAAGGTGCAGGAGGACCTAGGGCAGAGTGCATCAACAGAAGTGCGGGAGTCCTAGGCACTTTCATACAGTTAGCTAGGCAGAAAGGGCTCCACTTGACAACCTGTAGAGTATCCCACTGAATCGTGGGCGAGTGCTTCTGTAACTACGGCAACCCTAGCACCACAGGGTGGACAGCCTTACCCAATACTAGGAAGGCTATCTCCTCCGAATGGATCGCCCCGGTGCGGACAGTAATGGGTGCCGTGGACATCAGGACAGGTCCTGGAAGGAGCGTCCCCTGGATAGAGGTAATTCGTAATGGGACCTCCCGTCTATGCATAGGGATTTGCAACTGGGAGACTAAGTCCTGCAGGATGAAATTACCTCCGGCTCCAGAATCCAGGAAAGCCATCGTCTCAATGGACCCTCCAGGGTATTCCAGGGTAACAGGCATGGTACATTGAGGAGCTGTAGCACAGCCTAGGAGGAGCTCCTCCCGACCTCCTAGGCTTTGGCGTTTTCCGCATGCTCCTGGCAGCGTGCCAAGAAGTGGCCCTTCTGACCACAATACAAACACATCTTCAACGAACGGCGACGTTGCCTCTCTTCAGCAGAGAGCGGGGCCCATCCCAGCTGCATGGGTTCGCAGGTGGGAGCATCTGGACGAGAAGTCTTAGGAGAAGACACAGGTCTCGCCGGCCCAACAGCAGGACTGTGGCGAGAGGAGCGCTGCTCCTTGGCCCGTTGTTGTAGGCGGCAGTCAATGCGAGCAGCCATCTCTATTACGGCATTGAGGTCCTCCGGCAGATCTCGAGCAGCAATCTCATCCTTTATACGTCCAGAGAGGCCCTCCAAGAAGATGGCCTTAATACTACCATCCTGCCAACCTACTTCTTGGGCTAAAGTCTGAAACTCCATAGCATAATCTGCCAAGGAGCGAGCCCCCTGACGGAGTTGCAGCAGATCAGATGTAACCGTGGCTACTCGGGCAGGCTCATCAAAGGCCTGTCGGAAGTTCGAGATGAACTGTTGTAAGTTCGTTAGCGAAGGATCATTGTTTTCCCAAAGGGGAGAAGCCCATATTAAGGCTTTCCCATCAAGCAGGGACAGGATATACGCCACGTTCACCGCATCCGAGGGAACTGCCGAGGCAACAGAGAGAACCGTACAAAACATTGGTTCAGAAAGCCACGGCAGGTCCTTAAATCTCCAGCATAGCGGGAGGGGGCCGGTAGCTGAGTCACAGAAGAGCTGTGTCCCTCGGGGACACTGCCAGCAGGAGGCAAGGACTCCAAGCGAGAGGATAGCCGTTCCACTGTGGCTGCCAGAATATCAATGCAGCTCTTGTGCTATAGCATCTGCCGGGCCATCCTGGGCAGATCCGAGGGAGCGGGCACATCCGCCAAGTCCATGGCCTTGCAATCTGTTATGGGCACTCAGTTTAGTGGACCCTTGGGCCGACCTGCAGGAGACTGGGAAAGGTGGTCAATGTCTCTAGTATGTGGCAGGCCGGGAGGCAGATATTCAGGCAGGACCTAGAGGTGCTCTTCACCCTGAAAGCTGGTACTCCCCCGGGGGGAGCCCGTAGGAGCCCAACCGCTGGGACTTAGGCGGCTTCACCCTTGGAAGCCGAAGCCCCCCCGGAAGGAGCCCGGCCGCTGGGATTTAGGCGAGTTGATGATCAGGACTGGGAACTGGAACCAGACTAGGACAGTAGAAAGTACTGTAACAGGGCTCGGGTTCTGGAACCAGGCAGGAACTGTAGCAGAAATCGGGTACTGGAACCAGGCAGGAACTGTAGCAGGCAAGCAGGAACCAAGCAGGTACTGTAGCAGGCAAGCAGGAACGGAGCGAGTAGCAAAGCAGCTCACTCCGGGGCACGACACAACAGGGAACCGGGAAGTAAACCCGTTGCAAGGCAAAGACTAAGTGTCCGCGGCTGGCTTATCAAGGCCGCGGCGTCTGACGTCAGGAACTGGGCGGAGTCACTGCTGGCGGGAAACACCCTAGAAAAGCTTCCCGGCGGTGCGGCCCCCGCGGGGACGCCACCGAACAGGACGCAAACCAGGCCTCCAGAAGCGGGAGTAGGTCCAGGAGCACGGAGGTAAGGGTCTGGTTGCGGCACTCGCGGCCAGAACCGCAACAAAAAATACATTTAAAATAAAAACAAAGTAAAAACATACTAAAAAAAAAAAATATATATATATATATATATTTCAACACACCTGACAAATGGAAAATTCAATAATGAAACTCATAAAAAAAAATGTTTAAAAATTCTCAAAACTCAGTATCATATTTCGAAAGAACAGACATCAAATAACACCCAAAAATTAAAACTAATAAGAATAATAGAAATTATTCTCTCTCATACCTGGGAACTTTTTTTTTCTAGTCACCCTGAGATTGTTGTGGATTAGTTAGGGAGAGGAGAAAGGGTCCACAAACTTTGCCCTCGCTTTCATTCATATACACACACAAACACACTTGTCTCCCCCTCCAGAACGCACAAGTTATGACAATCTTCACCTTCAGCTCACGCAGCCTTCTCTTTCCTTTCAGGGCATGAGGCAACGCTGCCCCTATTCTCATTTGTCCAGCCCTCCTTCCCTCTCACTCACTCATCCAGCCCTTTCTCTTCCCTTCCCCTCTCACTCTTCCCTTCCCCTCATTCACAACCTCCTCCCTTCCCTTCCACTTACTCAGTTCAACTCCCCTCCTTTCTCAATAAGGAGGAGGAGAAGCAAGAGGAGCTGAGGGAGTGAGGGAGATAGGAAGGGAAGGGAATGGAAAGGGAGAGGAGGTCACTCCCACTCCTCCTTCTTTCCCTTTCACTGCCTACCTTCCTTTGCCTCTTCTAGCCTTCCGGGCATGCAGGCTGTTTGGCATCATCACAGTTTTTCTTCAGCCTGCAGAGATGGGAACCCCACAGGTATATTATGACTGCTTTGCTGTAATTAATGTGTGAGAGGAGGGGGGGTCACAACATGAAACCCCCTCCTGACCTGTGTGTCTCACATATAATGCATGAGACTTGGCATGTCTGGAACTGTATATGGTATTATAAATGAGGTCTCACCAGGGACAGACAGGGGCAATAACACCTTTTTTCTGCTGACCATCCCTCTGCTTAGGCACTCAAGCATCTTTATGGCATTTGCCATCACTTTATCTACCTATATTGAATCAATCCACCCCAGACCCCGCTCTTCTTTCTTGCATAGAAGAATTTCACTATATCACGCCCTTTAGTTTTTGCCTGGTGAAAGGTAAAGGCCAATTATCTAGTCATTCTAGGGGGAGGGACCAGAATAGTACTAGTAAGAATTTAACCAGGCATGCCACTCAGTCTGCCCGGTATGGTCGAACAATTCCCCCCCTTCCCAATAACCACATCGATTTACATCCAGATAAGCCTTTTTCCATTTCTTTATTCAGTGGATAAGTTCATGGAGGAGAAATCCATAAACTGCTATTAATCAATAGGGAATAGCCATTGCTTGTTGCCAGCATTGTTGCAATTGGCAGTCCACATGCTGCTCCCATGGACTGCCGCTCTCACCTCCGCCCTGGCCCGACAAAACTGACCAGCACACGCCGTGAGACACCTCGGACTCTGCTGACGTGGTGTTACAAATCTGTTCCTCCAGAGAGGAGGAGTTAGCAATCTGTTGTAAATCTGCTTTCCAGAGGGGTGGAGTTAGCAATCTGTTGTAAACCACCCCGCCAAAGGGGAGGAGTAGCAATCTGTTCAATGCTGCTCCCCCAAGGGGAGGAGCTAGCAGTTTGTAATACTCCATAGGCGGAGTTAATGATCTGTTGTGGGTTAGCTCCCAGAGAGTGGCAGTGTAAGGAATAAACACTTAATGTAAATTGGTGAATCCTTGGGCCGATGGCAGATGACAGCGCCCCCAGGAGAATATCCTGAGAGGGACCACCGGCTAGGCTGGAGTATGGAGACAAGCACAGATAGTTCTTTATTAGACAGGAAGTAGAACCAGAGGTGGCAGTAGTGAGCTGATGTGCCCGGCAGGGCTGAAGTCCCTCAGATACTGGAATTGCGATCTCTGGGTTGCTGAGCTGTAGAGAGAGACTATAGGTAGTGAGTAGACAGGGTATGCAGGATACATAACCAGTAGTAGATAATACACTCACAATTGTAGATAACTGTAATGGCTTCTATGCAACAGAGAGTTTTCAGTATATTCTGGAACAGGAGCCGTAGGCGAGTACTGGTTCCTATATGCAGTCTGGAATGAGAACTCACAATATCTGTGTATGAGATGACTTCTGGAATAGAAGAGAGTTTTTGGAGGGTTTTAGAAACATAGGCCCTCGTGGAGCGAGTACCAGTTCCTATCTGCAATCTGTAATAGTAATTCACAAGGTATAGGTATGTGATAACTTTTGAAATAGAAGAGAGTCTGTGAAGGGTTTAGGAACATGGGCCCTCGTGGAGCGAGTACCGGTTCCTATCTGCAATAATGACTCACGATCTCTGTACCTGCGATAACGTCTTAGACAGAAGGGAGTCTTTGGAGATTAGGAACCGGTACTTGCTCCACGAGGGCCTATCTGAAATAGAACTCACAGTGTTCACGTCTGCGATCGCTTCCAGGCAGTAAGGAATCTTATTTATTTATTTATTTCAGTGCTTTTATATACCGAGGTATAGCAGTTAGCCTTCACCCCGGTTTACATGAATGCTCTTCTGAGCATTCATGGACGTAGGCCCTCGAGGAGTGAGTACCGGATCCCATCTTTAGCAATCTGAAATCAAGAAGAGAGAGCGGGGCCCCCGAGGAATGGGTACCCCTTGGAAGTTTGTGGAGGCAGAGCAGCAGAGAAAGAATTCCCCTTGCTAACTCGATTTGCAGTTGCAAGCAAAGACCTTTTAAGTTGGAAGCGGATGACGTCACTACGGGGGGCGGCCCCAAGGTTTGCGCCTTTGCCAGTACAAACTCTGGAGCGCGCGTGCGCCCTTACGTCATCAGGAACATGGCGGATCCGCAGTGTCAGGCCAGCCCGGTAGAGAGGGTGGAGCAAGGGCGAGAACAGGCACGAACGCAACACATGGTGGACACCGCCGCCGCTCTTGTTTCTCCCCTGCCTCTGGGCCAGCTGCTCCTTCATGACAGGAAGCCACTGGCGACAGCAGACACCATCACTCCTGTTCCTTGACCCGCTTCATAGATGCGCGCTTGTGAAATACAATGATTTAAAGGGACCACAGTGGGAAAAGCCAATGGCCCTTGAGAACGACATGAGTCCTGAGCTATACTAGGCCCTTGCTTGCCTTCAGTCCTTGCCTCTGCAATACGTCCCCCTATGTCCTAGTAGATTGAGTTGCCATCCAGCGTCCTTCGTCTTCAGTTCCGTCATCCTTCATCTTGTGTATTCAGTCTTCAGCTCCGGCAGTCTTCGTCCTTGTCTTCAGCTCCAGTGGCCTTCAAATTCAGCTCCAGTCTCTGTGGTCCTTGTCTTACTCATCAGTCCTTGTGGTTGCCGCTTCAGTTCTTCTTGAAAAGAAGTTGACCATGGAGGCAAAAACTCACAATAAAAACTTTTTAAAATATATCTGAAGCAGAAAGCCTGAGAAGGAGTCGATTGGACTGTTGGATGATCAAGGGGTTAAAGGGGCACTTAGAGAAGATAAGGCCATCGTGGAAAGATTAAATGATTTCTTTGCTTCAGTGTTTACTGAACAGGATGTTGGAGAGATACCCATTCTGGAGAAGGTTTTCATGGGTGCTGATTCAGATCAACTGATCCACATCACGGTGAACCTGGAAGATGTGGTAGGCCAGATTGACAAACTGAAGAGTAGTAAATCAGGAACATAGAAACATAGAAGACCAAAAGGCCCATCCAGTCTGCCCAGCAAGCTTTTACACTTATTTTCTCATACTTATCTGTTACTCCGACCGCTGAGTTCAGGGCCCTTATTGGTATCTTTTTTATTCTAATTTTCTTCCACCCCAGCCATTGATGCAGAGAGCAGTGTTGGAGCTGCATCAACGTGAAGTATGTGAAGTATGCAACCACCTTCAATTTTATCAACGTGGACAGTCCTTAATCAAAAAAGGACTGTACACATTGTTAAAATTGAAGGTGGTTGCATACTTCATATGAAAAGATTACGTTACTTTTTGGATACAGATCAAGCGGGTGAAGCTGAAGAATTGATGGCGGCCTCCAATATTAGTAAAGAGATCACAGTGCACTTTGAACATTGTACGGTAACGGAGAAATGGGTGTTCCCGGTGTTTGAATGACTTTGTGATTTGAAAACGTTACAACTTTAAAGCAATGAACATAATTGATGTGGAAATGTAGTTCATAGCGTCAAGTAAGAGGACATATTGAAACAATTAATCAGAGGATTATTCAAGCAAGGGTTTCGTGTTCTGTGTAAAAAGTGTTACTTGATTGGTCAGAGTCAAGATGGCGCCGTAAGGAGAGGTCGGTGCAAGACGGCTCTCTGATATATATTTATTGCCTTGATACTTCCATGCCGCATACCAAAAAGAAAGGCACGTATTCGCCTGGAATCCGCTGCACCAGCCCTATCTGCGCCTTTCCAGACAACAATCGAGGGCTTCTTTTCACCGACTCATGTATCGACGTCGGAGGGGAAGTCCGCTGAGCTGCCGAGTAGAGAACATACCTCAGTGACTCTGGACGCGCAAACATCGTTGAGCCCCGGCACTCCTGAGACTCCTCCCCCACCGATCCGCACTAACTATCCGACACAAGGGTGGCCTCCAAGCCAGGAAAGGGCTGTAGGAGGTTTAACGGCAGCGGCGGTTGTTGGAGGTTTGATTGCAGAGGTGTCTGGCAGAAACGCGGAGGACCCAGAGAACGTTACAACGGAGGAGCGTGCCAAAATGGAGGGTTTGGCCTCTCTGGGAGCGTGTGCCGTGAATACTATCCAAAAGCGGGGGATGGACTCGACAAACGAATCTGAAAAGATCATCAAGGTTTGTCGTGAGAGCGGGGTAAGCATTAACCTGGGAACTAAATTAACTAAGCCTCAAGAAATTACCCTTGAAGCTGTGTGGAATGCTCTGATGATATTAGATAAATCGATACCGTCTCTTACTTTGGTAATCATGGATTCACAAAAAAGCATACAACAATTAGAACCATTTGTAACTCAGCATGGAGTGAAAATACAAGAATTGGATTTAAAGATTACATCAGTACAAGAAGTACAGACAAAATTGATCCAGAGTCAGCTTATTACTTCTAAAAAAATTGAAAATATGGAAAATGCCCAAAGATATCTAAATCTAAGGGTATTGAACTTTCCTCATGTAAAAATGATTTCTTTGAAAGATCAATTTAAAAAACATATTATGGAGATACTTCAAATTCCACAAGAGGCTGTTCCGCCAATTTCTAATAAATATTATCTGTCTAAGAATATGGAGGAGCATGTTCCAGCAGCTAATTTACCTCAAAGAAACGAATTAGAGCTTACAGCATTTCTGGAAACCTAATTAGAGGAACAAATAGACTCCTCCAAGAACTTATCCAATCCTTTTTTAAACACCGCTATACTAACTGCACTAACCACATCCTCTGGCAACAAATTCCAGAGTTTAATTGTGCATTGAGTGAAAAAGAAATTTCTCCAATTAGTTTTAAATGTGCCACATGCTAACTTCATGGAGTGCCCCCTAGTCTTTCTACTATCCGAAAGAGTAAATAACCGATTCACATCTACCCGTTCTAGACCTCTCATAATTTTAAATATCTCTATCATATCCCCCCTCAGCGTCTCTTCTCCAAGCTGAAAAGTCCTAACTCTTTAGTCTTTCCTCATAGGGGAGCTGTTCCATTCCCCTTATCATTTTCGTAGCCCTTCTCTGTACCTTCTCCATTGCAATTATATCTTTTTTGAGAAGCGGCGACCAGAACTGTACACAGTATTCAAGGTGCGGTCTCACCATGGAGCGATACAGAGGCATTATGACATTTTCCGTTTTATTCACCATTCCCTTTCTAATAATTCCCAACATTCTGTTTGCTTTTTAGACTGCCGCAGCACACTGAACCAACGATTTCAATGTGTTATCCACTATGACGCCTAAATCTCTTTCTTGGGTTGTAGCACCTAATATGGAACCCAACATTGTGTAATTATAGCATGGGTTATTTTTCCCTATATGCATCACCTTGCACTTATCCACATTAAATTTCATCTGCCATTTGGATGCCCAATTTTCCAGTCTCACAAGGTCTTCCTGCAATTTATCACAATCTGCTTGTGATTTAACTACTCTGAACAATTTTGTGTCATCTGCAAATTTGATTATCTCACTCGTATTTCTTTCCAGATCATTTATAAATATATTGAAAAGTAAGGGTCCCAATACAGATCCCTGAGGCACTCCACTGTCCACTCCCTTCCACTGAGAAAATTGTCCATTTAATCCTACTCTCTGTTTCCTGTCTTTTAGCCAGTTTGCAATCCACGAAAGGACATCGCCACCTATCCCATGACTTTTTACTTTTCCTAGAAGCCTCTCATGAGGAACTTTGTCAAACGCCTTCTGAAAATCCAAGTATACTACATCTACCGGTTCACCTTTATCCACGTGTTTATTAACTCCTTCAAAAAAGTAAAGCAGATTTGAGAGGCAAGACTTGCCCTGGGTAAAGCCATGCTAACTTTGTTCCATTAAACCATGTCTTTCTATATGTTCTGTGATTTTGATGTTTAGAACAATTTCCACTATTTTTCCTGGCACTGAAGTCAGGCTAATCGGTCTGTAGTTTCCCGGATCGCCCCTGGAGCCCTTTTTAAATATTGGGGCTACATTTGCTATCCTCCAGTCTTCAGGTACAATGGATGATTTTAATGATAGGTTACAAATTTTTACTAATAGGTCTGAAATTTCATTTTTTAGTTCCTTCAGAACTCTGGGGTGTATACCATCCGGTCCAGGTGATTTACTACTCTTCAGTTTGTCAATCAGGTCTACCACATCTTCTAGGTTCACTGTGATTTGATTCAGTCCATCTGAATCATTACCCATCTTCTCCATTACGGGTTCCTCCCCAACATCCTCTTCAGTAAACACCGAAGCAAAGAAATCATTTAATTTTTCCGCGATGGCCTTGTCTTCTCTAAGTGCCCTTTTAACCCCTCGCTCATCTAACGGTCCAACTGACTCCCTCACAGGCTTTCTGCTTCGGATATATTTTAAAAAGTTTTTACTGTGAGTTTTTGCCTCTACAGCCAACTTCTTTTCAAATTCTCTCTTAGCCTGTCTTATCAATGTCTTACATTTAACTTGCCAGCGTTTATGCTTTATCCTATTTTCTTCTGTTTGATCCTTCTTCCAATTTTTGAATGAAGATCTTTTGGCTAAAATAGCTTCTTTCACCTCCCCTTTTAACCATGCCGGTAATCGTTTTGTCTTCTTGCCACCTTTCTTAATGTGTGGAATACATCTAGACTGTGCTTCTAGAATGGTATTTTTTAACAATGACCACGCCTCTTGGACATTTTTTACTTTTGTAGCTGCTCCTTTCAGTTTTTTTCTAACAATTTTTCTCATTTTATCAAAGTTTCCCTTTAGAAAGTTTAGCACGATAGCCTTGGATTTGCACACTGTTCCTCTTCCAGTCATTAAATCAAATGTGATCATATTATGATCACTATTGCCAAGCGGCCCCACCACCGTTACCTCTCTCACCAAGTCCTGTGCTCCACTGAGAATTAGATCTAAAATTGCTCCCTCTCTCGTCGGTTCCTGAACCAATTGCTCCATAAAGCTATCATTTATTCCATCCAGGAACGTTATCTCTCTAGCGTCTCCCGATACATTTACCCAGTCAATATTAGGGTAATTGAAGTCTCCCATTATTACCGCACTACCAATTTGGTTAACTTCCCTAATTTCTCTTAGCATTTCACTGTCCGTCTCACCATCTTGACCAGGTGGACGGTAGTATACCCCTATCACTATAGTCTTCCCTGACACACAAGGGATTTCTACCCATAAAGATTCAATTTTGTATTAGTCTCATGCAGGATGTTTATCCTGTTGGACTCTATGCCATCCCGGACATAAAGCTCCACACCGCCTCCCGGGTGCTCCTCTCTGTCACTGCGATATAATTTGTAACCCGGTATAGGATTGTCCCATTGGTTATCCTCTTTCCACCATGTCTCTGAGATGCCAATTAAGTCTATGTCATCATTGATGATGTTATAGTGGTAACATGAGTAACAAACGGTGCTAGTAGTGGCAGTAATCCGTATTAAACAGTGCTAGAAATGGCAGTAAACAGTATTGATAGAGGAATGGACAGCATAATTAAAATAGAGTAGCAATAATTTGCATTAGAGTAACAGAAATTAATATTAGATAAGGAATATACAGCATGAGTAAGAATAGAACAATAATTAAATTTGGAATAACAATAATTAACATTAGATATATGTTGTATCACAGTTAGAAATGAGACCTTAAATATATGTGGAATCAAAGACAGTGAAGAGAGACTTGTGTTGGATGGATCGTGACGGAGAGGAAGATGTGTTGAGGGGAGCTTGGAGTTTATTGTGTGGATAAATAGATTCGTTGGTGTGATGGTGGAGTTAGAACTCACCAGCTGCAGTCACCCCGGCACCCTGCCAGCTCCTCTACTCCAGACACTCCCTCGACGTGGTTCACTTCTCCCAGCCCTGGCCAACACCGATGGTGGCTCCTCCACGCTGCCAGGGCCATCCCGAAGCCTCCCTGCGCGCAGGATGCCGCCAGCACGGCCCGTCCTCGGCTTCCCTTTAGGTGTGCGTGCGCACCCGCGGGAGATTCTTAAAGGGCCCATGGCGGGAAATTGCCGCTGGCCCTCCCGGATGACGTCAGGCTCCAGTTAGTATTTATACCTGTAGCCAGACACCCCTCTAACGACTTGGCTACAGGTCTGCTCCTTGAGCTTCGGTTGTTGTTCCAGACTTCTGCTTCTAGTTCCTGTTCCGCCTCCCTGCTCCTGCCTTCCAGTCCCGGATCCTGTTTCCTGCTCGTCTTCCTCCATTTGGATTTCCTTCTGGCACTTGATCTCAGACTGGCTTCGGATCTCCCTCTGGCTCTTGACTCTGACCAGTATTCGGATGCTCTTCAAGCCTTCTGACCAGTAATCGGTGATCCTCTTCTCCTGCTGTCTTAAGTCTCCTCAGGGGCCCACCTAAGCCCAGCCGGTCCCAGCACCCAAAGGCTCAACCCACGGGGAACGGGATTGGTAGTGGTGAAGCTCCAGCCAGCCCCTGTCTTCGTCACCTTCGCCTCCTGTCGTTGGGAACCTGCAACAAGCCTACCTCCCAGGAAGCATCAATCCCGACACAGGCCAAGTGTCCACACTCCCCCAGGGTCGAAACAAATCCGAGGAATGCATGAACTACGGACGCCCAAAATTTGGATGCCCAACCCACGCGGTCCAGACCGACCCCCAACCTGGACATGCAGGTGTGAACTGATATCAGTTACTGTTTCACAGCAGACTTGCACAGAAGATGCATGAACGCCATTGTGGCCTACCACGCAGTGTCTCAGAAAAGCCTGAGAGTGGGGCCTAGCCAAAAGGCTGTTCAACCCACCAAAACTGCCGTGACTCCCCAACCCCCTCACAGAGGCGGGAACAAAATTTGGATCGACATGCCAAGGCTCAGAGACCAGACCAGAAGAGGGGGGGGGGGGGGGGAATCCCTAAAATTATCCCTCTCTCTTTTAGGTATGTATTATTTTATTATTATAATTTTTTTTTTTACTTGAACTCAGCCCATCCCGGCCAAGTACAGAGTTGATCTCCAGCTGCAGGGGGAGAGGGCCTATGTCTACACCACCACACTAGGCTTCCTGCACCAGCTAGCCTCTCAGCTGATTCTCTCATGGCAGCTAAGTCAACTCCAGAAAACCAGCTACAAGACAGAGGTATTTGACTGTGGGAGGAATCATGAGATATCACCTCAGGAAAACTCGAGTGAGGGAGGGACCATAATGTATCATCTCAGGAGAAGCGGGTGTACAATTAATCTCCTTCTCTCTCTTTTTTAAAAATTTAAAACAAGCAATCCCCACAAGGGAGATGCACATCCACTATCTTCTAGAGATGGAGAATACTGCAATGCAGGGGTATATTTATCATGTCAGCTTAGCTCCGTTTCCATCTGCTGGTAGAGATGCATAACACACTGGTCATGGATTAACCTGTCTGCTGAGAAATTATGTGGTAACTGAAAAATATACTCCGTCTCCTAGTGTTGCTCCAGTTCCATACATTCATGTACCACATGTAAAAATTCACCTTCTTATAGGTCCTGTTTGAAAATTTCTTAATAAGAAGGCTTACTTTATTGGCCACTCCATGTACCTGATATCCAGCTGCCAGGCATTGGCTGCGCTGTGGACCAGTCTCCTATCCTGATTCCTTTTTCAGGACCAGGTTGGTACACTGTCCTTCAGCTCTCTTTGGTGGTAGTGGGCTGGGAATCTCACATTCCTTGTTCTTTAAAAGCAATGCATATGTTGCTCTTATTCTAAATGAAACAATCAGGGATCCCAGTTGTATTGCTGGCAAACATAAAAACCTCTGTTGCCTCCCTGCCTTGCTTCTGTAAGCTATCCCACACCCAAATGTCACTGCCCCCACCCCTTCCTGGCTTCTCTATGTCTTCAGGGACCCCCTGCTGCTCATCAGAGGATTGGCCAGTTCAAACTGCAACAATGGCCAGGATCCTTGCTGGCCCTGCCCTAGTCTCCTGCTGGCCATGGCCCATGCCCTTTACGGAGGTTGGGCCTTCTTAAATTTACGTGCACTCGTGGAAGACACTGAAAGCGAAAAGGAGGCCAAGGATGGAGTCTGTCCAAAGGATGGCTAATAAAATGGGCAGTGTTCTTTGTTCTAGAGCATATGAGGTACAGGCTTACAGATCTAAACATGTATTTCCTACGGAAAGGCGGGACTTAAATATCTCAGAGGTATCATTGCTCTTTCACTGGAAGAGAGAATCTGGAATAAGGGTACAGAGTAATCTAAGAATGTATTTACCCATCCTTCTTGATCAGTCTCTCTCTCACACACACATCACCCCCCACATCTTTCACAGACACTATTCACCCCTTCCCCTCATCTCCTCCCCACCCAACTAATGTTCTTTAAGATTAGTGTCACCCAAGAAGCAGTAATCAAGGGCTTCTGCTGCTTGCTCCATAGAGACAGAGGGTTTGAGGCAATGAAGTGCACCCAGCCTAGTGCACAGGTTTTCACATAGTTGGATGTGCATTTTGCATGCACTAGACTAGCGCCCAATGCAACAAGGAGATTGGTGCATCCAAAATGTGCACTCAAACAAATGCGGGGCTGATAGTGCCTGTCACATGTAAATTCCACGTAGATGGGACTATTAGCTATTACTCCCGATGCAAGAAAACGCTGGGTGCCCAACACACACCTTTTAACGCGGCAAATTTAACTCCAGCCTCGGAGGTGGAATAAAGTTAATTCACGAGTCAAGGACTCATGAGAAATGAAAGAATAGGGTCCTCTGGGTTACCATGAGTGTGTCTGCCTACTTAAGTGTCATTGTGATGCTTTAATTTACTGCTTGGGGTGGAGAGAAAATGGTTATTGGCTTGATTAGAAAACTAAAAAAAAATTTCCTTTGACTGCATCGCAAGCGGTGCTTAATATGACACTTCAGCAACCTCAGCAAAATAACAAAAAAAAAAAAAAAAAAAAAAAAAAATCGGCCTGAAGAAGCAGAATAAAAACACACTTTGTATTCAACACCTGATGCAATTGTGGGTGCCCAATGCAATTGAGCGCTACAGGCACATAATTCTCCCCTAGCGCACCCTTTTTTACACAGTCCCACTGCATCGGGTACCCAGGGGATGTGGCTGCATGTGCTTTAGTGAAAACTGGTGCTCAATACGAGTGCCTGTTTTCAGCGCGCGTCTTATTGCATCGGCCCCAGAGACTGCAATCTCTAGGGCAGCTCATTCCCTCCTCTCCAGACTTCTCCCTGGCTCAGAGTGACTCTTAACCAGGCTACAGCGTGGAGGGGGGGGGGGGGGGCGAGAGTAAATATTTAGGCACATTCAGAGGCATGAGCTTGTCCCTGCGCTGCTGCTCAGCACCTCTGCTCCCGGTCCATGTGCTGTGATGCTGCCTTAGCTTTCCTGTCTCCTCAGACTCTTCCCCCCCCAGTTTCTGGTGGATATGCTGCTTTAAGCCTCACTTGGCTCTCCCTTCTCCACCCCCCCCCCATTTCTCCTCTCGTGCTGCTGCCGCCATGTGGCGTGAGCAATGGAATGGAGGGGAATGGAAATAAGGTAAAGGCTTTGCTTACTTTGAGATCCCGGCAGGGGCAGAGTTCAGCAGAACTGGCAACAGACAGCAATCCGGTAGGTAGGGGTCATGCAGCACAGCAAGAAGTGGCAGAGCAGAGAGCAGCAGAGACCAGGACCAACTGTGCTTTCAATCCCTACAGGCAGCACTATGCTGCTCTTTTTAAAGGTCTGTGCTCTGGCTTATTAAATAGCAGTTGCAGGGGCATTTTGGAGGGGGCAATCCCTGCTGACACAAGATTTTGCCACCTGAGGCAATTGTCTCACCTTGCCTACAGAAAGAACCGCCCCGGGACAGATTGATCCTGATCGGTTCTGCACACTTAACTCCTGCTTTATCTGATTTGATCAACTCTGATCTAACATCTGCCATCTTTGGTTGGCAGGAGATGCTCCTACAAATTGCTGATAAACTGACACCAGTGAAGCCAGCAGTGCCCCTTGGCATGCCGCCACATTAAATGAAATCAGGTGCATGCTGTGTAGAACCGCACATGATTGGTGCATATCTCACTCAGATTACAACTTGACAAAAACACAGAGGAAGGACTAATGTGACCAAGACCCACACATCACAAACAGGTGCCGGCCAAAATGTTTTAGAAACTAAGAAAAACTCCATCCCACCCTGCCTCACATTTGTTTTCTTTTTGAATGTTTTTTGTTCATTTTTCCATTATTTAACAAGTTTTGCCTTTCTTCTCCCTTCCCATTCCCCTCCCCCACCTCATTACTTCTTTCCCCCCCCAGGGGATAACAGCTGTGATGTCGCTCCCCCAGTAGGGATCCGGTAGCAGCAGGAACTCTTCCTGAGCTCTAGGACACCACGATGGTAGTTCCCATGTCCAGTTCTGCCACAGCAGAAGCAGCTCCTCTCCCCAGCCGTCCCAAAGAGACACAGAGTAAGTCACTATGTTCTGAGCTTAGGCAGCGTAGCCATCTTCTATCTCCCTGACTGGGCGCCCCCCCCCCCCCCCCCCGGACCTGCCTCTCAGTTTGCTCACCCAAGCCCTAGGGGAATAATATATTACCAAAGGATTAAGTTTCCTATTAAAACAGAATGTAAAAACGATAAAAAGAGCTGCAGCTAATCTCACCATCATTGTTCTTTTCACACCAAGCAATGACATAGGATGCAGCATGCACCAGAACTGAAAGTGTAAATTTAAAGGGTAAACTCAGCAGTACTCTTTCAGCCTCTGAAAACAAGCCTTGGGATAGCACATGAAATAAAATTAAAGTTTATGGAGAATGCGGGCATCGATCCCACTACCTCTCGCATGCTAAGCGAGCGCTCTACCATTTGAGCTAATTCCCCACTTCTATTGACTTGTGTCAGCCTCTTCCCTCAATAAAGAATAGGCGCAAGCTCCATATGCACACTTACTTCTAAACGTAGGCATATATTGCAGGTACCACGCATACATTTCTGTTACTAATCCTCGGAGCAGTGCAAAGGCTGAAAAGCATGTATAGGCGTGTGCAGTACACACTCCCTCTCCCACTGTAAGCTATAATTGTAAGAGAATGTACAGATGAAAGTGAACGCATGGCAGAGATACTGCAAACAGGAGGGCCATGAGCAAAATGCTTCGATGCACGCTCAGAACCTATTCCTAGGGGAGCTTTCAGCTCACCGGACAAGTGAACTACATTTCCCATCATGCAACCCAGGGCTAGTGTTACTTTACAGAGCTGTGAGAGAGGGCTTGCTTGGTTCTAACGGTCCCTGGAGGAGTGTTTCTGGAATATTGGTCGGGCAACATTACCCTAAGTGTTTTTTTTTTTGTAGGTGTGTTCACAATTCTGGGTGGGTGGTGCTACTTCCGATAGAGATGAAACCGTTGAACATGTCCCCGTAGTAATGGCATTTTTACTTTGGCGGAAGAAGTCAGTCCTACAGCACCAGGGTTGCCAAGTTTTCATGAAAAAAAAACAGGCGCTATTTTCCAAAAAAAACAAGGCCAAAACACATGATATTAAAATTACTTTTATTAGAAGCTATTTATACACAGAAAACAATTTAAAAAATACTTTTGTGAGTGTAATGGAGGAAATACAGTAGCTTGCAATAGTATTTAACCCCCTAAAAATGTCCATCAGATTTTTGTAGATTACTGAATGTTACATAGATTGTTACAGGCAGTATGCACTAAAAGTAAATTTTTAAACTCACTATTATTCAATATTGGCTTCTATCTAGCTACCCTCCCATGCAGACCAGTTGTATAGCTGACTGGTGCACCGCCCCTCCAGTCTCAGCCACTGTAGCTAATTCAAAGTGAAAATTTAAAAAAGCAAACAGCCCCACACACTCATCTCTCTCTCCCCTCTCCCCCAGCACATGCCTGGCCCCCCCCACACATCTCTCTCTCCCCTCTCCCCCAGCACATGCCTGGCCCCCACACATCTCTCTCTCCCCTCTCCCCCAGCACATGCCTGGCCCCCACACATCTCTCTCTCCCCTCTCCCCCAGCACATGCCTGGCCCCCACACCTCTCTCTCCCCTCTCCCCCAGCACATGCCTGGCCCCCACACATCTCTCTCTCCCCCCCAGCACATCTCTCTCTCTCCCCTCTCCCCCAGCACATGCCTGCCCCCCCATCTCTCTCCCCCCAGCACATGCCTGGTCCCCACACATCTCTCTCCCCCCCAGCACATATCTGGCCCCCACACACTCATGTACCTCTTCTTTTTGATTGTTGCCAGTTAAGTGCTGCACTCCCTTCAACGTTCAAGCCTGCTGTGCTGCACAAAACCTTTCAGGATCACCAGACACTGTTGTTTGCCATCAGTATCTGTCTGTCCAAGTGCTCCTCGTGCACAGGCTTCATCGGCAGCAGCAGCCAATCAGAGAGACAGCTGGGCTCAGGTCCCACCCACCAAGCCCCCAAAAAATGCGATTGACAGCAAAAAACGCCCAATAATAAGCAACCCACGAACTGGAAAAAAGAAAAAGCGAATCGCTAGAAAAAAAAAAAGGCCAAACTCGCGGGAAAGAAGCTTAGTTGGCAACCCTGTATTACAGCCATACCGCAGGGTCTCCTGCTGACGTGTAGTGCGTTATGACGCCGCGCTTAGGGGCGGGGCTCTGGCTCTTGTGACGTACAGCTGGGTCGCCTTGTACGTGTGTGCGGCTCGGGCTGCTCTCGGCGTGCACTGTGCGCTCTTTCGGCCGAGGGAGGATGAGCAGCGGAGCCGTTATAGCAGCTCCCATCAGTTTTCGGCTGCCGTATCTGAAGGTAAGAGGCTCTCATCCTAGGATTCAGGAGCTAGGGAGGGCGGGCGGAGCAGCAAGCGGCACTGGACTTCACAGAGGTGGTCGTGGACAATCATTCAGGCACACAATTGCAGTCATTTAGTAAGCATTATAGGCCATCAGTAATAACCACAAATGGTCCTCGTTTGGGATCGGTTGCTATTAGCGACAAGCGGGCAGTATAAGTGACGAACAATTACTGTCAGTCAATAACAGATACAGGCAGGGAGCGCATGAGATGTAGCAAGACGGCAGATACTCAGAGTTGCTGTATGTGTGTGCTAAAAGCCCCATAGACTATGCAATGATAAGCGCTCTATCTGCAGGCTAACTCGCACCCCCCGAAGCCGGTCACAGCATCATTTGGGAGCTTAGAACAGGCAAACTCATTTTACTTCCCCTTCTGTTTCTGGCATTACCTAGCTAACCTTAAATGCACTGAAAAACAGATCACGCCTACCATGGCCTAGGTAATTGTATTTTACATCATATTTTGCCATCTCGGAGCCCTCCCTAACCCTCTCCATCATTATCTGTGTAAGCAATTGTTAGAACTTTGTTTCTTCTGATGCCTTGTTGTCACCTAAGTCTCTTCCTGTTGCTTCTGTTTTAAAAAAAACTAAATGTGAAAGTTAGTTTCAGTATTCACTATTTATGGACAGCTGTTTTAGTAACCTGTAATGCCACCTACCTCTTTCCATAATCTTCCAATGCACCCTCTCCCTCAACACACACACATTTGGCAGTGATGCTGCTCACATTTTTGAAGTAGGGGTATTAGAATATGCTGCAACATCCGTCCTGTATGGCTGAACAATCCTCACCTTCTTCCTAATAACCAAATTGTGCCAAATCCAGATAAGCTTTCTTCATTTCTTTATTCAGTGGATGAAATGGCCACATCAGCTTTATTTAACATACATAAAATGAAAATGGAATAACAACATAAGTAATATCATGCCCATATTCTTATCCCTCACTGTACTCCTACTGGCAAGGGGTGGGTCATTCATCAAAATGCATTAACACATGCGATAATGCAATAATAGGGGACATAGAGGGGAGGAGATGGGGAGGGGGAGAGAGGGGAGACAGGAGAAGATAGAGGGAGAGAAGAAGGGAGAGGGCAGAGAGGGAGTGGAATGGAACGGAGAGAGAAGGCTTCTGGGGGGGGGTCCTCACATGTGCACCTGTTTATAACTCTGTAGGAGGGCCATCTAATAGGTCGAGGTGAGGTGTTGATGGTGGTTTAGGGCCCAGTTTTGCATGCAGAGTGAGACACACGAGCTGTTCGTACGTCTCACTCTACATGCAAAACTGGCCCCTAAACCACCACCAACACCTCACCTCGATCTATTAGATGGCCCTCCTATACAGATATAAATACTTCTCTCTCTTTCTCTCGCTGTCTCGCTCTCCCAGTTACCGTGTGGTGCGGTCATTCAAAAGTTTCTATGAACACAACCCTTTTTGTGTTATTAACATTATTTGATGAATCTAGGGGTAATCCCTCAACTAGTATGCAAGAATGCTGCTGCTAAGGACATGCGACAATAGCTGCTCCATGCTGTTTGCCTCTGCCTCACTTTTTACGGCTTTCCCAAGACCACCTCTAGCATGGCCTGAGTGAACACTAGAATCCTGCCATTGATAACGGCCCAGCCCCCCCACCTCCCCCCGCCTCTATGGGGACCTGAGATGCCAAATTGCCCCTGGTGATAACCACCCCCTATCCCATGGTGCCTGAGCATAACTGTTCAAGTTGCACCCTCTTGTGCCGGTGAGGAGCCACCATGGGAGGGACCAGTAAACCGTTACTTGGTCCTGACCACCCACCACCACCACGCAGCTATAAGAGTTTCAATGGCCGTTTGCATTGGTAACAGGAATATAGCCAATCCCATATCAGACAAATGAGCCACATCAACCCAATAAAGGTCCAAGCAATCTGTAGAGAGATCTTCATATTTTAGCTGCAGACCCCTAGCATTCCGCAAAACCCCTATCTCCTTGTTAAGCTTTCTTCTGATTTTCTCCACTGGCATCCGACAACCAACCTGGTGATCACTTCCAGATCATCACCACACTTGGACAAAAGGACTTTAGACATACTAGGTCTTCTTTATGATAATCTCCATAAAAACGATGTCCCCCTTGTGAATTAATGTGCCATTTGGCCTAGGTTGCTCCCTAGCATGCTGTAGGAGTGTGGGTATCATCTGGTTCTAGTAAGGTGTTTCTTTTTTGTAATTGCTGCACTGGTAAGTTACTGTCATGCCTTCTTGTTTTAAGGTTTTCACTGCCGCTCCGTGTAGGTTACCCTAGTGCTTTTGTTTATAGTTGTAAAGGCCACATTGTGCAGTTAACCCCATGCTGAAAAGTTGCGTCAAAATTACCTCTTGTAATCTCTGGTCTGTGTTCCTTTCTCAGGTCACCCCCAGCTCTAGCTGTTGCCATATTCTTGGCCCATAAATGGAGTGACTCACAGACCTCCTCCTTTGTTCCACATCCTTTTCATTGATGTGCACATGCTGACCACTTTCCTGTCTTAATAAAAGAAGACGCAGTCATTGCTCGTATGATTTGAATGAGCCCCGTCCCCTGTGGTGTTTGCCACTGTCCTGATCCCTGAATAACGCCAGTTTGTCCCCTTTTCTCTCTTATGCGTTTTTTGAAACGCAATTAGCGCTTGGTTTTTAACAGGCATTTTACCTAATTTATCTGATGAATTGAATATGGTCACCCAACTTTTGCCAATGATTTTTTAATGTGTTGCTGTTACTGGAGACATCTTTTTAGGCTTGTGCTGTTTAAATTTTTTGCTAGTTTATGTATGAAATTAAGGCTACTACCCCTAACTAATCAAGCTTGATATTTCACTTGGATGCAGCTCCATCACTGCTCTCTACATTAAAGGTGGGGGTGGAAGGGAAATAGAACCAAAGAGCTAAGAGAAACAGATAAGTATGAGAGAAAAAATGTGTGAAGCTTGCTGGGCAGACTGGATGGGCCATTTGGTCTTCTTCTGCCATCATTTCTATGTTTCTATGTTATATTGAAGTTATTTATCATATTGTTATGTTGGTTATGTATTTTAATGTAAACTACTTTGATTTTATTTTGCAAGGAGATATAACAATGTGTAGGACTAAACCTGAAGTGTCTTAACCTCACATTGATATGACCACTACTAGAACTTGCCCTTCTGCTGGCGCTGGGCTATGAGTTCTGTTCCTGGTTTCTGGCATTACTTTGCTAACCTTAAATACCTCAAAGAAACAGATCACTCCTACCATGACCTGGGTAATTGTATTTTATATCATATTTCACCCTCTCAGGGCCCTCCCTAAGCCACACCATCATAACCTGCGTAAGCAAGTGTTAGAACTTTGTTCCTTCTGATGGGAGGATCATTTCTTCTACTGATGCCTTATCGTTGTCACCCAAGTCTCTTACACTGACCCTGTTGCTTCCATTTTAAAAGAATAAATGTGAAAGTTAATAATTGTATTCACTGTATATGGACAGCTGGTTTTAGTCACCTGTAAAGCTACCCACCTCTTCCTATAATCTGACCCATTCGCCAGTGGCGCCCCATCACCCCCGCCACACCCTTGCCAGTAATACAGACATGTTTTTAATATTTAAACTTTTAGTAGTGTTGTCAAATACATCTGTACAACATGAAACAAATGCGATACATCAGTAAAAGATGACATCCAAAAAAAATCAAACCAGGTACCGTATTTTGATTTTCCCCAAATCCCTTAACCTTTCCAAAACCCAAACCCTTCTAACCCCCCCCCCCCCCCCCCCAAGTCTAATCCACAGTATGGTTGAATGGCCCAGAGGCCCACGTTTGCTCATATGAAACCTGTATATGACCTGATACATGTCTTACCTTCATTTAATCTAGAACATCTCCAAGCTTTAGCTCAGTAGTACAGTAATCTATCCCTCATCTAGTTTTTGATACCACTGAAGAAACGGCTCCCATATTTGAATGTGGAAGGCAACAGAGTCTCCATGCTGCTGTCATATGACCAATAGTGCACATTCCAGATCCTCGGAAAATCGTATTTAGTGGGGGCTACCACGTTTTGCCAATGTGCTGCCATTCCTGCCTAGCTGCACAAAGTATGACATTTGTAAGCGCCCGGTCTGCTTTTGGCCATGATTCCAAATAGTTTGTGAGAAGATATGTGGTGGAGAGAAATGGAACCTTTAATTTCAGCAGCTCGGAATGCACTTTCTCAATCCACCTCCAAAATGGTATTATTTTTGGGCAGGTCCAAGTGGCATTGTCTCCAGCACTGATTTGAGCGATTAGGATAGACCTTACTTAGTTTAGTTGGGGTGAGATACCAGCAGTACAAGAGTTTGTAATTAGTCTCAAGAATATTAGCCGATATTGAACTCTTAGTAATGTTCAAATAACATCTTTCCCACTGGTTCTCTAACCAAGTAAACCCCCAATCCTACTCACAATTAGATTGATAACCAAACTTGCATCTCCAAGTGACCCCCAGCCATCTGCAGAGTCTGGATATTATCCCCTTGTTAACATTATGGTAAAAGCACATTGTTTCAAACTCGGTCATCTCTCTGGTAACTTGATTCCATAGACACCTATCTTTAAGACAATGTTGCAGCTGCAGGTATCAAAAGTATTCAGAATGTGGGACATTAAATTGTAGCTGTAAGTCAGAGAAAAGGATTAACTTCAAACTATCGACTAGTTGCCCGCAACACCAGATTCCGCATTGCTTCCATTTCCCAAACAGATTCTCTGTGTGGGGTACCAGGTGCCGTCCCTTATATATAACCACTGGTAGCAGGGGAAAAAAACTTGGGCCCTGTTAATACAAACGACTACTCGAAATACCCGCTTACCCCATGGCAAAGCTTACTAACACCAGAAATAGAGCTCTCTCCATAGCGGGGCCAAAACTTTGGAACGCCCTACCATGCTACCTCACCACTATCAGCGATAATAAATCATTCAAAAAAGAACTGAAAACTTGGATCTTCAGCCAGACTTTCAACGATAATTTAGGCTAATTACAATTGTGATGCCTTAGTCCACCCCTCCTACTCCCCTCTTCTCTTCTCCTCTTCTTTGCCCCATCCGACCCCCCCTACCCCTACCTTCTACCTCTCTCCCCCCCCCCTTCCTTTCATTTCCCACTCATACTTTCTTGTGTTTAGAGCACGCGTTTGTATCTACCTTCCTCGTTTTTCGTTTCTATATTCATTTTCGTTATTTGACTTAAGATATTTTAGTTATTTCCTGTTACAACCTGTTCCATGACCTGCTATATGCATATACTTTCGTTTCACAACTTGTTCTATGTATAATTGTTTTGTTTCAATGTAAACCGGGGTGAAGGCTTGTGCTAAACCTCGGTATATAAAAGCTACAAATAAATAAATAAACCGCCATCTCTTCCATAACCGAAGGGTCAAATCAGTGAAGGGATTAGAAGTGTGATCAGATCCTCCTTTCAGAGGCAGGCACCAGAATCTAGTGTAAAGGGAATCATCCAAACTATCCATTTGCTCAATATATATCCATTGTTTCTTAACAGAACTAGATGACCAGTCATATGCTACTCTCAGCTGGGCCGCATTATAGTATTGTATAAAGTTGGGTACGGCTAGGTCTCCCATTTGTTTAGTCCTAAATACCGTATTTTTCGCTCCATAAGACGCACCTGACCATAAGACACACCTAGGATTCAGAGGGGGAAAATTTAAAAAAAAAAAAAAATTGTGCTAAACCGGCTCTGCGTCTGGGCGTCTTATGGAGCAAATTAGGGGAGTGCATAGCTTTTTTTTTCCTCCCCATTTTGTTTTCGGGTCTGGGGAGGGCCATTTCGGTCCACTCCCCAGATCAGAAAACGTTTTTCTCTGGGAACCCCTCCCCCCCCCCCAAAAAAACCCCATCCCAACCCTTTAAATTAACAACCCCCACCCTCCTGACTCCCCCAAGACCTGCCGACTTAGTTTACCGCAACCCCCCACCCTCCTGACCCCCCCAAGACCTGCCGACTTAGTTTACCGCAACCCCCCACCCTCCTGACCCCCCCAAGACCTGCCGACTTAATTTACCGCAACCCCCCCACCCTCCTGACCCCCCCAAGACCTGCCAAACGTCCCTGGTGGTCCAGCGGGGGTCCAGGAGCGGTCCGGGAACGATCTCCAGGGCGTGGGCCGTCGGCTGCCAGTAATCAAAATGGCGCCGACGGCCCTTTGCCCTTACTATGTCACTGGGACCGAGGATATCGTTCCCGGACCGCTCCTGGACCCCCGCTGGACCACCAGGGACGTTTGGCAGGTCTTGGGGGGGTCAGGAGGGTGGGGGGTTGCGGTAAATTAAGTCGGCAGGTCTTGGGGGAGTCAGGGGGGGGTTGTTAGATTTTTGTTTGTTTTTTTTTATATTCGCTCCATAAGACGCACATACATTTTCCCCCCACTTTTGGGGGAAAAAAAGTGCGTCTTATGGAGCGAAAAATACGGTAATACCTTTCTTGCCACTCTAGGTGGACGTTTTCTCCAAATGAAATGAAATAACTTTTGTATGTAATGATTTAAAAAATTTAACTGGTACCTCCACTGGTAGTGTTTGAAAAAGATAGAGCCACCTAGGGAGGATGTTCATTTTAATAACAGCCACCCTCCCCAGCCATGAAAATCTGTAGGGGGCCCAAATGTGCAGGTCCTTGGCTGTCTGAGTCATCAGCGGGCTGTAGTTTAATCGAAATAAGCTTTTCCAGTCTGCTCCCAGATTGACCCCTAGGTAGCGAATGCTAACAGATGCCCACTCCTGTATCCTGCGAGCTTGCTCCTGACATATTTATTATTTCTGATTTGCTCATGTTGACCTTAAAGCCTGAGATGGTGCTAAACCGGTCTAGTTCTTGCACTAATACTGGTAATGAGAGGTGTGGATGCGCTATTGAAAATAAAATATCATCCGCGAAGAGAGAGATCTTAAACTGAGAGGATCCTACGGCTATACCTCTAATATCATTATTGTTCCTAATCACAGTAGCCAGGGGCTCCATAAACAAAGCAAACAGCAGAGGTGAGAGAGGACAGCCCTAGCGTGTGCCTCTACCTAGCTCGAAAGTATTGGGAGTAGGAGCTGTTAACCTTGATGCAAACCTTTGGGGCATTATACATTGCCTTCAGCCAGGTTCTAAAATTGTCCCAGGCCCACCTTCTGTAGGACTGTAAACAGAAATCCACAGTGAACCTGGTCGAAAGCTTTCTTTGTATCTACTGCCATCAGGACAAGGGAATATCATTTTTCCAAGCCTGCCACATTAGATTCACTGCTTTACGAATGTTATCCCCAGCTTGTCTCCCAGGAATAAAGCCGGACTGGTTCGAATGTACCAGAGTAGGCAGTACTTTATTCAGCCTACTGGCGAGGATCTTTGCTAGTATTTTTAAATCTAGGTTTAGCAGAGATATAGGCCTATATGAGCCACACAGGGACTTGTCCTTGCCAGGGAGTATAGGGATCCCCGCTAAATACATTGAATGAGGCAGGACCGGATTGATTAACAGATAGTTATACAACTTTTGCAGGTGTGGTGTTAACAAGTCACTATATTTCTTATAAAAAATGCCAGAATATCCATCCAAACCGGGAGCTTTGTTCGGCTTAAGAGAAGATATAGCATTAAATATCTGCTCCCCGGTAATTTTTTCATCTAGTAATTGGGATTGTTCACTTGATAATACAGGCAATGTAATTCCCCTAAGGTATGCATCGATATCGTCTGAGCAGACAGGGATGTCATTCATATATAATTCTTTATAGAATTGGACAAATCTGTTTCTAATGTTGATATTATCTGACACATAAGCCCCTTTACCATCCTTGATTTTCAAAATGTGGCTTTGAGAGATCTGGCACTTCAATTTCCGGGCCATTAATTTCTTTGCAAAGGGTAACAAATCAGGGGATACCTGCTTTGATGTATCCACCTGATATTGGATATCCATATATAGAAGTGTTTGTAACTGGTTCCTTTTTTTATCTAACGCTCGGAGCGTTTTGTAGCCCCCTTGCATCTTATATTTCTGTTCCAATTGGCAGATAGCTCGAATCGGTTTTAGACTATTTTTCTGGGCTTGGTTTTTATATGCTGATGTTTTTAATATCAATTTCCCTCGTAGAACCGCCTTAAAGCAGTCCCACAAGACACCAGGAGACACCTCATTATCATTGTAATAAAAGTATTCCTTAATATCTTACCGTAGAGCTTCACTAAATTGTTTATCGGCGAGTAAGGAGTTATTTAGTCTCCAATTATTTTATCCCCTCCGATTCTGGTTGAAGAATTGGGATTAGAACATGCAGGACCCTCATAGCTCACCAAAGCACCTTTTGCTTTCTGATATTTCAAAGGAAATATGACCAAGTTATTGGAAATTCTTACAGCTTTTCTGGGAGTGGCAATGTAGCCCAGTGGCCAAAACAGTGATTAGAATAGGTTGATCCTCCTTGAGTGCTTAAAATGCCTTATGTGTAGCCAAAAAATGAAATGCTCTCCTTGACTTCCCAGCAGCACTTCCATAAACTTACTGCTTTACTCACTGTTACTATTTCAAGAACTCCAGACCCCATTACCATCCTCACGGCTCACCCTGCTGCCTCAGATGTCAGTCACCTGCAGCAAGACAACTGGAGATGTCATCATATGACATCTTGCTGTAAAATCCAATGGTTCTAAATAAACATGGCAATCCCATTACTCGTAGCATGCTGGAATGTGGAGAAGGAATTTGTTCCTTTCATCCATTTCACAATGAGGATGCAGCTTACTATTGTGTACAGTGGCAGAAAGCCCCTCAGTTTGAGCTCAACCCCATTTGCGATCATCTGTGCCTGACTGCAACAGACGCTTTTATTCCCCAACACTGACAAAGACTGACTGTACCTTTGGAAGTTGATTATGATAACTATCTAGGCCTAGGTGCATTATATTCACATGCATGCATACGTACATAATGCCCCCACTTCCCTCTTCATACTTATATATTTACTTAATACCAATAGATAAGCTGATATATATTATATAAAGTATACGCTTGTCCACTAGCAGCAGTTCTTCCAAAATTCTTGTGAGGCTTCCTGCATAATCGTCTACCTTTTAACTTTATATTCAGAATGTTTCCCAATTCTTTGCCTGAATGATTAGCCATGTACACAACTTGATTGCCTTCCTACTTTAGTTTAAAAGCAGAATTTAATTATATTCTGAAAGTAGGTAATCAGAATGGATTGATCTCTTCCAAAAGCTTTAAAATATCAACTGTGGCTTTGCATTAAACTCTCAAGCTGACTAGTTTTCCTATTGCATTCTTTTAGCATTCTATTCTTATCTCCTCCCAGGTCTCCGAAATTCATTAGTGCACTATCAATGGATTATTTGCTAGAATATGGGCCTCTTGGTTTCAGTTCTTTCACCTTACAGGTAGTTGTTTTTTGTTTGAACCCTTTTGTTCATCAGCTGTCTGCGGACACCACTGTCTGATCCCCACCCATTAAGTTGATAAACTCCCTGACTTCCTTTTTTTGACACATCCCTGATCTGTCTAGCTCAAATATCTTAAATATTCATACCCTTTCACACTGCAGTTGTTTTCTGACTTGCATTTGTGGACATGCAATTTTCAAGCCAGTTTAGAAAAATTAGTAGGGATGGGCATTCGGGAGAAACAAAATAGGAAATTAATGAAATGTCCTATTTTGCTTTGTTTCATATCAAAACGAAATGATGTGAAAACCAACCAGATTTTGTCAGATTTTCAGTTCCGTTTTGAAAACAAAATTGATCCATTGGGCCTAGGCTGCGGCCCAATACATGAATTGCGGCCTAGGCCTGAGTGCGATGCTGGAGTCTCAGCTGAGAAACAGGCCTAACGCCGGGGCCTTGCCTGAAATCCAAAACATTATTAAAAAAAAAACCAAAAAATCTTACCTGCTCTGGGGATTCAGTGTCACGGCCCAAGCTGGAACCCGGGACCCGGCCTAGAAGCCGGCAGGCCCGACGCTGCGACCCAGTCTGGAGATTGGGTCCTGATGGGTCAGGCCTAGGGCTCGGAGCACACTCCTCTTAAGAACATAAGAAATTGCCATGCTGGGTCAGACCAAGGGTCCATCAAGCCCAGCATCCTGTTTCCAACAGAGGCCAAAACCAGGCCACAAGAATCTGGCAATTACCCAAACACTAAGAAGAACCCATGCCACTGATGCAATTAATAGCAGTGGCTATTCCCTAAGTATAATTGATTAATAGCCATTAATGGACTTCTCCGCCAAGAACTTATCCAAACCTTTTTTGAACCCAGCTACACTAACTGCACTAACCACATCCTCTGGCAACAAATTCCAGAGCTTAATTGTGCGTTAAGTGAAAAATAACTTTCTCCGATTAGTTTAAAATGTGCTACTTGCTAACTTCATGGAATGCCCCCTAGTCCTTCTATTATTCAAAAATGTAAATAACCGAGTCACATCTATTCGTTCAAGACCTCTCATGATCTTAAAGACCTCTATCATATCCCCCCCTCAGCTGTCTCTTCTCCAAGCTGAACAGTCCTAACCTCTTCAGCCTTTCCTCATAGGGGAAATTGGTTCTTACTTGCTAATTTTCATTCCTGGAATACCACAGATCAGTCCAGAGGAGTGGGCTCTGCATCCCCACCAGCAGATGGAGGCAGAGAACAAAACCCTGCGACACTGCTACATAACAGAGTGTGCCACCTGCAGTCTCTCAGCATTGACCTGTACCCAAGCCGACTATGCCCCAAAACCCAAATGAGTTCCCATCTGGGGCAAGCAGAGAATCAAAGTTGGAGCCCCCTACAAACCTTCCATTCTTCAATCTTCGGCTCTTGAAGCCAACTGACGCCATCCTCCGTGGTTGCGCTGGAGTTAATTATTCACCTCAGTAAATGGTGCCATTTTGATGAAGGGCAATGCCAATCTATAATCCTTAGAGAGGCAGATGTTTTCTTACACCAGCCTTAAATTAAGCTATTAACTTATGGAAAGATTGCTTTAATTTATACTATCAATCTCCTCCAGAAACTTTAGAACTGTATGTTTGCTTACATTTGGTGCCCTGGCGGAGGTGGAGTAAGGCTGCAGAAGCAGAGAGAGAACAGCCTGGTTCATTGAAAATTTTTCAGAAGTGAGCCAGGAAGTTTGAGAGGTTATTCAGGATCGGGATCCTTCCGTAAGGGAAATGTCCAGGTCAACGCTTGATCATAAAGAGATTTTAGAATTAAGATTTATCTCAAATTTCTTTTTTCTTTTGGAAATAGTTTGAATTAGGGCATCCCGACAGTGAGGTTCCAATAATAAGAAAAGTAGTCCAAGTGCCTTAATCTTATGGCCTGGATTGGCCACTGTTGGAAACAGGAAGCTGGGCTTGATGGACCCTTGGTCTGACCGAGTATGGCATGTTCTTATGTTCCTATGAGGTTTGTTGCTCAGTATTTGTGTGAGAAATAAGTGTCCCCTTAGTTCGGTCATTGATGAAGCTGGCGGCTTACAATTCAAAATGCATGAGACACTGGTTCAAGAAGCAATAGCAGGTCTTGGGGTCCCCATCATAATGTAGGGGTGGTTCCAGCTGGGGACAGCAGTGGCAGTAATGGAATCTAGGTAAGTAGCAAGGTCCTGCAGCAGTCCAGTGATGTGGGTGAGCTGCTCCTGCTGCACCCTATAGGCCAGGCCTTATATTAACTGTTGTGCTGAAAAGCCAAGAGTTCAGCAGCTATCTGTTATGCTCCGGGGGTTGTGAGCCCTTGAGCCTTTGCTAGATTGATTCATTCTGGTGCATGCGTGCATAGACCAGGCCCTAGCAAATACACCCCAAGGCAGAGAAAAGGGTCAGGGACGGCTGCGCCCTCTGTTGCTCACCTTTCTCCTGCCTAATCCTTCGACTCTGGGTAAGATGGCTGCCTCCGCCTCTGAACGCCGACCTCACCGCCGTCCCTGGGACAGCATGGGCAATTGCGTTTGCCATTTTGCTCCTGGAATCATCTAGGGCATGCGCGTGTGCCATCCCTCTTCTTATGCGCGTCATGGCGGGAACCTCAGGGGCGTCCCCTCCACATGACATCACTGCCTACGTATATTTAAACTCTCTTCTCAATTCCATCCTGCTGAATTTGCCTCGTTACAGATGCTCACTGCTCTGTGTTCCTGCTTCGGATGACTCAGGTACCCGCTCTTTGGGGGCCTTGCCACACTCCGAATCTACCCTTCGGGGTCAGCCTGCTTCCAGCTAGGACTCCTAAGGTACCTGTTCCTCGGGGGCCTTGTCTTGTCCCGGACCTTTCACTCCACGGAGGTTCCTCTCTACAATTGCCTACAGTTCCAGAGTGAGTACCCCTGCTCTCCAGCCTGTATCTGTTTCTTCTCACCATCTACTGTGTGGTTTCACGGCTTACCCCACTCTGCGGACCACTACCAGATCCACCTCCTTCCTTAAACCTGGTGAGAATCCATCTCCGCATTACCTACATTACAGAGCACAGACAGAATATATTTTCTGGGAATCATCTCCTCTGGGCTGAGGTTCTCTGCCCACTCCTCGGACCATATTCATCGCTTGCTGTACAATAAAGACTCCTATTACTCTGTGTCTGTTACTACCGAGAGCCAGCCTATCGCAGCAAGTCCCCACAGGGCTCTGCCCTGTGGGAAGAGCCATCTCTTGTTGCGACCAAGGGCCAACGATTCAAGTCAGATTATAACAAGAGCCTTTTGGTTCTGGTGGCCAGCAAGACTTGAAAGTTGCAAGCAGCAGTCAGGGCAGGTGATGATCAAACGGAGTCAAGAGGCAGTCAGGGTCAGCAACAGAGGAAAGGATGAGTGAAAGATAAGGCAAAGCAGGGCAGAGAGGAAAGACAGGAGCAAGGCTTGGCAAGGCTGGATAAAGCAGGAGCAATAGCAAGACAGCACTGATGACTAGTACAGAAAAACTTGTTGCTGAGGGGCTGGCTGATAGTAAAGGACTTCCTTATAATCTTAGAAGGATGTGATGTATTCAGCCAGCACCCCAGGAAGTCCCGCTTGCGAGACCTATAAGACGAGGTCCTGGTGGCAGGAAGTGCTATGCAGCCCTTAATGCTGCATAGAGTGGGATGCTATGCCAGAAGCACTTGAAGGTAAGGGGTGTTACACAAACCTTCTTGATGGTGCCGCTATTTTTTCCCGTCGATAACGGGGATGAATTAGCCATGCTGTCGTAGGAACGTCCTCCAGACGGCGCAAGGCGGAGCTTCTAATAGCTGTTACGGAACTTAGCTCTGTGCAGCTGTGTGCGTCTTCCCGCGCAGTAGAGCGTCCTCTCCCTCAGTTTTTCTTCCGTGAGCCAGGACATACACGGAGCAACTTGTCTCCCTCAGAACGATCAAATAAAAAAAACCCAAGGAGAACACCTAAATCCGAAAGAACAAGCAACAGCAAGTATGCCCAGGCCATTGGGCTTCAAACCCTGCGGCTGTAGAAAGATTATGTAGGCCAGATGTAGTAGGCCAGATTGACAAACTAAAGAGTAGCAAATCACCTGGACCAGATGGTATGCATCCTAGGGTACTGAAGGAGCTAAAAAATGAAATTTCTGATCTATTAGTTAAAATTTGTAACCCATCATTAAAATCATCCATTGTACCTGAAGACTGGAGGGTGGTCAATGTAACCCCAATATTTAAAAAAGGCTCCAGGGGCAATTCAAGTAACTATAGACCAGTGAGCCTGACTTCAGTGCCGGGAAAAATAGTGGAAACTATTCTTAAGATCAAAATTGTAGAGCACATAGAAAGACATGATTTAATGGAACACAGTCAACATGGATTTACCCAAGGGAAGTCTTGCCTAACAAATCAGCTTCATTTTTTTGAAGGGGGTTAATAAACATGTGGAGAAAGGTGAACCGGTAGATGTAGTGTATTTGGATTTCCAGAAGGCATTTGACAAAGTTCCTCATGAGAGGCTTCTACGAAAACTAAAAAGAGAGAGAGATAACGTTCATGGATGGAATAAATGATAGCTTTATGGAGCAATTGGTTCAGGAACCGACGAGAGAGGGAGAAATTTTAGATCTAATTCTCAGTGGAGCACAGGACTTGGTGAGAGAGGTAATGGTGGTGGGGCCGCTTGGCAATAGTGATCATAATATGATCAAATTTGATTTAATGACTGGAAGAGGAACAGTGTACAAATCCAAGGCTCTCGTGCTAAACTTTCATAAGGGAAACTTTGATAAAATGAGAAAAATTGTTAGAAAAAAACTGAAAGGAGCAGCTACAAAAGTAAAAAAATGTCCAAGAGGCTTGGCCATTGTTAAAAAATACCATTCTAGAAGCACAGTCTAGATGTATTCCACACATTAAGAAAGGTGGAAAGAAGGCAAAACGATTACCAGCATGGTTAAAAGGGGAGGTGAAAGAAGCTATTTTAGCCAAAAGATCTTCATTCAAAAATTGGAAGAAGGACCCAACAGAAGAAAATAGGATAAAGCATAAACGTTGGCAAGTTAAATGTAAGACATTGATAAGACAGGCTAAGAGAGAATTTGAAAAGAAGTTGGCTGTAGAGGCAAAAACTCACAGTAAAAACTTTTTATTTATTTATTTATTTTTAGATTTTTTTTTTATATCGGTGTTCCTGTATTTTAAAATACCGTATTTTCCGGCGTATAAGACGACTGGGTGTATAAGACGACCCCCCCCTTTTTTATACATATTTTTAAGAAAAAAAATAATTTTACACTCAAACAGGAGCAACCCTATCTATGAAAAGGCAACACTACAAATATTAAATCAGGCCCTAAAAACCAATACACCTCTTATTAGGAAAACAGAACTAGCAAGCAGCTATAGATCCCCACACAGAAATAATTGTAAAACTATACTAATAAGCAGAATAAATGTTTCAAAACAGCTATGAACAGAATAACATCCAACAATTAAAAACTCATAAAAACTATTAAACATTCTCCAAACACCAATAAAATATTTCAAAAAAGCAGACACATCACATAATATTAAATAATTAAAATGGCAGTCAATCAAGAAAAATAAACTTAAAAAGCCACTTTTCCTTACCCCCTCCAGCAGCTGTCCTACTCCTCTTCCATGCAGGCCGTAGCACACACCAGAAGCAGCAGTAGTGGCTAAGCTCTATATTCATGGTCCTCTTCCTTAGGGCCCATGTCTCTCACACACACACACCATACCAGTCATGCCCCCATGACCAGTTTCTGTCTCTCACACACCAATCATTTCCCAAACAGTCTTTGACACACTCACCAGACACCTTCCTGAACAGTTTCTCTCATGCCATACACACACACAGGCTTCCCACTCCCGTGTTCTGCTTACCGTACATACCCAGGCTTCTCACTCTCATAATCACTATCTCTGTCTCACACACACACACACCAGTCTCTCATTTCCCTGCTCACTCTCCAAGTGCACAGGCTTCTCATTCCCTGAATCACATTCTTTCTCTCACATTCACACACCAGTCTCTTTCTCTCACACACAGTCACCTTATCAACCAGTCTCTCTCTCATGCACGCACACACACACAGCCCTCCCACTCCCATGCTCTCTCTCACATAATCAGGCTTCTTACTCCCATGCTTTCTCACATACCCAGATTTCTCACTTCCATGCTTTTTCTCTCTCTCTCTCTCACACTCACATACATATCAGTCATCTCTCTGAGCAGTCACTTTCATTGTCTCTCACATATACACACACATGAGCTCTCTGACCAGTTTCTCTCAATCACAGACATGCTCTCAATCAAATACATTCTCTCACTTACACACAGGCTGGCTGGCTGGCTGCTTCTCTCTCTCTCACTCACTTCCTGTCCCCTCCCCCCGCCCTCCCCCAAGCACAAATGGTAGCTGCAGCAGCCTCTTTCTCCAGCCCCCGCAGGCCAAGAAAGAAGAATCCCATCGGCCGCGGGAGGCTCCTGCTGCTGTCTCCTTTCCGTATTATCAGCTGCTTCAATTGCTCGGGGGCCGATGCTGCAGCGGCCGCTGCTACTTTATCACGCGGCACGGCCTTTCTTCTTCCCGCACACCGTGTATCACTTCCTGTTCCGGGTCCGGGGGGGGGGGGGAATGCAGGCGCGGGAAGAAGAAAAGGCCAGCCGCGGATGCCACAGCTTTTTTTTTTTTTGCACGTTCCCGCTGGGCTTGAACGTGCTGATAGCCCAGCGGCAACGGCAGTAGGGAAGGAAGAGCAGCGGGAGAGACCGGGAGCACGCGACACACAGGTGAGAAGAGCTGCCCTATAAGACTATACCCGGCGTATAAGGCGACCCCCGACTTTCGAGAAGATTTTCAGGGGTTAAAAAGTAGTCTTGTACGCCGGAAAATACGGTATATCCGAAGCAGAAAACCTGTGAGGGAGTCAGTTGGACCGATAGATGATTGAGGGGTTAAAGGGGCACTTAGAGAAGATAAGGCCATCGCAGAAAGATTAAATGATTTCTTTGCTTCTGTGTTTACTGAAGAGGATGTTGGGGAGGTACCCGTACTGGAGAAAGTTTTCATGGGTAATGATTCAGATGGACTAAATCAAATCACGGTGAACCTAGAAGATGTGTTAGGCCTGATTGACAAACTGAAGAGTAGTAAATCACCTGGACCGGATAGTATACACCCCAGAGTTCTGAAGGAACTAAAAAATGAAATTTCAGACCTATTAGTAAAAATTTGTAACCTATCATTAAAATCATCCATTGTACCTGAAGACTGGAGGACAGCAAATGTAACCCCAATATTTAAAAAGGGCTCCAGGGGCGATCCGGGAAACTACAGACTGGTTAGCCTGACTTCAGTGCCAGGAAAAATAGTGGATATTGTTCTAAACATCAAAATCACAGAACATATAGAAAGACATGTTTTCATGGAACAAAGTCAGCAGGGCTTTACCCAGGGCAAGTCTTGCCTTACAAATCTGCTTCACTTTTTTGAAGGAGTTAATAAACACATGGATAAAGGTGAACCGGTAGATGTAGTATACTTGGATTTTCAGAAGGCGTTTGACAAAGTTCCTCATGAGAGGCTTTTAGGAAAAGTAAAAACTCATGGGATAGGTGGCGATGTCCTTTCGTGGATTGCAACCTGGCTAAAAGACAGGAAACAGAGAGTAGGATTAAATGGGCAATTTTCTCAGTGGAAGGGAGTGGGCAGTGGAGTGCCTCAGGGATCTGTATTGGGACCCTTACTTTTCAATATATTTATAAATGATCTGGCAAGAAATACGACGAGTGAGATAATCAAATTTACAGATGACACAAAATTGTTCAGAGTAGTTAAATCACAATCAGATTGTGATAAATTGCAGGTTGACCTTGTGAGACTGGAAAATTGGGCATCCAAATGGCAGATGAAATTTAATGTGGATACGTGCAAGGTGATGCATATAGGGAAAAATAACCCATGCTATAATTACACAATGTTGGGTTCCATATTAGGTGCTACAACCCAAGAAAGAGATCTAGGCGTCATAGTGGATAACACATTGAAATCGTCGGTTCAGTGTGCTGTGGCAGTCAAAAAAGCAAACAGAATGTTGGGAATTATTAGAAAGGGAATGGTGAATAAAACAGAAAATGTCATAATACCTCTGTATCGCTCCATGGTGAGACCACACCTTGAATACTGTGTACAATTCTGGTCGCTGCATCTCAAAAAAGATATAACTGCGATGGAGAAAGTACAGAGAAGGGCTACCAAAATAAGGGGAATGGAACAGCTCCCCTATGAGGAAAGACTAAAGAGGTTAGGACTTTTGAGCTTGGAGAAGAGACGGCTGAGGGGGATATGATAGAGATGTTTAAAATTATGACAGGTCTAGAACGGGTAGATGTGAATCGGTTATTTACTCTTTTGGATAGTAGAAAGACTAGGGGGCACTCCATCAAGTTAGCATGGGGCACATTTAAAACTAATCGGAGAAAGTTCTTTTTTAGGTTCCATATTAGGAGCTACCACCCAGGAAAAAGATCTAGGCATCATAGTGGATAATACTTTAAAATCGTCTGCTCAGTGAGCTGGAGCAGTCAAAAAAAGCAAACAATGTTAGGAATTATTAGGAAGGGAATGGTTAATAGAACGGAAAATGTCATAATGCCTCTATATCGCTCCATGGTGAGACCACACCTTGAATACTGTGTACAATTCTGGTCGCCACATCTCAAAAAAGATATAGTTGCGATGGAGAAGGGCCACCAAAATGATAAAGGGGATGGAACAGCTCCCCTATGAGGAAAGGCTGAAGAGGTTAGGGCTGTTCAGCTTGGAGAAGAGACGGCTGAGGGGGGATATGATAGAGGTATTTAAGATCATGAGAGGTCTTGAACGAGTAGATGCGACTCGGTTATTTACACTTTCGAATAATAGAAGGACTAGGGGGCATTCCATGAAGTTAGCAAGTAGCACATTTAAGACTAATTGGAGAAAATTCTTTTTCACCCAACGCACAATAAAGCTCTGGAATTTGTTGCCAGAGGATATGGTTAGTGCAGTTAGTGTAGCTGGGTTCAAAAAAGGTTTGGATAAGTTCTTGGAGGAGAAGTCCATTAATGGCTATTAATCAGGTTTACTTAGGGAATAGCCACTGCTATTAATTGCATCAGTACCATGAGATCTTCTTAGTGTTTGGGTAATTGCCAGGTTCTTGTGGCCTGGTTTGGCCTCTGTTGGAAACAGGATGCTGGGCATGATGGACCCTTGGTCTGACCCAGCATGGCAATTTCTTGTCTATTTATTTATGTTCATCATGGGCAGCCATTCCACCTGCTATCTATGCCTGGGCCCAGATCATAACCAAGCGGCCTGCAAGCACTGCGGCCTTATGTCGCCCCTGGCCCAATGCCAGAGAGCCCAAAAAATCAAGAGGCTGCCCAGGGATCCTATGCCCCTTCCTCTAAGGCTCACTCCTTGCCGGGCTGGCCCTCAAATATCCACCGAAGGAGAAGAGGGCATCGTCTCTGGGACCATCGAGGCCCAAGAGAGGGAAATCCATGGCGTCACGTCCCAAGCATGGGTACCATGATCCGTCCCGAACCAAAGAACGCACTCCAGCACCGAAGCATCGGCCTCCTGATGCATCCGCCTCGGCATCAAAACCATTGTCACCCAAATAGGCCGACATCACCCGACCGCGTTTGTCATCGACACACGAAGCCCGGGTGCCCTCATCAATGCCATCTCATGCATCTCCCACGCCAGTCCACAGTGGGCCGGGAGTCAAGTAAGGACAGCCAGGACTCTCTGCAGGTTTTCTCCAGATCAGAGATGTGGGGCATGGATTTTTGTAGATGTCCCCTCACAGTCGGATGTCCAAGACTCCGACTCTTCCTCTTCGTCCCTACAGGTCTTCTCTGACCTTTCGTCCGTCTCAGAGGAAACGAGATTCCTCGTACTTGCAATAACCTCTGCACAAGAAGACGAGGACAACGAGTGATGAAGGTCCTCAGTCTTAACGCCCAAAGGACCCTGACTCAGATATCTTACTAGCTGCGGTGGGCAGAAACGGTTGTAAACATGGTCAGCCACTTTCCATGCTTGCTCACATGCCAGATATGGCAGAAAAGGCTATCTCCTAAATCTCTGCCTCCCTCACTGGCCTGTTTACCTCCTTGCAGTCAGATAACCTCCGCTCGTTTCCGAGCCCACGCTCACCACAGCTGCCTTTAGATGGAAGAACTATCTTCATTGCCATACTCCGCACGTCTGTCCCCAAGGGGAGAGTCTCCTCCACCTGCAGACACCTCAGCGGACAGTGGGACATCCCCCTCACCGCAATTCTCACCTCACTCATCGCTGATGCAGGACACACCACCCTTGTCCATGGGATCGTCCACTGGTATTCACTCTGACCACCAGACAAACCCCTGGAGCCTTATTCCACTCCAGAGGACCTATCCGACCCAAAATTCATCGAGAAAGTCGGGGCCATGCTGAATGTGGAAACCCAAAACTTCAAGACCCAAGGGCGGAGACACTAGGCATCCTGAAGATTTTCGAAATGCCTGCGGAGTCTACGGCTCTCCCGCCATACCGGATATTGGACTCAGTTTTGGAGAAGTCCTGGGAAACACTCTTCGCATTAATACTGGCCTCAAGGAAGATTGATCTAAAATTTTGGATGCACCACAACTTCTGCATATATCCATTGTGGTGGTATCGGTCATGCAGTGAAATAAGAAGACACGTCTTCACTCCAACACTCCGCCCAGCAAGGATAACCAATACCTGGACGAGTTCGCAAAAAGATCCTTTCAATTGGCAATGTTGGGTGCGAGGATTCACCAACACCAGTTCTTCATAACGCAATATCTCTATGAGTCCCTACAGACCTTAAAGGGCTTACTTCCACGCACTCATACTTTCATGGGCCCCCCACAGCCCATCTAGGACATGGAGGAAGATTTGTGTCACCTCTTAAGGACAATCTACGAGGCCTTTGAAATGTCATCTCGGACGTCAGCATTCACGATAGCAGCAAGATGTTTGGCCTGGCTATGGGCCGGTGCGATATGGGAGGATGTTCATTAAAAACTGGCGAACTTTCCCTGTAAAAGGGACAACCTATTTGGTAGTCTTACAGGAAACTGTCTCGCAATTAAGAGCCAAGTGTTGCGGTCCTATCTCTAACTACCCCGTTGGAGCCGTCCGCATTTAATCGCTGCTTCTACTACCACAGGCAGGGCTATCAATGGAGACCATACCGCCTGTACCCTCAGTAAAGGCCCCCCTCCCTCCCACAGCCCAGAAAACAATCACAACTGCAGCAACAGTAGCAGAGCAGGCCCAGAACCCAATGCCAGCAAAAAAACAGCAACCTCCAACCAACTTCAAGACCCCACCGAGTTATTGACCATTGCAGAGCCTTCGCCACCTTGCACCACTGGGGGCAGGATATCGCTTTTCTACCAATCTTGGTTGCAGATCACAATAGATCATTGGGTATTAGAAATTGTGCGGAATGGTTACCAATTAAAGTTCAAGTCCCTACCACCTCTTCCCAGGCGCCCAGACACTTGGATAGCCCAAGGAGACCTCCTGCAGCTGGATGCCAAAATCTTGGCTCTACAGGGTCAGGGAGCTGTTCAGAAAGTGGACAAAGCCAGCCGGAATATAGGGTTCTATTCCCCCCTACTTCCTAATTCCCAAGAAGTTGGAAGGATTGTGACCTATTCTAGACCTTTGGGAACTGAACAAATTCCTTGTGAAAGAGAAATTCAAGATGGTTTATCTCAAAACAATCCTTCCCTTCCTACCACCCAATGATTGGATGGGCTCCCTGGATCTCAAGGATGCTTACTCTTACATCCCAATGCATCGCACATCATGGTATTACCTCTGCTTCCAATCCCATGGGCAGCACTGCCAGTACAAGGTGCTCCCCCCTTCAACCTGTCTGCCACCCCTAGAGTATTCACCAAATGCTTGGTGGTGGTGCTGGTCCACCTCAGGAAGAAAGGAATCCAATTATTCCCCTATCTGGACGACTAGCTGATAGTGGTCTCAGATGTGCAAACCATCCGGGACCACCTCTCCACGACAATTACCTGCCTCCAGGATCTCGGTCTGGTCATCAATTACGAGAAGTCCAGTCTCCAACCGTCACAAACCATCCAATTAATTGGTGCATGTCTCAGCACCTTGAAAGGGAGGGTGTTCTTACCCAAGAAATGGGCACTATAGTTCCTCAGGCTTTCGACCGAACTTTGGCGCACCCAGCGTCCCTCGACCCATCATGTCTTGGCTGTATTGGGCCACATGACAGCGGCGATACACATGGTGACTCACACCCGGCTGCACATGCAAAGACTTCACTGGGGGCTCAAGCACCAGTGGTCCCAATTCCATCACCCCTTGACGCAAACCATCTCACTCATGAGAGACCTGAGAAGGGATCTAACATGGTGGCTGAAACCACAAACCCTAAGCAAGGGTGCCTTATTCCGCCCATTACCCCACAACATAATCTTCACTACGGATGTCTCCCACAAAGGATGGAGAGCGCACCTGGGCCACTTTCAAACACAGGGCAAATGGTCATGCCTGGAACAGTCCTACCAAATCAATCTGCTAGAACTGCAAGCGATATGGAATGCTCTCCAAACCTTTGCCCATCATCTCACAGGCAGAAGAGTCATGGTACACACAGACGACCAAGTAGCGATGTTCTATATAAACAAAGAAGGAGGGTCCGGTTCCTGGACACTTTGCAGGGAAGTGGTGCTCATTCTGGAATGGGCAAACCGCCATTCTGTCACGCTACAGGCTACTTACCTACCAGGAGTAGAGAACACACAGGTGGACAGGCTGAGCCAAGTGTTCCACCCACACAAATGGTCACTCAACCAACTTGTGGCCAATGACATCTTCGCCCAGCGGGGAACTCCGATCATAGACCTTTTCGCTACAGAGCAGAACAGGAAAGTTCCCAAATTCTGCTCAGTATTTCCGAGTGCACTAAGAATTGTGCAGGATGCCTTCCTAGTCCCCTGGCCGACCGGACTACTATATGCGTATCCTCCAGTTCCACTACTCACGTGTACCATACAGAAATGCATACACGACTTAGCCGACTTAATACTCATTGCCCTGGCCTGGCCCAGACAGCCCTGGTACGCTTACCTTCTCTGCCTGTCGATCAGGCTACCCGTTACTCTGGATCAGCAGGTGGACCTCCTGTCCCAGGAAGGGGGATCCCTCCTACATCCCATGCAAAGCTCTCTTCATTTGACTGCCTGGAGGTTGAATGATCACTACTGAGAGAGCAGGGTATATCCTGCTCAGCACAAGAGGTACTGGTTGCCTCCAGGAAGCCATCCACCAGACCTAACTATCTCTTTAAGATGAAGAGTACTCAACCTGGTGTACAGAGCTTCACCTAGAACCATTCACTTGTCCATCCTAAAAGTCTGCTCGACTACTTGCACATGCTTTTTACTGGGTGAATCTAGCGACAGCCTCAGTACAAGTCCACGTTAGTGCCATAGCAGCCTATCACAGGCCATACCAAGGACATCCCATCTCGAGCCATCCGCAAGTCACTCGCTTCATCAGAGGTCTATGGTAACTCTGGCCACCAACATCGAAAACAGTGGTAGCATGGGATCTTAATTTAGCTTTGGAACAACTCATGTTTCCCGTTGATAGCAGGGCTGAATTAGCCATGCTGTCATGGGAACTGTCCATCAGGTCCAGGAAGCGGAGCTTCTGAGTAGAACACGAAAGATCCTTATAATTCTGGGTCACATGGCAGCAGCCATTCATACGGTTCCAAACACCCGACTTCACATGCGTCGACTACAATGGGGTCTCAAAGGGCAGTGGAAACAACACTCCCAAGCATTAATGACCCGAGTGCGGCTAACTCAATCCATGCTGCAAGATATAACGTGGTAGCTCCAGCCAAAAACACTCACAAAGGGAGCATTATTTACGATACCCCCCCACAATACAGTTCTTACCACCGATGCCTCTCGCAAGGGTTGGGGAGCTCATTTGGACCGTCTGCAAACAAAAGGCCTCTGATCCCCAGAAGAAAGGAATCAACAAATCAATCTACTCGAACTCAGAGCGATAAGGAACGCTCTCCAAACATTCCTTCTGCAGTTAAGAGGCCGTCGAGTCATGGTCTACACCGACAATCAAGTGGCCATGTACTACATCAACAAACAAGGAGGGTCCGGTTCATGGTCCCTCTGCAAGGAAACCTTACAGATTCTGGAACAAGCGTCACGTCACTCCATCCACCTTCAAGTGACATACCTACCGGGAGCCATCAACACTCAAGCCAACCGCCTGAGTCGTATATTCTACCCTCCCGAGTGTCACTCAATCAGCAAATAGCAGATATGCTGTTCGACCAATGGGGACAACCAACGATTGACCTCTTTGCGACAGAACTCAATGCGAAGATCCCTTGCTTTTGTTCAGTCTGGACCAGCACTCGTCGAACGCCTCAAGATGCGTTCCTCTTTCTGTGGACAGAAACTCTGATGTATGCGTTTCCTCCATTACCCCTCATTACAAGAACGTTACAAAAGTGCAGAAGCGACGCAGCACAGCTAATTCTGATAGAGCCAGCGTGGCCACGCCAACCGTGGTATACCCCACCTCCTGCACCTATCAATAACGCAACCAATAGCACTACCAGATTGCAGGGATCTCTTGACGCAGGAACAAGGAATATTGCTCCATCCCATGCACAAATCGCTACATTTGACAGCATGGAGATTGAGCGTCTCCTCTTGACAGAACAGGGAATATCCGTCTCCGTGCAAACTATACTTCTCGCCTCAAGAAAACCATCCACACAAAGGAACTATAGCTTCAAATGGAAGAGATATTCATCCTGGTGCTCTACAAAGGGAATACCTCCATTAGACTGTCTTAGACTTCATAGTCTTATTTTTTCACTTGCTAGTCTAATGTATCAATAGGCTGAAATGTAAATATTGTGCTGTTCAATTTCTCCCCTTCCATCCCAAGTTTATTTTCCTTGTTTTTTGTAACTTTCCCTCTCCCTTTTTCTGATTCACTGTATTTAAAATTCAAGGTTCTTATTGAAAATATTGTTTTTTACGTTACGTTATGCTTTACACTCCTTGTTATTTGTAAACCGGGTTGATGTGATGCCTATCATGAAACTCGGTATAACAAAAACAATAAATAAATAAATAAATAAACAAATAAATAAATGGACTGTGCACCAGAAATACTGTTAGACTATCTTTACTCATTATACACTACGGGACTGGCGACTTCTTCAATCAGAGTACATCTCAGTGCGATAGCGGCCTATCACCAGCCATATAGAGGACAACCCATCTCTGTCCAACCCTGTATCTCCCGTTTCCTAAAGGGCCTGACTCGCCTCCGATTTCCAAGCCGCCGATACCATGGAATCTTAATGTCATACTGGAACAACTAATGGTAGCCCCCTTTGAACCAATGGAGGAGGCACACATTAAATATCTTACATGGAAAATAGTATTTCTCATTGCCTTAACATCCGCACGCAGTCGGTGAACTGCAGGCTCTAGTACACTACAGCCCATATATGCAATTCTATCATAACAAGGTGGTACTTCGCACACATCCTTCGTTCCTTCTGAAAGTGGTCAGCCAGTTCCACTTGAACCAATCAATTGAATTACCCACATTCTTTCCCAAGCCTCACCAAAATGATAGAGAAAGATTGCTGCACACATTGGACTGCAAAAGAGCACTAGCATATTATAAACGAAGAACGCATTCCAAGTCAAGAGCCTCTCAACTCTTTTTGTCTTTTTCAACCCGAATGCTCCCGGTCTACCAGTAGCAAAATGGACCATATCTAGCTGGATAACCCAATGCATTCAATTCTGTTACACAAAACACAACCTAACCTTGCCTTCGCAACCTAATGCTCATGAAGTGAGGGCAGTATTGGCCTCCCTGGCCCATCTACGACATGTGGCAGCCATAGACACTTGCAAGGCGGCCACCTGGTCATCTGTATATACGTTCACATCTCACTACTGTCTGGATCAACAGACAACTGATGATGCTAAACTCAGATGAGTTATTCTGCAAACTATGTCCACCTGAAGCTTCACTTGACTATCCACAATTTTACATAACGCATAATAATCTTACTAAATACATGGGAGCTTAGGACTCCCATGACAGCATGGCTAATTCAGCCCTGCTATCAACGGGAAAAAGTAAGTTTGCTTACTGTAAACGGTGTTTCCGTAGATAGCAGGATGAATTAGCCATGCTGACCCACCCACCTCCCTGGATAGTCAACCACTTACGTGTGTACGCTACTAAATCACAGACTGAGGAGAGTCTGTTTTTCTGCACGGGAAGGCACGCGCAACCGTGTTCTACTCAGAAGTTCCGCATCCTGGGCCTGATGACAGCATGGCTAATTTATCCTGCTATCTACGGAAACACTGTTTACAGTAAGCAAACTTGCTCTTACCTCCATTTGAACCAATGGATTCCTCGCACATAAAATACCTAACTTGGAAAGTGGTCTTCCTGGTAGCTATCACGTCCGCCAGACGAGTCAGTGAACTTCAGGCATTTAGTGCATTATGCTCCATACCTGCAATTCTATCACCACAAGGTGTCCTTAAGAACTCACCCATCCTTTCTGCCAAAGGTGATGTTGGCCTTCCATATCAATCAGTCCATTGACTTGCCAACATTTTTTCCAAAGCCTCACCAGAATGAAAGTGAACAGCTCCTACATTTATTTTATTTATTTATTTATTTCTTTTGTATACCGACATTCGATCGAGATATCACATCGGTTTCCAGATAACTAAAGGAATAGGGTGGTAACAGCCCTATTTTACATTATAACATGGTATTAAATAGATATAAGAATATTTTACATTATAACATGGTAATAAATATAACAAGTTGTAACAGAACTAACAGGAGTACATGGAACATTAGACTATAGTATATAACATATGTACATAAATGGCTTGTTGATGAGGATAAATTATGGTAAGGAGAGCAGGGAGTGTAGAGGGGGGAGGGGAGAGGAAGGGATGTGTGGGAGGAAGGTAGTGATAGGGAGGGAAAGGGTGGTGGGAGATGCTTGTGTAGGGAGGGAAAGGTGTGGGGCGAGATGCTTGTGGAGGGGGCATGGAGTGGATGGTGCGATTGGGCGGGTTATGTGTCGGGTGGGAAAGCTTTTAAAAATAGCCATGTTTTGAGGTGTTTTTTGAAGACTTGCAGTGAAGGTTCGTTTCTGAGACAGGTGGGGAGGGTGTTCCATAAGGTGGGGCCCGCTATTGTTATGGCTCGTTTGCGGGTGACGTTGAGGTGTGCAGCTTTGAGATTGGGGACGGCTAGGAGTCCAGTGTTGGTGGATCTGAGAGTTCTTTGAGTGGGGTAAGGTTGTATTCCGTTGTTTAGCCAGTCCATTTTGTTGTTGTTTATTTTTTTGTGCATGAGGGTGAGGGTTTTATACTGGATTCTTTGTGTAATGGGTAGCCAGTGGAGTTCTTTGAGCGTGGGTGTGATGTGAGGGGATTTTTTGTTGTTAGAGATGATTCTGGCGGCAGCGTTCTGTAGAACTTGGAGGGGTTTGTGTATTTCTGGTAGTCCGAGGAGGAGGGAGTTGCAGTAGTCGAGTCTTGACAAGATAATTGATTGGAGGACTGTTCTGAAATCGTGCTCTTGGAGAAGGGGTTTGAGTTTTTTTAGTGTCTGCAGTTTGAAGAATCCATCTTTGATTGTATTGGAGATGTGTCGTTTAAAGTTGAGTTGGCTGTCAATTGTTACGCCTAGGTTTCTTGTGGACGGCGTGACTGTAAGACCCGCCGGGGTAAGAGAGCATTGGCCTACTACAAAAGAAGGACACATACAGTCAACAGGACGTCTTAGTTGTTTGTCACCTTTAATCTTAATGCCCCTGGCCTCCCAGTGGCAAAAAGGACCATCTCTAGCTGGATTTCACAATGCATCCAGTTCTGCTATTCAAAGAGGAAAACCACATTGCCAGGGAAGCCGAATGCTCATCAGCTACAAGCAGTTGCTACTTCCATAGCCCACTTATGACAGGTACCGCTCTTGGACATTTGCAAGGCTGCTACTTGGTCGTCCCTGCACACTTTCATGTCCCATTACTGTCTAGACCAGCAGTTGTCTGCGGATGTAATGCTGGGAAGACTGGTACTGCAACACTTCACGCAATGAGGAATCCATGCGGGCTGTCCACGGTAAGATGGGTTGGGTTCGAGTGCGATCCGGGCACGGCAGTCTAATGCCTCCTCATCGCACAACCCGGGAGCTGGGGACTCTCATGACAGCATGGCTAATTCAGCCCTGCTATTGATGGGAAAAAGCAAGTTTGCTTACTGTAAACGGTGCTTCCATAGATAGCAGGATGAATTAGCCATTTGTTCCCACCCACCTCCCTGGACAGCCTCATGAGCGCTTACTAACAACAATTTCCTTCTACTAGGACATAGACTAAGGGAGAGGGTGCTCTACTGCACGGGAATACGCTCACAGCCACACAGAGCTAAGCTCTGTAACAGCTATTAGAAGCGTTGCCTTGCGCTGTCCAGAAGATGGCATGGCTAATTCATCCTGCTATCTACGGAAACACTGTTTTTGGTAAGCAAACTTGCTTTTCTTCTTCTAAGGTGACGTTTCATGCCATTGACCAGCATGGGCTCTTCAGAGGTTAATTGCCTGTTCATGGGGGCAACGTGTCCTTTCAGGGTTTAACTATTTCCCTCTCGTGGCTCCATTGTCTCAAGCGTCACTCAGTTCTTGTGCATAAGGTGAGCAGGGCTTCTAGGTTGGTTGGAGTTTCTAGGCCAATTCATCCTTTAATGGGGGCTGCTAAATCCCACCATAAGTGAGCATGCAAGCCTGGTTCATTCCAGTCCAAATCATTTACCAACTGATTGGGCTCCATGGCGAACTCTATTACATTGTGCAGGTTCTGATGGAACCCCAAGTTTTTACTTTCTATCAATTGAACTCGATCTGGATTTCAATTTATTAAAATTTATAGTCTGCATACATCACAGAAGTTCAAAGCGGCTACCAGATCAAATATATGTACATATGTGGCCGACCCTTCAGTCAGCCACTAGATGACCCTAGGTCACTTACCATCAGGACTATTAACAGTTAGTGGGATTTTCCATTCCTTTTCAGTCTCTCCAATGAGCTGACTGTGATTGGCTATCCCAAGACCATAAGGTGGAGCTAGAGAGTTAGCATGGTCATTTTGAGCTGACTCTTAAAGAGTTAGGAGCTATTTTTCCTTTCACCCTGTTGAGTTGGGCCTGCTAACCCAACTTGGCATTTCTCCTGCGATTAGAGGAGATTCCTCATCAGTATGAAAGGGTCTACCTCATTTTTTAAAAAGAGCGAGAATTTTGGGAACATTAATTAGGTTTTGGATTGGGTTTTTCTTGTTCTAAGGAACATCCTTACCCTTTAGGAAAGGGATAACCCCCAATCCAGAGAACAGGGGCTGGAGAGTTGTGAGCTATTTTTCTACTCCTAGAAGAAGCAAGACCATTGACAGCACTACCCAGTGTGGGTTTTTTAGTCTTCATTTTGAACTTTTCCTTTTTTGGTTCTTGTGGAGGTTTTGTTTCCCCCCCCCCCCCCCCCCCCAACCCTCCTCGCAGAATTGGAGTTAGGAGAGAGAGAATTTTGTTCAGACTGGAAAATATCAGACTTCCGAGAAGTCACACAGAGTGGAAAAGAGAGTATGGGATTGAAACAATATTTGGAGACTCCCAACCATATCTCCACCTAAAGCAGTGGTTCTCAACCTTTCTAATGTCGTGACCCCGTAATACAGTTCCTCATGTTGCGGCGAGGGCGGGGCTTTGGTCATATGGGGGCGGGGTTATGGATGGGTTGGATTTTAGTGCATACTTATTTATTATGACATTTATAAACAGAACCACCATTCCTCATAAAACAATAAAATTAAGAAACATAAAGCATCAGTTATAATAGTAAAACCATACTAATAAAAGAATATTTTAAAATTACTGATAAATAGAATTTCTATTAATTAAAATCATATACATTTTTATAATTTCCCAAACACCAATAAAATATTTCAAAACAGCACATATATCAAATAACACACAATAATTAAAACTAATAAGGATTTTAAAAAGCCCCTGCTGTCCCCTTCTGTGGGAGCTCTTGATTTCCAGTCACCCTGATATTGTCGAGGATTAGGAGGTTATCCTCTCTCTCTCACACATACTCTCACATGTCCATTCTCTCTCACACATACACTGTCACATACATACACATTCATGCTCTTATACCCACCATAACCTCTCGCTCTCACAGACACTGATACACTCTCAGGGTGTAAGACACTCTCTCCCCCCACTCACACACACTCTTACGCCCTTGGATTTTCTCACACACACTCATGCTCTCACTCTTACTGGCTCCCTCACAACCTCAGAGCCTCTCAGATAAAACTCTATGCAGCAGAAATAATGCTGAATGTTGAGAATTGTGTTATGCAGACTAATCTGGAAAATGCACTAATTTCTACATGAGTCATAATGAATCAGTCCTCAGCTGCAGGCTTCAATTGATTATCCTGGCTCCCTTTAATTTAATGTTTGCCAAATACAGTTCATGTGTAACAGCAATCCTAATTCTCCACCAGATCAAGCTGATTTCACATCCCACTTCATACTTTGTCACCTCCAGCTGAGTCAAACAATTAATCTAATTACTGCCACTGCTGCCACGTAGCTATTGGGGAGGCGCTGATTGCTGCTATTGGCACTGAAGCCCATTCTGCTGCTTCCTCTGTGCAGGCCCCCTGGGTTTCCACTTCCTCCATGTTGATCTCGTACATTGTGAGATCCGCCATAGAGAAAGTGCTACTCTTGCACATTCCCAAAGATTACATGTACCAATCAGTAAAAAGTAATTATTTTTTTTTTACATCTGCTTCCCTTTATTTTTTTGCCATTTCCTTTTATATTGCCTTTTTTCTGTTTCTTTTCTCTCCACCTGTCTTCTTCCCTCAAACACACAGTCAGGTTCTCATTCTCACATGCATTTCTCTGTCACACACACATACACACACAGGATCTCACTGTCACATGCTCTTTCTGTCATGCAATCATTCATACACACAGTCTCTCACTGGCACAGGCTGTCTGAGTCTCACACACAGGCTCTCTCACACCCCCACATGCTGCCTTGCTCAAGCACAGGCTCTCACTGTCACATGCTGTCTCTTTCACACACACAGAGGCTCTCACATGCTGTCTCTGCAAACACACACAGTCTCTCAATTCACTCTCACACACAATCTCTCAACTCATCTCATACTCGCACACACCTCTCTCTCACCTCTGGGCCTCTTCTTTACGGGTTGCCACAGGATGGGCTCTGCAGCGGTCCTAGTCTTCCCGGCCCCGCTGTTCCTCTTCTGCACGCGGCTGACGCGCCTCCTCCTTCCTGCCCGTGCAGCTCCGGCAACATTTGTCTTCCGGGGCAGGGCGGGCAGGAAGGAAGTAGGAGGAGCACCGTGACGCGCTCTCTTTTGGGGTTGGAGGAGGCAGGTCTCCAGCTTCGCCCCGCCTCCCCGCAGCAGCCGCGGCGCCGCGGACGACAAAAAACCCCAACAGCCCGGTACTGGTCTGCGGACCGGGCCATTGGGGTCGGTCCGCAGACCAGTTTTGGTCGAACGACCTGTGTTTTGGTCGAACGACCAAAACACAGGCGACCCCTGTGTTTTGGTCGTTCGACCCCCGCCGGGGTCGCGACCCACAGGTTGAGAACCGCTGACCTAAAGGGACCAGGAAACAGGTTGTGGGCAAGAGACAGAACTTTGGACTCAGGTAGGATCTTTTTGTGCTTTGGGGTTCCCCAGTAGAAATGCTCTTACAGTTTGGGGCTTGTACACTGAGTAAAAAAATATCAAGTTCCCCCCTCAGGACTTGGAGAGAAAGATACAAGCTAATCCTCCGAGAGACTATGTAAATAGTTCAAATGTACAATGTCAGTTGTGGGAAGTATGCTGGACTATGACTGACTTTTTAGAGATGATCAGTACATTTTATTTGAATGTCCAGTCTGTCTTTCCCTGAGGAAAATTCCGTACTAGAGAGATACACACAATTAAAGAGAAACACTCCATCACGACAAGAACCAACCCCCCCAGGATCTGAAATGAGAGGCAATAATGTGGAAAGAGTATCCCTGAAGAACAAATACTTTTATGGCCCCAGGGGAAACAGCAAACCTTCCCAGCAAAGAGTTACACATATTAAAAATAAGATATACAAAACAGCACAAACATGTAGCGAAATCTCCTCTTTTAAAATGCATGTAGTATTAGCTCCATATCTAAATGGCTTACTGAATAAAAATGTATTTAAAGTCGCCTTAAAGGATTTCTCGCAGTTCAGGGTCTGAATATTGTTAGGCAGGGAGTTCCAAAAAAATGGGACCTGCTGCTGAGAGCTCTCCTCCCTGATGATGTTCAAGTATGCCAGCTTTAATGATGGGATTTCTAAGAGGATTTTTCCCTTCTGAACTCAAGGACCGCAAGGGCCTGTAAATCTTGAGAGCTGAGCTCACCCAGCAGTCAGTATCAGTGTGAATTAGTTTGCAGATGGTTCAGGCAAGCTTATATAAAATTTGCCACTAGATGGATAACTGCCTAAGTTCGAATAGGATGGGAGTTATGTGCTCTTGCATTTGCGTCCCCTTCAAGATATGAGCAGCGGCGTTCTGAACTAACTGGAGTGAACGTAGCAAACTAGCAGGAAGCCCCACAGTAAAGAATTACAGTAATCCAACTTGGTAAGTATCAAAGCCTGAAGGACCATACGGAAGTCCTGAGATTCTAGTAATGCACGCAATTTTAACTATCCGCAGCTTAAAAAATGAAGATTGATAACTGCTTGAATATTTGTAGTTCAAGAGAGAAACGTGAGTCTACATACGAGATGACTCATTGGAATTTTGTAGTTTTTAAACTGGAGAAAATAAGGAAAATTGAGCAATGGAAATTTGCTTAATATGATATCTGAAAAGTCAGCTGGATTTCTGAAAGCCTGGGAGAGAGGTTTCATGAACAAATCTCTGTTTAGGACTGGATCATCTCGCTCAAAAAAAATGGTGTTACAAGGCTATCTTTATAAGCAGACTGATCATAAAACCCACCTTCAGTGATTTGGAAGAATAGGAGTGAGGTATAAGTGGAGTCATAATCTGCATTGATGCAAGAACCCCCACAACTCACCCCATTCCTATCAAATTTTTCTGGAAGTGGTAATTGAGATTTCAGAAGAGGTTGCCTTGACAGGTAGTAGACCCTGGAAGGATTCCACCTTTATCTGGACCTGCAACTCTTGTACTGCTTACATAAGATCCTTTACACAAGCATAAGCTGTTCCATTTAATCTGACCACTGTTTTGGGCTAGTCTAAGCTGTCACGGTCCATTCTGCTAAGGACAGAGGACAGGTGCAATGGCAAAGCAAAAGTATACCTTGAGAGGCCAGGTGATCAGGATCTGTTGTCTTCTACCTAAGGTGGCCGCTGTTTCCTGCGGGTTGATCCCTTGGGTGCAGGTGGCTACAAGGACTTCCTCGTGGGAGCAGGTACCAGAATGGACGGAAGACCAAGACTGGAGCAGGAATCAGGAGCGCAGCTGAAAGTCAAGACAGAAGCAGGCGAGTAGCTGATGGCCAAGACTGGAGCAGGAATTAGGAATGCAGAAACCACAGACAGGGATAGGATAACACAGTGAATACACTATTGACAATTGGACCAGCAAAGGCGTGGAAGGCTGAAGCTCCTTAAAAATTGGTGTCTTTTTGGGCCACACCTAAGGCTGTTCCAGTAGGGAGCCTCTGGACACGGCTGTCCCAAGCTTTTCTTTGCTTGATATTTACTAGAGGATTCTCACTGCTTCAAAGTCCCTTTGGCTCCACTGCAAGATCACCCTGGTCTTGAACACCTGGGGTTCACAGGTTCAATTCCTGCTGCCCCCTTCCCCCCCACCATACAAGTTTGCTTATCATAAACAGTGTTTTCCATAGATAGCAAGATAAATTAGCCATGCTGAATACCTACCTGTTTTCCTGGAGAGCAGATTAGCTAGCTAGAATTAACTCTAAAATCAACTGAAGTAGCTCACTAGGCAACATCCATGTGAGAATTCCCACAAAAGTTCTACAAGCTTACAGGCCGATACAGTACAGTGCACTCCGGCAGAGCGCACTGTTAACCTGCGTTTGGAGACGCATTTTTGATGTGCTAGCTTTACCCTTTATTCAGTAAGGAGTAATAGCGCATCGAAAACACGCGACCAACCCCCCAAAACTAATAGCACCCGCAACATGCAAATGCATGTTGATGGCCCTATTAGTTATTCTTGTGCGATTCAGTAAGTAACATGTGCAGCCAAGCCGCGCATTTTACTTTCAGAAATTAGTGCCTACCCAAAGGTAGGCATTAATTTCTGCCGGCACCGGGAGTGCACAGAAAAACAGTAAAAACTGCTTTTCTGTGCACCCTCCGACTTAATATCATGGTGATATTAAGTCCAAGGTCCCAAAAGTTAAAAATAAAAAAAAAATTTTTTAAATCAGCTCGCGGGTTGAAAACCCGATCTCAATTTTGCCGGCGTCCGGTTTCCGAACCCGTGGCTGTCAGCGGGCTCGAGAACCAACGCTGGCAAAATTGAGCGTCGGCTGTCAAACTTGCTGACAGCCGCCGCTCCTGTCAAAAAAAGAGGCGCTAGGGACGTGCTAGTGTTCCTAGCGCCTCTTTTTACCACAGGCCCTAATTTGAATAATTTTTTTTTACTGAATCGCACGCCCGCTCTCCCGCGATTTTTACTGTATCGGCCTGTTAGAGAGAAGGGTCCATTCAGTGCCACCAGATGACATCACCCACGTCATGACTAATTCTTCTGCTGTCTACAGAGTGTACTGTTTACCATAAGTAACTTGCTTTACTGAGGGAGAGCTCTTTTGAAATAATGTAGGGTACATAATGAGTATGGGCTTGTTTTTAAGTATTTGTAAATGGCTCTTTAGGGTATGTATGACAGGAGCAAGAGTTACAGGGGATGTACCTGTGGAAATAATTTATGTGAATGTATGCTTCATAAGGTATTAAGGCTTCTCTTTTTAGGTGTGTATAAATTGTAAAATTAGGTGTTCATTTTTCAGCTAATTAGGGGTTCTCTGAGAGTCCAAAAAAGTATTTATCAGTATTTTTGCCACTCATACTATTGCTGAGTAACTTTTCTGGTTGAATTAAATGCATATATTTGTACACCAAAGGAATTATCTGGGCAGAAAAGGCACGAAAACAGAGTGGAAGATCAAGGCAAACAAGGGGAGGAGAGAGTGAGGGCTAGGAAAGGTTCTGTTTTTACGATTTTTATCCAATAAGCACCATGTTTTGGTTTTTTTGTATGGGGGGGGGGAGGGATAATCAGTGTTGATCTGTTAAAACCTAAATTCAGAAGCCCTAGATATAGCTGAGTCAGCTAAGGTTGTAGCATGTTGAAAATATCAGCCCCTGATAAAAGATTAATTTCAGGCTGAGTTGCTTCAGATATGCCGGGGCTCTGCACCTCAGCAGATCTTGCTGTCATTTAAAGATGCTGTGTGGCTGTTTCCTTCCTGTCCTTAATGTCCCAGTTCTGCTATATAGTGTGGTTAGCAGTAAAGAGAATCTGAGACCTGCACGGTGAAGGTGTCCCCTGCCTTGCCTTTCAGTCTGTCTTTAAGTATATGCATTTGAAGATGGCTAAAAATAAAGAGCTGCTGTTAATTGCAGGCAGAGATCAGCCCGTGGGGGAGCATTCTCACGCAGGAGTTTTTCTAATCTATCTCAAAAGAGATGCTACAGGCTGGCACCACCATGAATGAAGAAGATTGGTTTGTGGTTTTCGCTTGAAGATGTGCTCGGCATAGCTCACAGTTTAACTTGCAGTTGTGCACACATACAGATGTGCATCCTCCAATAGTAACGAAGGTATTAGCTATTAGCCCCCCCCATGCCAAGAGATGTGCTGGCTTAACTCATGTTTTCTTAGCGGTGGAGTAAATTTTCCAGGGGTAGTGTTATTATATGGTAGAAACTTCTGCTGCGGAGACCTGTACTTGGGATTTATGCACAAAAAGGTTATTTGTGCACAGAAATCTTTCCTTCCTCTCTGAAATATTTTTCTAAAATTCCCCCACAGGACAAGCAGTTTGCTCCCACTCCGGGCTCTGCACTGGTTGCAAACAAAGGAGACCAGAGCCTGCCCTGGGGCAGTCATGTGTTTGCAGAAGGCCTTCCTTTCCAGCAGGGGGTGGGGGGAGTCTGCAATCTGGGAGAGATCAGAGAGAAAGTGGATAAATGTCCCTAAGCCTCCAAAGCAGAGCAGCTGGGAATTGTGACTGAGAAGCTGCAGCCAGAACAGATGGAACCTTAGTCAGACAAAGCGGCCACCTAGAGCACCACATGTTTGGGGGAAGCTGCCTACTGCTTCCACTGGCCCTGCTTAGACAACACTTCCAACTAATGCTCATGGTAGGACTATGGCAACTGGGTCTCCTCCTTCCCACCCCTATAGCTGGAAGTGGAAAGACATGTTGCACGGGGGGGGGGGGGGGGGGCGCAGGAAGAAAGAGGCCTAATTGACATGGCCCTAAGGGTCAGGGTGGTCAATAGCTCCATGGGAGTGAAAGGACTCCAGAAGTGGAGAAGTGTCAGCCGACCCATGAGGTGGCGGTGGAAGAGAGGTGCAGCATTAACTGGATCCATGGTGGTGATGGAAGAGCAGTATTGGCCGGGCCTGCGTAGTGATAGTGGTAGAGAAGAGACGAGTTGGCTGGGTCAGCATGGCAGGAAGAGAGGAGAACTGAGCAGGCACAGTGTGTGCTGGGTCCGCAGCCCTTTAAACAGCTGACACTTCCCAACCATTGGACCTGCCCAACGATGCTGCTGCTACTGCTGCTGTTTGTGTAATTAGGGAGGGGAAGGGAGAACGAGAGAGCATGAGTTTGTGTGGGAGCATGTGTGTATATGAGAGAGAGAGAGAGAGGAAAACGTTTGTGTCCAGGGTCCTCCTCCCCACTAATTTAGTTTTAATGATTATAAGTAATACATCGGGCTGTAAAACACTAATACACTTCCTATTAGGAAAACAGAACAGGCCAGGCTGCTACAGATTCCTACACAGAAACTACACACCAGCAGAATACTTTGCCTTGGTCGTACATGCAGAACACAGACCGATTCACCAAATACAGAATAAAGAGACCATAAGATATAAATAGAAATGTGAAGAGAAAAACTGAACAGGAAGCTGCAACAAACCAGACTCTATATGCAGTGTAGCAATGCAAAAACAGAATCATCCATTCTTCAAAGCATCAAACAAAATCAAGAAATATAAAACATCTAACGATAACACAGGAAACTTTCCACTCACTGCACAGCTGGTATGCAGATTGAGCTTTGCCCCTCTCCCTTCTTGTATGCTCCACCCTACTCTCCAGCTCTGCCCTCTCTCTCAGGCCGATACAGTAAGGGCACGTAAGAAAAAGTGTGGCAGTGCCAGGCGCACCCTCGTTTGCTGCATGCACAGTCCGGATCACATACCGCTCGATACAGTATTTAAATGACATGCAAATGCAAGCCGCATCCAAGAATTTCAAATGACGTTTGAAATGACAGGTACCAGGAAGTGGATGGTTCTCCTACAGACCCCGCTGCCTTGAGCGCCCGGCGCCAGCAAGCCCCAGCAGCCGGCGATCGGAGTCAGGGAGCGCAACAAAGCACCCTCCTTCAGACGGGCAAGAGAGACGAAATTTCACAGTCCCAAACCAAACCAATCGTCAGGCAAGCCCCAGCAGAGAGAGACGAAATTTCACAGTCCCAAACCAAACCAACACAATCCAAGCCCCAGCAGAGAGAGACGAAATTTCACAGTCCCAAACCAAACCAACCCAATCCAATCCAAGCCCCAGCAGAGAGACGAAATTTCACAGTCCTGGGCAAACTTTCCCCCAGCCCCCGCTCACCTGCCCTGGCCGCGGCCAAGTAAGCCCCCAGCAGCAGCAGTAGAAGAGCGTCAAGAGAGAGCGGCTTCAGCAGCCCGGGGCGGATCGGGCGCTCCCCATGCGAGGCGGCTTCCAGCAGCCCCGCCGGCGAAGGTGAATACGTGTACGCCTGTACGTCCAATATGGGCACTCAAGGCAGCGAAGGTGCATGCGCACATGCCGTGACCTGAGCGCCCAGCTGGACGTCGGAGGTCACGGCGTGCACGTATTCACCTTTGTCGGCGGGGCTGCGGGAAGCCGCCTCGCATGGGGAGCACCCGATCTGCTGAAGCCGCTCTCTCTCGCCGCCCTTCTACTGCTGCTGCTTGGGGGCTTGCGTGGCTGCGGCCAGGGCAGGTGAGCGGGGGATGGGGGAAAGTTTGCCCGGGACTGTGAAATTTCGTCTCTCTGCTGGGGCTTGGATTGGGTTGGTTTGGTTTGGGACTGTGAAATTTCGCCTCTCTCTGCTTGGGGCTTGGATTGGGTTGGTTTGGTTTGGGACACTGAAATTTCGTCTATCTTTGCTGGGGCTTGCCTGATGCTTGGATTGGGTTGGTTTGGTTTGGGACTGTGAAATTTCGTGAAATTTTCGTGTGAAATTTCGTAATTTACCGCCTACCCTGACCCTGGCGTTAGTGTGAAACCACACTAATGCCAGGGTCAGGGTAGGCGGTAAATTAGCAGGTTAAAAAGGAGATAGTCGGGGCGCGCGTTACTGAATGGGGGGGCAATAGCTAATCGGATCGTTTACATACATATACATGCCGCGGGCGGAAAGGGATACGCGTTGAGTAAAAGAAGCGGTAAGGATCGGTAAAAACAGATAGAGAATCGTGGGTTAGACTTACGCGGCCAAATTGTGAGTACACAGCGGGTTAGAATTGGGGTAACTGCGGCCGCGCTTTACTGTATCGGCCTGTCTATTTGGGATTTGAGATCCACCTATTTTTCCTTTCAGCTATGCTGCACTCTTCAGCTCTGCCCCATCTGTATTGTCTAATCCAGCGGTTCTCAACCGGTGTGTAGTGACCTGCTGCTCTCCCCCTCCCCTCACCCTCCTTACCTCAGCGAGATGAACACGGCTGCCGTTCCTGCCTGGGCTATCAGCACATTCAAGCCCGGAGGGGAACAGCAGCAGTGTTTGTGGAAGCCGGCAACAGGAACATGACCTTTCATTCCTCCTGCCCCTGTGGCCCGGAAGAGGAAGTAATGTTTACTGGCCACATGGGAAGAAGAAAAGGCCATGCTGCTGCTGCCACTGCAGAAATAACGTCCCAAGGCCCCCGCCAGCTCTGCAGCGATAAGAAGGCAGCACTCAGCTGTTTGCCTGTGATCGTCGAGGCACAAAGCAGTCATCTGAGAATGTGGCCGAGGGGATTTCCTGCTGCGCGACTGTTGGGGAAATCCATCCATTAGCTGAAGATCGGTGCTGGCTGGCCCGGCTCTGACCTCCCCTTTTCTCATCAGAATGACACCAGCAAGAAAATACAAAAATAATCAAACTCCAAAAAAGTAAGACTGGGGTGGGGAGAAGAAAAAGCATAGAATTACATTCTCAGCTGACTGCTCTGTGCCGCAATGATTGCAGCACAGACAAACAGCTGAGTGCTGCCTTCTTCCCTGCTGCAGTGTCCAACCTGTCAGGCCTCCGCTTTTATTAGCAGCACACAGTTGCCTTGTGTTGGGGAAGGGGGTGAATGAGTGAGGCAGAGTGAGCCAGCATGTGTCTGAGGGAAAGACATTGGTCAGGGAGGTGACGTGTGTGTGTAAGAGAAAGAGACGTTGGTCAGGGAGGTAAAGTTAGGAATGTTAGGAATAGTTAGGAATTATTAGGAAGGGAATGGTTAATAAAACGGAAAATGTCATAATACCTCTGTATCTCTCTATGGTGAGACGGCACCTTGAAAACTGTGTACAATTCTTGTCACCGCATCTCAAAAAAGATATAGTTGCGATGGAGAAGGGCAACCAAAATGATAAAGGGGATGGAACAGCTCCCCTATGAGGAAAGGCTAAAGAGGTTAGGGCTGTTCAGCTTGGAGAAGAGAAGGCTGAGGGGGGATATGATAGAGATGTTTAAAATCATGAGAGGTCTTTAACGAGTAGATGTGAATCGGTAATTTACACTTTCGAATCATGGAATGCCCCCTAGTCCTTCTATTAAATTAGCAAGTAGCTCATTTAAGACTAATCGGAGAAAATTCTTTATCACTCAACGCACAATTACCATAAGCTCTGGAATTTGTTGCCAGAGAATGTGGTTAGTGCAGTTAGTTTAGCTGGGTTCAAAAAAGGTTTGGATAAGTTCTTGGAAGAGAAGTCCATTACCTGCTATTAATCAAGTTTACTTAGGGAATAGCCATTGCTATTAATTGCATCAGTAGCATGGGATCTTCTTAGTGTTTGGGTAATTGCCAGGTTCTTGTGGCCTGGTTTGGCCTCTGTTGGAAACAGGATGCTGGGCTTGATGGACCCTTGGTCTGACCCAGCATGGAAATTTCTTATGTTCTTATATGTGTGTGTGATTGTGTAAGAAAAAGAGACGTTGGTCAGGGAGGAGACGTGTGTGTATGAGAGAGAGACATTGGTCAGGGAGGTGGTGTGTGAGAGAGACTACTCATGGACCCTAAGGAAGAGGAGCCTGAGGATAGAGCTTCAGCAGCCCTTGCTGCTTCTGGTGTGTGCTATTGGCCTACAAGGGAAAGGAGTAGGAGAGTTGCTGGAGAGGGTAGGTAAAGGTGGCTTTTTAAGTTTATCTTTCTTGATTGACTGCCATTTTAATTATTGGGAATTATGTGATGTTTGCTGGTTGAAATATTTTATTGGTTTTTGGAGAATATTTAATAATTTTGTAAGTTTTTAATGATTGGATGTTATTCTATGTATCAATTGTTTTGAAACATTTATTATATTAGTCTAGTTTTAGAATTATTATATTACTTGAGAAATGTATAAATATAAATGTGGAAACAAAAACTGAACTGGAACAGCAAGAAGCCAGACTGAGTATATGCAGTGCAACAATGGAAAAACAAAAACATTAGCTTTATGGTCACTTTATTCTGTATTTGGTGAGGGTCTGTGTGTTCTATGTATGTGACCCAGGTAAGGGTATTCTGCAAGCTTGTAGTTTCTGTGTGGGGATCTATAGCAGCTTGGCTTGTTCTGTTTTCCTAATAGGAGGTGTATTGGTGTTTAGGGCCTGGTTATATTTTTGTAGTGTTGCCTTTTCATATGAAGGGTTGTTACTGTTTGAGTGAGTTCCATAATGCAGGTGTAAATTTTTTGTGCATCAGTTTGTATACATTATTACTGATCCTGGGTGTCTGTTAGATGCTATATTTCTGTTTAGTACTGAATGCAGAGTGGCTTTTTTGGGTTTCTATTCCAGTTTCTGTTTCCATATTTGTACTTTACGGTCTCTCTGTACTTGTTGAAGTACAGAAAGTGTGACCGAGGTGAATTATTTTACTAGAATGTAGGCATTTGTATCAATATTTGTTGTGTTTTCTCAATAGGACATGCATTGATGGTAAATTACTGTCTTTTCATAAGGAGGACTATTGCGCCTGGTAGGAGAGAGTGTTTATGTTGCTGTTACTGAGATGACACCAGAAATAGGTAAATTGAATTGGGAATGTCCTAGTTCTGTTCCGTACCCATTGTTGGGGGGTTAGGCAGTTCCTATAGATGAAGAGTATATGTTTACATTTATCCCCATGACGATCATGTATTTAGTGTGTCACACATGTGAAAACAATCTGTCAGGTGTGTCCTGACAGAAAAAAGGTTGAGAACCCCTGGTCTAATCCACTCTCCCATATATGGAGAGTGAGCTCCGCTCCTTTCTCCAGCTGTCCTCTCTGGCTCTACCCCTCTCTCCTTCTGAATACTCAATCCATTCCCTGCTGTCACACAGTACACCCAAACTCAGCATACATGCTCTACTTTCAGACATCTGTTAGGCACTTAAGAACATAAGAAATTGCCATGCTGGATCAGACCAAGGGTCCATCAAGCCCAGCATCCTGTTTCCAACAGAGGCCAAACCAGGCCACAAGAATCTGGCAAGTACCCGAACATCAAGAAGATCCCATGTTACTGATGCCAGGAATAGCAGAGGCCATTCCCTATGTCAACTTGATTAATAGCAGTTAATTTACTTCTCCAAGAACTTATCCAAACCTTTTTTAAACCCAGCTACACTAACTGCACTAACCACATCCTCTGGCAACAAATTCCAGAGCTTAATTGTGCATTGAGTGAAAAAGAATTTTCTCCAATTAGTCTTAAATGTTCCACTTTCTAACTTCATGGCATGTCCCCTAGTCCTTCTATTATCCGAAATTGTAAATAACTGATTCACATCTACTCGTTCAAGACCTCTCATGATCTTAACGACCTCTATCATATCCCCCCTCAGCCGTCTCTTCTCCAAGCTGAACAGCCCTAACCTCTTCAGCCTTTCCTCATAGGGGAGCTGTTCCATCCGCTTTATCATTTTGGTTGCCCTTCTCTGTACCTTCTCCATCACAACTATATCTTTTTTGAGATGCGGCGACCAGAATTGTATACAGTATTCAAGTTGCGATACAGAGGCATTATGACATTTTCTGTTTTATTAACCATTCCCTTCCAAATAATTCCTAACATTCTGTTTACTTTTTTAACTGCTGCAGCACACTGAGCTGACAATTTCAAATTTTTTATCCACTATGATGCCTAGATCTATTTCCTGGGTGGTAGCTCCTAATATGGAACCTAACTTCATGTAACTATAGCAAGGGTTAATTTTCCCTATATGCAACACCATGCACTTGTCCACATTAAATTTCATCTGCCATTTGGATGCCCAATTTTCCAGTCTTGCAAAGTCCTCCTGTAATGTATCACAATATGCTTTTGATTTAACTACTCTGAATAATTTTGTATCATCCGCAAATTTGATAACCTCACTTGTACTCTTTTCCGTATCATTTATTAATATATTGAAAAGCCCCGGTCCAAGTACACATCCCTGAGGCACTCCACTGTTTACCCTTTTCCACTGAGAAAATTGATCATTTAATCCTACTGTTACATTCTGTGTGTTTAGAGCTAGTTAGTGGGCCCTTGGGCAGTGGCAAGAGCTGACTCCACCCACAGGGAGGAGCCCTGTGGGGACTCACCACGACAGGCGGGGTCTCAGCAGTGATGGACACCAGAGGCAGTTTATTATACAGCAGGATAACCCGAGGAGCGGGTTAATAGACTCAGTCCAGAACAGATGATCTGTAAGATGGTCTCTATGGTAGTGGCCCGCAGTGCTGGGTAAGATGGGGAACACTTCCTCCAGATGAAGCTTGTATAGGTTGTCCCGGTAGTGGTTTGCAGAGCGGGGTAGGCCGGAGGCTGGTGGTAGACATTTGCCCAAGATAGTGTGGATCCGGTAGTGGTCCGCAGAGCAGGGTAACCCGAGAAGCCACACAGAGAAGAAGGAGGAAGTTGTAGAGCAGATCCAGTACTCACTCTGAACAAAGTAGCCAGCTATAATGGTAGGCACCGTGGAGACCTGAGGTACAGGAGCACTGAAGGGTTGCCTGTGGAAATAGGAAGAGACTCACTGGGTTAGAGAAGTGAGGCAAGTAGAGATGGCTCTCCGAGGAGTGGATAGCCCTGAGTGCGGCAAGGCCCCCGAGGTACCTAGATCACTCAGACAGGAGCACAGGAACAGCAAAGGGAAGTCCCAGAATGGTGGAATTGAGCAGGACAGGAATCCTTGCTAACTCGATGGTATGCTGGCCCGATGAGATTATATATACGTAGGCAGTGATGTCATGCGGTGGGGACGCCCCGAGGTTCCCCCATGACGTGGTTAAGACGGGGGAAGGCACGCGCATGCCCTAGGTCACCGCAGAAGTAAGATGGCTGCCGGGAGCGTCAGCGCCATACCGGGAACGCCATGGCGGGCGGCGTGCAGAAGCTGAGGCGGCCATCCTCCCTAGACTTGGAGCTGCACGGCAAAAAGAGGTGAGCAGCAAAGGTCGCAGCCGTCTATGACCGGGCACAGCACCAACTCTCTGTTTCCTGTCTTTTAACCAGTTTGTAATCCACAAAAGGACATCTCCTCCTATCCCATGACTTTTTAGTTTTCTTAGAAGCCTCTCGTGAGGGAGTTTGTCAAACGCCTTCTGAAAATCCAAATACACTACATCTACCAGTTCATCTTTATCCACATGTTTATCCACATGTTCGAGACCTTGGCATTATCCTAGATAACCAACTGAACCTTAAACAATTCATAAACTCTACCATGAAAGAATGCTACTACAAACTTCATGTTCTAAAAAAACTTAAACCTCTACTCCACTTTAATGACTTCTGCACGATCCTTCAAGCCATAATATTCTCCAAAATAGACTATTGTAACTCCCTTCTGCTAGGCCTCCCTGCATCCACCATCGAACCCCTCCAAATGCTACAAAATGCTGCAGCCAGAGAACTCACTAACACCCGCAGAAAGGACCATATCACCCCTATCCTTAGAGACTTCCACTGGCTCCCAATCCCTTTCAGAATTCGCTAGAAGAGCCTCACCATCATACACAAGACACTACATAACCATGACGTACACTGGCTCAACGACTCCCTACACTTCCATATTCTTGCATTTTTTGTTATTATCATTTACAGCTTATTTTATACTTGGGCTTATGTTAACCCAACTCTCCGCAAACTTGCTCTATGTAAATAGTTTAATTTGTTCCAGTTATTATGCACTCTACCAATTTGTTCTATGTAAATGGTTTAATCTTATTAACTATGCTATTCCTTTAATCACAATGTTCTTTCTAAACCGATATGATGAGCAATCGGTATATAAAAACCACTAAATAAATAAATAAATAAATAATGCCTCCATTAGACCCACCAGATCTGCCTACAATGGTACATTACACACACCCTCTTCTAAACCTACCCGCCCTACTGCCACAAAAGTAAGAGCTCTATCTATAGCAGGACCCTCAAACTGGAATGCTATGTCCCCTGACCTGCGGCTGGAACCCTGCACCCACAAATTAAAAAAAAAACAACCCTAAAAACCTGGCTCTTCAAACAAGCCTTTGCATAATCCACCTCCCCCTGCTCACTTGCCCTTACCGACTCCACTGCAATCACCATGTTGTATTTATTAATATTGTCTATTCTTATTGCCGCCCCCCCCCCCCCCCCCCGTTTTAATGTTATATCTCATATAATTCTTGCTGATTATTCTTCCTGTTCCATATCCAGGTTTTTATAATGTTATAATGTTTTATGCACTTATGCTCCTTATCTAGATATATTATGTTACACCACCGTTTATATTGCTCTATGTTCTGTAAAGTTACCTTGTTTTATGTATTGCTTCCCCAACTGTTACATATAAACCGATGTGATGTCCTTTGAACGTTGGTATAAAAAAGCTTCAAATAAAATAAATAAATTCCATCCTTTTAAAAAGACTAACTGAAATCGGACTTACAAAGACAACCCTGCATTGGTTCTCATCATATCTAACCAACCAAAATTTCCAAGTAAAAATGAATAACTCATCAGAAAAAATAAAACTTAACATAGGAGTCCCACAGGGTTCAGCCCTCTCTGCAACGTTGTTTAACATCTATATGTCTAATGATATGAAGTCTGCGAAACAATGCGACAAGGTGATAGCAAAAGCCAGAAGAATGCTGGGCTGCATAGAGAGAGGAATATCGAGTAAGAAAAGGGAAGTGATTATTCCCTTGTACAGGTCCTTGGTGAGGCCTCACCTGGAGTACTGTGTTCAGTTCTGGAGACCATATCTACAAAAAGACAAAGACAAGATGGAAGCGGTACAGAGAAGGGCAACCAGGAAGGTGGAGGATCTTCATCGCATGACGTACGAGGAGAGATTGAAGAATCTAAATATGTACACCCTGGAGGAAAGGAGGAGCAGAGGTGATATGATACAGACTTTCAGATACTTGAAAGGTTTTAATGATCCAAAGGCAACGACAAACCTTTACCATAAGAAAAAAATCAGCAGAACCAGGGGTCACGATTTGAAGCTCCAGGGAGGAAGATTCAGAACCAATGTCAGGAAGTATTTCTTCACGGAGAGGGTGGTGGATGCCTGGAATGCCCTTCCGGAGGAAGTGGTGAAGACCAGAACTGTGAAGGACTTCAAAGGGGCGTGGGATAAACACTGTGGATCCATAAAGTCAAGAGGCCGCCAATGAAGAGTAGGTGACTCGCCAGAATGATGGCTACTGCCTGGAGACAATACCCTTATTCAATAAACATACACATGGTTACTGTGACTCCAACATCACTCTAAGCTTCAACAGCAAGAGGAAATGCGGAAAAAAGGATTTGCACTCTCAAAGACGGGAGTAGCTGGCTTGTTACGGCGGTTACTACCCCAAACCAAATATCCAAATTACTACCTCCACCTTCCTCTATTCCTGATGCCTTTCAACTAGCTTGATCACTCCATTCTTATACTTCAATTTCAATGCATATCCAGCATAGTTCTCTGCTTCAACAGCAGGGGAGAAGAAAAACTGTTACTTCACACATCCAGCAGAGCTCTCTGCTTAAACGGCAGGGGAGAAGAAAAAAGGATTCACACTCACAAAGCGGGGAGTAGCTGGCTTGTTACGGCGGTTACTACCCCAAACCAAATGTGCCTGATACTTCACTTTCGATGCATATCCAGCATAGCTCTCTGCTTCAACGGCAGGGGAAAAGAAAAACTGATACTTCACGCATATCCAGCATAACTTCAACGGCAGGGGAGAAGAAAAAAGTATTCACACTCACAAAGCGGGGAGTAGCTGGCTTGTTACGGCGGTTACTACCCCAAACCAAATGTGCCTGATACTTCACTTTCGATGCATATCCAGCATAGCTCTCTGCTTCAACGGCAGGGGAGAAGAAAAAAGCTGATACCTCACGCATATCCAGCATAGCTCCCTGCTTCAACGGCAGGGGAGAAGATAAACAACCAATAAGGGCTGTATAACATAATCTGGGTAAAAACAAATAAGCATGGGTGTAGCTTGCTTATTGCGGCGTTTACTACCCCTACTACCTCTAACTAATCAAGCTAGATATTTCACTTGGATGCAGCTCCATCACCGCTCTCTACATTAATGGCGGGGGTGGAAGGGAATTAGAACCAAGAGCTAAGAGAAACAGATAAGTATGAGAGAAAAAATGAGGGAAGCTTGCTGGGCAGACTGGATGGGCCATTTGGTCTTCTTCTGCCGTCATTTCTATGTTTCTATATGTTGCCCCTTTGCTATCTGCTTTCTGGTCTTGGTCTAATGCACTTTATTTATGCAGATGATATACAAATTCTTATTCCAATCACTGATTCCATTGAAATCACATATAAAAAAACTGCCATGTATTTATCGTACGTTAAAAAATTGCTAACTCACATGAAACTCATTCTGAACATGGCTAAAACTGAAATCATAGTATTTACTCTTGGGGGAATTCTGTGCACAAAAACAGAAAATTCTGCAAACTTTATATTGGTCAAAATAACACACGTGGCTGCCATCGCCGGCCCTCCTCCATCGGACCCGACCCGCAGGACCGCCGAAAGTCTGACCGCCAGCCGTTGGATACACTGAAGCCCGCCTCCAGCAGTGATGACAGCAGCTGCGCCGGGTAGGGAATTTAGATCCCTATCCTGATCTCCGGCATCGCGCGCCGAAGGAGCGCGACTAAAGGGCAGGCCCCTTTGTGCGCCCCTTTGTGCTTATCCTTCGGGTGTTTCCAGTCTTATCCGCTCTGTCGACACGACCGCTGACACCCACCAGACAAAGGAAACAAACATACCTACAAAGCTTACAAGCACCAGAGACCTCACCGAAACACACCGGAGAAGACCCCTCCAAGAACAACCTACGGACTCGACCTGCAACACATCAGTCTTTGTCTCCTCCAATATACGGACCCTATTTTAAGGTTTGCGCAATTGGCACACACACCTCCCGGAGCCGGTTGCAGGCCTTTGCGGCCCTCTTCTACATCGAGCACCGTTGTCCTTGTCCCACACGTTTCGGCGCAGTCCCACCGGGGTCCTGGACATACCTGCCTACCATCCTCCTGGACATACCTGCCTGACAGCCACCTCGCATCGCCTCCATCCGACGCCGCCGTCTTCCAGTAGTTACCAGGACGCATGCACCGACTCCAGTAAAGACGCTCACGGCACATCCTGACTCCGCCCCGGAATGACCAGGCCCTTAAAAAGGCTGGTCGTAGGCGCCCTGTGCCTGGCAGTTCGCCCCAAAGGAACGCGTCAAAGGGGCCTGCCCCTAGTGGCGCCCTTTTAGTGTCACCCTTAATTGTATCAGCAATACCCACCCCTCTCCTACCTCCACACTCCTCCTCGCATCAACCCATATGTACTCTCTCACTATTCCCTGCTTATACCGCCCTACCCAAAGGAAACCCTCTCCATTTCACCCCCACCTTCTCACCCATCGTACATCCCTACTACCCATCATGAAATCACCCCTCACACAATTTCTGGGCCTCACCACTCTTGCTATATCCCTTCTGAACGCACAATCTATCATGAAAAAAGCTCCCATCCTCCATGACTTGCTCACTGATTCTAGCCCTGACATCTGTGCTATCACAGAGTCCTGGCTCAAGAATACAGACCATGTTTTCATCAACCAACTCCCCTTACAATCCTACGACCTAAAAAAGGAGGTGGAGGGCTCCTCCTCGCTGCAAACAAACACCTCAATCTCAAATTACAAAATGTCTCCTCGCCAAATAAATTAGAAATCGGTCTGTTTAAATCCAAAGACCTTCAAGTCTGCCTTATCTATGCCCCTCCTGGTCTACTTGAACAGGACCCTTCCCCACTCATCGAATATATATCTGACAATATCAATATAGACACCCCTGCTGTAATACTAAGAGATTTCAACCTCCATGTTGACATCATCCCCTTTACCTCATCATGCGAGATCCTCCTCAGCACACTCCAGGCCCAGGGTTTATTTATTTATTTATTTATTTATTTATTTATTTATTTATTTAAGTTTTTTTATATACCAACATTCAAGACGGTAGTCCCATCATGCTGGTTCACAAGAAACAGGGGTGCAATTAAATAAACTTTACAATTTGAACAATAGTGCAGAAAAGCAGTTACATGTAACAGGGAATCAATAACTTGGGGTAAGAAGGAAAATGAAGATCAGATATATATATATATACAAAACAATATAAGAGGTGGCTATTAATGCTATTACTAGCGAAGTATGTTGATTGAAGGGAGTTAAGTAATGTTGGAGTTAGGAAAGGCCGACAGCTCATTACCACCCCCACCCATAAAGCAGGGCATACCCTCGACCTTATCTTAGTTAATTCCTGCAAACAGTCTCCCTTCTCACCCAGCACTATTCCCGTTCCATGGTCTGACCACTCCCTCATTAATATCCGCCTCTCCATAAATGTCCCCCCCCCCACCTCCCCCCCACGCACAGTAAGACCATCTCCTATCGCAAACCCTGTGCCACAGAAGACCTTATTTTTGCCTTCGACAAAGTTGCTAAGAACCTCGACCTGACCAACACAGACTCTGCTCTACTTTCCTGGAATAACCTCACCTCCACAATAGACAATGAAACCTGCCCCATTGTCCACAAAGTGATTGCCCGCTGCCAACCTGATTAAAAAAAACCTTGGTACACTACGGAACTGAAACAACTAAAAAAGGAACTTAGAAGTAAAGAACGTACTTGGCGTAAACACCCCTCTCCTAAACACACAGCCGCATACAAATCCACACTGCATGCTTACAGGCAATCTATCCTCCAAGCCAAAAAAATCCATGACTATCAATTCAACCGAAACGTACTATTCTTGATTGTAGCGGAACTAACAAACTCCTCCCCACCCCCAGTCACTGAAGAAAATGCCAGTGGCAAATGCGAAGAACTCGCAATATATTTTAAAACAAAATTGCAAACATTATCCAATGCTTCCCCACCGATCCCTCTCCTGTCAATCTGCTAACCACAAACACCAACGTCAATTTAGACTCCCTTTACTTAACATCAGCCAAGAAAATTGAAACTATATTAAAAACTATAATTGAAACTATATTAAAAAGGTGTGCCATGCACACCTCTGACACTATTCCCACTAAAGCCCTCCTCTCCATCCCATCCACCATCGCAAAACCCCTAGCTGATTTAATCAATTGCTCCCTCTTGCACAGTAAAGTCCCAGATCCTCTCAAACTTGCAGTTGTCAAGCCCCTTCTCAAAAAGCCTACCCTCGACCCCCAACAACCCTATCAACTAACGCCCCATCTCCAACCTCCCCTTCATATCCAAAATCATGGAAAATGTAGTTAACTCCCAGCTCTCTGACTTCCTGGAAGACCATAACATTTTACATCCATCACAATTCGGCTTCTGTAAAGCTCACAACACCGAAAGCCTCCTACTCTCACTCACTGACACCATTCTCAAGGGTATGGAACATGGACAAGCATATATTCTTGCCCTGCTTGACATATCGTCAGCCTTTGACACTGTCAATCATCAAATTCTCCTAACCCGCCTAACAGAGATAGGTATCTCAGGTACAGCCATCCTCTGGTTCTTCTCCTATCTCAATGATAGAGAATTCACTGTAAAAATTGCTAACTCCGAATCCTCCCATATTCCCCTCACACAAGGTGTTCCTCAGGGATCGTCCCTCTCCTCCACACTCTTTAATATCTACCTCTTGCCACTCTGCTGCCTTTTCTCTGACCTTGGCCTAAACCTTTTCTTATATGCAGATCCCTATTCAAGAATAACTCTCCAAAAACCCTCCATTTCTGGGAATCCTGCCTTGTTTCCATCAACACCCTGCTCTCCAACCTCCATCTGGCCCTTAATGCCTCCAAAACAGAACTCCTCATAATCTCAAACCACCTTGACAAAACACTCTACCCATTTCCTGACAGCACCCCCAGCACATATGCCTTCCCCCAAACTGTGAGAGATCTTGGTGTGTCCTTAGACCAACAACTAAATTTCAAACACCACATCAATACGATGATAAAGGGACGCTTCTTCAAACTCCAAATCCTAAAAAAACCTATACCCCTTCTCCATATTCAAGACTTCCGTACAGCTCTTCAGACGACCTTATTATCAAAATTGGATTATTGCAAGTCTTTACTACTTGGACTCCCCTTCTCTACCATTAAACCGCTGCAGATGTTGCAGAACGCCATGGCCAGGATTTTAACAAATACCCATAAAGGTGACCACATCACCCCCATACTAAAGGACCTTCATTGGTTACCCATCTCCTTCCGCATAAAATACAAAACTCTCACTTTCCTTCATAACTCCCTGTACAAGCACAATCACCCTTGGCTCGAGGATGTGCCATGTTTCCACTCATCCAGTCGTCCCACCAGAACCTCCCTCGCAGGAACTCTCTATACTCCCACCCTTAAAACCGCACACCATGCTTTCACCAGAGAAAGGGCACTCTCTATCGCTGGCCCCTCCCTCTGGAACACCCTACCCACAGAACTCCGGCTAGAACCATGTCTACGCAAATTCAAAAAAGGCGTCAAGACCTGGCTCTTCAAACTGGCTTACCCAGACCATACATAGCCCTGCGATCCCAAGTGCCCTCAAAGTGTACAGTCTGTGAAGTTTTCTGTATTTCTGTCTTTGTGAATCTGTTATTGGATTTAAGGAACTTTGTTTACTATGAATCATTGTACTGTGATTGTGCCAGCATAGTATATTAGGAATTTGTTTATATAATCCTCCTCATTCGATCTCCAATTGTCCTCAGAATGCATTCAGTGAAGGTTTTTTGTTTTTTCATTGTTAAACTGTAATTATTGTAAATATAATGCGGCCCTTTTTGTTTTCTAAGTCATCCCTCTGTTCCCTCCCCTTCCTCACCCCCCCCCCAGTACAGTCTGTATTGTTGCTATTGTACTCCTGTTAAGCTCTGCTCTCGATTAAATAATAAGTTATTTACCTGTACCTTCCCCGAGGTACTTGTTCCTATCTCATTTAGTCCCTCTGCTCTCCTTCTCTGCTGTTGCTTCTCTCCTCTCTTCTCGCCTGCTCCCCTTTCCCCCTCCCTGTTTTTTGTATTTTCCATTCTGTCAGTTATGTAAACCGGCATGATGTCCTCACGAACGTCGGTATAAAAAAAGTTCATAAATAAATAAATGACAGTCTTTTAAGTAACTACATTTTAAATTATTACAGAAAAAAGTTGTTACTTAAAGTTGCAGAATTTCAAATATGTTGAGCAGAATTTCCCTAGAAATTCACTGTAAGAGTGTCCCTTCCACTCATTGTCCTTACTCCCCTGGCCAGTTTGCCCTCTCAGGCTCCAACTCCTCCACCTGCCAATATCTCTTCCCTTCACTTCTAGGCTCAAACCTTTCCACTCTATTGCCAGTCCCAGACTTTGACCCTGTTCTCAGTACTGCCCCTCACACAGGCTCCCTCTGTCCCTTCCACACATGCTCCCTTTCTCTAATACACATACACACACCCTCATACAGGCTCCCTCACATACACGCAATCCCTTTTTCATACACACGAGCTCCCAATCTCTCACACACATACACTCCTTCACAATCTCCTCATAGAGGCTCCCTCTCTCTGAAACCTACAAGCATCCCCCCCACTCCCCCTCTTACCAACCAAGCTGTCTCTCACCCTCCCCACACCCCCTCTCCTCTCTCACACACACATTCTCTCTCACCGGCATCCCCTTCTCCTCATATAGGCTCCCTCTTTCTGAAATCCACACTCAATCATCCCCACCCACCCTCTCTTACCTCCCATGCTCTCTCTCTCACCTTCCCCACCCCCTCTCACAACCATGCTCTCTCTCTCACCTTCCCCACCCCCCCGTCTCTCCAACCATGCTCTCTGTCACCCTCCCCTCTCTCACACACATATTCTCTTTCACTGGCATGCCGCGGGACATGCTCCGTTCGTGGCTAAGATGAAGGCCTGGCACACCGTTCGCGGCACATGGGGGCCTTCCCTTTTCGCCGCAAATGGCGCGCCGGACCTTCATCTTCGCCGCGAATGAAGCACGTCCCATGTGCAACAGGACATGCTCCATTCGCAACATGCCAGGGTCTCCTCAGCTATTTTCTGCCATGCTGAGATGCCCCCACTCTCGCTATGGCCGCTGTCCATGCGCTTCCGGTTTTGGAGGGAGGAAATTGGCGAGGCGACGGTGAAAATCTGCGGGAAGGGCGACTAGGGAGGAAATCTGTGGGTGAGAGAGGAAATCTGTGGGAAGGGAGAATTGTGCGCAAATTCTGCATTCCGCAGTAGCGCAGAATTCCCCCAGGAGTAAATATTGGAAAGAAAAGCATCCAATGAATCATTACCACCCTTGACGCTGGAGGACAAGCAAACGAGATTTCATCCAATACAACAGGACCGTGATCTGGGTATCAATGTTGACAATGAATTAAAGTGTAAGACACACATTGCAACAAAAATTAGAGGGATATTACAAATTATCAATACTAAAACGATTAAAATCATTTTTGGAGCAATATGATTTCAGAACTATTCTTCAACTCCTAATCTTTGCTAACCTTGATTACTGCAATGCCCTGCTTCTAGGATTACCATTAACAACAATACATCCGCTACAGATTCTCCAAAATACGGCAGCAAGAAGTCTTACAGAAACAAAAAAGCATGAACACATCACTCCAGTCTTGATATCACTACACTGGCTTCCTATAAAATATAGAGTTGAATATAAGATACTAACAATAACTCACAAAATTATCTATGGAGAAAGAACAGATTGGCTTAATACAGCCATAAAAATACACACCCCACAGCAAAACCTATGATCTACGAATCAAGGATTATTATCTATTTCCTCAATAAAAACTGCCCAATTAACACAAGTAAGAGAGAGAGCAATTTCATTAGCAAGTCCAAAACTATGGAACTCACTGCTTACTGAAATTCACCTACAACAAAACAAAAAAAGTTTTAAAAAGGAGATTAAAACCTGGTTGTTCAGGAAGGCATACTCTGAAATTCATTAATATTTACCCCCAGTTGATATACCATTCAGTTAACCTTTCTATCAGCTAAAAGATCACTAATTACCTGCTCAAATAATTATTTACAACATATACCATTAGCTACTCACTCTATCATTGAATTACTTTAATTTCAATACTGATCTGTTTTACTAGTTTTATAAAGAAATTTTATTTGACCATTTTATTTTTTATTTCTGATATTAACTACTGTTCTTATTTCATTTAATTATTATACTTGAAGCACATTTTTATTTGCAATTAATTTTACTTATATTTTATTCCTTTTCCTTTATTGTATTTTATGTATGAATGTAGGAAATGAAACTGGATTAGAAATGTTATGCAAATGTTGTAAACCGTTGTGATGGAACCTACCAAGTGACAGTATATAAAAATTTGTAAATAAATAAATAGTAGAGCTTTTAGCTTTACATCGCATGTGCAGGAGCTTTTACAGGGGCGTTGCCTCATGAGCCTCACCCAGTCTTTTTTTTTCATTTGAGCACAGCACAGATGTGTACACTGTGTTTTTCCTTCAGTTCTCTTCATTTTTTGTACACTGTTTTATTGCTTTAATAGTTGCCTTGCTGCCTCAGCAGCACCCTTAATATCACTTTTCAGTGCTAGCAAGATAGTGAAAGTACTTGCCTCTTCAAGATGTCAGCAAAAAGAAGGCTACAGTAAATGGATTCAAGAACTGTATTTGTGGCATAGTAATGTCCATTACAGATGGACATAAACTCTGCTACTGTTAGCTGGAAATGGAGCTTGACTAAGCCAACTGCTATAATTGAGGAGGGATGTCCTCACATACATAGCATACCAGAGCTTATAAAATGGAGAAACTGCTTAAGTCTCTTAGAAGTCACAGTCACTTCTTTTCCCACAGTGCAGCATCATCTGTCTCGTTGGAAATAAGCTAAGCCAGAGCTCCTCAAAATCCCCCTTCGGCAAGGCAGGCCAAAATCTCAGAGTCTAGTACTGCATAATGGACTGCAGAAAAAGTGGCATTACTTTTTCAGAGTTACCGGAGCAGCCAGTGTTGAAGAAACACTGAGGGCTGTTGACATGTTGTGTAGCGGCATTCCCAATGCATGATGCACTCTCGACACCCAGCACTTGTGCCCCGTGGATGCATGGATCATCTGCACCATCTACATATGTTTCATGATGCCATTGATGCACAATCGATGTATTCATTGACACACTCCAAACATGGTAAGTCAGTACATGTGATCATGAAATCATTGAAACATCCCGCACTGTCTAGGTATATGTCATTGGCACCACTGAAACTTAAAGCATTGATGCCGTCTATGCACAAATCTACAGTGCACTCTGACCCCTTGATAGTGGAGCCTGCCTATGTGAATCACATCATGTCAAATTACCCACACAAATTTATCGGTGCTGCCCAAGATCAGGAACAGAGAGATATACCTAAAATAGCAATGACGGCAAAAAAAAGATCAAATGGTCCATCCAGTCTGCCCAGCAAGTTTCTTAGATAGTAACTACCGCTTGTTGCCAATTATCCCCAAGTCTTATGTTAAGGTTAGTAATATTTACAATCAAAAGCAAGCAACTGTCAAACTCATAACAAAATTGTGTTTGCAACATTTTTAAAGGGTGAGCAGCCTTCTTAATTCAGACAGTGTTGGTTGAATGTGCTTTGCTTTTTTACTTTTGGACCTTTATCCCCTCCAATCACTAGAACCTGGTCATACAAACTTCAAGCTGTCCCACAAATGACCTGTCTTCCAGGGCTCTCCAATGCATTGGTAGATCACCTCAGCAAACATTTTTGACCTCCCAATAGATCTTTGGCAGGCACCAGCCAACAAACTGTTCATTCCATTGGTGTTTCTAGCAGTCGATCTGTTTGTATCAGAACAAAACATGAAACTAGAAAAATGTTGCTCCATTCTTCCCAACAAATTTAAATCACCCAGGATGCTGTTCTGGTTGGATTGCAGATCTCATATAAGCTTTTCCACCAATTCCGCTGATAGCCAGAACAGTGCAAAAAGTGCTCAAGGACTGAATTTGTCTGATTCTCTTAGCTTCATCATGGTCCAGACAAGGTTAGTACACACATTTGGTATAGCTATCCAGCAGTCCCTCCATCCATCTTGGATCAGACACATCCTTATTAATTCAAGAAAACAGAAGTATTTTTCATCAGAACTTCCATCCCTCATCTTGATGGCTTGGATATTAAATGTTCAGTAATCGCAGATCTGTCCTTGTCCAAGGAGGTTGAGGACATATTAGTGTCTGTTACAAAATCATCAAGAAGAAGATCCCATGGCTTCAAATGAAAAAGGGTTTTCCACATGGTGTCAACACAATACTGTGGTTCTGTTTGCATGCAAACTCAAAGTAATGTGAAATTACTCGTGCGCTCTTTCTGATTCAGGTCTTCACACTTCATCAAAAGGAGTACAGTGTACTGAAGATTAGAGGGTGGTCAATGTAACCGGTTTTTAAAAAAGGTTCCAGAGGTGATCCAAGAAACTACAGACCAGTAACCTGATGTCCATACTGGGAAAAATGCTTAAAACTATTATAAAGAACAAAATTGCTGAACATAGTTTAATGGGACAAGCCCAACATGGATTTAGCCAAGGAAAGTCTTGCCAAACTAATCTGCTACATTTGTTTGAAGGCATAAATAAACCTCGATAAAGGTGAGCTAGCTGATATAGTGTATCTAGATTTTCAGAATACTTTTGACAAAGTACCTCATGAGAGACTCTTGAGAAATTAAAAAGTCATGGGATAGGAGCCAATGTCCTATTGTGGATTGAGAACCAATTAAAAGATAGAAAACAGATAGTAGAGCTAAATGGTCAATTTTCTTATTGGAGAAAGGTGACTAGTGGTGTACCACCAGCGAACCCAGAGATCTGTGCTGGGACTGCTGCTGTTTAAAATATTTATAAGTGACCTAGAGATGGGAATAAGTGAGATGGTCAAATTTGATGATAATACAAAATTATTCAAAGAGAACTATGTGAAATTGCAAGAGGATCTTGGGAGACTTGAGTATCCAAATGGCAGATGGCATTTTATGTAGACAAGTCCAAAGTGATGCACATAGGGAAGAGGAACCCAAATTATAGGTACATGATGCAAGTTTCCACATTGGCAGTAACCACCCAGGAAAAAGAACTAGGCGTCTCTGTGGATATGGTGAAACCCTCTACCTAGTATGTAGTGGTGGCCAGTAAAGCAAATAGAATGCTTGGAATTATTAGGCAAGGAATGAAGAATAACATAATGTCTCCTTATCACTCAATGGTGCGACTGTACTTTGAATGCTGTGTACAGTTCTGGTCACCGCATCTCAGAAAAGATACAGCAGAATTAGAAAAGGTACAGAGAAGGGCAACCAAAATGATAAAGGGGATGAAATGATTCCCCTGTGAGAAAAGATTAAAGAGGTTAGGGCTCTTCAGTTTGGAGAACATGGCTGAGGGGAAATATGATAGATGTCTTTAAAATGAGTGGATTGGAGCAGATAAAGGTTTAATAGGCTGTTTACTCTTTCAAGAAGTATAAAGATTAAGGTGCATGCAATGAAGTTAAGTACATAAGAACATAAGAAAATGCCATACTGGGTCAGACCAAGGGTCCATCAAGCCCAGCATCCTGTTTCCAACAGTGGCCAATCCAGGCCATAAGAACCTGACAAGTACCCAAAAACTAAGTCTATTCCATGTAACCATTGCTAATGGCAGTGGCTATTCTCTAAGTGAACTTAATAGCAGGTTCTCCTCCAAGAACTTATCCAATCAGGTTAGCCTGACTTCAGTGCCAGGAAAAATAGTGGAAAGTGTTCTAAACATCAAAATCACAGAACATATAGAAAGACATGGTTTAATGGAACAAAGTCAGCATGGCTTTACCCAGGGCAAGTCTTGCCTCACAAATCTGCTTCACTTTTTTGAAGGAGTTAATAAACATGTGGATAAAGGTGAACCGGTAGATATAGTATACTTGGATTTTCAGAAGGCGTTTGACAAAGTTCCTCATGAGAGGCTTCTAGGAAAAGTAAAAAGTCATGGGATAGGTGGCGATGTCCTTTCGTGGATTGCAAACTGGCTAAAAGACAGGAAACAGAGAGTAGGATTAAATGGGCAATTTTCTCAGTGGAAGGGAGTGGACAGTGGAGTGCCTCAGGGATCTGTATTGGGACCCTTACTGTTCAATATATTTATAAATGATCTGGAAAGAAATACGACGAGTGAGATAATCAAATTTGCAGATGACACAAAATTGTGCAGAGTAGTTAAATCACAAGCAGATTGTGATAAATTGCAGGAAGACCTTGTGAGACTGGAAAATTGGGCATCCAAATGGCAGATGAAATTTAATGTGGATAAGTGCAAGGTGATGCATATAGGGAAAAATAACCCATGCTATAATTACACGATGTTGGGTTCCATATTAGGTGCTACAACCCAAGAAAGAGATCTAGGTGTCATAGTGGATAACACATTGAAATCGTCGGTTCAGTGTGCTGCGGCAGTCAAAAAAGCAAACAGAATGTTGGGAATTATTAGAAAAGGAATGATGAATAAAACGGAAAATGTCATAATGCCTCTGTATCGCTCCATGGTGAGACCGCACCTTGAATACAGTGTACAATTCTGGTCGCCGCATCTCAAAAAAGATAAAATTGCGATGGAGAAGGTACAGAGAAGGGCTACCAAAATGATAAGGGGAATGGAACAACTCCCCTATGAGGAAAGACTAAAGAGGTTAGGACTTTTCAGCTTGGAGAAGAGACGACTGAGGGGGGATATGATAGAGGTGTTTAAAATCATGAGAGGTCTAGAACGGGTAGATGTGAATCGGTTATTTACTCTTTCGGATAGTAGAAGGACTAGGGGACATTCCATGAAGTTAGCATGGGGCACATTTAAAACTAATCGGAGAAAGTTCTTTTTTACTCAACGCACAATTAAACTCTGGAATTTGTTGCCAGAGAATGTGGTTCGTGCAGTTAGTATAGCTGTGTTTAAAAAAGGATTGGATAAGTTCTTGGAGGAGAAGTCCATTACCTGCTATTAAGTTCACTTAGAGAATAGCCACTGCCATTAGCAATGGTTACATGGAATAGACTTAGTTTTTGGGTACTTGCCAGGTTCTTATGGCCTGGATTGGCCACTGTTGGAAACAGGATGCTGGGCTTGATGGACCCTTGGTCTGACCCAGTATGGCATTTTCTTATGTTCTTATGTTCTTATGTTCTTTTTTAAACACAGCTATACTAACTGCACGAACCACATTCTCTGGCAACAAATTCCAGAGTTTAATTGTGCGTTGAGTAAAAAAGAACTTTCTCCGATTAGTTTTAAATGTGCCCCATGCTAACTTCATGGAGTGTCCCCTAGTCCTTTCTACTATCCGAAAGAGTAAATAACCGATTCACATCTACCCGTTCTAGACCTCTCATGATTTTAAACACTTCTATCATGTCCCCCCTCAGTCGTCTCTTCTCCAAGCTGAAAAGTCCTAACCTCTTTAGTCTTTCCTCATAGGGGAGTTGTTCCATTCCCCTTATCATTTTGGTAGCCCTTCTCTGTACCTTCTCCATCGCAATTATATCTTTTTTGAGATGCGGCGACCAGAATTGTACACAGTATTCAAGGTGCGGTCTCACCATGGAGCGATACAGAGGCATTATGACATTTTCCGTTTTATTAATCATTCCTTTTCTAATAATTCCCAACATTCTGTTTGCTTTTTTGACTGCCGCAGCACACTGAACCGACGATTTCAATGTGTTATCCACTATGACACCTAGATCTCTTTCTTGGGTTGTAGCACCTAATATGGAACCCAACATCGTGTAATTATAGCATGGGTTATTTTTCCCTATATGCATCACCTTGCACTTATCCACATTAAATTTCATCTGCCATTTGGATGCCCAATTTTCCAGTCTCACAAGGTCTTCCTGCAATTTATCACAATCTGCTTGTGATTTAACTACTCTGCACAATTTTGTGTCATCTGCAAATTTGATTATCTCACTCGTCGTATTTCTTTCCAGATCATTTATAAATATATTGAACAGTAAGGGTCCCAATACAGATCCCTGAGGCACTCCACTGTCCACTCCCTTCCACTGAGAAAATTGCCCATTCAATCCTACTCTCTGTTTCCTGTCTTTTAGCCAGTTTGCAATCCACGAAAGGACATCGCCACCTATCCCATGACTTTTTACTTTTCCTAGAAGCCTCTCATGAGGAACTTTGTCAAACGCCTTCTGAAAATCCAAGTATACTATATTTACCGGTTCACCTTTATCCACATGTTTATTAACTCCTTCAAAAAAGTGAAGCAGATTTGTGAGGCAAGACTTGCCCTGGGTAAAGCCATGCTGACTTTGTTCCATTAAACCATGTCTTTCTATATGTTCTGTGATTTTGATGTTTAGAACACTTTCCGCTATTTTTCCTGGCACTGAAGTCAGGCTAACCGGTCTGTAGTTTCCCGGATCGCCCCTGGAGCCCTTTTTAAATATTGGGGTTACATTTGCTATCCTCCAGTCTTCAGGTACAATGGATGATTTTAATGATAAGTTACAAATTTTTACTAATAGGTCTGAAATTTCATTTTTTAGTTCCTTCAGAACTCTGGGGTGTATACCATCCGGTCCAGGTGATTTACTACTCTTCATTTTGATATATTTACTACTCTTCAGTTTGATATATTTTAAGACAAATAGGAAAAATTACTTTGTTACTAAACGCAAAATTAAACTCTGGAATTTTTTTCCGAGGTGTGGTAAAAGCTGTTAGTGTAGCTGGGTTTAAATAAGGTTTGGACAAATAATTTTAAGAAAAGTCCCTAAACCATGATTACAGTGGACTTGGGGAAAATTCATCGCTTATCCATGCGATAAACAGCATGGAATCTGTTTTACCTTTGGGGATTCTGCCAAATAACTGTGATCTGGATTGACCATTGTTGGAAACAGGATGCTGGTGGGCTTGATGGTCTGACTCAGCATGGCAAAATATTTGTTCTTAAATTCTTATGTTCTTTATGCCATCGCAGTTTACTATGCAAATTGATTGTAAACCTGGCTTAACTCATCCATTTATGTCCAATTTATAAAAGATTTAGAGCACAAAAAACTCCAGTGGTAAAACCACCTGGTCCATGGGACCTAAATGTCGTTCTTGCAGAACTAATGAACCACCATTTGAATCACTGGAGTTGACTCCTCTAAGGTTTTTTCTGTAAATATTAGGATGAATTAGCCATGTGAAATACCCACCTGCCTTCCTGAAGAGTCAACTACCTATCTAGATTTAGCTCAGAAATCGACTGAGGGGGTTCACGAGGCAGTGCCTGAGTAGGAATTCCCACACATAGTGGAGCAAAAGCGGTGCTGCTTGATGACGTTGCTATCCTAAAGGCCGGGGATTCTGCACCCTTTATTTAATCCGGTTTCATTCCCCCCTGTGCAATTGACATAAGGGACAGACTTAGCCAGTCCTGGTTTTACGCCTTGTCTATTGTAACTGTAGACTTGTTCTAATTTATCTGAGAGACAGGACGACAAGTGCATAGTTTCAGTAGGTTGAATTCGGAACTGCTATCTGCCCTTTGACTTACATGGCAGGGCCACATTTTTCCAGTGCATACATGCCAGAGAAGTTTAATATTTGGGGTGCAGCCTTTTGGGCTGATTTAAGTGGATAGGGGACTTACATTGTATATCTTAAGTTTCTGCAGTGGATGCTAACTATTCATTTATTTAAAAATGCTTGTAACCTGCAACATCCAATGCATCTTATTCTGGGCGGGTAATGCTCATGTCATGTGATGTGTTTCTGTGGCAGACACACTCGTGCATAGAGCACTGAGGGGCATTTGCCTGATTCTGCAATAAGCTCATAGGTGCAAAGGTCCCGCAGTGTTTTGTGCACAAACCTTTGCTTGCATGTTTTCCATGGCATTTTGTTTATTATCCCAAAATAGCATGAAATTAAATGATTGGGTAGAAGATGTGCAATTTCTAAACTGATATACAGGCTTTTTCCATTCATTTTTCTGAAACTGAAATCTGTCCCTTATTGACGGGCACTGATAGGACAGTGAGTTCTGATATTTAGAAGGAGCATGCAAGTGAGCTCTGGAGAGTGAACAGTAAAGTTGGCCTGCCTTACCCTTAGGAATAGAGAGGGTAAAGGGAGCTGCTGTTCTAATTGAACAGAACCAGTGTCCAACCAGGAGCCAGGCAGTGACAGCTCTGTGAGTCTGGGAGCTTGCCATATCTTGCTGGGAAGCCTTCTGCTTGTAAACTGCTCACTCTAATAACTGCCTTACAGCAGCAAGCATGAATGTTTGCTGCTGCTCTATCTCAGCATTTTATACAGGGGCCTCTTTAGGATTCTCCCTGGCCCTCTGTTATTCGTCTCAAGACATGAGGGCCACGTGAGCATTTTTCTCCCAGAGACTCAAAATTAAAGTAAAGCCTTGATTAATCAGGCCCTGAATATTACTACAGGCCAGGCTCATGGGCATCATGCGACATTAGGGCCTGAGTGTTACTGTACCTTTGTACATGTGTACACCTGCAGTATTCAGTGCTTGAATTGGTACATTAGGCAGTGCTAAGTCAGGCTCCCAGGCCCTAGGAAGAAGAAAGGGTAGGTGTTACAAAATATTGTCTCTTAGTCATTAGGACAGCCCGCTTCATTCTTAATGCATCTTTCTTATCTCTTACCATCAGTATTAAAGCAGGTCATGGTGCTGCCCACGCCACAGCACTGTCCTGGCAGTTTTGATGGTGCTGTACAAAATGACATCAGTGCCTGGGACTCCCTAACTATCAGTAACAGATCTGGGTGATCAGTAACAGATCTGGGCCTTATCATTTAGTGGGACACTGTCACTAATAAGGAGAAGTGATGACTAGTTTTTCTAGTCTCCCAGACCCCCTACAAAACTAGCAAACTCATTGCGCCTCGCCTTTCTTTACACCATTAATCTGGAGGAAAGGCTGCAAACATGAGTGAGACTCTTCTATGCAGTGTGCTTTGGCTTCTATGCAGTGATCAGCTCTTGTTACTCGAGACTACAGCAGGTCAGGTGAACAAGCGTGAAAGAGAATTGGCATCAAAAGGGATGATAAGTAATAGACTAAATTCACAACAAACAAGAATATCAATTTACTTTTCATATTCTGTTATCTTATTGCATGTGTAATTAGGAAATTTCAATAGTAAGTGCAATTTGTAAGTAAGACATCTTTACTTTCACAAAAGCAGAGACAATAAAGGCAGATGGGGACAAGACTCAGTCTGCCAATCCAGATGCAATACCACAGACCCTACTGATGTGGCTATGAAAGAAACTCTTAATACCAGACAGCTTTAATTCAGAAAAGCAAATAAGATCTTATGGAGAGTTACTTCATGTTTACCCTGTAAGATGAACAGAAGCAGTCTCTCAGAGATTGTATGCTGATTCAAAGGGTTAAATAGTTCAACACCTCTAATCCATACCCCAGTGAACTAGCTGTGTAGTTATCAAAACATTTTTTCAAATGTTTAGTAAAACATTTCATTCAGTAGGTGATGCAAATCTCTTATGTTTAATATGCAAATATGTAAAATGTTTGAGTAGAACTGGGCTGCAGGCATCCTGCATCCCTGAACTTTGTTCCATATCGGCATTCCCCTCAGCACAGCAAGTACTAGCAAGCTTCTTGATAGCCGTTTCTAGAACCGTTATGTTTCATAGTGTCTTTGTCTTGCAAATATTACATTTAATGCTAAGCAAAATGCAATACATTTAAGACTAACGACTTATACTGTGGTTTGCCTTTATACTGTTTCTGCAGGGACCTAACTCTGCACCACCCAATCTCAGGCTTTACCTTTATATCCTCACGACAAAGGATCCTCTATGCTTACTTTGAATGCTCTTACAGATATGGCCTCCACCTCTGCTGGGAGTCTATTCCATTATTCCAACGCCCTTTCTGTGAAGAAATATTACCTGATGTTACTGTTAAGTCTCCCTTCTTTGAGCCTCTTCATGACCTCTTGTTTTAGGGTTTCTTTTCCATTGATAAAGGGTTGCTTTTTGTGCATTATTTATTTATCTATCAAGTTTTATATACCATCATTTGGTTAAGCTATCACAACTGTTTACAAAATTTCGACAGGAAGGATAGTTTAGATGGATAGTACAAAGATGATCTATTGACAGGTGTTTGTTCATGTATTTGAATGTTTCCATCATAGCTCCCACCAACTCTCTCTCTCCTAGTATATACATCTTTAGGTCCTTAACTGTCATTTCATAGGGCTTATGATACAGATTCTGAATAATTTTGGTAATGCTTCTGGAATGCCTGTACTCTTTCTGTTTTTTATTTTATATCTGTTTTTGGTGTTTGTGATTTTATAATTTTATAAGTGTTAATTATATGATTCTATTAAGTATATTTTTTTGTTGTATCACCCGCCTGGATAATCAAGAGCAACAAATGATGGGGCAGTAAGATTAAAAATTCTCCAGTATCATTGTCTTTCAGAAATATTTATTGCACAGATGTGTCAAAAGTATAGTAGATTTTTTTTTTATGAATGTACATGGTCACCCGACAAGGACCATGTTTCGTATACCACTGGATAACATAGAAACTTAGAAACATGACGGCAGAAAAAGATCATAATGCCCATCCAGTCTGCCCATCTGTCCACTTAATTTAGCATTATAATTCTCATTGCTTCCTTAGAGTTCCCCTGTATTTATCCCAAGCTTTCTTAAATTCATATACTGTTTTTGTCTCTACCTCTTCCACTGGGAGCTTTCACACATCCACCACCCTCTCTATAAAGAAATATTTCTTAAGTTTACTCCTGAGTGTACTCCTTTTCAACCTGATCTCTTGACCCCTTGTTCTAGAGCCTTCTTTGCATGGAACCTTTGAGATATTTGAATATCATATCTCTCCTATCTTGCCTTTCTTCTAGGGTGTACAAGTTTATTTATTTTATTTATTTATTTATTGTTTTTGTTATACCGAGTTTCATGATAGGCATCACATCAACCCGGTTTACAAATAACAAGGAGTGTAAAGCATAACGTAACGTAAAAAACAATATTTTCAATAAGAACCTTGAACTTTAAATACAGTGAATCAGAAAAAGGGAGAGGGAAAGTTACAAAAAACAAGGAAAATAAACTTGGGATGGAAGGGGAGAAATTGAACAGCACAATATTTACATTTCAGCCTATTGATACATTAGAATAGCAAGTGAAAAAATAAGACTATGAAACGGTACATAGGTAATCAAATGAATAAATATGACAGTTGTGAATGGTAATAGTATGATAAATATTCAGCAGGAATTAGTGAGAGAGGGTTTGAGGTTGGTTGATTCGTGTTTACATTCCATTATTGCATACGAGTTAGTGCTAGTGAGAGGAGGTTTTATTCAAGGCTTGGAAATGCTTTTTTGAAAAGCCAAGTTTTTAGTCTTTTCCTAAATGTTAAAGAGCATGGCTCTTGTCTCAAATCAGGTGGGATCGAGTTCCAGAGAGCTGGACCTGCTGATGAGAAGGCTCTGAGTCTCAAGGATTTATGTTGGTAGGTTTTGGCCTTTGGAATTTGGAGTGACTCTTTGTAGTGTTCCCTGATAGGCCTGGCGGAGGTGAATTTTTTAAGTGGTATTTGTAGGTCAAGTTGCGTGTGTTGGTTGATAGTTTTGTATATGATGTTAATGGTTTTGTACATGATTCTATAGTGGATCGGAAGCCAATGGAGGTTTTTGAGAATAGGTGAAATGTGGTCAATTTTCCTGGAATTTGTAAGGACTCTGGCTGCAGAGTTCTGAACCATTTGTAAAGGTTTGGTGTAAGAAGCTGGGAGGCCTAATAGTAATGAGTTGCAATAATCTAGTTTGGAAAAGATTATTGCTTGCAAGATTGTTCTGAAGTCCTGAGTGTGAAACAGCGGTTTTATTCTTTTCAGGATATGTAATTTGTAGAAGCAATCTTTGGTGGTTTGGTTAATGAATGTTTTGAGGTTGAGACGATTGTCTAGGATGGCTCCTAAGTCTCTTACGTGGGTTGTTTGAAGGAGTGTGGGTGGTTTAGGAAGTGTGTTATTGTTTTCCGGTGATATGAGCAGGAATTCTGTTTTCGAAGCATTGAGTACAAGGTTTAGACTGTTGAGGAGAAGTTTAATTTCTAATAGGCAACTGTCCCAGTATTCCATTGTTTTTGAGATTGATTCTTTTATAGGGATTACGATCTGTACGTCGTCTGCAAAAAGGAAATGTTTCAGGCTTAATTTTGTTAGTAGTTGGCAGAGTGGTAGCAGGTAGACATTGAAAAGGGTGGGTGAAAGTGATGATCCTTGCGGCACTCCTCTATTAGAAGGGTGGTATTGGGATTCTTTATTATGAATTTTGACTCTGTATCCTCTGTTTTCTAGAAATGTTTTGAACCAGTTTAGTGTGGCACCTGTTAAACCAATGTTTGCCAGCTGTTTTAGAAGAAGGGCGTGGTTGACGGTGTCAAAGGCCGCCGAGAAGTCAAGGAGGATTAGAAAATATGCTTGGCCTTTATCAATACCAGAGAGTAGGTAGTCCATGAGTGAAATTAGTAGCGTTTCGGTGCTTGCGGCTTTGCGAAAACCATATTGGTTTGGGGACAGAATACTGTGGTCCTCTAGGTAGTTGGATAGTTGGGTGTTTACCAGTTTTTCCATGATTTTAGCTATAAATGGTAGGTTGGAAATAGGGCGGAAGTTGTTGGGATCACATGCATTTAGATTTGGTTTTTTTAGCAGTGGCTTGATTGAGGCAGTTTTTAGGTCATCTGGGTAGATGCCATGTGATAAGGAGCAGTTTATAATATCTGCTAGGGTTTTTGCTATTGTGTCCGGGATAAGAAGAAGCATTTTGGTAGGGATTTGATCAAATGGGTGTGATGACGGTTTCATTCTTTTTAATACATTTTGTATCTCTGTGATTGTGATGGGTTCAAAGGCATTAAGCTGGATGTCTTTATTTTGGGGAAGATATGTGTTATCTGGAGACGTAGTGTTTGGAATCAGCTGATTAAGGAGATCCGATATTTTTTTGTTAAAATGAAGAGCCAATTCGTCTGCTTTAGTCTGGGCTTGTTCGGGTGGTATATCTGGATTGATAGGTTTAGTGAGGCTGGAAACGAAGGCGAATAGAGCTTTTGAGTCAAAGCTGAGATGATGAACCTTTCGGGCATAGTAGTCTCTTTTGATTTTCAACGTGGTACTTTTGTAAAGATGGAGTGATCGTTTGTAATCAGAGAGTGAGGCTGGTGAAGGGGCTTTGCGCCATTTTCTTTCTTTTTGCCGAAGTAATTGTTTGAGTTTTCGTAGTTCATCATTATACCAGGGTTGACGTTTGGATGTATTAGCAGACCTTGTTTTGGTTGTCAGTGGGCAGAGAGTGTTTGCTATAGATTTTGTTATTTTGGACCAGGATTGGAGGGCAGCGTTAGGGGTAGATACTTCAATGAGTGGTAGATCCGAGGTTAGAGCTTTACTTAGATGTTCCGAGTTGCAAGGTTTTCTGTATAGGAAAGAGGGTCTTGAGTTGAGTTTGGAGTCTGATCGAGGTAAGGAAAAACTGGTGGAGATTAGAGAATGATCTGACCATGGGACTTTTTTGCAATTTGGTTGTTTTGTAAGAGAAATACCAGTGTTTGTAAAGAGTAGATCGAGCGTGTGGCCTGCTTTGTGGGTGGGTTTATTGATTTGTTGTCTGAATTGTTGTCTGAATTGATTTGTTGTCTGAATTGTTGTCTGAATTGATTTGTTGTCTGAAGTTTAGATCTTTAAGTCTGTCCCCATATACTTTAAAATGATGACTACTGACCATTTTAGTAGCATCCCTCTGGACCGATTCCATCCTGTTTATATCTTTTTGAAGGTGCAATCTCCAGAATTGTGCACCATATTCCAAGTGAGGTCTCCCTAGGAACCTATATGGGGGCATTGTCATGTCCCTTTTTCTGCTGACCATTCCTCCCCCTATGCAGCCAAGCATCTTTCTGGCTTTTACCATCGCTTTATCTGTCTGGTCACCTTAAGATAATCAGATACAATTACCCACAGATCTCGTTCTTCCTTTGTGCTTAGAAGAATTTCACCTCCAATACTGCACCTTTCCCATGGGTTTTTCCATCCTAAATGCATTACTCTGCATTTTTTTGCATTAAATCTTAGTTGTCAGACCATAGCCCATTCCTTGAGCTTCGCTAGATCTGCGCTTGTATTTTCCACTCCATCCTGGCTGTCCACCCTATTACAGATTTAGGTATCATTGGCAAAAAGACAAACTTTAACAGACAACCTTTCTGTTATGTTGCTAACAAAAATGTTGAAAATAATTGTTCCAAGGACCGATCCCTGAGGTACACTGCTAATAACCACCCCTCCTCAGAGAACTCCCTTTATCACTTCTCACTCAGTTTCTATCCCAGTCAGTCACTCTAGGATCCATACCAAGGATGCACAATTTATTTATAAGTCTTCTGTGCGGAACGGTGTCAAAGCCCTTGCTGAAATCCAAGTACTCTATTGTCTATCGTTCTCCCTTGATCCAAATCTCTGGTTACCCAATCAAAAAAATTGATCAGATTCATCTGGCAAGATTTACCTCTGGTAAAACCATGCTCTCTCAAATCTTGTAATCCATTGGATTCCAAAAATTATACTAGCCTGTGTTTTAGCAGCGATTCCATTAGTTTGCTCACCACAGAGATCAGACTAACTGACCTGTAGTTCCCAACCTCCTCCTTACTTCCATTTTTATGAATGGGAAATACAGCTGCCTTTTTCCAGTCCTCCAGAACTACTCCAGATTCTAAAGAAGCTTTGAAACTGTCAGCCAGGGGAGCTGTCAGGACATTTGGAAAGATACCTTTCCGATAAGATGGAACGCCTCTTCGGACCAATGTATAGCCATCGGCAGCGAGGGACCTCTGAGTTGCACCAATGGACATCGAGCCATAGACATCGGTGGGACCTTTGGTTTTGTCGGTGTTGCCTTCCAGGGAGGCCAAAGACAGGCCATCACCTGCCTCTTCTAGGTCGAAGACATCAGGTTCATTGTCATTGACCTCTGCACAAGGGAAGGACTGATCCGAGCATCGAGGGCAGCCAAAGAAGCATCAGCATTGGTCCCCATCAATGTGTGGTGCCAGATAAGGGATGCACCAGCTTTAGCTGTGATGCCCCCAAAGTGACCCCATGGTGAATCCTCCATCGATTCCAGAAGCTCATCATGGTCTCCACCAGTCCCAATGCTTGCCATCAATCCTTCTCTCTGTTCCAAAGAAGATTTGCTTATGCCTCCTGGAACCCAACCGGCTTTGGCATCAGCAGTCTTTGAGGAAGCGCTGGAGAAGCATGTGCAACTGGCCATGGAGAGGGCCTCAGCATCGGGGCCAGCACTGTCCATTCTCGAGTCACTGCTGAAATCCCTGCACACGCTCAACAGAATGCTAACTACACAGTCACAGGTGTTGGTACCCAGGGCTGAGTCTATGCCCGGCAGGGCATCAGGGCAGCCACCGGATACTCTAGTGTTTGTCCCAAGATCCTCGGGGGAAGGAAGCTACTCCAGTGACAGGGACAGCTTCAGGGTCCGGGCTACCATGGCGAGTCAAATCTGTTCCCATACTGCTGGCTGGGGACCGAGCATCTTGTGTCCCGTCCCCGTCTGACACTGAGGATAAAGGCCCTTTCAACCTCTGGAAGGACTCTTTCAATGTTTCAGACTGCACATTGGGGGGCCTCTCTTCAGAATCATCTCCTCCTGACAGAAGGAAGTCTCCAGCAGAAGACCTTCACAGGTTTCATCTGGTGGATGGCTGAAGCCATCCCATTTCATTTTCAGAAAGAGGAGGAGGATACCTGGCACAAGATGCTGGATATTCTCCAGTATGTGGAGTCTCCTAAGGAGATTGTGGCAGTCTCAGTGCATGATTTCCTTGTGAAGTTACTGATGAGGATGTGGGAACATCCCCTCTCAGTGCCTTCTGTTAATAGGAAGGCAGACATGATCTGTCTTGTCCAGACAGGTATCGGCTGCCACACCAATCGATGGTGGTCAAATCCGCTCTCAAGAAGGCCAAGTGGACCCATTCTTTGGCGCCCCTGGGGAAGGATCAGAGGGCCATGGATGCTCTTGGGAGAAGGGTGTTTCATTGTGCTATGATTATCACCCGCAATGCAGCCTACCAGCTCTACAGGGGCCGGTATATGTGGGACATCCAGAAGCGAGTGCAGGAAGTGATTGAGTAGCTGCCTCAACATCAGCAGGACACTTGCGAGTCACTGATGCACAAAGGTCTGGAGTGTGGGAAACATGTGCTCAGGTCGACTTATGATGTTTTTAAAATGGCATCAACATCGAGAGTTTCTGCATCTCGTGTCAGCGCCCATAGACTTGCTTGGCTATGGGCATCAGATCTTAGGAGGTAAGGGAGAGACTTGCTGATGTGCTGTGCACAGGAGAGAATTTCTTCAGGGATAAGATGAAGAACATGGTGGCCCAAATTTGGGACTACCATGCAATACTCCAGCAACTTTCTTCTGGCACTCAGGAACCTTCCTCCTCATCTAAAAGTTCTTCGAGGTCTAGCCACAGGAAGTCTTTCTTCTGCCCGAGGAAATACTGTTCTCTGCCACCTTGGCTTAGTCAGCAGCAACAGGCCTCTTGTAGTTGCAGCAGGCAACAGAGAGCCCCAAAGCCCCAGCCAGCGCATCAGTCAACTCCAGGGATGGGGTTTTGACTCGATCGCAGGGAGCATAACCAAGTTTGCCATACCCATGGTGAGGGAGCAGGCTGCGTTCTGTGCAAACCGGCGGCCCAGTGTAACCTCAGTCCAGTGGATCCTCACCATTGTTCAAAGAGGGTGCAGCTTAAAACTTTTGAATGCCCTGCCAAATTACCCCCCCCCGACTCCCTTTTGGGGATCAGTAGCACATCAGGAAGTGCTTTTAATGGAGTTCTCCTCCATCTTAAACAGCCAGAGCAGTTGAGCCTGTTCCACCAGGACAAAGAGGATAAGGATTCTACTCCCAGTATTTCCCGGTTCCAAAGAAAATAGGAAGGCTTTATCCCATCCTAGACCTAAGGGCCTTGAACAAATTTCTAAAAAGAGAGAAGTTCAAGATAGTTTCCTGTTCTTAGAAAAAGGGGATAGTCTGTGCTTCCTCGATCTCAAGGATACATATACCCACAACGAGATCTTCCTTGGCCACCGGAAGTATCTCTGATTCGTGGTGGAAAAGCAGCAGTACCATATTCTACCATTTAAGCTAGTGTCAGCCCCAAATGTCTTCACAAAATGCTTAGTCATGGTGGCGGTGCACCTTCAAAGATTAGGAGTCCATGTTTTCCCCTATCTGGATGTTTGGCTGCTTAAGAGCAGCTCTTGGGCAGGGGCAGAAGAGGCCATTTGCTCTCAACCATCCAGATGCTGGAGTCACCATCCTAAGTCCCATCTCATCCTGTCGCTGCAATTGGATTTCAAGGGAGCCCTGCTAGACACCTCTCAGGCCAAGGCCTTTTTTCCCTGGCAGTGGGCCATCAGTTGGATGACTATCGCAGTGGAGATTCAGATGAGCTAGCAGGTTTCACTGTGGTATATATTGAGGTTGCTATGTCACTCCGTTTGGTACATTTACACATGCGGAGAGCCCAATGGACCTTAAGGTCCCAGTGGTGACAAGGATCTATGGGACTGCATCAGAGTCACTTTGTCTCTCTGGGACTCTTTGTCTTTGTGGCAGGAAAATTCCAATCTGAAATGGGGAGGTATCCTTTCAAAGCCTTGGGTACAAATTGTGCTAATGCTGGATCGAACCTCTTGAGCTGGCGGACTCAATGTCGATGGGCTCAGCACCCAGGGTCTGTGGTCCACCCAGGAACAACTATGTCAAATCAATTTCCTGGAGCTCTGGGTGAACAGGTATGACTGTGGGCTTTTAGAGATCAGCAGTCCAACAAAAGTATACGGATACAGACTGACAGCCAAATGGCAATGTGATATGCCAACAAGCAGGATGGTATGGGGTGATCAGAATAATGATCCAGATATGGTCATGGGCCCTCTCCCATGGGATGGTGCTTAGGGCCATGTCCCTAGCCAGAACAGAGAATGCAATGGTGGACAAACTGAGTCACTCCTTCAGACCCTATGAATGGTCTCTGGATCAAGGGATTGCAAATTGGATCTTCGACCTTTGGGGAAGCCCAGAGGTCAATCTATTTGCAGTGCCTTGGGGCAAGGTTCCTCAGTTCTGCTTGCTGTACAGGACACATGGCAGATCAGCCTCAGATGCCTTCACCCGCCAATAGGCTGAGGGTCTCCTGTACGAGTATCCTCCAGTTTCACTGGTGTGAAGGCTTTGTTGAATAATTGCAAGGACAAAGGGGCCATGATCCTCATAGCCCCCCACTGGTTGAGACAGGCTTACCTTCCACTCCTCTGGTAGATTTCCATCTCGAAACAAATCAGACTGGGACTTCCCCAGCTCTCATCATTCAGAATTGGGGGAGATTGTACCATCTAAATCTTCAGGCCCTGTCGCTCACAGTCTGGATGTCAAGAGTCTGATCTGCAACCACTTGATCTCTTGGAAGGTATGTCTCAGGTCCTTGTAGCTTCTAGAAAGCCTTCCACTAGAAAATCCTACAGACTGAAGTGGAGCAGGTTTTCCATCTGGTGTGAGCAAAAGGCCCTAGATCCTTTCTCCTGCTGACCAGAAAAACTGCTTGGCTACCTTCTACACCTTTTAGAAACTGGTTTGATGACCAGCTCCGTTAAGGTTCATCTGATTGCGACTGGCACATATCACCATGGTGTAGCGGGTAAGTCCACCTCTGTACAGCCTATGGTTGTACATTTGAAGTCTGCTTCAATTAAAACTTCCCTTAATACCTCCTGCTGTGTCTTGGGACCTTAGTGTGGGGCTGACTCAGCTGATGAAAGCTCCTTTTGAGCCACTGCACTCCTGTGACCTGAAGAACCTAACCTGAAAGGTCATATTTTTAGTGGCAGTCACTTTACCACACAGGGAACTCCAGGCCTTAGTGACTTATCCACCTTACTCTAAGTTATTTTTATAATAGCGTGGTCTTGCGCACGCATCCAGGTTCCTGCCTAAGGTGGTATTGGAATTCCATCTTAACCAGTCCATTGTTCTGCCAACATTATTTCCCAGGCCTCATTTTCATTAAGGTGAATAAGGCCTGCACAGCAGGCCTTATTCTGTCAGGCGTAAGCCCACCCAGCTTTGTTTTGATCAGAATAAGTTGGGGATTGCCGTTGCCAAACAGATGCTTTCCAATTGGGAACCATTGCCCCATGGGGTAGCCTGATGGATATGTTTGTGTTGATAAACTGCTTAGGCTGCTGCCCTGCATGTACCTCCTTATTTCCTCTGATTTTGATTCAATGTTTTGTATTGTTACGGATTATTGTGGATTGTTGTAGAACATTATATATCATTTTTCCTTTTATGTTAGTTACCTTTCATAATTGCTCGACGCCTCATTTCAAATCAAGTTTATTCTTAAGTTGTAATTGTCAAAATTAGAAATTAATTCAAAGAATTCCAGAGTATCTGTGCATATGCTTGCTTCTTGACAGTTCAGTGCCAGTTGATAAACAGGCCCAAATATCATACCTACAGTACCTGAATGTAAACCGACGTGATATTTCAGATCGAATGTTGGTATATAAAAAATAATAAATAAATAAAATGCTGAAATCTAAGTATGTTGTTTGCTGTGAATTTTGAATTTTTACATCTTTGGGGATGCACAAGATAACGCAAACTCTTCAGTGGGGTAGAGTAGTCATGAAAGATTGAGAACCACTGGTGTAATGAACTTGGGGTACAAAATTAAGTAGGTGCAATACATTTTGAGGGATGCATGGATATGAAATTTTATAAATGTTAAGAGTATGTGTGTATTTTTGGTCTCGCATGTACATTTTACTGAGTAGGAAGGGGCATGCTAGGGGTGTTCGAGGTGGTGGTCAGAAGTATGTGCAGTAGTTTGCTGTTTTGTAAGAGAGATACATTATCAAATTTATTAGTAAACTTTTTACACCAGTTAAGTAACTCGTGCAAGTGAAATTGGATTTGTTTGCAGATTTTGGGTGAACGATCTGGGTGATTGATGAGGGTTCAGAGTGAAGTGCTGGAGAATCTGGGAGAACTGGTGGAGGTATCAGCAAACTGGTGATTCCAAGTACTCGTGCATATCTTAAACTATACCTGCCTTTTCCTAGACAGAAATTAGTGTCTTGTACAGATGCTAAGAAGATACTTTTTGGAAGTTTTGAAGATTCCAGAGAACATTTTGCCTCCTATTGCTAAGGCATATTTGCTGCAAGCCAAGAGAACCCCGCATCTTGATCCTGGATTACAATTGTTGGAAGGCTCTGCCCCTGATGAAATTATTTCCTCTACTATGGTTTTACTTTTGTTGTAGACTCAGATAAAGATTTGGTTATGAAATATTTCTTTCAGAATAGACTAACTCCTTTGTTGGAGTATCGGGTCAAGTGCGAGTTTCCTTGTATTGGAAACATGCCACATTTTCTGTGCTGAAAATATAAGTGTATTTTATCAACTACAATATTTTCCGCACATCCACTTGTGTGCAAATGCTGTGCCTTGGTTTGAAATTAGGGCTCTGAGTAAGTACTAACTAAAAAGAAAGACCTGGGTATGTTACTTGATAATATAGGAATGAAAGTGTCAAGCCAAGCAGCAGCAGCAAAAGCCAAGCATATACACTGATGTAGCTTGCTTCCTCCCTTTTAATGGACAACATTACCATCCATCCCTATTACAGGCTTCGACTCTATTCAGAATGGATCCAAATGTTAAAGGGGATGTGCTGGCTTATATATTGAAGCTGAATCTATAGAAAGGGCAATTTAACTACACTGCAGAAATGTAGCAATGGACTTTCTAGAGATCTTGCAGATAATCTGCCCCAGTAGGAGCAAAGGAAAAAGTGCTTTGTTTCAGGCCAAGGGGTACTGGGATTCTCCAGTTTTCGAGAGAGGTTCTTTGTTCAGAGAATGGTGGAATTGGAAGGTTTTGCAAAAGTAACTTGACAGTGTGTCTGTAGAAAAGGGGATGAGAGGTAAGACTCTAGGGAAAAATGCTGACTCGAGGATTTGTGCTGCTTTGACATATTTGTGGTTGGGAGGGGTTTTTTTTTCCATTTTTGTAATAGAATTGGCTACAGATGTGCACTGGCCTTTTTTGGTGTTTTCTGGAAAGCTGCATAGACGAGGTTGGACTTAATAAATATATGGTTGTCTTACATACCGTAAATTGAAACACAGTGAGTAGGCAGCAGAGGTAAATGAGAGCAAGGAAATTATGTTGCACAGTGACAAACCAGGCTTTATGCTAATTAAGGTTGGTAATTAAGAGGATGTAAAAGATGTGTGATGCCATTTTATTCTTGTTGACCCAGGGCTGACAAGGAAGGGCATGTGAGTGATTTCAGGGGAAGGCTGAAGATCTTAAGGTCACATAGCTATTCTTATTCTGAATATAAGATCGTTTGTTCTTTTTTAAAAAATCAAACCAGTTCTTAATAGCTGAAGATTGCAGCTGCAGAGAAGGGAAATAAGATTCCCTGTTTGACTGTGCTTCCTTTTGCTTAGACACAGGCCTGCAGTAGAAGCTGATTAAAATCTGCTTTAGCTTCAGTGTTGTATTTGTAATAACTTAAAATACTCTGGGACCTCCCGCCCAGACTCCAAAATCGGGGGGGACGGACGACGACAGGTGATGTACATCTCAATTCATATTGTGTAAGCATATGATGATGAGCATGCTTCTGCTTAGAAAGATCAACAGGTACGATCATGCAGGTTTATTCAGGAGCTGAGGCCTGTTGTGTCCACAGACATAAAATACAAAGAGATGCTGCAACACCAAAAATTGACAGATACAGTTAATATTTAAATGCTAGGCTGAATATATAATGCTATCGTGCTGCAATGGGTATCATGCTGTAGGGAAGCCAGGACTTAATTTGTGGGGGAACAATTAGGAACGCAGTTCTGTCACTTCTTTTCGAGCTTAAGAGGCAGAGCAAAAGGGGTGTTCTCTATCCATTCTCCTCCAGGCAGCTTGCAAGGAAGAGCAGGGGAGGAGGTAAGCCTGGAGCACACAGAGAAGAGAACAGCTACTCTGCTCCTTACCTCCCTTCTTGTTTGAATTAGCACAAGTTTTAAACTTGTGAGTAGAAATGACAATTGTCAAGGCTTCAACCCTGGTCTTGTTGAATGGCGGCACTGCTCACAGCTCTCAAACTTGTGTTAATTCAACTCCTTTTTGTGTTCGTTACCGAGGGCTTAATTTCTGGCAGAACTATTCCGAGTCCAGAATGAGAGAGACTAGCTTACTTGCAACTGACAGAGTTTGCATCCCTTGTACCTGGAGGGTGGCCAGTGTAACCCCAATATTTATAAAGGGCTCCAGGGGCGATCTGGGAAACTATAGACCAGTGAGCCTGACTTCAGTGCCGGAAAAAATAGTGGAAACTATTCTAAAGATCAAATTCACAGAGCATATAGAAAGACATGGTTTAATGGAACACAGTTCATATGGATTTTCCCAAGGGAAGTCTTGCCTAACAAATCTGCTTCATTTTTTTGAAGGGGTTAATAAACATGTGGGTAAAGGTGAACCGGTAGATGTAGTATATTTGGATTTTCAGAAGGCGTTTGACAAAGTCCCTCATGAGAGGCTTCTAAGAAAACTAAAAAGTCATGGGATAGGAGGCGATGTCCTTTCGTGAATTATAAACTGGTTAAAAGTCAGGAAACAGAGAGTAGGATTGATTAAGTGGTCAATTTTCTCAGTGGAAAGGGTATAAACAGTGAAGTGCCTCAGGGATCTGTACTTGGGCCGATGCTTTTCAATATATTTATAAATGATCTGGAAAGGAATATGATGTGATGTAATCAAATTTGCAGATGATACAAAATTATTCAGAGTAATTAAATCACAAGCAGATTGTGATAAATTGCAGGAGGACCTTGCGAGACTGGAAGATTGGACATCCAAATGGCAAATTAAATTTAATGTGGACAAGTGTAAAGTGATGCATATAGGGAAAAATAATCCATGCTGTAGTTACACAATCAGCTCGATACAGTAAAGTTCAGTTGAAGATTTCTCGTCTGTAACGAGCTCGCTGCGCACAATTCGGACGCGTAAGGCAAACCAGCGATACAGTCTCCAGTTTTGCGCGTCCGTAGCGCTTCTTAAAACAGACGCGTAACCCTTCCCGCACCCGGCATGTAAATGAACGAATTAGCTGTATAATGAAGGAATTAGCTATTCCCCTCCGATACCGTAACGGGCACTCAGGTTCTCTCATTAGTTACGCACTGTTTTGCCGCGGCCGTAACGTGTTAGTTTACCGCATCCCCCTAGTAGGACTGTGAGTCTAGTAACAAATCCATCGACACCGCTTAAGATACTCAAAAACAATAAAACACAATTTTAAAAAAAAGCGATACAGAGATGATCGAGAAAATGTAATGATGTGGGACACATAAAACCTGTCAGAAGAAAAAATAAAAATTTTTAAATACCTGTCGGAGGGCCGCGTGGGTCCAGGCGGCCGGCGTAGGCGGGAGCCGGGTGGTCGCGTGTTAAATCTAGGCCGCGGGCGGGTGGGCGCCTGTTCCGGGTGGCGGCGGGACACGCGTTAGTTCGAGACGGCCGGCGGGCGGCGGGTGGTCGCGTGTTAAATCTAGGCCGGGTCCGCACAGGCGCGCATTCATTCATCCAGGCGGAGGAGCCGGTGGCGAAAGCAGCCGGCTCCTCCGCCTGGATGAATGAATGAATGCGCGCCTGTGCGACCCCTGCGATTCGGCGCTCAAGGCAGTCACATGCCGTGACGTCACGCCTTGAGCGCCGAATCGCAGGGGTCGCACAGGCGCGCATTCATTCAATGCCGGTGGGGGCTGCCGGAGGGCCGCGTGGGTCCAGGCGGCCGGCGGGATCCAGGGGGCCGGTGGTCGCGTGTTAAATCTAGGCCGCGGGCGGGTGGGCGCCTGTTCCGGGCGGCGGGGGGGGGGCGGACGCGCGTTAGTTTCAGACGGCCGCGTGGGTCCAGGCGGCCGGCGGCGGCGGGAGCCAGGTGGTCGCGTGTTAAATCTAGGCCGGGTCCGCACAGGCGCGCATTCATTCATCCAGGCGGAGGAGCCGGTGGCGAAAGCAGCCGGCTCCTCCGCCTGGATGAATGAATGAATGCGCGCCTGTGCGACCCCTGCGATTCGGCGCTCAAGGCAGTCACATGCCGTGACGTCACGCCTTGAGCGCCGAATCGCAGGGGTCGCACAGGCGCGCATTCATTCAATGCCGGTGGGGGGCTGCCGGAGGGCCGCGTGGGTCCAGGCGGCCGGCGGGAGCCGGGGGGCCGGTGGTCGCGTGTTAAATCTAGGCCGCGGGCGGGTGGGCGCCTGTTCCGGGCGGCGGGGGGGGGGCGGACGCGCGTTAGTTTCAGACGGCCGCGTGGGTCCAGGCGGCCGGCGGCGGCGGGAGCCAGGTGGTCGCGTGTTAAATCTAGGCCGGGTCCGCACAGGCGCGCATTCATTCAATGAGCCGGCGGCTCCTCCGCCTGGATGAATGAATGAATGCGCGCCTGTGCGACCCCTGCGATTCGGCGCTCAAGGCAGTCACATGCCGTGACGTCACGCCTTGAGCGCCGAATCGCAGGGGTCGCACAGGCGCGCATTCATTCAATGCCGGTGGGGGCTGCCTCCGGCAGCCCCCACCGGCATTGAATGAATGCGCGCCCCCCCCGCCGCCCGGAACAGGCGCCCACCCGCCCGCGGCCTAGATTTAACACGCGACCACCGGCCCCCTGGATCCCGCCGGCCGCCTGGACCCACGCGGCCCTCCGGCAGCCCCCACCGGCATTGAATGAATGCGCGCCTGTGCGGACCCGGCCTAGATTTAACACGCGACCACCTGGCTCCCGCCGCCGCCGGCCGCCTGGACCCACGCGGCCGTCTGAAACTAACGCGCGTCCGCCCCCCCCCCCCGCCGCCCGGAACAGGCACCCACCCGCCCGCGGCCTAGATTTAACACGCGACCACCGGCCCCCTGGATCCCGCCGGCCGCCTGGACCCACGCGGCCCTCCGACAGGTATTTAAAAATTTTGATTTTTACACTTCCTGGTGCCTGTCATTTCAAATGTCATTTGAAATGACAGGTACCAGCGCACCCAGGTTACTGTATAGGCGCTGTATTAAGCGCCTATACAGTAAAATGGGTTACGCGGGCATAACCCTTCCCTACCGCTTTAAAGCCGCGGCATGCATTTGCATGCGATTAGAGGAGAGTATTGGGGAGTTAGTGAAGAGAACTGTGCGTGCGGGGAGGAAGGGTGCGCCTGACACTACCTCACTGTTTCTACCTCGACCTTACTGTATCGACCTGCAGGTTAGGTTCCATTTTAGGAGTTACCACCCATAGTGTTCTGTGGCAGTCAAAAAAGCAAACAATGTTAGGAATTACTAAGAAAAGAATGGAAAATAAAACCGTGGATATCATAATGCCTCTGTATCGCTCCATGGTGAGACCGCACCTTGAGTACTGTATACAATTCTGGTCACCGCCTTTCAATAAAGATATAGTTGCACTGGAGAAAGTACAGAGAAGAGCGACCATAATGATAAAGGGGATGGAACAGCTCCCCTGTGAGGAAAGAGGTTAGGGCTATTTAGCTTGGAGAAGAGACGGCTGAGAGGGACATGATAGAGGTCTTTAAAATCAGAGGTCTAGAATGAATAAATATGAATCTGTTATTTACTCTTTTGGATAATAGCAAGTAGCTCATTTAAAACTTATCAGAGAAAATTCTTTTTCACTTGGCGCACAATTAAGCTCTGGAATTTGTTGCCAGAGGATTTGGTTAGTGCAGTTAGTATAGCTGGGTTTAAAAAAAGGTATAATTTTGTGGAGGAGAAATCCATTAACTGCTATTAATCAAGTTGACTTGGGGAGTAGCCACTACTATTAGTGGCAACAGTAGCATGGGATCTACTTAGTGGCTTATAGGAATAACAAGACAAAAGGAATTGATACAAATAATACTAAATGGTTGATTGCAGATAATAACAATAACTACAGAGAATACCTAAAAATATATATAGAATATATAGAATACCTAAAAAATAAACAGATACAGAGCTTACATATTCGCTGTTGAAATCCCAAGAGATCCGTCTAGCCAAGGAGGGAGAGGAGGAGAGGGTCATTTTCCAGGGAGAGGAGAGACTTTAGGATCACCACGGATTGGGGTTAGACTTAGGAGTGGACAAGGACCACTGGGGAATTTTTTATTTGGGGGGGGGGGGGGGGGGAGTGGATCAGGATCACCAGGGCAGAGAGGAGGAGAAGGTTAGAGAGAGAGAGAGAGAACCCAGTTCTCTGTCTGTTTTCTCTTTACCCCAGTGATCCTGCATTCCCAACCCTGAGCCGTCCTTCGCCTACTAGTGTTCATATAGGGGCGGATTTTAAGAGCCCTGCGCGCCGGTGCGCCTATTTTACATAGGCCTACCGGCGCGCGCAGAGCCCCGGGACTCGCGTAAGTCCCGGGGTTTTCCGAGGGGGGCGTGTCGGGGGCGGGCCCGATCCGCGCGGCATTTTCGGGGCGGGACGTAGCGTTTCGGTGCGGGGGCGTGGTTACGGCCCGGGGCGGTCCGGGGGCGTGGCCGCGCCCTCCGGACCCGCCCCGCCCCCAGGTCGCATCCTGGCGCGCTAGCAGCCCGCTGGCGCGCGGGGATTTACATCTCCCTCCGGGAGGCGTAAATCCCCCGACAAAGGTAAGGGGGGGTTTAGACAGGGCCGGGGGGTGGGTAAGGGAGGGGAAGGTGAGGGGAGGGCAAAAGAAAGTTTCCTCCGAGGCCGCTCCGATTTCGGAGCGGCCTCGGAGGTAACGGAGGTAGGCTGCGCGGCTCGGCGCGCGCCGGCTATACGGAATCGGTAGCCTTGCGCGCGCCGATCCAGGATTTTAGCGGATACGCGCGGCTACGCGCGTATCTACTAAAATCCAGCGTACTTTTGTTTGCGCCTGATGCGCCAACAAAAGTACGCCAAATTGCGCTTTTTGAAAATCTACCCCATAGCGTATGTTAAGATTGTGTTCACTTATGTGTGTGTGAGAGAGATATATCACACCTGGCCCTGACCCCATCCATCTCCACAGATCCTTTTTGTCTACAAATTAAGTCCTGAGGGAAACACATAGATGACAGAAAGTTCTAGAGTTTTAGGAGCACTCTCTTTGGTCAGTCACCATGAAGGCCAGGTCTAAGAAGCCTGGAGTGAGAATATTTCAGGCATTGCTGTGATATGAATCACTTGGCCTCTGGTCCTTCTGTCTGATCAGAACTGGGCTTAGCTGAGACATAAAGTGTTGGTACTGTGTAGTGTGAAGTGTGCTGTGATAGCATAAGGGAAGGGCAGTGCCGAGTTTGTACAGCAGTACATGAAGGTACCAGGAGGAGCTGTGAATCTTCACTCTGAGCAGCTACCCAGTGGTTATTACAAAAAGGAGAGCACTTGCACTCTCAGCAAGTGGAGCTGCAACCCTTCAGCACTGTCTGTGGCATTAACCCCTGAGATACTGCTGCAAGACCATTGAGAAAACACAGGAAAGCCAGAATACCAATTGGTGGATGACATTCATCATGTTATCAACGTCCGGAGATTTGATCCATTCAGTGCTTAAAAAGAGGGAACCCGAGCAAACGCCCTCTGTCATAGCAGACCCACCTTCTGGAAGTAAAGACAATAATATTTATTAATTTTTTTAGTCTAGCAAATACACTATGGCTATATGATTAATTGTTTTGATAAACATATAGTTTCCTTTTAGGTTTTTATAAAAACATAAACAGAATTAATGGGGACACACAAACTGTGCAAATTTGGTATTGTAATGTGTTTGTATATTATTAAAGTTGCGGCCTTAATTGTTTAATTTTATAGGTTTGTGTGGATTTTATTTGAGTTGGAACTGACTCTGAGAGAATAAGGGGTAGATTTTATAATTTTGCGCGAGCGCGTACTTTTGTTCGCGCACCAGGCGCAAACAAAAGTACGCTGGATTTTATAAGATACGCGCGTATCTTATAAAATCCGGGGTCGGCGCGCACAAGGGGGTGCACATTTGTGCAACCTGCGCACGCCGAGCCCAGCGCGAGCTGCCTGTTCCCTCCGAGGCCGCTCCGAAATTGGAGCGGCCTCGGAGGGAACTTTCCTTCCACCTCCCCATACCTTCCCCTCCCTTCCCCTCCCTAACCCACCCCCCCCTACCTTTGTTGGCAGATTTACACCTGCAGAAAGCAGGTGTAAATCTGCGCGCACCAGCGGGCTGCTGGCGCGCTATCACCCGACCTGGGGGCTGGTCCGGAGGCCTCGACCATGCCCCCGGGCCCGCCCCCGAAATGCCGCGTCACTCGCGGCACACCCCCTGACACGCCCCTCCATGCAAGCCCCGGGACTTACGCGCGTCCTGGGGCTTGCGCGCGCCGCCAAGCCTATGCAAAATAGGCTCGGCACACGCAGGAGGGGTTTGGGGTAGGTTTTCGGGGAGTACACGCGTATCGTACGAGCGTACCCCTTTGAAAATCTACCCCTTAGATTACTTGTGTTACTGAATTCAAGAAAGAATGGAACAAGCATAGCTGAGCAGTTTTGTGGCTGAGCAAACAAGATGGGCTATGTTCTTTTTCTGCTATCGTGTTTTTATGTATGAAGTTTATATTCAAAAGATTTGTCTGATAGAGATGGGTGAAGTGAAATCTTAGTGGGTCAAATTAAAAGGAGCTGTAGTAAAGGCAATAAATCTTTATATAAGAAAAGTGAGGAAAAGGAAACCAATATGGTTGTCCATCTAGCCTTTTTTTTTTTTTTTTTTTACCATAACCTCCTCCAAAAACCTACCAAAGAGTTATTGCTTCTTCCTACTACTCCTCACTCTGTTCTTGGAATTATTTCATAATCTTCTGTGAATTTGTTTTACTCATTTTTATTGCATTTCACAGTTTTAATGTTTCTTGTTATTGAATTATTGCCTGTCACAAGCTTTGAACTCTTACAGTGGAAAAGCGTGACCAGAAATAGATGAGGAAAGAAATCATGTTAGTGAAAGCCCAAATAGAAGAAAAGATTGTCGAAAAGGCAAAGCATTGGGACAAAAAATCTTTCAGAAATATTAGTGAAAGGAGAAAGGTGGTACTGTGAGATTGAAAGGAGACAAGGAGTAAAGTGTGGAGAAGGATGAAGAAATAGCAGAAATATCAACTGATACCTCCAGGTTGGTGTTCACTAAAGAAGACCTTGGAAAAGGACCGTTGCTGGTTGGCAAGAGTATGGATAGATGTAGGATAGATTTCACTCATGTATATATGAGAGTGTTTGGGTGGAACCAGAAATGTGGACAAGGCCAGGGGGCCGGATAAGATCTATCCCACGATACTAAAGGAGATCACAGAGGTGCTGGTGAGTCCGCTGAAGGACCTATTCAATAGATCCTTGGAGATTGGAGTGGTGTAGCAGGATTGTAGAAGAACAGTTGTGGTCCTGCTTCACAAAGGTGGTAGCAAGGGAGGAGGCTGGAAACTACAAACAGCCTCATTTCTGAGGTGGGCAAATTAATGGTGACTCTACTGAAGGAAAGGATAGTGAGCTATCTACAATCCACTGGATTGCAGGATCTGAGGCAACATGGATTTACTAGAGGAAGTTGTTGTTGGGTTTTTTTTGTTTGTTTGTTTGTTTGGTTTTTGTCTGAATGACTAGAGAATTAGATCATGGAAGAACATTGGATGTGATTTATTAATTTCAGCAAGGCCTTTGATATGGTTCCACATTGTAACTCATGAATAAAATGAGAAGCTTGGAAGTGGGCCCCAAGGTGGTAGAATGGTTACAAATTGGCTAACAGAAGACAGTGTGTGGTGGTAATGGAATCTTTCAAGAGAGAAAAGTGATAAGTGGAGTTCCTTAAGGATTAGTTCGGGGACTGGTTCGGTTGAATATCTTTGAGTGATATTACAAGGTATTAGAAGGCAAAGGTTTGGTTACTAAAGACAGGAGCTTTTTTTCTTCTGAAATTTCCGTGTAAATGTATCCAGTATTGTATGATAAAGTCTTACCTGCTACTAATCTTGCCTCCTCTCCTATTGTCTTAGATGGAGTATAAAAGCCTAGCATAGTTACCCATTGTGAAAAAGATATGATCCCTGAATGCCTGTTTTTCTAATTATTTTGATGTTTCCTAAGGTAATGATATGGATCTTCATGTAGAGGACTTGGTTAAGAGATAATTATTACTATCATTATTATCATTTTATTCTTTTTTTGTATATTCCTAGAATGATATTCATTTTGTCTCTTATTTACAATTCAAATGTATTTCTTAAATTATGTGAAAAAAAATTTCAAAAATAAAAAATTATAAAAAAAAACTTTGTCTTTTTGTGGATGACACAAAGATCTGCAACAGAGCAGACACACCTGAAGGAGTAGAGAGAATAATTATCTCAGCTTAAGGAATGGTTGAAGATTTGGCAGCTTGGATTTAATGCCAAGAAGTACAGAATCATGCATTTAGGGTACAGTAATCCTAAGGAGTTGTACATGATGGGGAGAGAAAGACGGATGTGCACGGACTAGGAGAGAGACCTCAGGGTGATAGCGGCTTGTGATCTGAAGGTAGCAAAACAGTGCTGGGCTGAATAGAAAGAGGCATAACCAGCAGGAAAAAGGAATTGATCCTGCCCCCTGACTTCTCCTGGAGTACTGGAGACTGTATATCAAAAAGAATAAAGACATGTTGGAAGCAGTCCAGAGAAAGGCAACCAAAATGGTGTGGGGTCTGCACTAGAAGACTTCTTTGAGGACAAGCAGGATGGCATTCCTCACAAGAGGAAGTGAAGTTCAGACATTCATATAAAGATGTCATGAAGTTTGAGTGTCACATCTTCCAGTGCCATTGGGTGCTCCCAGTTACTACCAGGCAGTATGTTGTGATGGTTTGAAAACAGTTTTATTTTATTTAATTTTTATATTGTATTATTCAGTTTCTAGAACTCTGACTGTACCTCACTGAGCATGCTCAGCATGCCAATATACCATACGTCCATGTGGTTCCATGGGGTTCCTTGCTCTTCCTGCTTTAGGCTTCATTTTTTGACTTTTTTCAAGCAAGATCACTCATTGGGAGGGCACCCCTCGGTATTGCTTATGCTTTCTCTCCCGGTAGTTTCCCTAGGTAGATTTTTCAGTTGTTTCCTTTTGTTCTATCCTGGTGCCGGGTTCAATGTGCTGGGTTGGTGCCCAATGGGCATCGATGTTGCCACCATCATGTTCAATTTTGCTTCCCTTCCTTTTTTGATTTCTGTTTAGTGGGTTCTAGCGGTGCCCACCCCCAGGCACCAGGGTCGTATCTATCATGGATCCTCATAACAGATGTATCCTCTACCTGGGGGTGTCTCATGATGTCCTGAGGTGTCGCAAATGTGGGAACATGACCCAGAAGAATGAAGGTCCCATCTGGAACTCATGGAGAAACAATTAGGACACCAGAAGTCCAATCCATCAGATAGAGCTGCACCATTGAAAGTAAAGGCATTGCCATCGGGGAAGCATCAGTATTTATTTTTATTTATTTAAAACTAATTTCTATATCACATACGTCTACAGTCATGGCAGAAAAACATGCATAATAAAGCAGTATAAAAGAAAACAAGCAAGCCTCCTTTGCTGTAATGCTCACCCTACGTACAATTATATAAATTTATCTATTCCAGTTCTTGATATTTATAAACAAAGCTTCCTTCAGTCTTCCTTTCCAGTTGAATACTTTAATGGATTTACTGACCAACCTGATCAAAAAAACTGCTGAAACAGCCATGTTTTCAATCCCTTTTAAATATACCAGTTTCTGAGGGAGATCCAAGATGGCGTCTCTGAAGCAGGACGTGTGAGAAGTGAGCTCCTGAGCTGAAAGAATTTCCGCGAAACTATGCCGCATACAAAAAGAAAAGGAAGAGTCAGGGTAGAGACCTCGACAGCCCCGACTCCCTCTTCTACACAGCTCTCTATCGGGAACTTCTTCTCGCCGAGCAGTGCTAATGCCCCAGGAGATGTGGCCGATTTGGGCGTTGACGAAGAGCAAACGCCGACGCAACAAGGCCCAAACACCTCGCTGAGCCCTGGGGCTCCCTTCAAACCTTTGCCTCCCGGACTCGCCCTATCCCCGGATTTGGGAACGGAAGCCCGACCAGAGTTGCCGGACTTACCAGACTCCCTCGAGGAAAACCCGTCGGAAGAAGGGCTGAGCCAAAAAGTTAGAGGGGGAGGAGATCCTCTAACCTCAACACCGGAGGAGAGCAAGGGCCGAGCAGAGGCCTCAGGAGAGAGGCAAGAACTCTGCACGGAGAGAACAGTGAGTTATAAAAATGTTACAAGTGTTCCGCAAACGTCTAAAATAACTTTGGAAAATGTGTGGGTAGTCCTTATGGAATTAAAGTCATCTATCGAGATCCTGAATAAAACGTTGGTAGAAACGCAGAATCGTGTTTCCCATATAGACCCGGTACTGTCTGAGCACAAAGAAAAATTTCAGTCTCTTGAGAATAGAATGGAATCTGTAGAGAAAACCCAAACAGGGCTGATATGTGGAGATACTGCGAATTCCAGGAAAATTGAGACATTAGAAAACCAATCGAGATATAAAAATCTTAGGATACTAAACTTCCCCAGTGTTAAACTAATATCTACTTATGAGATGTACAAAAAATATCTATCTGAAGTTCTGAAGTTAACGTCAGGAGAAATATCAGTTATGGAGAAGATTTTCTTTATAAATCAAAGAAAAATAGAGAATAAAGATCAAGAAAAAAAATGGTTTGCAACAACAAGAGATGGAAGATATCACAGCTTTTTTGGAACAAAGCATGACTGAGCAAATTGAACAAAGGGGAACTTTATGTGTGAAATTCATAAATGCAGCAGACAGAGATAAAATATTAAGATTATCTCTTAAAAATAGAGAAAAGAAGTTTTTGGGTCAAAAAGTGTGGACATACCCGGACATAACTAAAACTACACAAACACGCAGAAAAAAGTTTCTTTCGATGTGCCAAGAGGGGAAAACCCTTGGGGCTCAGATTGTGATTTATTACCCCTGTAAATGTGTAGTTAAATTCCAGAACGAGAGGTTTGTGTTTTTAGAGCCGCTTGAACTGCGCAGATTTATTGATGCAAAATTACCTAGACCTTGCTGAGATCTGTTAAGGGTATAGTAATAGTAAGCACAGCATAACTGCTTGATGTTAGTTATAATTCTTTAGTTCTGCTCATGTATAACATTTTTGGATCTCCCTTTTGCTTTATAACGGGGGTTTGCTTAGATTCCAGACTGTATTCTATGGAAATTTAATTCTACTTTAAAATATAAATAGAGTGCAGTTTGGGCTTTGATTTACCTGTAATATTATTTGTACCCATTCCTTGACATGCCGAAATTGCTGTCAATATTTGTGAAATGCATAATAAAAAATAAATTAAAAAAAAATATATATATACCAGTTTCTGGCACAGTTTTCAAATATTCAGGCATTGAGTTTCACATTGGTCCGGCTGCTTCTGAGAATGCCTGGTCTCTAATCTCACCCAAGTATGCCTGATACACTATGGGAATTTCAAACAGATCTTTGTTTAATGAATGCAGGGATTGTGATGAAGTATAAATTTGGGGTGCTGATCCCTAGCCATGAAATAGCAGAATTATAAGTTAATTTGTGGATTCACATTAGTATCTTGTATTTAATTCCTGCCTGGATTGGCCAACCAATTAAGAGATGCTAAAATGGGAGTGATTATGGTTCCATACACAGTGACCAGCTAACACGAGCGGACGAGTTTTGTAATAACTAGTGCCCTCAGAGTTCTGTTTAGAAGCCCAATAAATAAGGAATTGCAATAATTAATCCCTGAAAAGATTAAAGTTTGCAGCACCATATAGAAATCTTCAGGTCCCTTGGCATGTCTCCACAGGAAAGCCCTGTGGACCCTCAGGTCTCAGTGGCTGCAGGCCACTCAATATCTATAGGACGGCCTCTGTCACTCAGCGCTCAGGGACTCCTTGTCTTGGTAGCGGGGCAATTCCAATCTGGCCAGATTTCTCCAATCCAAATTGTCCTCAACACAGATGCACCCAACTTGGGATGGGGAATTCATGAAGAAATGATCTACACCTAGAGTCTTTTGTAAGCTCAGGAAAAACATCAGAAACTTCCTGGAACTAAGGGTTATCTTGTAGGTGCTGAAAGCTTTTAGGTATCAGTTGGCCAGCAAAGTAGTCCTAGTTCAAATGGACAACCAGGTTATGATCACCTGCAATCCCTCTCCAATTCCCTACCTCCTTCCTCCCCCACCCCACCCCCCCTTCCCTCCATTTCCTCTCCACTTCCTTTCCATTTTACTTAACACTTTCCCTCTTCCCCATATATTCCTCTAATTGTATATATGGACATTATAATCTCAAACACGTGTATATTTACCTCCTCTAAATGTAGATTTCCCTTCCATTTTTCAAAATTTTTCTACTCCTCCAAGTTTAGCTAACCTTAATTACATAACCTCCTTAGTTATTTGTTACTTGTAAAAACGAGTTTGTTATATATAAAAACTAATGGTTTATCTGTTCCTCATATAATCATGCGATAATTGTAAAGCCTGTTGCTAAATTTCTGTTATCTGTAAACCGATGAGATGTTTCCAACGATCGTCGGTATATAAAAGCCATTAAATAAATAAAAAATAAATGATAACATTACCTCAACCAGCAGGAAGGCTGTGGGGTTGGTCTATCTCTCAAGGGATGGTTCTTAGGGCTATGTATCTGGCAGGTGTGGAGAACATCCCAGCAGATAGATTGAATCAGATCCTGGAACCACATGAATGGTAACTGGACTGGGGGATAGCAAACATTTCTGCTAGTGGGGCAATCTCACAGTGTATCTGTTTGCATCTTCTCTGAACAGGAAGGCTACCCATTTCTGTGCCATAAAATGGGAACTGGGCAAGCTAGCCTCAGATGCCATTGTTCTACATTGGGCCGAAGGCTTCTGTATGTGTATCCTCTGATATGATTGTGTCAAAGACTCTCTTGAAGTTGAGAGAAGACTAAGGGGCCATGATTCTCATAGCCCCCTTTTGGCCAAGACAAATCTGGTTACCATTCCTCAAGGAGATGTCCTCCAGGGTTCCAGTCAGGCTGCTCCCTTCTGAGGCTGTTATATCCTGCTCTGGGAGCCACCCGGTACCCATAAGGCTGTCTTAAGGTGGACTGGGACCAGAGATGGATGAGACCGGTCCTTTACACTGTTCTAGGAGGTTTCTCAGGCATGCTCCATCATGTCAGATTGAGCGGCTCCTCCTGTCAGAGCTAAGACCTGCAGTAGGAACCCGCTACTCCTTTGCTTCACTGTTACATTAACCTGGGGTTTTTTCTTTCCTTCTCTGAGCTTTGCCTGTATTGGTTTATAAGGTCCTAAATCAGGGACTTGCCTCACTTTTCAACTCGAGGGAATCCACTTCACCTACGGTCCTTTCACTTTTTCCCAAGGGACCCTTTCCTCACCCCCTCTCAAGCTGAGGGTTCTCTGTATAACCCCACTTTTTCTTCTATCAACTCAGAAATTCTGTGTTTCTCTGGACTACTCCCCTTGGTTAGTCTCAGAATCCCACTCTATTCAATGTCCAGTTCGTTAGTCCCATCTTGCAGCTTCTCCTCGCTATGCTGGATCTCTGGGTCCTCCACTTTCTCCCCATTCTTTATGGTTTGGGCTCCAATGACTCTTGTCTCTTTCTTGCTCTCAACTTTGGCCTTCGCTGCCGCCACCACCTCCTGGTGGTTAGTGGGCGAGAGCTCTTGAACATGCTCCAGCTCCTCTTCAGCCAGCTGGTCATCCTGGCTCAAGGCAGCTACCGCTGTACTGGTGTACTCAGTGCCTCAGCTGCCCCTTTTACACAGTCCACGGTGAGTGCTTCAGCAATAAGGCCATGCTGTTGCTCATTAAGGTACTGTTGCTGCTCTCCAGCTGATAGCAGTGCTTTTGCTGCCTGTATTTCCACCAGCTCTTCCCCTGGTGCAGGTTCCTTCTCAGCCTGCTGGTTAACCCGAGCCAGGAGACCCCCAACTGTATTAGCCTTTTCTTTATCTTTTTTTCTCTAGCAAGACACTGCTGGCTCCATCGTGCCCAGTGCATGCTGTCTCTCTCACGCCAGTCTGCAAGGCTCCACCAGGAGCTCCCTTGCTTTGGGTCTCCCTGGCCCTGTACTGCCCATTCCTTGTCTGTCATCGAATTCATATATTGCAGTCTCTTCTTTCTCAGCCACTAGCTATAGCCATTCGCCTCTGTGTGGCCTGGATTCCTTGGAATGAGCTCCCCGGCTCTTGTACTATGGTTGGCTTTCCTGGCTGGATTAATTCCTTTTTCAATGGCCTGGGTCAGCTTTTAATTCTGCCACGGAAAGGTCTGTGCCAGCTCTTGCTGCTGCTGCCTGAGCTTTTGCTTTTCTGCAAAGGCTAGATACCAAGCTTCCATATCCTTCTCGGATCCTGGCAGAGACTTCTTGGCTGCCCTGCTTTTATTCTCAGTCACAAACTTTCCCTCAAATAGTATAGAGTTTTTCCTTCCAAGGGCCACATCCTATTGTACTCCACTGGCAGCAGAACCTTTCTTTCCCAGGGATAAAAAACAAAAGAAAACCCTGGTTTATCCAGCACTAACTGACTTAATTTTTCCCTTCCTACACAGGAAGTTTTAAACTTAAAATTTTGAACTGCCTTTGCAGCCAAGCCTGGGAAAAATGTCCCTTTTTTCTCTGCATGCTTTTCTTGCACAACTCAGCTGTGTCCTCTTTATTAACACAAGAATTCAAACAATGGAGAAAAATTTTCCTCTTTTTCTCCTCTCTCTCCCTCCCCTAGAGGCTTGAGCACTGCTCTGTAGAACGGTTAAAGCACTCAGGCTTTCAAATAAACTTCTTTTCCTTTTCTTTTTTTCTCTGGAGGCATGGGGCTCTGGCTGTACCTTGTCTAGCACAGAAAATCCCCAAGCTGACGCCATATGTGGCACAATGCACGAGTGGTCAAGGCTTTTCACAGTGCTCTTTATTTACAGTTCTTCAATATTCGGCATTCACACGCATTCTTGCTCACAAAACATTTAAGCATTTTCATGTCAACGCAGTCTTTTCTCACTGTTCTGGAAAGGAGCTGGCTTCTCTGCTGGTTCCTGGGGCCTCCTGCTCCCCTCTGAGGCTACGTTGTAACCTGCTCTGGGAGCTACCCAGTACCCATAATGCTGTCTTAAGGTGGACCAGGACCAGAGATGGCTGGGGCCAGTCCTTTACACTGTTCTAGGCGGTTTCTCAGGCATGCGCCATCACAGAAGTCCTATGGACTTAAATGGAAGAGGTTTGCCCTGTGGTGTGAGCAGAAGGTCCTATCTCCTCCACCCAAAAACTTCTGGAGTACCTTCTGCATTTGTCCGAGTCTAGTCTCAAGATCAGTTTGGTAAGAGTTCACCTTAATGCAATTGGCGCTTATCACCAGCGTGTAGAAGACAGACTCATCTCTGTACAGTCTTTGGTTGTCCACTTTATGCAGGGCCTGCTTCATTTGAAGCCTCCCATCAAGCCTCGAGCTGTGTCTTGGGACCTCAAAATGGTTTTATCCTAGCTGATGAAAGCTCTCTTTGAGCCACTGCACTCCTGTGACTGAAGTACCTGACCTGGAAGGTTGTATTTTTGGTGGTGGTCATTTCAGCATGCAGTGTCAGTGAGCTCTAGTAACTTATCCATCTTGTACAAATGTTTTTCATGATAGGGTGGTCTTACATTTGTATTTAATTATATGTATTAATCGCTAGTACCAAACCCCTGGGCAGTGATCTACAAAACATACTTTTAATTGTGTATCTCACAAACATAATTTCACACAAAGACAGCTGCAAACTAACATAATACTACTATACAATGACCAGGAGTTCTCAAATTTCATTAGTTCATCTCAGCCAAATCAAAATGAGAATGCTAAGCCAAATAGGCTTTCAGAAATACCCTAAATGTTTTTGTGCAACCAGTCATGCATAGTTTACAAAACAAGGATTTTCACAAAATGGGATCAGCCACTGAAAGGTTTGCTTGCTTATTTTTGCCAGTCAGGCCCGACACGTTTCGGAATTTCAAACAAGCTTTTTTGAGAGAGGAGCAGTGCACAAGTTGGGTTGTAGATCCTTTGAACCAGGGTTATGAGCCACATGCTAGCAGTTTGTGTATAAGCATAGCCACCCTGTACATTAATCTGAACTGGACTGGTAGCCATTTGAACTCTCAGTATTGGTGATATGTGTTCTCTCATTGATTTTCCTTGGTATCAGTTTTGCTGCTGTATTCTGCAGCAGTTGTAAAGCTCTATAGATTGTGACTATCAGCCCCAAATGTAGCACAGAGCAGTAATCTAGATTTGGTAATACAATTGCCTGCAGAATTGCGCGAAAAATTGCCACCCTCAATAAGGATCTAAAACCCCGCAAAACTCGCAACTTGTAAAAGCTTGATTAAATAACAGCTCTAATTTGATTCCCTACTGGGGACTGCTTGTGTTTTAAAAAAAAAAAAAAAAGAAAAAAGAAAAACCCCCAAAAAAACATAAAACACAATGAAAGAAGAGAAGAAGATAGAAGACTTTTTGGACACCACTTAAGTTTCTGAGGCGACACCAGTGGGTCTCTCCCTCAGTCAAGCGTTTTCAGTTCAAGAGCCTGCCTCAGGCGTGGACTTGAAAAAAACAAAAAAAGCAGTTGGATACAGAGGGAGTGCTTGGCGGTGATGACTCGTACTCTCGTTCCTGCCCCTCCCATAGCCAGAGATCCATTTGTGTTCTCAGCCAGGAGAGCTGAGCTCAGATACGCAAATAAATAAATAAATAAATAAGTGAAGAAAGTTTAGGGAGGTTTTCCAAATGACAGATGAAATTTAATATGGATAAGTGCAAGGTGATGCATATATAGGGAAAAATAACCCTTGCTGTAGTTACACAATGTTAGGTTCTATCTTAGGAGTTACCACCCAGAAAGAGATCTAGGCATCATAGTGGATAATACAGTGAAATTGTTGGCTCAGTGTGCTGTGGCGATCAAAAAAGCAAACAATGTTTAGGAATTATTAAGAAGGGAATGGTGAATAAACGGAAAATATCATAATGCCTCTGTATCGCTTCATGGTGAGACCCGCACCTTGAATACTGTGTACAAATTCTGGTCGCCACATCTCAAAGATATCGTTGAGATGGAGAAGGTACAGAGAAGGGCGACCAAAATGATAAAGGGGATGGAACAGCTCCCCTATGAGGAAAGGCTGAAGAGGTTAGGGCTGTTCAGCTTGGAGAAGAGATGGCTGAGGGGGGATATGATAGAGGTGTTTAAAATCATGAGAGGCATTGAATGAGTAGATGTGAATCGATTATTTACACTTTCAGATCATAGAAGGACTAGGGGGCACTCCATGAAGTTAGCAAGTAGCACATTTAAGACCAATCGGAGAAATTTATATTTCACTCAATGTACAATTAAGCTCTGGAATTTGTTGCCAGAGGATGTGGTTAGTGCAGTTAATGTAGCTGGGTTTAAAAAAAGTTTGGATAAGTTCTTGGAGAAGTCCATTAACTTTTAATCAAATTGTCTTAGGGAATGGCCTCTGCTATTACTGGCATCAGTAGCATGGGATCTTCTTAGTGTTTGGGTACTTGCCAGGTTCTTGTAGCTTGGTTTGGCCTCTGTTGGAAACAGGATGCTGCGCTTAATGGACCCTTGGTCTGACCAGTATGGCAATTTCTTATGCTCTTTGTACTTCCTTACTGGTCTCCTTCCCTAGATGCTGGGTGTTTGGTGTCCTTTTCCCCCTTTCCCCTCTCACTTGTCTTGGGGTTTAGTGTAGAGCAGAGGCGATGCGGGCTAGGCAGGTTGAGCAGCCTTTGGCTAGGTCCTGATCGTAAGATTCTGTTTCTTCAGCCGCGTGGCAGGCTGCATGATGTCTCTTTCCTGTGCGCTGGCAGTGGTGCAGTGACATGAACATTCTTTGTGCGTATATATCTGCAGCCTATGTAGAGCGCAGGGGTTATGTTTTGAGTGCATATTGTCTGTGCTTATGCTCTTTGAGCGCATACTGTCAGAGTGTATTCTAGCACGTACTATCTTAGCGCATCCTATCAGATATGGGTGCATACTAGTTGGGTGCATACTAGTTGGGTGCATACTAGTTGGGTGCATACTAGTTGGGTGCATACTAGTTGAGCACATACTAGTTGAGCACATACTAACTGAGTGCATTCTGTTTGGGTGCTGACTGTCTGACCGCATTCTATCTGGGCCCCTTCTATCTGGGTGCATATTTGAGCGCATACTGTCTGAGTAGATTCTATCCGGGCATGTATGTAGGAGCACATATATCTGGGCTCATGCTACCATGACCCTTTGCGGGCATGTATTTGCACATGTTTTCCCAGAACAGTTATGGTGCTGTGAGCATGATGTCTTGGCATCTAGCTTGGCTGGCCTAGAGGTTAAGACTTAGTCCTGAACCTCGCAGCTGACACCGGTTCAAGCCTCCATCGAGGGTCTTTTCTGGACAAGCAGTTTTTGCAGGAGTGTACAAGGGAACCTGCTCTAATGAAGACATATAAAGACAAGTTTGCACTGTGTGTATGGTGTAATTATATTTATGCGGCTTTCCATATAAGGGCTGTCTATGTCGGCGCTGGTTGGACAAGGTGATTTACCTACTACAGATTTTGTTGATGCTGAATCATCCCCTCTGACTGAGGGGAGTGAGGCTGAAGGCGATACAACAAATGTATCTCCTCCTACTTAAATTCCCATGACTGAGACATCTATGAGAGATGTGGGTCAGTCGGTTAGTGGTGGTCTTGGGCCTATGGGCTCCGGGATGGATCCAGCCTCCTTTTCCTAGGTGATATCTCAGGGTCTTTAGACTTTTCTGCAGGGTCGCCTGGCAGAGACTTGGGGCTTCCACTTTTCCCACAGCATGCATGCACCTCTGTGAGGCAGACCCTGGTAATGTTCAGGAGGATGTGGTTGATGATACTTTGGATGCTTCTGATGGGGATTTGGATTTCTCCCTTCGGGACAAAGGGGCAATTCTTCAAGTTTGGGAGCCACATTACACTCTGATTAGAGTTTTTCACAAGAGTTTAGTTGTCAGGTCTGTTTCAGGCTCTGAAGACATTTGGTGTGGCTAGGCAGTGACTCTACAGGGGTGCAAAAGAAGGGCCCCTTATTGGTCACCCTATGCAAGGCCTCATGTTTCTTTCCTCTCCTGGAGGCGATTAAAGAGTTGATTGTCCTTGGAGTGCCCCTGAAACTAAATTCATAGGAGGGTGTGATTTAGTGGAATTGTGCCCCTTGGTCTGAAGACACAACTATACAAGAGTATAGTTGTGATTTCTGAAGGTGGATACCTTGGTAGGTGTTGTTTCCAAGTGAACCACCATCCCGGTATAAGGAGGGGCAGCTGTACACGATACTCGGAATAGGTTTGAGATTATCCTTTGGCAGATCTTGAGGCTATGGCGATGCATTTACAGATGGCGTTTTGTTGCTCCCTGGTAGTTTGGACTTGTTGCGTCCGTCGGTCTTCGACAGCTTCATCCCGCTTGCCTCACCTTATTCTCGGCTCCTCCCGTTTACCTGGGCAAGATGGCTAACCACTGCGTCTACAAGCCGACCTCTCTGGCGTCCCTGGAAACAGCTATGGTGCAGCCTCCCGCCATTGCTCCTCCCAGGTATCTACTACGGTGCGCGCGCAACCCACGTCTTTGTACCACCTAGGCGTGAACCTCGAGGCATTCCCTCATGATGACGTCACGCCATCCAGATAGATTACCTTCACATGATTTGCTAGCTCATTGAGTTAGCAAGGACTCGAATCTGTTTCTGTCTACACTCCTCTGCCGCTTCCGTGCTGCCGCAGGAAGCTCTCTCTCTGCCCTTCGGGGCAACTGCTAAACCTTGGGTAACCCACTCCTCAGGGGGCCCTCTGCTTTATTTCAGGTGCATTATAGGGGGACCCGGTACTCGCTCCTCGTCGGGCCTGCTCTCCCTGACTCGGTGCCTGGACCTTCTACAACATACCTGGTGGAATCACATATCAACAGCAACACCTAGTGAGTTCTCTAACTCTGTGTATCTCATCCACAGTATCTCCTCACTGGGAGACCTGCTGCAGAACCTCCTGATGTCATCTAGGAGAGAAGGGCTCCCTCTGCCGAGGTCCCTGAGACTGCAATTACTGACTGCCTCACAACTGCCACCTGCTGGCTATCATCAAGCTGTCTAATAAAGAACTATTCCTGTGTGTTTGTGTAGTGCGAGTGTAGCCCAATGCTGTGGCTCCGCACAGGGCTCCTCCCCATGGGTGTGGTCATCTCCACAGCACCCAAGGATCTACCAAAACACACGTAACCACAACACTTGTTGCGTCTCTCAAGACATACAAGGAACAGGGTCTGATATCAGTTTGGTATGGAACCAGGGGGGGGGGGGAGTGCGCATTCTTGGCAGATGCGGGCTGTGACTTGGTGTGGACGGCCGCTAGACAGGTGGCTTCTGTGATTGCGGCTACATGCTGGCTGTGTATACAATTGCAGGTCTAAGCTCACCATGTTAAACCTTTTAAGGTTTTCTTTTATGATGCTCATTGTGGAACCGGAGCTCCTCTGTCTTCACAGTGAAGGTTCGAAAACTCACCTACTAGCTCAGGTGGGTCCAGATTATGACAAACCAGTGGGTTCTTGGCATAAGGAATGGCTATGTTCTGCAATTTCTCCAGTTGCTGTTATGATCTCTTTGTGCAACTCTATACCGAAGAGAGTGGCAATAGACTACCTTATGGAGGCTATTGGTCTTAAAAGACATAATCACCTGATCCCCAGATCGCAAGAAAATGCAGGCCGCTATTCTTTTATTCTGGCATTCCTAAGAAGTTAATCGTCATTTGCATTTGACTCCTTCCAGAAGGAAACTCTATCAGAGGAGTTTCTCACATCTTCGTTCTGACGGAGGCATATTTTATTTACGCATTTGCCGGGAACATCAGCGTTTCCCTGAACTTGGCTTTTCTGGGACATCATTATCATTTTCAGACAGGCTCTGTCCTTTGGGCTGGTGGATTATGCCCAGGACCACCTACAAGTTCATGGTGGTGGTAGTGGTTGTGTCTGCACAAAGGAGGCACTTATCTGGATGATTTACAGCAGTCTCAGATGCTGAGTATTGTGGTGTGTGGTCAGCGTGGTGCTGGGCAGACTAATTCTGCTGGAGAATCGTAGTCGGATGTTAATTGTTCAGTGCTTGGGGTCTATGGCGACCACTTGGAAACATTGTCCCTTGTGCAAAGGAGCACTTAAGGGCCCTTTAGCGCATGTTGTTCTCGCCAAGTGGCATCTGTGGTCGTGGAAGTATATAGTGTGGTTTCATTTGCCCCTTGTGGTGAGAGTTCAGTTGCAGTGGTGACAAGTGGATCATCTTGGATTTCCCTGGAGACACCGGGCTGGTTGCTTCTCATGTCAGATGCGGTCTTTCCGAGTTGTGGGGCTTACTGTCAAGAGTTGGAAGCATGTGCAGGTCTGGCATGTTTTAGCTCGAGTGGCTGGAAGCTTGTCCATTTACGGTACTGTCAGACAGTGCATCGACAGTGCTCTACATCAATCATCTAGGAGGACCCAGAAAACTGACAACTCATGGTAGAGTGCCAGGGTGATCCGATATCTTGGAGGTATCGCGATTCTTCAGTCAGTGGTCTAGGGGTGCAAAATATCGGTGCTTTCATTCCAGTTTGGCCGTGGGATAAGAGATAATAAGCCTCCCTGTCATGAATGGATAGGTAGGACCTATAACGATTTCCTAGCCTTACCAAACCATATACCTTCTCTCTCCTCCACGCGGCGACCGAAGACCTGCGGAGGACCGGCGCCGGAGCCCCACCGGGGGGAAGGGTCAGGTCAGTGTTCAGCCTCCCACCCGGGGGACCCCGACGCCAGCCGCTGATCGCCGAGGCCGTTTCCGGCGAAGGAAACCTGAAAAAAGAAGAAACAAAAAAACGCGCCTAGGCCCGCCCCAAAACAGAAGGCAGCCAACCAGAGAGAGCCCGGCAGGGATTTAAATCCTACCCTGCTAGGCGCCTTCTCTCCCTTCTCTCTCCTCCACGCAGCGACCGAAGACCTGCGCGACCGGCGCCGGAGCCCCACCGGGGGAAGGTCAGGTCAGTGTTCGGCCTCCCCACCCGGGGGACCCCGACGCCAGCCGCGATCGCCGAGGCCGTTTCCGGCGAAGGAAAACCTGAAAAAAAGAAGAAAACAAAAAAACGCGCCTAGGCCCGCCCCAAAACAGAAGGCAGCCAACCAGAGAGAGCCCGGCAGGGATTTAAATCCTACCCTGCTAGGCGCCTTCTCTCCCTTCTCTCTCCTCCACGCGGCGACCGAAGACCTGCGCGACCGGCGCCGGAGCCCCACCGGGGGAAGGTCAGGTCAGTGTTCGGCCTCCCCACCCGGGGGACCCCGACGCCAGCCGCGATCGCCGAGGCCGTTTCCGGCGAAGGAAAACCTGAAAAAAAGAAGAAAACAAAAAAACGCACCTAGGCCCGCCCCAAAACAGAAGGCAGCCAACCAGAGAGAGCCCGGCAGGGATTTAAATCCTACCCTGCTAGGCGCCTTCTCTCCCTTCTCTCTCCTCCACGCGGCGACCGAAGACCTGCGCGACCGGCGCCGGAGCCCCACCGGGGGAAGGTCAGGTCAGTGTTCGGCCTCCCCACCCGGGGGCCCCCGACGCCAGCCGCGATCACCGAGGCCGTTTCCGGCGAAGGAAAACCTGAAAAAAAGAAGAAAACAAAAAAATGCGCCTAGGCCCGCCCCAAAACAGAAGGCAGCCAACCAGAGAGAGCCCGGCAGGGATTTAAATCCTACCCTGCTAGGCGCCTTCTCTCCCTTCTCTCTCCTCCACGCGGCGACCGAAGACCTGCGCGACCGGCGCCGGAGCCCCACCGGGGGAAGGTCAGGTCAGTGTTCGGCCTCCCCACCCGGGGGACCCCGACGCCAGCCGCGATCGCCGAGGCCGTTTCCGGCGAAGGAAAACCTGAAAAAAAGAAGAAAACAAAAAAACAAAAAAACGCGCCTAGGCCCACCCCAAAACAGAAGGCAGCCAACCAGAGAGAGCCTGGCAGGGATTTAAATCATACCCTGCTAGGCGCCGAGCGTCGCGCGCCGAAGGTGCGCGACAAAGGGGCCTGCCCCTTTGTCTCGCCCCTTCGTAGAGCCCCCAGGAGGCCCAGAGCCTTACCCATGGAACAACCGATATCTTCAACAAAGGCAACAGCCAGCAAAGATTCAGATTAACCGTTTCAGACGTATAGAATAAAAGTCCACCTCTCCAGCAAGCTCTCCAACAAGCGTCCAGCATTCATCCAGCCTCTTCAACAAGCGTCCAGCATTCATCCAGCCTCTTCAACAAGCGTCCAGCATTCACCCAGCCTCTTCAACAAGCTTTAAACATTCATACAAATCTCAGCACTCAACATCAGCTCTCAACCAAGATTCGCCCCAGCATTTCACCCCAGCACTCAACTTCAGCACTCAAACTTAGTGACCTCCAGAAGTGGAGCTCTACCACCACTTGATCAAACAACCACCCACACCTAAGGAGGACTGAGCACTCCTCCAATCAATCCAACAAGCTTATAGACTTCCTTTCAACAATCATCCAAACCGCCCTTCATTCAGACAAACACCTTCTTTCATCCGTCCACAGACATCTCTTCTTCATACAGACTCTCACCAGTTGTATCCAGTCACAATCAAAATATTGCTCAGACTAAACCTCTTCCGGAACCTCATTCATCATGTTCACACACAACATCCCAATCATCTACAACCAGAGGAGAATCTCCTTACCTAACTCCACAAACGTCTTACAAAAAAGAATTATTCCAATCATGACGTCTCCTTTGAACCAACTTCTAGGCCTCACGCTACTCTCAGTAACACTCCTCAATGCACAATCTTTAACTAAAAAGACACACATCCTCAATGATTACCTCCTGGACTCCAACCCAGACATCTGTGCCATCACAGAAACCTGGTTAAAAAACTCGGACATTGCCTTAACCAACCAACTACCTATCCAGTTATATGACATCTTCACCTTCCATAGACACAAAAAAAGAGGAGGCGGACTTCTTCTAGCCTCCAAGAAAGAACTCAGACTGACCGCTCACACCATCAAGACTGAATCTAAATTGGAACTAGGATTAGTCAAGTCAAAACTTCTACAAATTTTGTTAGTCTACGCTCCTCCTGGAGTTTTAGAAACCGACCCTTCACCCCTCATAGAATCCATAGCAAAACATATTAACTTAGACCTACCAACTATGATTATGGGTGATTTCAACCTCCATACAGACGCTATACCGCGATCTGCGAACTGCGAAGCCTTCCTCACCACCCTCACTGCTATGGGATTCTCTCAGACTATCAACAGCCCCACACACAAAGCTGGTCACATCCTGGATTTAATATTCATTAACTCTAAATTCACATGCACGGTTGATCCCACATGTACCCCAATCCCTTGGTCAGATCATTTCTTGATAGAATCATCCTTCTCCACATACAAACAGACTCACACCTCTCCGCACCTTTCCACCATTCAATTCAGGAAATCATGTCCATCTGATAAACTCAGTGAGCAGCTCTCCAAGGAACTCTCCAACCTGGACCTGTCTAATCCCGACTCAGCCCTATCTTCCTGGCAAACAATTACTGAAGCAGTCGCAAACAAATGGTGCCCAATAACCTCCAAAACAATCAATCCAAAAAAAAGGGGGAATCAACCTTGGTTCAGCACCGAACTAAAACAGATGAAACAGGACTTACGCCATAAAGAAAATAGATGGCGAAAAACCCCCAACTCAACTACCCTTTCAGCATACAAGGGTTTCTTACATCGCTATAGGACCTGCATACTACAAAAAAAAAAGGAATATTACGCCAACAAAATACACCACTACCAGTATGACGCCCAGGCCCTATTTGCTTACGTAACACAAATAACTAAATCAACCCCGCCACCTATTCCAGACGAACAAGCTCTATCCAAGGCTAATGAACTCGCCTCATTTTTTCAACTGAAGATCCTAAATACTCTCGCCCTCCTTCCTCCTAATACAACACCTCTCAAATCAGATGAGAATTTCAATTTGTTCGCTAAACCTAAGTTGGACAGCTTCGAATTAATCTCCACCAAAGAGATTGAATCCATTCTAAAAAGACAGAAACCATCTAGTCATCCGGCTGATAATATCCCATCAAGACTCCTGCTGCTTATTCCAGACACGATCTCAGGACCTCTAACAAATATTATTAACAGCCTTCTAACTCAAGGAAGCTACCCAGACAGCCTAAAAACTGCTTCTCTTAAGCCCCTCCTCAAGAAACACAATCTAGACCCTAATGTACTAGCCAACTTTAGACCCATCTCCAATCTACCATTCGTTGCCAAACTTACAGAGAAACTGGTAAACACCCAGCTTTCAGAATATCTAGAGGACCATAAGATCCTATACCCCTCGCAATATGGCTTCCGGAAATCACACAACACGGAGACCCTCCTCATTTCGCTTACAGACCATATTATAATGGGATTAGACAAAGGACATTCCTTCTTATTAGTTCTGTTAGACATTTCGGCGGCATTTGACACAGTCAACCACACCATCCTCCTGGATCGCCTTGAGGATATCGGCATCTCCGGATCGGCCCACAACTGGTTCAGGTCCTTTCTCAGCAATAGGACTTTTAAAGTCAAAATCAATAACAAGGAGTCACCTCTAACAAAATCTTCCCTTGGCGTACCACAAGGATCCTCCTTATCTCCAACCCTCTTTAATATATACCTCCTCCCCCTCTGCCAACTACTGACAGACCTCAACCTAATTCACTATCTGTACGCAGATGATGTACAGATTCTAATCCCAATAACAGAATCCATCTCAAAAGCTCTCACCTACTGGAATAACTGTCTTCTATCCATTACTAATCTACTCAACAGCTTAAACTTGGTCCTCAATGCCTCAAAGACGGAACTTCTCTTCATCTCTTCAAATGAAAACAATCTTCCTCCACCTTCACCGCACAATGCTCACATCACCTGTACGCACGTTAGAGACCTTGGGGTAATAATAGACAATCGTCTAAACCTTAAAAAAATGGTCAACACAACTACCAAAGACAGTTTCTTCAGACTACAGGTTTTGAAACGACTGAGACCACTCTTATTTTTCCAAGACTTCAGGACAGTCCTCCAGGCTCTTCTGTTCGCCAAAATAGATTACTGCAGTGCCCTCTTTCTAGGCCTCCCTAAATCTACCACCAAACCACTGCAGATGTTACAAAATGCGGCAGCGAGACTGCTGACCAACACCAGCCGCGGTGAACACATCTCCCCCGTCCTCAGAACCTACATTGGTTACCAGTAAATTTCAGAATCCTGTACAAATCTATTACCCTAATACACAAAACCATCCATCAGCAACTCCAACTCGACCTGGATATCCCTTTCAAACTCCACTCCTCTAACAGACCAACGAGAGATATCCACAAAGGCACTCTGAAATTTCCCCCTACTAAAGCCACTCGCCTCTCTACGACCAAAGACAGAGTTTTTTTCAATTGCAGGCCCAGCTATCTGGAACAATATCCCAGCAAATCTCAGATTGGAACCCTGCCTCTTAACCTTCAGAAAAAGACTAAAGACGTGGCTCTTTCACCAAGCCTTCCCAGATCCACCGGATAATCACTAGTTTGAGCCTCACTTCTTACAAGGACTTTGACACACTTCCTCCTGAACAATGGACACTGGCATTTCCTGGTTAAAGCATATGCTCTAACCCGTTAAATTATTCGTATCATGTTATATTTATTCTACCTGCCTCTATCTTCCTTCCAGCTTGTCTTTAAGCCTCCAAGTTTTCCATACCTTGTTGATTGTAACTTTGACTTATTCCTTTTCCTTTGTTATCTATTATTTACCAGAATTGTTACCTCAGTTTTACCCTTTGTTAAAATGTAAACCGATCCGATATGGTTATCTACTATGAAGGTCGGTATAAAAAAACTGCTAAATAAATAAATAAATAAATATCTACTGATTGATGCACTGTTTTGTCAACTGTTGTGATGGCTATGCCGAACAACAGTATATAAAAACCAATCAATAAATAAATAAATATCTGGTTGTTCCAGATTGGCCCCCAGAAGCCACTTTTGCTGATTTATAGAGGCTGCTAGTGGGCAGTTCTCTCAGCTTGCCATTCGGTAAGGCTCAGTTGTGTAAGAGACCTGTTCCACTTGATGATCCAGGTTGGTTTTGTCTTATAGTTGGCCTTTGAGAGTGCTAGGTTGCTCTAATGTGGTTATTCTTCTGCAGTGATTTCCACTTTGATCTGGACCAGAAAGTGTTCTACCTCTCTGGTTTGTTAGTTTCCCAGGCCTGGTATGAGGAGCAAGGTCCTCAACCTCTCAAGGGGAAATTCCTTTATTTTTGTAATCCTTGCCGGAAGGTTTGCTTAAAGGTTTGGACTTTATCACCTTGAAGGTTCAGATAGCAACTCTTGCTTGTTATTGTGGGTAAGTCCTTGGTGGACCATTATCTTCTTATCCAGAGATGCCAAGGTTATTGAAGGGAATTAAGTGTTTTTGGCCTCCCTTGCGGCTACCAGAACAGCTGCGGGACCCTAATCTGGTTTGGCGAGACCTACCTTTTGTCCACTGCATGGATGTTCCTGGCAGCTACTTGCTTATGCAAGCAGTATTTTTTTCTCATGACCATCCTTTCAGCATGTCTAGTTTCTGAGCTGCAAGAACTTTCTTGCCCTGAGCTGTCTTGAGTGTGATTCCAGGGGTGGTACAGCTTAAGGCTATGCCTTCCTTCTTGCCGAGTGTGGCTTTGGAAGTTTCAATGAACTCACTCTATTCCCTTACCTATGCTGGAGGGGGTTAGTGTTGAGAGTGGGGTGGTTGTTTTGTTTTTTTTTGTGTGTGCCTTGGTTGTTGAGTGGCATTGGATGAGATTCTTGAAGATTTCAGAATCTTTCAGGTAGTTGGATCGATTGTTTTATACTCCATGATGGAGGTAAATGAGACAATCTGGCAACACGGGCAGCTATAGCCCGGTAGATGATTGTCATCACGACCACCTGTGTAGATGCCGAGATTTCATGTGTACTTATACATACATGCTAAATAGGCATTCTGGGGGAGAATTGGGGTGGGATTGGGGATGTATGTGTGTAAATCCACTCGAGCAGGTTGTAACTTATGCATGTATGCACCAGAGGGAGGGGGGCAAAGGGACACTTTGACGATTCTGATTAAAGTATGGTTCAAAAGAACCATATGGCAGCTGAGATTCAATGCCAAGAAGTGCAGAGTTATGCATATGGGGAGTGGAAATCCAAATGAACTGTATTCGATGGGGGGAGAAAGGCTGATGTGCACCGAGCAGGAGAGAGACCTTGCGGTGATAATGTCTAATGATCTGAAGTCGGCAAAACAATGTGACAAGGCGATAGCTAAAGCCAGAAGAATGCTGGGCTGCATAGAGAGAGGAATATCGAGTAGGAAAATGGAAGTGATTATCCCCTTGTACAGGTCCTTGGTGAGGCCTCACCTGGAGTACTGTGTTCAGTTCTGGAGACCTATCTCCGAAAAGATGGAGGCGGTCCAGAGAAGGGCGACCAAAAAGGTAGAAGGTCTTCATCGAATGACTTATGAGGAGAGATTGAAGAATCTAAATATGTACACCCTGGAGGAAAGGAGGAGCAGAGGTGATATGATACAGACTTTCAGATACTTGAAAGGTTTTAATGATCCAAAGACAACAACAAACCTTTTCTGTCGGAAAAAAATCAGTAGAACCAGGGGTCACGATTTGAAGCTCCAGGGAGGAAGACTCAGAACCAATGTCAGGAAGTATTTTTTCACAGAGAGGGTAGTGGATGCTTGGAGTGCCCTTCCGGAGGAAGTGGTGAAGACCAGAACTGTGAAGGACTTCAAAAGTCTAGAAGGACCAGAACTGTGAAGGATTTCAAAAGTCTAGAGGACGTGAATGAATGTGGGAAAAAGGATTTGCATTCACAAAAAAGCAGGGAGTAGCTTGCTTGTTACGGCGGTTACTACCCCAACCAAATAAGCCTGATACTTCACTTTCAATGCATGTCCAGCATAGCTCTCTGCTTCAACGGCAAGGGAGGAAAGACTGATACTTCACATACATCCAGCATAGCTCTCTGCTTCAACGGCAGGGGAGAAAGTCCTGATGCTTCACTTTCAATGCATGTCCAGCATAACTCTCTGCTTCAACGGCAGAGGGAATGAAGAGTAGAATCCAGGGAATTGTATGATGCAGTCCGAAGAACTCCCACACACACACATCGGCTTACTCGAATGGTGTGTGTGTGTGTATATTTTATTTTACTTTACCTCTATTAGATTGCAACAACAGAGGACCAGACTTAAGTGTTAATTTATCTTATAGCTGATATATTTAAAGTAGACATGACTTATCACAACCACTAAATAATATTTAATATGAAACTGTTACAGTATTTGATGGCACCTGTTTAGTTAATATAACTCAACACATTTAAGTTTGAAATTATGTGCCTTATTGTGAACCATTGTGACGGCAACTAGCTTAACGACGGTATAGAAAAGATTTTAAATAAACAAATCTATATACAGACAACAACCAAAAAGGACTGAATTACATAGTCTGGGAAAACAAATAAGCATGGGTATAGCTTGCTTATTGCGGCGGTTACTACCCCTAACTAATTAAGCTAAATATTTCACATAGATGCAGCTCCAACACTGCTCTCTGCATTAATGGTGGGGGTGGAAGGGAAATAGAACCAAAAGGTTACTAAGAGCCAAGAGTAACAGATAAGTATGAGAAAAAAAAGTGCAAAGCTTGCTGGGCAGACTGGATGGGCCGTTTGGTCTTCTTCTGCCGTCATTTCTATGTTTCTATGTAAAAGCACTTGCACACTTTATCCTATTCAGACTATTTGAAAATGTCCCTTCTTGGCTTCATTTTGTTTTTGTTTTGTAAGTTAGCACTGTTTAAAAGCTCAGGAACCTTTTTTATACCATTTGTGTTCTGGCTGTAAATGGGGTCAGTCTCAGTCTTTTTGCAGGGGAACATGCCTTGCTGCGAGCCCTGCTGGCAGGTTCTTGCTATTACTTCCACTAGGAGCATTACCTGGGGCTTCACTGTAAGGCCTGTAGCACTGTGCAGCTGTCAGGGCCTTCTCAGGCCATGGTGATTTACTGCTTGTAATCTGGAGCTCTGAGACTTGTTAATTGTACATTTGGCTATTCATGAGCTTATGTGATTTGTTCTGTACTGGCATTGTTCCCAGTGATGATATGTAGAAGATATTTCTAACTTGTCTGGAGCATAATTATATACAGATGAGAGAAGTTTTATTAAATGGGTCCCAATCGTGCCCAGCATTACAGCTCCAGTGTCTGCTACTGCTGGCTAAATTAACATTTGCTGTAAGTGGGAGGGACAAGCCTGAAAATAGCTAAGGGAAAACCCAGCGACCCCTGTTTTTCAAAGCCATTTTGTTTTACTGACTCTAGAGGAAAATCTGGCTTTGATAGACAAGACAAAGAAGGAAGAAAGAAAGAAAAAAAAAGAGAAGGGTGAAATCTTACAAAAAGTGGATTCAGTCTGTTTGATTTTGTATTGTTCTAATTAGCTTACAAATAAAAGGACACAGTTGAGAAATACATTTTTGTCCATTTGACAAGCTCCGATATTTTCCTACCTATTGTGATGGCTGGATTCTGTCTTGTGATTGAACACTTGTAAGTTATCTGGCTAAATGCAGACTTCTGAATATTTAGGAAACTTATCCAGCTACATTTTAGCCAGGGGAATCATCTGGCTAAAATGTAGCTAGATAAAGAAAGCATTCCAGGGTGGAAATAAATTATCCGGCTGACTTAGCCAACTTTCAGCTTTCCCAATTGACAAACAGGGCTAAATTAGCCATGACATGTGAGTGACAACGTCCAAAGCTGCCGAACAGACCCATTTCTCTGGCTCAGAATTTTTACTCCTGACTATGTATGGGAGTTCCCAAGCATGCACTGACCTCATGTGTCCTTTCATCTTTTTTTGTCCAAGCTTCCTCACATTCGTCTACTCTTTCTTGTCCATTTAGTCCTCTCTCCAGTTTTCTGAAGTTTTACTCATCTAACTTGTTAATTGCCTTGCTGCCTCAGCAGCCTCTTAACAGCACTTTTCAGTGCTACCCAAAAAGAAGTATGTGATATCTAGAGTCTTTCGTTTTCACTTTAAAGTGATTTTCACCTATAAATTCCCAGAATTTTGCAAGTGACAATCTGTTGAAACCTTTTTTCACCCTAAGTTTTAGGCTGATTAAAAAGCAACTCCAAAGCTGTAGATACAGTGTCTTGAGGCCTCCAGTATCTGCTGGAAGCCAGTACGGGCCAAAGCACCTGCAGTGTTTCAAGTCCCACCCTGCACTAGTGAAAGTGCCACCCTCCAGAGCCACTAATGTGCCATTTCAACTCCTGCCTCCCCCTCCCCCCAAGCAGCCAAAGTGCCTGCAGATTGGTGCTGCCAATGCAGCATTTGAAGTAGACCAGACCTACCAGAAGGGTTTTCTAGCAGGCTCCTTGGCCCTTCACAAAAGCAGAAGTGTAAGCATGCTGCCGAAGGAGAGAAGAGAAACCTGGAGCCACCTCTAGTAAGGATGAATGGTGTTGGGGGGGGAAGAGGGAGAAGCACATTCTAGGTAGAAAATGGGGGTAGATTGGAATGCTGCTGAGTGGATAAGTGGAAGAATCTATTTAATATTGTTTTATTGTCCTGGCTTCCGTCTACCAAAATAAACTCTGATGTTTATTTATCCAGAAAAATGAGGTACATTTTTCCACTGATTTTCTCCTGTTTTTTGTTCATTATAAACCCTGATAAATTCCCAGTGTAAAATTAAAAATCGAAAATGAAGGTCCCTAGTGAATACTGCAGGATGTACGGCTAAAAGAAGGTCACTTTTAATGGCTTCATGGGCTGTGTCTATGGCCGCAAGATGTTCATCACTGATTGCCATAGTATTCGTTACAGATGCCTTGATCTCAATCATGATTTAGCCAACTGCTATGCCTGTGGTCACAGACATCTCAGAGGAACAGAGCCTGGAAGATAGAGGAATTCACAGGTTGCTGAAAAGTCAGAGCTGTTCCTCCTCTTGGAAGTGGGGCCTCCTTCCACACTGAATCAAGCAGGATCTCCTCTGGCAGCTCTCCCATAATTGAAGCTCCGGGTTCTGAGTCCACTGTAGTTCATGGGTTAAACAAGACATGAAAGCCCAAGTGGAGGTATTGGTAATTCAGTTTTTACTAGCACCTCCAACAGCCAGTAAGAAAAAAATCATTTTATTATAAGACATCTTATAAGATAAGTGCTTACAAGCAATATAGATTAAATACTAGCTTAGCTCTTCTGAACCAAAATGTCACCATTTCTAAACTTACACACCAATATGTGTGTTTGTTTGCATAACATTTTCCAACTGGTTGGCATTATAATTTTATCTCATTTATGCTGATAAGATTGGATCCTGTGAGTCATATGATTTCTTATAAATTGAGCCTTAAGACAGAAACAAAACATAATGCTGATCTTTAACATACTAATCAATCTTGAACAAGCTTTAGCATTTCAACAGCCTTGACTATTTCTACAAATCTGATCAGTACAGTCTCACTGTATTGTGATTATGCTGCTATTTTGCTATTTCTTCACTACCACCAAACTAGTCTGGCTTCATAGAAAGCCTTTTCAAAGCACCCTTACAGATGTGGTATCAAAAATTCTTTCTTTATTCATAAAAATTCTGAATATCTTTTGCATTACTGTGGTATACAAATGTTGGGAAAAATTACATTAAAAAATGATGGAGAAATAAATTGTTACATATTTTATTCTGAACTTGAGCTAAGAACTGGAGTTATTTACAAAAAAATAACTAAACAAAGGAGTTGTGAAAAGGTTTATTTTAAAGGTGGATATTAACAAAGCAGAGATGATTTTGAAAAAGAAAAAATGAGTTCTCTGTGTGCTGAATCCAATATAGTTTTTACCCCAAGAAAATGTAAATTGATTTAAAGTTCATTAATTGAATTTAATTCATTTGTTTTATTTGATGTTGCTTTAAAAAGAAATGCTCCCAACTGGATTCTTCTATTTACAGAAAATAATATAGCTGTATGACAATTCTATCTATTTATAAATTGCTCCTATTAAAATACAGGTTGCACAATTCTGGATACATTTATAATTTAGTAACAACATTAAAATTATATTTTAAATAATATTTAAGCAAAAGTTATGGATTTTATGTCAGCAGTCATCAATATACAAATGTATACCATACTTATATCTTTACCAAAGCTTCATATGCATAAACAGGTATTTTACAAGGGCTGTTTCTTGTAGTTCTTGTTGGACCTTGTGATAAATTAGAACGACAGCAGATGAGAGATGCCTTTGTGTTCATATACTCTTGAAGATACTTTTTAGTGGTAAAACAAACTGTTGGTTGTCAATATTGGATATCAGTATTACTAATTTCAGTGTACCAATAATAGACACTCACTTTTTTGAAGTGACACACAAATTCCAGTTGGCTTAAATCTTATTTTATTTGGCAGAGAAATATTATAAAGTGAACAAATGTATTGAAATTTGCATAGTCATATTGACTTGAGTGCCAGGAAAAATAGTGGAAAGTGTTCTAAACCTCAAAATCACAGAACATATAGAAAGATATAGTTTAATGGAACAAAGTCGGCCTGGCTTTACCCAAGGCAAGTCTTGCCTCACAAATCTTCACTTTTTTGAAGGAGTTAATAAACATGTGGATAAAGGTGAACCAGTAGATGTAGTATACTTGGATTTTCGGAAGGCGTTTGACAAAGTTCCTCATGAGAGGCTTCCAAGAAAAGTAAAAAGTCATGGGATAGGCGGCGATGTCCTTTCATGGATTGCAAACTGGCTAAAAGACAGGAAACAGAGAGTAGGATTAAATGGACAATTTTCTCAGTGGAAGGGAGTGGGCAGTGGAGTGCCTCAGGGCTTTTTATTGGGACCCTTACTTTTCAATATATTTAAAAATGATCTGGAAAGAAATACGACGAGTGAGGTAATCAAATTTGCAGATGATATCCTATGTTATCTTGTTATACATTCTCCTGTTGTATTTATCATCGTTAATTTTAAATTGTAATCTTCATACATCGTTCTATGTAACATGTTGTTTCTGTATGTAAACCGGAGTGAAGGCAACTCTGCTATACCTCGGTATATAAAAAATGCTAAATAAAATAAAAATAAAATACAAAATTTTTCAGAGTAGTTAAATCACAAGCAGATTGTGATACATTACAGGAGGACCTTGCGAGACTGGAAGATTGGGCATCCAAATGGCAGATGAAATTTAATGTGGATAAGTGCAAGGTGATGCATATAGGGAAAAATAACCCATGCTATAGTTATACAATATTAGGTTCTATATTAGGTGCTTTACACCACACAATGTTATACCGCCAAAATGTGAAATTAAAAATAGCCACCTTAATGGAGGAAAAAGACCTCAGAGCGTTTTTGCCATTAGCGGTGGGACTGCAGAGAAGAAAACATGAGTGCAGTTCACTGAACCTAGAAAGATGTTATTGCCTTGAGACAGCTTTAATATCGAAACGCTAGCTAATGTCGGCTTAACTCGAAGGGTCAGATAGAGTGACCATCGCTATTAAAGGTTCCACACCATGGATTCATACTGAAGTTTCATGATTTTACGATTTGGAAATCATTGTGAAATAAGTCTCAGAAGATAAGTGAAATCTTTTTTCCATTAGTCAGTAGATAAAACGACTGTGGTTATTTATAACATTAAGCACGTTATCTTCAGAGGTGAGATGAAAAAGAAAAATTTTCCATTGGTTACCACTTAAAGGAATATTGGATTTTTAAATAAACAATGTTTGAAAATAAACAAAAAGATTAACAATAAGGAACAAAAATAAAGGCACTTTGGGAGGTTTTTTAAAGACCCATGATTGGCCTGCCTGTAAGTGTTAAATTCTTTGAGTAGATTTAAACTTGGGCTCTGAGGTCTTTTTCCTCCATTAAGGTGGCTATTTTTATTTATTTATTTATTTATTTATTTTGAACTTTTTATATACCGACATTCATGTAGAGGAATTACATATCATATCGGTTTCAGTGAAACAAAGAACATTGCAAAAAGCATTACAATGAACTGGGAGAACAGGGAAGAACTAAATTTACTATTAGAGAAACTGTCGAATGAACAAAATCTGACTTGAAGCAATTAAATGCGAATACATATAAAATAGAGCTTATAACCGATACTACGCTATTAAGAGCAGTCAATTCTAGTCCAGATGATCATCCCAGTATTTTATTTCATACTTATACTTTTCTGAACTCTACTATTCTTTTTGGATACTGTTTTACTACCTGCCTTGGTTGGCAGTGTTAATTTGTGCTCATCCAGAGAAGAAACACTTATGCTAAACTCAGACACTTTCACATTACATTAACTATCATTAACATAATATGTTATTAGCCTGCAAGAGATGATTGTAAACTGTGTTCTGATAATGTATGTCACCATTGCCACCCTAATCTCTTTTGCCTTTTCGTGAAAGGGAAAATGTGGCCCGAAGGGAGAAAATGCTTTTAATAAGGTCTAGGCCAATTTATCATTTCATCAGGTGCCAAATTCCACAACAGACTGGGGCCCCCCTTTGTGTCATTGTAAATGGACTCTTATGCATATTGCAAAATTCAAGACTATCAGTCTTGTATGGTAATAGTAGACCGAAACCTAACTTAACACTGCTGTCACAGTGACAAAAATGTATTGCTTAAGGATTCTTCACTCAGCTGTACCTGCATATGACAGTGATCTAACAATTTCATAATAAGGTAATTAAGTGACCATTGCAATGAGTATGAAATATAACTTCACTGACCAAACTGAAAGGATGAACTAAATCATTAAACTAGACTGACTAAGGCAGTAAAAGAAACTGGGTTACCTTGACTAAAAATGCTAAAACTGTCATATTTGGTATTAAGTACTGAAGCCAGAACTGCCGATCTGAGTCATTTGATTGCTGGGTACCCCATGCCAACATCCCCAGCTTCAGGAGTGAACTTGATTGAATATGGCTTGTTTTGATTGCTGTATGAGATCATGGAATCTGTTAAAGTATTAACTGACGACGCTATTTTTAAGCCATCCATTCACTGCCGAAACCTCAAATCGATGTTTCGCGTGGAATGCGCCAGCTGACACTATTTTACTCTGAAAAGCTCTCTAGTCTGATGCTTATGAACTGACACCAGTGAAAGGAAATCAAGCTTGCATGCACATGACACATGTGAAAACCTACAGTCCTGTACTAGACAAAGAAGCAGATGATGACAGACCCAGAAAAGAACGAAATTATGGTAAATGACCCGGAAGAGAAGCAGAGATGAGGCTGAGGAGCAAATGAACTGAGACGAGCGACACTGAATGTAGGCCCCTGAGTTTGTGTTTGGGAATAATAATCCCTCTGCTCAGCCTGTTGCCTTATGTGTAGGTTAGAGACCCACCATTGCATTTCTGTATATTGTTTTTCTGATTCATGGGTTAATACTGGAAGCATACCTGTACCATACAAATACTTGTATTACTTTGACTATGAACTACGCCAACTTTTTCAACTTAACGGAGTATGCAAACAGTGTGGACAGGACAGCTATTGGTCACTTCATTCCATTCATAGTAATGATGGCATAAAAAAGAAACAAATGGTTGATCCAGTCTGCCCAGCAACTGCCACTGGGTAGATTTTAAAAATGTGCGCGATCGCGTACTTTTGTTCGCGCACCAGGCGCGAACAAAAGTACGCTGGATTTTATAAGATACGCTCGTAGCCGCGCGTATCTTATAAAATCCGGGGTCGGCGCGCTTAAGGGGGTGCACATTTGTGCAACCTGCGTGCGCCAAGCCCAGCGCACGCTGCCTGTTCCCTCCGAGGCCGCTCCGATTTCGGAGCGGCCTCGGAGGGAACTTTCCTTCCCCCTCCCTTCCCCTATGTAACCCACCCCCCGACCCTATCTAAACCCCCTCCTACCTTTGTTGGCAGATTTACGCCTGCTAAAAGCAGGCGTAAATCTGTGTGCGCCAGCGGGCTGCTAGCGCACCATCACCCAACCCGGGGGCTGGTCCGGAGGCCTCGACCACGCCCCCGGGCCGGCACCATGCCCCTGGGCTTGCCCCCGAAACGCCACGTCACGCCCCCGAAATGCCGCTTCGTTTCGGGAACGCCCCCTCCCCGCCCCTTTTACGAAGCCCCGGGACGCGCGTAAGACCCGGGGCCCTGCGCGCGCCGGCGGCCTATGCAAAATAGGTGCGCCGGCGCGCAGGGCATTTAAAATCCGCCCCACTCTGTGCAGGCTATCCCAAACTTTATGATAACCCATACAAGTTTCACTATCTGTTTTTTGCTGTGTGATGAGCTTTCCTGAAAATGGAGACAGTGCTGCTTATGGACTTTGCTGTAGAAGCAGTCCTGTACTTTTTCCCTCATGCCTGAGTATCAGTAGCTCAGACTGTCAGAGCTCTCTTGGTTATTATCTGAATCTAATTCCCCCTTTCCCCCTGCCATCGAAGTGGGGAACAGTTGCATTACAAGCATCAAGGCTTATTCTACCCTCCCCTCAGCCCCCCCATGTATCACCTTTATCCATACATAAGGCTATCGTCTCTCCTTTGTCTGTTCATAAGTTTATACTATTAACACTTTTTGGACATGTCCTGCGAGTTCATACCCTGCGAGTTTAGCTATACATAATTTTATATCATCCCCTTTGACTATTCAAAAATTTATACTGTTAACCCATTCTCGACATGCGCTGCGAGTTTATGACACTGTTTTCTTTGCCTTTTGGCAATTTCATGTTATCCTTCTCCCTCTTTCTTCTCCCTCCCACCCTCCCTTCTCCTTCTCCCAGTTTCGACCCTTCCCCCCCCCCCCTTGCTAACCCCTATCTTCGTTCATTGTAATTTCCTTTCACAGTTACTTGAAAACCGACATGATGTGTCCTACGAATGCTGGTATATAAAAAGCTTTTAAATAAATAAATAAAAATAAATAAATATAGATTAAGGTTAGTAATCTCCATGCCTTCTACTAAGGGTAGTAACCGCCACACCAGCAAGTTTTCTCCCTGCACAATTTCTTCATTTCCTTTAAGACTAGGCCTTAGAAGCAGTCCTAGGCTTTTTCCCTTATGTTTGCGTATCAGTATTCTAGACCATAGAGTTGGGGCCCTCTTTTGTTTTCTGAATCCAATTCTTCTTTTCCATCTTGCCGTCGAAGTGGGAAGCAATGTTGCAGTTGCATTAAAAGCATAAAGCATCCTTGAGACTGTTTTCAAGTGTGACGATTCAGATGAACTGAACCAAATCACTGTGAACTCGGAAGATGCGGTAGGTCAGATTGACAAAAGGAAGAGTAGAAAACCACCTGGATGGGATGGTATACACCCCAGTGTTCTGAAAGAAAACAAAAATGAAGTCAGATCTATTACAATTAATTTGTAACCTATCATTCAAATTAGCCATTGTACCTGAAGACTGGAAGATGGCCAATGTAACCCTGATATTTAAAAAGGGCTTCAGGTGTAATCTGGGAAACTGTAGACTGGTGAGCCTGACTTCCGAGTCTTACATTTTTTTTTTTTTTTTTGAAGGAGTGAATAAGTATGTGGACAAAGGTGAACTGGTAGATGTGGTGTATTTGGATTTTCAAAAGGCATTTGACCAAGTCTCTCATAAGAGGCTTATAAGAAAATTAAAAAGTCAAAGGTGAGAGGTGATGTCCTTTTGTGGATTGCACGCTGGTTAAAAGATAGGAAACAGACTAGGATTAAATGGTCAAATTTCACAGTAGAAAAAGGTAAAGTGTGCAGTGCCTCAGGGAACTGTACTTGGACTGGTTCTTTTTAAAAATATTTATAAATGATCTGGAAAGGGGTACGATGAGTGAGGTGATCAGATTTGCGGATAATACAGAAATATATAGAGTAGTTAAATCTGAAATGGATTGTGATAAATTGTAGAGGACCTTGCGAGACTGGAAGATTGGGCATCCAAATGGCAGATGAAATTTAATGCTGCTCAATGATCCTTTCCTCTACTGAAATACCGATTATATTCCTGTTCTCACTGAATCATTCCTACACACCGATTTTATACTTCTCATTGCTAATTTTGACTTTTTTGGTCTCTGAACTTCCATTTATTATTAGACTTGCCATTAACTAAGGATCATGATTACCATTGGTTTATTGTATTTGCTTTTATTTTGTTGGTATTTTTTTTTTATATATATCATGTCTATGTTATTTCAATTTCTCTGTAAAGCCTGTTGCTGAATTATTGTTTATTGTAAACCGAGGTGATGTTTTTAACGTGCCGCGGTATATAAAAAAATCACTAAATAAATAAATAATGTGGATAAGTGCAAGGTGATGCATATAGGGAAAAATAACCCATGCTATATAACACAATGTTAGGTTCCTTCTTAGGAGTTACCACCCAGGAAAGAGATCTAAGCATCATAGTGGATAATACATTGAAATCGTTGATTCAATGTGCTGTGGTGGTCAAAAAAGCAAAAAGAATATTAGGAATTATTAGGAAGGGATTAGAAAATAAAACAGTGGATGTCATAATGCCTCTCTATTGCTCCATGGTGAGACTGCACCTTGAATACTGTGTGCAATTCTGGTTGCCACATCTCATAAAAGATATAGTTGCACTGGAGAAAGTGCAGAGAAGGGCGACCAAAATAAGGGGCATGGAACGACTCCCCTATGAGGAAAGGCTAAAGAGGTTAGGGCTGTTCAGTTTGGAGACGAGACGACTGAGGGGGGATATGATAGAGGTCTACAAAATCATGAAAGGACTTGAATAGATTAAAGTAAATCAGTTATTTACTCTGTCAGATAATAGAAGGACCAGGGGGCACTCCATAAAGTTAGCAAGTAGCTCATTTAAAACAAACTGAAGAAAATTCTTTTCACTCAGCGCATAGTGAAGCTCTGAAATTCATTGCCAGAGGATGTGGTTAGTGTAGCTGGATTTAAAAAAAGGTTTGGATACGTTCTTGGAGGAGAAGTCCATTAACTGCTATTAATCAATTTTATTTAGGGAATAGCCACTGCTATTACTGACAGTAGCATGGGATCTACTTAATGTTTGGGTACTTGCCAGGTAATTGTAACCTGGATTAGCCACTGTTGGAAACAGGATGCTGGGCTTGATGGACCCTTTGTCTGACTCAGTATGGCAACTTCTTATGTTCTTAGAGGGAGCATACTTCTGTCCGTATGTGTGTGAGAGAGGGAGCATGCTTCTTTCTGTTTGTGAGAGAGAAGGAAGGTGGAGAAAGCTTGCACATCCACCTCTCATCTGCTAATCCATAACAATCTTAGGATAACTGGAAATTGAACATTCTCAGATATGGAGAACAAGAGATTTTTTATCCTTGTTATTAATTAGTGGGTGTTATTTGATGTGTCCCAAACACCAAAAACATATTTCAAAACTAAATTAAAAAAAAGTTTTTAAATATTAGATATTCTATTTATCATCTGTTTTGAAGTATTTGTTCATTTTTTATTATGATTGTACTATTATATTTTAAATTTCTTGGTTTTATTATTTGTTTTGTGAGGAACGGTAGTGTTCCTGCTCGTCATATACAGTGTCTGGCTTGTTTTGGTTTCCGGTTCAGTTTTTGTCTGCACATTTCTATTTCTATTTTATGATGGGTAGAATCAGAAGTTCCCAGGTGGTGTGTCTGCTGTTTTGAGATTTTATTGGTGTTTGGGAAATATTTTAAAAATTTCTGAATTAAAACATCCAATAAATAAAAACTATCATCAGCTGTTTTGAAATATTTGTTCATATCTTTTAGTATGGGTTTACTATTATATTTTATATTTTTTGATTTTATTGTTTGAAGTTTTATGAGGCTGTAAGGTTTTCCTAGGTTGCCTGATACCCTGGCTGTCCCTGCTCCACGTGAGAAAGCAGAATTCCATCTGAAGATGTGCTGCGTTGCGCAAGGCACTCCCTAGCAATGATACATATACTTTTGGCCAGGGCTTAACTTTTCTTTTTCTTTTTCTTAATCCCTGGAGAAAGCTGGAAGTAGGGATCATATCTGGTAGCCCTCCTCCCCAGGAACAGATAGGCAGAGCAAAGCCTACGGCAGTGTTTCCCAACAAGTATGCCTTCAGACCTGATCAGGTGTACTACGGAAAAATCACCACTGCCTAATGCTCTGATGCAAGGCACCATCTGGGCTCTGTTCTCAGCACCTTGCAGTAACAAGAAACACTAGCAGTGGCTCTTAAACTGATGGGAGCTCCTTTCTGAGAACATGTGCAATCAGGCATACTTCTTCTAGCTACAGCATGAGCCCTGGAGTGTGGTAATTAATGGGCAGCATGCAGAACAGAAATAGTTGGCAGCATACACACAGGCTGATGTAATAAGAGGTGCGGGAGAGCCGGCGCTCCGAGTCGAGTGACCACTCTCCCGACACGAGCCCAGGCACCTCTCCTGGGCACGCGATTTTATGTTCGAATGAGGCCGCGCGCTAATAAGGAGACGCTGGGGACACTAGCACGTCCCTAGCACCTCATTAGCGGAAGCGGCAGCTATCAGCAGGTGCGATAGCTGACGCTTAATTTTACCGGTGTCTGTTTTTGAACCCGCTGACAGCCATGGGTTCGGAAAACGGATGTCAGCAAAATTGAGCATCCGTTTTCGAATCTGCTGATTGGCGGGCAGATTTTTTTTTTTTTCTATTTTTTTGTGTATTTTTGGTGCCTCAGACATAATATCGCTATGATATTAAGTCGGAGGGTGTACAGAAAAGCAGCTTTTTTCTGCTTTTCTGCCCACTTTTCCTGGTGCTTTCAAGTTAACGCCTGCCCTTGGCAGGCATTAATTTTTGAGAGTAAAATGTGCGGCTTGGCTTAGCCGCACATTTTACTTTCAGTATTCCGGGGGAATAACTAATAGGCTCATGAACATGCATTTGCATGTGATGAGCGCTATTAGTTTTGGGGGAGGGGGGGGGTTGTCCGTGCATTTTCCTTACAGTATAAGGGATAATAATAGCGCGTTTAAAACGTGCGGCCAACAGGGGCTAAACAGTGCACTCAGCCGAGCGCCCCATTCTGTATCGGCTTATTAGTGTAAACAGCCCCTCCCCATCTTTCCTGTCTGAGTCCTTGAAACCTCTGTGTTGCGCTGGAGATGGACCCTTGGCCTGGTGCAAGATTGGTACGGCTCTCTGGTCAGACCCAGAGAGGGTGCCTGCCACCAGGAGGCAGAGCACAGGAGGAGACAGAGGCTAACTAGAACTTCACCAATAACAGTCCGGGGTTTTCGCAGGTTGAGCCCATGGGTACCCGGACCGCCTGGACTTAGGTGGGCCTCAGGTGGTCTCCCGAAGAGGTAGTGGAGAGGTGTGCCCACCACGAGCAAGGGTGCGGTGCTAACGCAGATAGGATGGACTAGACTCAAACTGGAAGCTCCGGAGACCTCAGGGAGGTCACAGTTCAAGAAGGTTCTCCGGGCAAGACAGGCAACAACTGCGGGTCTAGTCGGGTGAAAGCCGTGAGTGGATTCCCAGCAGGCTGGTCTGGTAGTCACAGTAGGCCAGAAGAGAGTGTCCGAGAGAAGCACAAGGGTCAGAGCCAGAGTATCAGTCCAGAAGTGGTCAGCCAAAGAAGGGGTCAATACCAAGATCAGTCCAAGTGTAGTCAAGGCAAGCGACGGTCAGTTCCAGGCAGGCAGACAGACAGGAGAATGGTCAAGCAGGCAGAGGTCAGTTCCAGGTGGCAGGCAAGAGAATGGTCAGGCAGGCAGAGGTCAGTCCGAAGGGGTATTACCTGGGAAGGACGCAGGAACACACTGAGACGCTGGAATGAGGAGACGCTGGAACACGGAGTAGGCAAACAAATAACACCATGGTGTCGACCCGATTGCCAAGGTGAGGTCCTGGGGGACAGGGCCTCGCTTTTATACTAAATTCAGGTAACATCATCAGGCTGCGCCGTGGAGATGGTTCCCGCCCTTGGCCCTTTAAAGGGTAGGGTGGTCCACACGCCTGCCTAGGGGCAGGACCAGTGCTGGAGAGGACGCCGTGCCCCGGCGTGGAGCTAGGCGGGACGCCCAACACTCTGTCTTACTCCTTAGGCAAATAAGACAGGGAGAGTTTGCACTGAGCACTGGAAGTGATTCATTTTGAGTGCTGGGAGCAGCAGCAAAGGAGCTCTGTTAGCCATATGCAGCAGCCAAAGGAACTAACTGAGCCTCACATCACACCAATGTATTTATTTACTTATTTAACATTTTTATATACCGAGGTTCTGGTAACAATGTTACTAATCACTTCGGTTTACATTTAACATTGAAATGACTTAACACGTGTGTCTTACAGAGAACAAGGAAAATGAACTTGGAAAAAGTTGAATTAAATAACATATTATAAAATACATCAATTTAAATAACAGAAATCTTATAAACTAGAGATTAAGATTAATCTTGTAAAAGTGGTTGAAAATTGGCGGGAGGGAATTGAAATTAATTCTAGGATTATTAAGCAAAGGGGGATAAAATGAAATTGTCCAGGAAGGGAGGGTGTTAGTAAAGTCCAGCTCAGGCGTAGGCTTGTGAGAAAAGCCAGGTTTTGAGTCTTTTTTTTGAATGTGATGGGGCATTGTTCGAGCCTAAGGACTGCAGGGAGAGAGTTCCATAGGTTAGGACCTGCTGTGGAGAAGGCTCTTTTGTTTGAAGATATTTTGACTGGAGGGGTTTTTAGAGAGCCTTTTTGTGCAGATCTCAACGGACGGGAGGATGAATGTAGCTGCAATGGGATCCTGAGGTCGAGGTGTGAGGTTTTGTAGATAGATTTATGGATGGTTGAGAGGGTTTTGTAGAGGATTCTATATTTTATAGGGAGCCAATGGAGATTCTTTAAAATTGGAGTAATGTGGTCCCTTTTTTTTGCTTTAGTTAGAATCCTAGCAGTGGCATTTTGGAGCATTTGTAGAGGTTTAGGGAGATAGCTGGGAACTCAAGTAAAAGAGAATTGCAGTAATCAATTTTTGAGAATATGATTGCTTGCAAAACTGATCTGAAATCATGGGGGTGAAGTAAGGGTCTGAGTCTTTTTAAGACTTGGAGTTTGAAGAAGCATTCTTTCACGGTGTTACTGATAAAGCTTTTGAAATTCAGTTGGTTATCCATGGTGACTCCTAGGTTTCTGACCCGGGGAGATAGAGGAGGTGGTGCCAGAGGATGAGTGTTGGAGAGCTGGTAGTTGCCATCTTGGGTGATTAGGAGGAATTCAGTTTTGTTGGCATTGAGAATTAGGCAGAGATCAGCAAGGAGATTGGATATAGAGAGGATATACTGTATAGGCACTGTATAGCGCCTATACAGTAAAATGGATTGTGCTTCATGGATGCTTCTTGGACGCGGCTTGCATTTGCATGCCATTTAAATACTGTATCAAGCGGTATGTGATCCGGACTGTGCGCGCGGCAAACAAGCGGGCACCCGGCACTGCCGCACTTTTTCTACCGCGTCCTTACTGTATCGGCCTGTATGTTAGAATGGGAATGGGAGGGGGCTGCTGCAGGCTGAGGAAGGAATGGCAGCAAGCATCACCGTTTACATAATGATGCAGCAGTGTTGGGGCAGGTAGTAGTCACTGAGCACATGAGCGGCAGCACAGCAGCAAATGTCTTTATGTGTTTGTCCATGTCTGATTGTGTGTGTCTGAGCCACTGGCTGGCAGCGTGGTTGTCTCATTACTTGCCAACTGGAACCAAGCAGTTTTTGAATGGCTGGCAAAAGAGTTTAACACCAGAGCAAGAATCGAGGATTTATGAAAGATATAACCAAACCTGGAGGAAAGGGGGAGACTGATTGATTGCATGGATGGAAGTGGGACTGCAGCTCAGTTTGTTCACCCCTGGTCTAGGATGTGCTGTACTTAGTTGATTAGGAAAAACATGACATTTATATTTTGTACCATTTGTGCCAGGCTCCAGGTGATATGATGGTACCTCTGAACGATTGACTTTGTGTGCTTTTGGAGCTGTTGAAATACATGCTGCACAGCATATGAGTCAGTCAGATACCCAATGGACTGGTTTTGAAAAAAATCCTCCGGGATATTTTCCTGCAATTCACCCCTGGAATAAATATCCCCTTATACTCTGGGATCTACTATAAATGGTGGTAGTTCTGGCTCACCTCATGAAATGGCCATTTGAATATTTACTGAAAGCAGAACTGTAGTTCCCCTCTTGGAGGTGAGTGCGGCTGTTCGCAGGAGCAGCCCAAGGACTGCCGAATGCAACAGTGTGAGAGAGGGAATGAATAGTTAGGGAGTTGTATATATGAGACAGAGGATAAAGTGTGCACCCTCTCTTTCCCCCACTATTTCTCGACAGTCTCAGCGTGACTGGAAATCAAAAAGTTTCCAGAGCTAGGGTTAGTTTTTACCCCTATTTGTTGTAACTATTGGACTTTATTTGATATGTCTGCGGTTCTGACATATTTTATTGATGTTTGATAAATTTTTTAAAATGTTAAACATTTATGAATTATTGGATGTTAATCAACTGTTTTGACATATGTATTATTTTTATTTGTATGGTTTCACTATTATGGTTTTTATATTTATTGATTTTATTATTTGAAGTTTTATGATGAGTGAAGATGATTGCTTTTTCCATTTTTGCATTATATACAGAGTCTGGCGTGTTGCAGTTTCCAGTTCAGTTTTTTACCTGCACGTTTCTATTTATATATATTATGGACTCTTTATTCTGTTTTTGAGGCTGTCTGTGTTCTGCATGAGTGATCTAGGTGAGGTTTTGTGCTGGCATGTAGTTTCTGTGTAGGGATCTATAGCCAGCTTGGCTTGTTCTTCTCTCTTAATAGGAGGTGAATTGGTGTTTAAGGGCTGTGTATAATATTTGCAGAGTTGCCTTTTCGGAGGTAGGGTTTTTATTTTTTGAGTGCTGGCAGTTAGTATGATTTTGATTTTGGAGATGTACTATATTGTAATTGTAATTCAGTTTACTTATGGCTTTCTGTTGGCCAAGCCGACATACCAACACATGTTACAATAGGACTAATCCAGCAAAAATAAATGTATGGTAAATAGTATATACTGGTCAATACACGTTAGCAAAAACAATCTTTAATTGAAAATACACACATAAGTGTGATGACTTTGCTTTTGAACATGTACCACGTATGAGTGTGTAATGACAATTAAAGATTTTTTTTGCTAACGTGTATTGACCAGTATATACTATTTGCCACACATTATTTTTGCTGGATTTTCTCTATATGTGTGTGCTGTTTACTCCGCCCTTCTCTGTGTGCTTTTCGCACAATAGGACTAATACCATATGGGTTCCAAATGTCTTTTTTGCAGGGTTTTCTGGCTGATACCACAGTAGTGCATGGGAATGTGAGTGATATTTTTACCTCAGAAGACTGTACTTTGAATGTCCTTTTCCTTGTAAAATGTTACAATAACTGCATAATTTAATTGTATGTTGGGAAGGCTGGTGGGGAGAGGGTCACACAAGGCTGTAAGCTTTGCCTCAGGCAGGGCTGCCCAAACTGTGGGTTGGGACCCCAAATAGGATTACAAAATGTTCAGCTGGGGTCACAAGTACCTCAGAGGGCAGCATATTTCTTCCAGGTACCAGCGGCAGCATTAGTGGAAGACAGCATGGAGCCTGTGAGTCGGCACACGCTCACAGGCCTTGCAATGGCCCTGCCCTTGCATGAGTCTCTGTGGTAACAGGAAGCCCTAAACAAGAAGGGATCTGGGCTCCCCAGGGCCTGTGGGCTTGCACTGGTTCACCGACACTTAGCCGACTTTGATTACTAATATTGATGCTGCTTGCAGATCACAGTTGGGTTTGGGACAGCCATGAAGGGAAGGGTGCGCTGAGCGTGCACAGGCCAGTGGAAATTTCTTCTTCTCCTGTCTCCTCAACCACTACTGAATCTACCCAAGAACAAAAATGTTGCCCCTGTCAGCAGCCTTCCCTCTCTTCCCAACATCCATCTTTGACCCTGACCAGAGAAATGTTTTTGGGGTCAGTTGCAGGAAAGATTTGAGGGTTGCATCCCCTGGAGTGGAGCTGGCTGTGGAGGGTGAGGGAGGTATGTCAGAAGATCAAATGGGGGATGTGAGGTGAGACTAGGGGGTGAGCGAGATAGGATGGAGGAAGGGATGGCAGAGGATCAGTTGGGGGTTATAAAAATGGCATGGGGATGAGAGGATTAGCTAGGAAGATGAAAAAGGGTTGGAGGGAGTGAGAGAGGGGATGTCTGGGAAGGTGAGAGGAGCAGTAGGATGAAAGAGGGGATCAGCTGGAGAGGCAGATGTTGAGAGAGAAGGTTCTCTGGAGGGGTTGGAGGTTGAGGGAGGGGGGGGGGGGGGGGGGAGAGTGGACTGATTGTTGGAGGGGAACTGCACCCTTGATTTTGTTCTGGTTGTCCTCTGGGTTCATATAAATTTCTAGGTGGTAAAATGGGGTCATATTGGCTAAAGGTTTGGGAAGCCCTGGCCCTAAGGTATCTAATATCCTTGCACTGGTCCTGGGATGGCAGAGGTAGATAAAGGGGAGTGATATAAGGTAAAAAAAAAAAAAAAAGTCAAGTTTTTCTAATGGTGAGGCTAATTTTGTAAGTTTCCTGCTGTTCTAATGGGATGTTGTTGATATTTTTATATTTGGGTTCATTTGGTTGCACCTCTCTTTGCACACAGTTTTCTAGTAATAAAGAAAGGTGAACATTTTACTGTGCACGTCCAAGTGTTTAGAATTTTCACCGCTGGAAGTTGAGCTTCGGTGCTGGAGCCTGCGGAGCAGGAGGGATTCTTGATGTCCTTTGTGACCTTGCAGAAGAGGCTGGTGAATGGACTTTATTTGCACAAGTGATGTCAGTGACTCAGAACTGTGTATATACTGATGGATGATCTACGTGTTGCCCTGTCTATAGAATAAGAAAACAGACAGGCAAACTGCATTTTGCCGAGTTCTGCACTGGTCAGCAAAGGGAAGCTGCATGGTATCCATCAGTGCCCTGAAACCAGCACAGTCGCTGCTCTCCCCTGATTTGTGCCTTTCTCTCTCCCTTTTTCAGCTGCAGACATGAGGAAAGATATCGAAGCCTTAATAGCACAGGAAAGAGCAGAGATCATCTGCAAGTATGAAAAGGTAAAGTACTGATATTACACGACCTTTATTGAGGGTCATTTTCCAAGTTTTTCTGCAGAAATGGCCTTTAGAAGTTTTCGTGCATCCGGTTTTGAGGCGTTTACTTTTCCTCGCAGAGGGGAGAGGTATTTTGGGGGGGGTGCAATCTGGGCACGGTTGGGACTGATGTGCATACTTTATGGTTTTTATAAAGCATTTACATAAATTCTTTCAGCAAAACTACATGCACCAAATAGGTGCAATTGTGTGCAACTGGTTTTTCTGGGATAATTTTCAAAGCAAAGTATGCATGGACTTTACTTTGAGAATTTGTGTAAAGTCTGCAGGTGAAAAGTAGCCCCAGACTTTATTGTGAAAATGACCCCCATAGTCTGCCGTGCTGCACTGCATTACAGAACACTTTCAGCTGGACTCTCTGCTGTGCTGCTCAGTATAATTTTTTGCACCACGCACAAGGGTGAAAATTTTCAAAAACTTGGGAGCCATTCAAAGGTTTTAGCAGCCAATGCAAAGTAATTTTCCTTGTTTTTTTTCTTTCTCTCTTTCTTTCTTACTCCTCTAGACTTTCTTCTCTCCAACCTGTACAAGCAGGGGAGCAGCCCTTTGCTCCTACTCAGCCCAGCCTTCCACAGCAGCAGCAGCGGCGGCTCCTTCTCCTTGGCTTGGGCAGTCAGTCAGCAGATTTCAGTTTTTAAGCACGCGGGTGATCTGGTGATTTTCCATTCCTGATGCTGCATCCGGCATTGTGCTGCACTGGATTTAATTCAGGGCCTCCAGTTTATCATGATTCCATAGTTTTGGCAAATTCAAAGCCCATGCTTCTGCCTCATCCGCCATTCCTTTTTGCCACTGCTATTCTGTCCCCTTCAATAGCTACCAGTTCTGTTACTCTGTCCCTTCACCCCTTTCACCACTGCCACTCTCCCTTTATTGGTTAAACTTATAACTCGCGTCATCACCATAGACACCACTGCCACTCTCTCGCTCCACCCTCTGCCACTCTCCCCGGTCCCTTGCAATCACTACTGCTCTGTCTCGCCAGTCATAGTATATGATAGCAGATAAGGACCAATTGATCAATCTTGTTTGATCTTCTGTGGTTCTCAATCATTATGGATAGATGAATATATAAATTACCACACAAAAACCTATCATTCTCCTCCATTATTTGTCCTGAGGATGTTTAAATTCTGTACTAGTACTGGCCATCACCACTTCCACTTTCAAAAGGTTTTACTTGCATAAATGGACTTTTAAAAATTGCCCAGATATATGCTACTTTTATACGCATAACTTCTTTGAAAAATCACTGTTGCCAAGCAGATCCGTCACTTTTATCTCTTGCACTAGGGCCTGGGTTCCATTGAGAACCAGATCTAATATATTTCCCCCTCTTTTCAGTTTCCCATTATTATTGTGTTACCCATTTTACTAGCCAGGCTCATGTCTTCTTGTTTGTTAACCTGTTCAGAGAATCTGTGGTGTCTGCATGAAGGTAATGATGGCAGATAAAGACCAAATGGTCCATCCAGTCTGCCGAGCAGAGAGTCATCCAATTTAATAAATGTGTCTTCCATTTTAGGAAGATGCAAACACAAAATCTCTCATACAAGCCATCGCCAACTTCCCTCAGTCTCCCACTTCATCCTCTCAACCCTCTTCCACCATCATCCTCCATATCCTTCCCGTGTATGCCCAAGTAATGGCTTCCACCTCCTCTGCCAATAAACAACCCAAAGCACCACCATCTTCAACCTCGCCTTCCACAATATCAATTTCCAAGCCAGCACTCAAGCCCCCTCCCATTACCAAGTTTTTCAATAAACCCAATATTCACCAAAACTAGAGATGTGATTAGAAAAAAAAAGATCCAGCCTGAGTTTCCCCCATGCAAATTACCGTAGCCTTCCTGGAAGCCAGATGCTGTTATTATGTCCCACTCCATGCATATTTACCCCAAGACTTTCTTAGATACCCAGTCCTAGTTAGGTTTGTAACTGCTGCTCCATGCAAGTTACCCCAGTGCATTCTTAGAAACAGAGAGCAATCCTACCACTGCTGTTATGGGTTCAACTGTCACTCTGTTCAGGTTATCCTGTGTTTCATTACCATCCTCGTCTCCAGGTAGCCATTGTCTTTATCCCATTGTCTTTGAATTCTGTTAACATTTTTGTCTCCACCATCCTCTTCATGAAAAAATACTTCCTGACTTTGTTCTTGAGTCTACCTTCTTAAATACAGACCATATGGTCCATCCAGTCTGCTCATATCCAAATTTCCTGTTCACCTTTATGGCCTCTTCCTCTCTCTCTGAGCAACTCTGTGCTTGCCCCATGGTTTTGTTTTTTTTTAAACTCTTTAGTTAACAAACTTTTTCGGCATACAGCACACACCCATGCTTTCAATATATATCTGTAGCACAGCACAGTGCATAAAAGAAAAGGAAATCCGAGCGTAACAGATACAGGAAATCCATAATGAGGATGGTACAAACCCCATACTTTTTCATACTTACAAAATTCCCCTTTTAGGTCAAACCGTAGCTGTTCCAAATCAGCAGTATCCCGAACCTGGATCCGCCAGTAAACCAAATTGGGGGTAGATTTCCAGTAGTGAAATACACTGCCAGTAGCAGCTGACTGCTCCATCTTTTTTTTTTTTTTTCAATTCTGATTCGGCCCTCTTCTCCACTGCCTGCAGAGAATCCAGGATGTTTAGAAGCAGGGAGATCATGCAGTGTCTGTAGGAAGAGCTGTTCCAGCAACTAGGGGTGATACTGGACCTGGTGCTTACAGATGGGGAGGGTAATGTAGTAACATAGTAAATGACAGCGGATAAAGAAAAAATGGTCCCAGCAAGTTTTTTAGGGCTGTAACTGCCACTTCATGTAGGTTACTGCCAAGCTTTCTGTTAAGGGTCGTCATAAGGGTCACTCCATGCAGGTTACCCCATAGCAAAAATAGAAACTTTAGGTATAGGATTCTTCATTTCTGTTCTCTAGCCAGTAGAGAGCCTCTGTGTTTGTTCCACACCTCTTATAAATTTCATTACTGTTCTTGTCTTCACCACCTCTTCCAGGAGCTCATTCCATGCATCCATCACCCTTTCTGTGAACAAGTATTTCCTGACATTGTTCCTAAGTCTTCCTTCTTGGAATTTCATATCGTAACCCCTAGTTTTACAACTTCTTTCCATGGGAACATTTTTAATTTTTGTGCATGATTAATTCCTTTCAGGTATTTGAAAGTCTGTATCATATCTTCCCTGTCTCTTCTCTCCTCCAGGGTATATAAATTTAGGTCCTAAGTCTTCTGGTGCAGATTCTACATCATTATGGTTGCCTTTCTCTATACTGCTTCCATTCTGTCCTTAGATCTCCAGAACTGAACAGGTGAGGCCTCACCAAGGACCTGTACAAGGGCATTATCTCCTCTATTTCTCCTGTTGCTTAAGCATCTGTGCAGCGCAGGATCCCTCTGGCCTTATAGGCACTGCCTTGTTACATTGCTTCGCTGCTTTTAGATATTTATTTATTTTTAGATTTTTATATACCGGTGTTCCTGTATTAAAATACAGATCACATCGGTTTACATTGAAACATAAAAATTACGCCAAGAGGCGGTACATATAACAAGGTTATAGAACTTGGAAAACAGGGAAAACAGATTCGAAAAATAACATTGAGAAATTGTAAAGTCTCTTTGAGAAACCAAATCATAAAATAAGGCGTAATTGTCTAAGTTAAATGTGATCTGCATAAGGGATTGCGATGGTGAGAAAATCTTGATAGCTGGAGGTGAAAAAATAATCATAGTTCTGGAAAAGCTTGGCTAAAGAGCCAGGTTTTAATTTTCTTTTTGAAGGAAGCGAAGCAGATCTCAAGGCGGATGTCTGGCGGGAGCATGTTCCATTGGACGGGTCCTGCTAAAGAAATGGCACGTTTCTGATGTAAGGATATTGTTGAAGGAACATAGGGTTATGTACCCCGTCCAGCAGATGGAATCAGAACAGACTTCGAGGGACGTCACTAACATAAGCCAGTACACCCTCTGCTGGAGCTCAGTATCTGACTCCAGCAGATGAAGGTTGGGGGGACCCATTGGCTCCCCCACGGGGACAGGATTATAGGTTTTTCCCTTCTTTCTTTTTCTCACTGTCAATTTCCTTTGAGCTCTATGGATCAAGTTTAAAGTTTTAAGTTTAAAAAAAAAAAAAAAAGCTCCAACTTTTGAGGAGGTGTGTCTTTCTCTGCCTCTCTCAGCTTTTACCTTCGCCACCGTTGGTTGGGGTAAGTTATTGGGGTTTCTTTGGTTGTTCTTTATTCTTTTTGCAGGTTTTGTCTCCCCAACAGTGTGTTCATTGCCCCGTGGATGCCGGTGGTGCCGGCCTCTCCACATGTTGGCTGCCGGTCCCACGGCCCAGAGGTTTCTTTTCGCGGCTCTTTTGTCTTTTATCTTTTATCTTTATTTTATTTTGTCTTTTGTCTTTTATCAGGGTGATAGTCACACACTATCACCCTGAGGTGTCTCTCCCGGTCCGTGCATATCAGTTGTTCACCCCAAATGCATGACTGCACTTCTTGGCATTGAATGCCAGCCGTCAAACCTTTGATCACTCCTTGAGCTTTCTTAGATAACGTTTTATTCTCTCTTCTCTGTTGCAGAAGTTGGTGTCATCCGCAAAAAGACAAACTTTACCTTCTAATCCCTCTGCAATATTGCTCACAAAGATATTAGACAGAACCGGTCCTAGAAGAGCTCCACGTATCGCTCTTCTCTCTTCAGAGTAGATTCCATTTATCACTGCTCACTGACAGCTGTCAGCCAATTTGTAATCCATGTCACATTCTGGGACCCACTCCCAGGCTTCTCATTTTATTCAAGAGCCTCGTATCAAAAGCCTTGCTGAAATCTAAGCAAACCACATTAAGTGCTCTTCCTTCATCCAATTCTGTAGTCACCCAATCGAAATAAAATCAATCGGATTTGTTTCACAAGACCTTTCTCTGGTAAAACCATGTTTTCTCGGCTCCTATAACCCATTTGATTGTAGATAGTTCATTATCCTTTCCTGTAGTGATCTTTCCATTAATTTTCCCACCACCAAGGTAAGGCTAACTGGCTTGTTGTTTCCAGCCTCCTCCCTGCTACCCCTTTTGTGAAGCGGGACCAGAACCCCCACCCCCTTCTCCAGTCCTTATGGCATTCCTGTTTCCAAAGATCTATTAATCAGGTCCTTCAACGCACCCCCAGCACTTCCCATCTGGTCCCATGGCCTTATCCTTTCAGTTCCACTGATTTCATCCAGACACACGCTTCTGTAAATGTGGATGTATCTACCCCATTCTCATCAGTACTCTTGTCATCCAGCAGCGGCCCTTCTCGAATGTCGTCTTTAATAAATGCCAAACTAAAATATTTGTTTAATATTTCTGTTTTTTTACTTATCTTTCTCCACTCCTTGCTCCTTGACTCCTTTCAATCTTACAATGTCACATCTGTCCTTCCTTCTTTCTTTTATATATCTGAAAAATGCTTTGTGACTACGCTTTGGGCCGGATTTTAAAAGGGTTAAGCGCACAAGTTATGCGCGTAACCCTCTTAAAAGGCCCCTGCGCACGCCGAGCCTATTTTGGTCGAGGCCTCCGGACCAGCCCCCGGGTCGGGTGATGGCGTGCCAGCAGCCCATTGGCGCGCGCAGATTTACACCTACTTCTGGAAAGGCGGAAGGAAAGTTCCCTCCGAGGCCGCTCCGATTTCAGAGCGGCCTTGGAAGGAACAGGCAGCGCGCGCTGGGCTCGGCGCGCGCAGGTTGCACAAATGTGCACCCCCTTGCGCGCGCCGACCCCGGATTTTATAAGATAAGCGCGTAACTTATAAAATCCAGCGTACTTTTGTTCACTTGTGGTGGGCAAACAAAAGTACGCGCGCGCGCGCTGTTTTTTAAAATGTACCCTCTTTGGCGATCTTTTGATGTCTTTCTTCATCTCCTTCAGTGTCACCAGTTAATCTTCCCTGTGTTCCTTTTTTTGAGTTCTTTTGCACTTTTTGATTGCTGATCTTATTGTCTTTATTTTCTTGGCCATCTCCTTAGAGAACCATGTCAGTTTTCTTTTTCTCTTCTATTTAATATTTGTTTTTACATAAAGGTCTGTTGCCTTTGTTATAGCTCCTGGCTGTTATATCAAACCATACCATCTGATGATCATTGATGCCCAAGTGGATACCTACCCGAATATCAGATATACTATTTCTGTTTGTGAGTACTAGGTCCAGTACCGCTCCTCCCATTCTGGATTCCATCACCTTTTGTCTGAGCACAACCCCTTGAAGGGGCATCTAAATTCTCTTTACTTCTTTGCAAATTCTGCAGCAGGAATACTCTAATCCACATCTGGCAAATTAAAATCTCAAATGAGCAACACTTCTGCCTTTCTTCTCCACTTTTGGATGTCTTTGGTCAGATCTCTGTTCATTTCTTCTGTCTGATTTGGAGGCCTGTAGACTGCACAAGTGTAAATGGAAGTGCCATCCTCTTTTGTTAAAATAACCCAAAGCGCATCTTCCTTTCCCCACATCTCCTGCATTTCTGTTGTTCAGATATTGTTTTTAACATAAAGAGCTGCTTCTCCCCCTTTTTTTTTTTTATATCATCTCTGACCTTTCTCAATAGGTTATAGGCCTGTATGACTGTATCCTATTCATGAGACTCACTGAATCATGTCTCCATAATAACAATATACAAATTTCCTCCACCATTAGGGCCTACAGATCTTACATTTTTACGTAGATAAGCAGCTGAATTAGCCATGCTGTCTAGGACGGTCCTCCGTGCCAATGGGTGGCGAAGCCCTCAAAGTTGAAAACTTGTCTTAGATAGTGAGGTGCACCTGCTTGCGTGATGCCGCGCTGCCTCAAGTCTCCTCAGCCTAATTTTTTCCACGCAACAGAGTGAGCGGAGCTCTCTCCTCCTCACAATTCACTTCAAAAGCATATAAATAAAAGTACAGAAGATAGGGAAAAGAAGGACATTTAAAAAAAAAAAGAAATTTACCTCACACCTGCCTTCATGAGACCATTGTAAACGTCTAGGGGCACCCCTTCCTCCTCCCAGCTGATTCTATGCCTTTACATTAATTTTCTCAGGGGACCTCCCGGGTTTTCCCGGGGCGGCACAGAGAAGAGCCCGGGGGGGGGGGGGGGGGGCACTAATGTCATGGTCAGTTCACTCACTGGCAGTTTGAGTACTGGCACCATTCGCCGGCGCACCGAAGCATCACCGCGTGTGCCGGCGCATCATATCATTGACATGCGTCGGAGCATCAACGAGCGTGCCGGGCCATCGATGCGCGTGCCGGTGCACCAACTGATCAACTTCAGCTTACCGAGACATCCATGCGCACGGGGGTGTGTCCAGGGAATGACGCGAGCCCCGACGCACCGAGGCATCAATATGGGTGCGAGCTTCAGACATGCCAAGCTATCTACGCAAGATCCGGATGCGCCACAGCATCAATGAATGCATTGACGGAGGCGCCCAGCGCGCCTCGACATATACGCGGGAGCCAAACGTGTCAAAACATCAACAGGGGCACCGGGTGCACCGGGGGCATCGGTATGGGCGCCGTGACAACGCCGGAGCGCACAAATGCTGTCACGTAAGCCAAGCGCCTGGAGAAACCATCGCGCACGCCGGCTCGCCAGAAAGCTGTCAGGGAGCCTCTAAACACGAACACGTGCCTAATGAGCGCGGAAGCCCGAAATAGGCACGAGCCCGCAAAAAAAAACCAAAACCCCCAATAAGTGATTGGGGGAACGGAAGCTCTAGAACGAGTGCCCCTTCCCGAACCACTGACACATACCGGGAGCTCCAAAGCTCCAAACTGAACACTGGCGTACTGAATCCTGGTGCGTGCTCAGGTACGTCCACCACCAACGCGTATGAGGCCGCCTCCGTCAGCGAGTTGAACCACGAGCACATCAGAGACTTGCGGGCGCGCGCGCAGGGACACCTACGTCTCCGAACAAATAATACAACGCACCCACCGGCACGCCACCACGCTGCCACGTCTGCCAATTAACCGACGTGTGATTGTACAACGTCGGTAGGTCAGCCTACATGCAATTGCCTCGGTGCCAAAATAGCTACATCGCACACGATGCATCTGTACCGCCAGGATCATGGGTCTGAGCTTCGCTGCCCATGGATCCTTCTTCCAAAAAAAAAACAAACAAAAAAAGAAAAAGAAAATCCTTTTCTGTGAACACAGGTGAGGTTCAAAAATCAAGGACCCTAGTATGAGGGCATGCATAACCTTCGGGACTCATACTACATCGAAAGGCATCAATTACTTTAGGCTGCCACCTGACGGGTCCTAAACTCCGCAGATGCCACTTGGAAGCTTTCTGCGGTCGCTGACTTCCCTCCGCCATCTGCCCATGCAGGAATCTTCTTTGAGAACTCCTATCCGGAATGCCAATTTCACGAGGAGTGCTTCTAATACCCTACTGCACTGCGCTGTGACAAGTCTCTCCTTCGGAGAACCCGTCTCACTGACTTGCACCGGTCATTGTCCATTTTAAAAAACCAGGCAGGGGGTGTCCCCTCCTACAGACGACTGGCTTCCTATAGACCTTAAAAAAAAAAAAAATCTGACCACCTTCCAGTCATCTGGCAGGGGGACATGGAAGATCTTAGCCTTTTATTAGAAAGGCATTCAAATACACACTACTATATACGTCCTGGAGAATGTAATATTTTTATGGGATGTAGTCTTCCACGCAGGACTCCAACCTCTAAAGTTTCTCTTCTAGAACATTAGATACTTCATGACACCCTCTTTGTTTTCTCTGAAGATGGGCTATTTTCAATGAACTCCACAGCCAAAAACATAATCATAGTTCCTGTACTTTTTCTAAGTGCAAGCACAGTGTAATATTGAATGCTGAACCATCCTTATCTCCTGGCATTTTTATGGATAACACTCTGCCGGACAGCATCGAGTTTTCTACTTAAAATATCCACTCGCCAATTGCCAAACACAATAGTCCATTATGTCCAAGGATCTGTTACAGTTTTGGCTGCAGTGCAACCACCTCACCACCAGGGGTCCCTCTAGTGCTGGCTCTCCTGACAGGCCCAGGCCATCTCCCCTGTCCACTCTATGTTCTGGGTTGGCCCTTATAACCCTGCCTGACAGTTCCCTCGGTGCTTCGGCATCGAGCTCACCTGGGCTCCCTGCTCTAGCCTTGCGCGGCCTTCGGGCCTGCTTCCTCGCTTTTCTTACCTGGCCTACGGGCCTTCTGACCTGCCTGCTCTGCTTACGGTGTGTGGCCTACGGGCCTTCTGTGTATGTGTGGCCTACGGGCCTTCTGACCTGCCTGCTCTGCTTACGGTGTGTGGCCTACGGGCCTTCTGTGTGTGTGTGTGTGGCCTACGGGCCTTCTGACCTGCCTTGCCCTGACTATGGTGTGTGGCCTACGGGCCTTCCGTGTGTATGTGTGGCCTACGGGCCTTCTGACCTGCCTGCTCTGCTTTCGGTGTGTGGCCTACGGGCCTTCTGTGTGTGTGTGTGTGTGGCCTACGGGCCTTCTGACCTGCCTTGCCCTGACTACGGTGTGTGGCCTACGGGCCTTCCGTGTGTATGTGTGGCCTACGGGCCTTCTGACCTGCCTGCTCTGCTTTCGGTGTGTGGCCTACGGGCCTTCTGTGTGTGTGTGGCCTACGGGCCTTCTGTGTGTGTGTGGCCTACAGGCCTTCTCTGCCTTGCCTTGCTTACTGTGTGTGGCCTACGGGCCTTCTGACCTGCCTTGCCCTGACCCAGCCTGAACCCAGACACTGCTACTTGCCGCCTGCCCTGACCCAGCCTAGACCCAGATACTGCTACTTGCCGCCTGCCCTGACCCAGCCTGAACCCAGACACTGCTACTTGCCGCCTGCCCTGACCCAGCCTGAACCGAGACACTGCTACTTGCTGCCTGCCCTGACCCAGCCTGGAACCAGACACTGTTTCTAGCCATTCCTGTCTCTCTCCACCTGGAGCCACCCTGCTGGGTGGTGTTCACGACTCCTGACCGGAGCCCAAGCGTAACAGTATGCCGAAGCCACCAAATTTCCAGGTGAAGAGATAGGTCTTGGTACTACCGGTGAGCCAATTTTTTCTTTTTCCTTCTACTCACATTATGCCTCAGCCTCCAAGTTTTTATGTCTGTGCTTGTTGCCAGACTTTGAATTATCCCAGTTACAAGAACTGTCTTGCCTGTCAACTCTCAGACCAAGAACACTGGGTATGCAGTGGTTGTCATAAGAGGAACGTCTCAGTCTATCAGGAATGTTTAAATTGTTTAAATCCTAAACCAGGGTGGTGGAAATGCTCCTGTCTTCCGTGTCTGTTACCACCAGGCAAACCCTGCCCCCGTTGTTCTGCTTTAGGATCAGCTGTTCCATTAGAAAAAACAATCAGCTCTCCTAACCGGTATTCTGCTTCTGGCTCCACTAAAACAGACATTTTAGCTGGCAGTTTGTGGATAGAAAAACCCAGGACTTACCTGGCCAAGAAGGCTTCTGTGACACCAGTGCTAGAGCCTCAGGAACAGGTTTCTCTCAAACGGAGAGAGTTGATTAACTCTAGCAGGGCTCTGCTTCCCACAGCTGCTGTTGAGACACTAACGAGCACATTCCCTAGACGTCCTAGAACTGCCTGTGCCTTCTCTAAACTGTTCCTCCAGAAACAAAATAAGGAGCCTCAGAGTTTGGCTCGAGGTATCAAGCCCACAGCAGTGCAACCTGTGTCTTCTATGTGCACTGCTTCTAACCTTGCTGCTCTGCCATCTGAGCCTGTTTCATCACCCCAAGAGGGATCCAAGCCTGCTACGTCACCCCAAGAGGGGGCCGAGCCTGCTACATCACCCCAAGAGGGGGCCGAGCATGCTACATCACCCCAAGAGGGGGCCGAGCCTGCTGCATCACCCCAAGAGGGGGCCGAGCCTGCTGCATCGCCCCAAGAGGGGGCCAAGCCTGCTGCATCGCCCCAAGAGGGATCCAAGCCTGCTGCATCGCCCCAAGAGGGGGCCGAGCCTGCTACATCACCCCAAGAGGGGGCCGAGCCTGCTGCATCGCCCCAAGAGGGGGCCGAGCCTGCTGCATCGCCCCAAGAGGGGGCCGAGCCTGCTGCATCGCCCCAAGAGGGATCCGAGCCTGCTGCATCACCCCAAGAGGGGGCCGAGCCTGCTGCATCACCCCAAGAGGGGGCCGAGCCTGTTACATCGCCCCAAGAGGGGGCCAAGCCTGCTGCATCGCCCCAAGAGGGGTCCGAACCTGCTACAACGCCCGGAGAGGTGTTCGAGCCTGCTTCATCGCCCCGAGAGGGGTCCGAGCCTGCTTCATCGCCCCGAGAAGGGTCCGAGCCTGCTACAACGCCCGGAGAGGTGTTCGAGCCTGCTTCATCGCCCCGAGAAGGGTCCGAGCTTGCTTCATCGCCCCGAGAGGGGTCCGAACCTGCTACAACGCCCGGAGAGGTGTTCGAGCCTGCTTCATCGCCCAAGAGGGGTCCGAGCCTGCTTCATCGCCCCGAGAAGGGTCCGAGCCTGCTACAACGCCCGGAGAGGTGTTCGAGCCTGCTTCATCGCCCCGAGAGGGGTCCGAACCTGCTACAACGCCCGGAGAGGTGTTCGAGCCTGCTTCATCGCTCCGAGAGGGGTCCGAACCTGCTTCATCGCCCCGAGAGGGGTCTGAACCTGCTACAACGCCCGGAGAGGTGTTCGAGCCTGCTTCATCGCCCCGAGAGGGGTCCGAGCCTGCTTCATCGCCCCGAGAAGGGTCCGAACCTGCTACAACGCCCGGAGAGGTGTTCCAGCCTGCTGTTTCATCCCGAGAGGGGCCCGAGCCTGCTGCACTACCCCGAGACGAGCCTGCTAAACCGGTCCTGCTGCCACCTCCGGAGGGGCTCAAACCGGTACCACTAACAGACTTTCTGACTCAGCCATCTGAGCCTGTTGAATTGCTCCAGCTGTTGCTGCCCTCGGAGGCGTCTGATTTCATTTTTGAGTACCCCCTGCTAAGATGGGACCCAGGAGGAGGGGGAGGCCTTGCGGAGGGGGTACTGTTACAGTTTTGGCTGCAGTGCAACCACCTCACCACCAGGGGTCCCTCTAGTGCTGGCTCTCCTGACAGGCCCAGGCCATCTCCCCTGTCCACTCTATGTTCTGGGTTGGCCCTTATAACCCTGCCTGACAGTTCCCTCGGTGCTTCGGCATCGAGCTCACCTGGGCTCCCTGCTCTAGCCTTGCGCGGCCTTCGGGCCTGCTTCCTCGCTTTTCTTACCTGGCCTACGGGCCTTCTGACCTGCCTGCTCTGCTTACGGTGTGTGGCCTACGGGCCTTCTGTGTATGTGTGGCCTACGGGCCTTCTGACCTGCCTGCTCTGCTTACAGTGTGTGGCCTACGGGCCTTCTGACCTGCCTGCTCTGCTTACGGTGTGTGGCCTACGGGCCTTCTGTGTGTGTGTGTGTGGCCTACGGGCCTTCTGACCTGCCTTGCCCTGACTACGGTGTGTGGCCTACGGGCCTTCCGTGTGTATGTGTGGCCTACGGGCCTTCTGACCTGCCTGCTCTGCTTTCGGTGTGTGGCCTACGGGCCTTCTGTGTGTGTGTGTGTGGCCTACGGGCCTTCTGTGTGTGTGTGGCCTACAGGCCTTCTCTGCCTTGCCTTGCTTACTGTGTGTGGCCTACGGGCCTTCTGTGTGTGTGTGGCCTACGGGCCTTCTGACCTGCCTTGCCCTGACCCAGCCTAGACCCAGACACTGCTACTTGCCGCCTGCCCTGACCCAGCCTGAACCCAGACACTGCTACTTGCCGCCTGCCCTGACCCAGCCTGAACCGAGACACTGCTACTTGCTGCCTGCCCTGACCCAGCCTGGAACCAGACACTGTTTCTAGCCATTCCTGTCTCTCTCCACCTGGAGCCACCCTGCTGGGTGGTGTTCACGACTCCTGACCGGAGCCCAAGCGTAACAGATCATCCTCTTTCACCTATAGACATAGAAACTAAAGATCATGTCTCTTTCCGTGGCTGATTCATCAACCTTGTTGCCTGATGACTTTTTAATCTATATCGTCCTACCGATCATGTTGTATTTCCTGACCCACTGGTTGTCGACTTCAACCTTCACAATTGCAAGGGAAGCGGAGTAATTCGCAAATTCATGCCAGTTTCCACGAGCCATCAGGGTTTCTTAAACTCTCTATGTCCCACCACCCTTAGTGGAAAGGAACTTCCACTTTATTCTCTCCAGGAGCACAGGTCAACCCGAACTTTACTCACGGCGTCATACCTAGGCTTTCTGTCTTCCATTTTCATTTTTTGCTGCACTTGGGCTGCTTCCACCGCACTAACCTTAACTGACTACTCCGCTTGACACGTAGGACTATAGCCTCAGTCAAACCTGAATATGAGAATATGAATATGAGAATCCCTATTGAAGAGAGGATCCTCGTCACCAAAGTTTACACGTTAGTATTTCCCTTTTGACAACATGGGATCCGAAGGTTTTTTTCCTGCCTGCCAGACTACCTACCGGAAGCAGTCAACTGACCCATCTCTGTGATCAACCTTCTTTTTCTGGCTCAATCCACATTATTCACATATGCAGAATCCTATCTGCGACACACACATAGGCTTTGCGTTTCATGGTAGCTTTCTTGCCATCATTCAGGTTGAAATCCTCCTTCAGCCTGAATCCAGAAGCAACTACCAAGGACTTCAACACAACAGGTCCTCTCCATTCCTGACCTCAGGACATCTTCATTCTTCCTCGTACGAGACCGCATGTGTCCTTCACACTGGACCCAATGGAATCAGTTTTTCATCTCCCCTCTGCTCCTATCGCACTTCACCCAGAAGCAGCAGAAACTCATAAAACAAGACAAAACCCTGTGGGGTTATCACATCCCACAGCAATTTTCCTGTTTCACCCACTTTTGGTTTCACAGACCACACCCACTTACAGCGGATGAGACACATCATCCGACTGAAGTTTCGGGCCCGACCCGCTCTTCAGACATTCCAGAAAACTCTTTGTACACTTATCCTTATGCTCCGCCCAAACAATCACGATCTTCCCATTTCTGCTTCATCAAGGAAGTATGGCCGAGTCCCGCATTCCTTACAGAATTCCAACAGGAATCCTCAAGCATAAGGGAAACAGATTCATCTCCCTGCACCTCTTTTTGTACCTGAAGTCAAGAAAACAGGACATAGAAAGATCCATAAAGCCCTTTCCCATCTCGACATCTTCTCATCCGAGTATCACAATCTACTCGATCTATTCACTGAGGCTGCCCGTTTTTTCTCATGCGTCGCATTCCTAGCACACAGACAGTCTACTTCCATTGCCGGCCTTCCGGACCTGTTCAAAACTACATAACCAATAGCTCGTACCTAATTTTAAGGTTATCCCACACAGTGATGATACGCCTCCCTATGGTCCACCGATCCCTTGGAAAACCTCTAAAGCCTACTCGCCCAAGCGGTAGTTACTATTCCGCTTCACCCTTCGAATTTCACGCTTCAGACCCTAGATCTTATTCTACCCCGAGCTTGAAATTCTTCTGCTCTCGTTGAAGAATGCACTCTCTTTCGCATAAACTACCAAAGAAAAAAAAAAAGAGGGGTATAAAACACATTGCACCTTTGTGCGTTTTTTCACTATCAGCGCCGGTACACCAGAACGTCTTCAGTCCTCCTCCGCCTCTTTTGCCAAAGCATCTAATCAACTGCGGATCGGAGATCTCTCAGTCTGTGTCTGTTCTCTACCCACTCACCTCCAACTTCATGTCTGGGATCTTACATCTCCGATTACGGCCTGCCGGATTATAATTCCATGGGATATACACAGAGTGATTATAGCACATTCATGCTCCACCACGGATACCCCTTCACACTTCTTTCCCATGTCACTCGCCTAAAGGCAACCTTTCAATTGCCTTCCGCCTCAACCGGGCACGTTGTGCACTGCAAAGCTTCTTGGGCTGACCACCCGTTCAATTTTTTCTGCCAGGGCAGGGTTTTGCCGCTTCTGCAACCCGCCTATCATTCACAGCTGCCTGTTCGTTTTTACATCAACCAATCCACTGCCTGAGGGTTCCTAAACCTCGAGCCTATCATGGCAATCTTTCCTTCCATGCAATATTTTGTAACCAAACATTTGTTTTTCACAAAGTTACAATCCTTTAACTGCAGAGCCAAGAGCTCTACGTCTCCTTCAATCCGAATAACCAAGACTGCCTATTTTCCATGACACTCTCTTGACTTGGATCTCTGAATACTGTCAGCAGCATTCGAAGTCCCAATTACCACCTATTTCATAGACCATGTCCATACTGTACGACTTCACGTACAATCTCCACCTTCCCTAGTGCTTGCATCACACACCTGGGATCCTCGATATATCTGATAACCTCCCATCACTGCCCTCGAGCAGACTATGGATAACGCACATGGGACAAACACGATCCCAGTGTTTTGCATATCTACACCATTAAGACCACACCATCATAACACTGTCCACCTATGGTCTAGACCTTGAGCGCAAATTTTCCTGTTACATCAGGGACACATGCTATGTGCTACATGCACTCAATATTTCAGCTGGGGACTCCCACACAGCATGGCTAATTTAGCTGCTTATTTACGTGAAAAGAGCAAGTTTGCATACTGTAAACGGTGTTTTCCGTAGAGAGCAGATGAATTAGCCATGCTGACCCTCCCGCCTCCCCGAACAGTTTTTGTTACCTTTACAACTTGTCTTGCTTTGATACAGACTGAGGAGCCTTGAGGCAGCGTGGCATCACGCAAGCAGGCGCACCTCACTATCTAAAACTAGCTTTCAACTTTGAGAGCTCCGCCACCTATTGGCACGGAGGACCATCCCAGACAGCATGGCTAATTAATCTGCTCTCTACGGAAAACACTGTTTACGGTAAGCAAACTTGCTCTTATTGCTCAGACTATGAGCATTTGTGCTTATAGCTTTCCAGTTTTTCTCACTCTCTTAGCTGGTTTTCCTGGTCTACATTTCTGCCCCTTTGTGTAAAAGTGGACTATTGAGCTGATTTTTGTAAATTTCTCCACCCACTCCTGTATTTGTTGGGGCTGACATTTCATCTTCCTTCTGCTACCCCATCCTTTAGTTTAAGTGTCTTATGACCATGTGATCTGACTTTCTCACTTAGGATCTTTTTTTTACTGCCACAGACAAACATAGGCCATTGACACCATATAACCTTTTTACATGGCTAAAGCTCCCAATATATCCAAAACCACATTCCTTATACCAGGTCTCGAGCCATGTATTGAAGTTATCTGTATGAATTAGGCTTTCCTTCCCATCTGGAAAGGCAATAGGCATCATCATGTGCCCAATCTGTTTCCCCCAGTCTGGAAATCTTAGTACTGCATGGATTCTGTTTCTATCAAGGTCATTGGTCCTCCTGATGGATGCTAAAATCAATTTTAGAGTTATTCATTTCTTCTTTTATTGCATTGACTGTCTGGTTTGTATTTGTACCACTTGAGGATCCTGGAAGGCTGTTGTGTTGCCCTTAAAATGAGTTCCTAAGTCAGTACCCCTGATGACTGAGTCTCCCAGCAGAAGAAGCTTTCTGTTATTTATTTTATTTATTTATTTTAAGTTTTTCTATACCGGCATTCGCGATAAATATCGCATCATGTCGGTTTACAATTAACAAGTGGATAGGGAACAAAGTCAAAAAAATAACATTTAGTAATAAATAATAATAATAATAGTAGTAAAAAACATAAAACAAGAGGTTATGACTTTTGATAGTGCTCTGGGGTTTATATGTTATTTGTTAAACAATTCCGTTATTTGTTATTTGTTAAACAATTATATGTGCATCGGGTATCTTCTTTCTTTTCAGCTACCACTTTGGATTCCATCACTAGGGCTTCTTCATTTTCCATTTGGTATGGATATCTTTGGAGAGAGTAGATGTCTGTTGTTTTTGCTGTGACTTAATATCAGAGCACAGGCAGTGGTTGTTCATTCAAAGGTGAGGGACTTTCACTTCTTGAAACCTAACTTTCTTTGTTAAAATGGGGGAGGGGGAGTACTTCAGAGCCCTTAACTGGATGTGATAAGCCAGGGGGAAGGACAAGTGCAATGGGCAAAACCGAAAGGAGGTATTATAAGGGTTACAAAACTATTAGAGCCTAACTTTCCACCTATTTGCAGTACCGGGTTTGCACGCAAGTGGGGACACAGAGATTTTTCGTAGTATCTTCTAAACTGTGTAGTGGGTTGCTGCACACTGTATAAAATTCATTGTAGTTCTGCTCTGAAAGTATGTGCATATAAATTTTAATATGCACAGATATTTGCAGTGCAGTGAAAGTGCTTACTTTCTCTACTTATTGTATAAACATATGCAAATATATTTTTGCACACACAAAATATAAGGTATATGTGCAAAATCCTTAATTTTTACGCGGAGGCAGGTATATTTTTTGTTTTTTATGAGTGTTTTTTTTTAGTTTTATGAACTGACACTTTTTTAGTCAGGAACATATGATATTATTACAGCCCTGAGTATATGATATTTACATATTTGAAACAATCCAGTCCTGAGTACAGGTTTTAATATAATCATGAATATATGACTAGTTATTTATTTCTGAGACCAGATATTATTTATTTCTGAGTTAGCCATGTCTTTGGCTCTTCCTCCTCCCAGTTCATGTGCCCCTGTTCTATTGTAACTTTTGTTCACTTGTTCTCTCTTCACCTATTGTTCATGTTGATGTTAATGTATTTGCACCATTGTTTCTTGTAAACCGAAATGATATGATTGGTATCATGAATGTCGGTATAAAAAAGCCCTAAATAAATAAAAATAAAAATATTTTAAGCTGTGCATGCATACCATTTTGAAAGTACTTGAACGTGTACTTTGAAATCTCCAGTTCAGCAGCTTCTCCACCAGTTCACGCAGTCCACCACTAGTTCACCTAGACCCTCGAGCACTTCACCATGGACCCCCGCCAGTACACTCAGAATTCCAATCCAAATATTGCAGACAACAGATAAGTCCAATTTCACGTGTGCAAAATTTTACGGATGTGTTTGATAGGTTACATGTATAAATTGTTTATAAACTTGCAACTTATGCGCCACCTCAGACTTCCCCGAGACCCTCCCTTTTCTTCCCACTGGTAATTATGTGCGAGAAACCGAAAATGTGTGTACTTTTGAGGTTTATAAAATAGCATGTTCCCAATATTATGCTGCTTATGTGCATATGTTATTTTTTCTCATGTAACCCCTTTGAAAATGTACTGATTTGTTAGGAAAGTAAATAAAGGAAAGAATTAAAAAGCTTACTATAGTTTTCTAAAGAAGTGATAGAAAAGGTAACGGATAAAATTTAGCTTTCATAAAGTTCTAGAGATCTCAGAAGACAGGCTACAATATCTGGAGAAGCTAAGAGATGCTAGGAAAACAGTCAGGAGAGTAAAAGTGCAAATGGAAGAAAAATAGCTAATACAGTAAAAGAGAGTGATGACAGTTTTAGATGTATTAGTGACAGATGGAAATGCAAAAATAGAATTGTAAGACTGAAAGGTGAAGGGAGGAATATGTAGAGGCTGACAGAGAGAATGCGGAATTGTTTAACAAATATTTCCGTTCAGTGTTCACTGAGGAAGGGCTTGAAATAGGGAAAATAGAAACAGAAGTGGACTTCTGGTTACTGTAGCATTTGGCTGGCCGGGGTACATCCCTACGATTGGCCACACTTACCCCTGACGCTGAAGCGGCATGGACACTGCCATCTTGCCTCCTTGGGTCCCCCTAGGCGTGCATACTGACCTACAAGGACACCATGGCGGGAAAAAGCAGCAGCGCTGGCAAATGACATCAGCGTGGGCTGGGGATTTAAACCCCAGCTGTGCTTCCAGCCAGCTTCCCAGCAACAGGTTCCCCTAAGTTGCAGTGCGTGTTGCAACTGTACCTTTGCTTTGTCTTGTCTCCTTGTTGTCTTCTTGTCTTGCCCTGCCTCTCTGTGGCCTTGCCTATCTGCCCTGCCTATGTCTTGGTCCCCTGTGCCTTTTCTTTAGTTGTCTGTCTCTGCTGATTCCTGGTTCTGACCTGCTCTTCTGGACTACCTCCTTCCCTGACCCCAGCTAGGACCTCAACCCACCTTCTCCCATGCCATGACCTTTGGCCTGGACCCTGACACGGATCACTTGCTGTCTGCCCTGACCTTGGCCTGGACCCTGACATCTCGCTGTTTGCCCTGACCTTGGCCTGGACCCTGACACTGATTGCTCATTGCCTGCCCTGATCTTGGTCTGGATCCGGATTCCATTGCTTTCTTCCAGCCCTGAACTCTACCCAAGACCTGTCTTCATCAGATTGCTTCTTATGGGACTTTAGGCTAAACCCTGCTGACCCTAGAACCCAAAGGCTCAACCTGTGGGGAATGGGGCTAGTATAGGTGAAGCTCCAGTCCTAGTAAGAGCGAGTCCACCTGCTGTCAGTGTGCGCCTAGTAGGTTTGCCTTCTAGACTATGTCAACCATGTCACGGTCCAAGGGCTCACATCTGTGGCAGTTATGCTCCCATCTGATCAGCTGCATACTTGTGCAGCTCCTGCAGTTTTTCTGTTCTTTTATTTTAATCTTCTTATAAATAGTCTTCCTTTTTCTTTAATGGCTAAACACCAGTTTTGTGGATGAACAATCAGCTGCATAAAAACTCTCCTTGCAGGAAGAACATGTATCTATCGCTGGAGAATGGGCTTGAGACCCTAGTGTTCTTGGATGTGGCAGGCACTATATGTGCTGTTATGGAGGGTCTGGTCACACAAATTTCAGCCAGCCTAAGCTGCAAACTGTTTAAAAAAAAAAAAGTAGCCCAGCTTGCCTCGGCTGTAAAAGAGCAGGATGTCCTAATCAAGGACTTTGAAAATCAGGTAAGTGAGTGGCATTAAGGTAAAGTTGTAGGTGAGAGGCGTGATCTTGATCGTTGAGGCTGCCGAAATAATGTACAGATTATTGGCAGAAAGGGGATCCAGTTGAATTTCTGGCCATGTGGTTGCCAGAAGTCCTTGGCTTGCAATGCAAGACCAGCAAATTAAAAATCAACAGAGCACATAAGACACTAGCACCACTCCTGGAAAAGGAGGGCAGACCCCCAAGCCATAATTCTCAGGCTCCGCTATTTTGGGAGAAGCCCAGGATTTTAGAGGCAGCCAGAAGGAAGGGTGAGCTCTTTTTTCATTCATATCTTCCCTGATTTTTCATCTGAGCTGCAAGGTAAAAGACAAAAAAAAAAAAGAATTAAGAAAACATGATCTGCCTTGCGCATTGATTTATCCTGGTAAGCTGAGAGTCATGTCAAAAGGAAAGCCATCGCTGATACTGCTGAAGCCGTCAAGGAGTTCCTGAAAGAGCGCAGATTCTCCGGCAGACGCTCTACGAATGGAGGTTTGGCCAGATTTGCGTGTGGAGGGTTTTTGTGGCAGTGCTGCTTCTTTTCGTTTTGCCTTTTAGGTCTTGTTAATTTTTTCTCTTTATTCTTTTTCTTTGTCCTTTTCTTTCTTACTTGGCTTGTTTTCGTACTGGTGAATATTTTCTTTATGGTACTACAGGGATGTTTTTATGGCGGCTTTTCTATAATTTTATTTTAAGGCAGGCAGGGGGATCCAGGCAAGTATTTGTCTACTGGGCAGGTAAATGCTTATTTGTTGCATACTCTGCAAGCCAGTCGCAATGATGCTTTGTTTTGCTCTCCTGCCCGTTACGTTCTGGAGATGTTTTGGTTTTCCTCTTGTCCCGATGATCCTGAGGAGTCCTTTGTCTTATTTTTGATAGAAGGGGATGTTTTACTGTCTGGGTGCTTTCGGCTGCACCATTCCTTTTCCTTTGTGTGCCGTACATGTTGGGGGGACTGGACACATCACAGTCTCACTGTTGGTTTGGAGATCGTTTAGGTTAGAGATTCTCTTTTGGTTTCAGTCTTTCTCCAAAGCTTCTGCCATTCCTGAGGCCAGACTTCTTTCTCTCCCTGAATTGGCAGCTGTAGTTTGTCATTCGATTGGAGCGTGGAAGCTTCTGGATGTCAGCAGTATATATTATACCAGCTATAAATGCTAACGTGCAGCTTGCTTAGTTAATTGTTTCAGGTTGATATGTAGAAAAAAATAAAAATAACTAAAAAAGGGATTGGGGGGGGGGGACACACACAACTTTCCTACGGTTTTGTTATCGTCAAAGCAACAAAATAGTACAGAAAGCATCCACAAGGCAAGGCAACACATGAAAAGAAGAGGTAAGAATTTACAGAAAGGAAGACAAAAAATATTCAGTAAGCTACAATAAAGATAAAACTATGCAGATCCATAGAACTGGTGATAGGGCCCCCATATGCAATCCTGCTTGAAACCCTCTCCCCCCAAATTATAGCGTAATTTTTCAATATCCGCTATTGTCCCATACTTGGGTGAGCATAAAGTCCAATCCAGGTTAGCCTTCCAAAAAGTGGCAATAATGAACCTGGCCGGTAAAAGAAGCTGATTAACAACCTATGGGGCTGATGGAATAAGACCCGCAGTGATATCTGCTCTAGTTGTCTGAGTGTCTTTTTTTTTTTTTTTAGTGCACGCAACAAAAGCAGGCGCCTCTGCGGGATGTAATAAACAAGTTATGCAAATGAGATACATGCAGAAAATCTGCACAATCAAGGCCCTAAGTAATAAACTGCGCAAAGAAACCTGTGCCTGAAACCGTATAATATTTATTTATTATATACCGACATTCAATCTAAGATATCACATCAGTTTACATTCAGGTACTGTAGGTATTTCCCTATCCCATAAGAACATAAGAAAATGCCATACTGGGTCAGACCAAGGGTCCATCAAGCCCAGCATCCTGTTTCCAACAGTGGCCAATCCAGGCCATAAGAACCTGGCAAGTACCCAAAAACTAAGTCTACTCCATGTTACCATTGCTAATGGCAGTGGCAATTCTCTAAGTGAACTTAATAGCAGGTAATGGACTTCTCCTCCAAGAACTCATCCAATCCTTTTTTAAACACCGCTATACTAACTGCACGAACCACATCCTCTGGCAACAAATTCCAGAGTTTAATTGTGCGTTGAGTAAAAAAGAACTCTCTCCGATTAGTTTTAAATGTGCCCCATGCTAACTTGATGGAGTGCCCCCTAGTCTTTCTGCTATCCGAAAGAGTAAATAACCGATTCACATCTACCTGTTCTAGACCTCTCATAATTTTAAACATCTTTATCATATCCCCTCCTCAGCCGTCTCTTCTCCAAGCTGAAAAGTCCTAACCTCTTTAGACTTTCCTCATAGGGGAGCTGTTCCATTCCCCTTAAAACTTAGATTGTAAGCCCTCTGGGGATAGAGAAATACCTACAGTACCTGAATGTAAACCGGTGTGATATCTCAATTGAGATCAAATGTCGGTATATAAAAATAATAATTAAATTATCATTTTGGTAACCTTCTCTGTACCTTCTCCATCGCAATTATATCTTTTTGAGATGAACTGCCGCAGCACACTGAACCGACGATTTCAATGTGTTATCCACTATGACGCCTAGATCTCTTTCTGGGTTGTAGCCACCTAATATGGAACCCAACATTATGTAATTACAGCATGGGTTATTTTTCCCTATATGCATCACCTTGCACTTATCCACATTAAATTTCATCTGCCACTTGGATGCCCAATTTTCCAGTCTCACAAGGTCTTCCTGCAATTTGTCACAATCTGCTTGTGATTTAACTACTCTGAACAATTTTGTATCATCTGCAAATTTGATTACCTCACTCATCGTCTTTCTTTCCAGATGATTTATAAATATATTGAAAAGTAAGGGTCCCAATACAGATCCCTGAGGCACTCCACTGCCCACTCCCTTCCACTGAGAAAATTGTCAATGTAATCCTACTCTCTGTTTCCTGTCACGAAAGGCCACGAAAGGACATCGCCACCTATCCCATGAGTTTTTACTTTTCCTAGAAGCCTTTTGTGAGGAACTTTGTCAAACACCTTCTGAAAATCCAAGTATACTACATCTACCGGTTCACCTTTATCCACGTGTTTATTAACTCCTCAAAAAAGTGAAGCAGATTTGTAAGGCAAGACTTGCCCTGGGTAAAGCCATGCTGACTTTGTTCCATTAAACCATGTCTTTCTATATGTTCTGTGATTTTGATGTTTAGAACACTTTCCACTATTTTTCTTGGCACTGAAGTCAGGCTAACTGGTCTGTAGTTTCCCAGATCGCCCCTGGAGCCCTTTTTAAATATTGGGGTTAGATTTGCTATCCTCCAGTCTTCAGGTACAATGGATGATTTTAATGATAGGTTACAAATTTTTACTAATAGGTCTGAAATTTCATTTTTTAGTTCCTTCAGAACTCTGGGGTGTATACCATCCGGTCCAGGTGATTTACTACTCTTCAGTTTGTCAATCAGGCCTACCACATCTTCTAGGATCACCGTGATTTGATTCAGGCCATCTGAATCAAATCTGCATGCAAATCTCTCTCGTGCATATTCATTAGGGATATCCTGAAAACCCGACCGGTTTGCGGCCCTCGAGGACTGGAATTGCCCATCCCTGATCTAGACTGTGCTTCTAGAATGGTATTTTTTAACAATGACCACGCCTCTTGAACATTTTTTACTTTTGTAGCTGCTCCTTTCAGTTTTTTTCTAACAATTTTTCTCATTTTTATCAAAGTTTTCCTTTTGAAAGTTTAGCACGAGGGCTTACAAAAGTTTAGCCAGAGGGCTTACAATCTAACAGGCCGATACGGTACCGTGCGCTCCGACGGAGCGCACTGTTAACCTGCCCTTGGACGTGCGTTTTCCCTTACCCCTTATTCAGTAAGGGGAGGAAAATGCGCATCCAACCCGCGGCACCTAATAGCGCCCTCAACATGCAAATGCATGTTGAAGGCCCTATTAGATATGCCCGCATGATACAGTAAGTAAAATGTGCAGCCAAGCCGCACATTTTACAGTTTCTGCCGGCACCGGGAAAGTGCACAGAAAAGCAGTAAAAACTGCTTTTCTTTGCACCCTCCGACTTAATATCATGGCGGTATTAAGTCGGAGGTCCCGAAGAGTAAAAAAAAGTTAAAAAAAAAAAAATGTTAAAATGGGCCGGACGCTCAATTTTGCTGGCGTCCGGTTTCTGAGCCCAGGCACGATTCAGTATTTAAATTAGGTGGTGCGGTAGAAACAGGCAAAAGGAGGCGCTAGGGACACTAGCGCGTCCCTAGCGCCTCCTTTTAGCCCGGAGTGGCGGCTGTCAGTGGGTTTGACAGCCGCCGCTCTGCTTGAGCCCGCTGACATCCACGGGCTCGGAAACCAGACGCCGGCAAAATTGAGCATTGGCTGTCAAACCCGCTGACAGCCACTGCTCCGGGCTAAAAGGAAATGCTATGGCCTGTTTCTACCGCACCACCTAATTTAAATACTGAATCTCACGCCGGGAGAGCGGGCGTTCGTCCCACGGACTTTAGTGAATTGGCCTGTAAGTTTTTGTACCTGAGGCAATGGAGGGTAAAGTGACTTGCCCAAAGTCACAAGGAGCAACAGCAGGACTTGAACCCTGGTCTCCTGGTTCATAGCCCAGTGCTCTAGCTACTAGGCTATTTCTCCTCCCTTAAGGTGACCTGCAAGTGATTCACCAGGTAAAAGCCTTTCCCTGTCATAAAAAAGTGAAGAAGTTGGAGGTCCAGGAGTGGAACTGAAGGTGGGTAGAGCAACGTCTAATCCCTTCATGTTCCATCTCAAATCATGTGGCAGCTGCACCAGCAAATGCATGGGAAAGGCAGCAGAGATTTCTTCAGCTGACCCGCAAAATGTACCATGGCAACCAGAAAATTAAAGATAATCCATGATTACTAAAGAGCTGCACGGACATACAACCATACTAATGCCAGCAATGGAGTAAACTCTTGCCCAGGCACTAAAAAACCCACGTATTAAAACCCGGACTAATCAGTGCGTGGCTTCCTGCATAGCCTATGAATAGTTAAATGCCTTCTTTGCATGCCATATGCATGTACTCACGCAAAAACAGCTGTGGGTTTGTAAGTAAGTTTGTGCATGCATTTCTTCCACGCTGACCAGGTTATATACTTTCGGAAGACAAACGTGGGAAAATGTGTGCAAAAACCCGAGCACATGCGTGCAAAAAGCTGCAGCAGCTTTAGCACAGCTTATTACATTGACCCCTGAATTTTAAAGGAACTAGTGAACCCTCCCATCTGCCAAGGACTTCCAATTTTGGCATAGTATGTACAGAAAAATTTAGAATATCTGCAATTTTTTGTGTTACCTGAGACCAAGAGTGTTTGACACTCTGATAAAACCACCATATATATAAGTAAGTGCCTATCTCCCCATACCCTCTCCAGCCCCAGGGGAGATTTTTGAAATAAATATAGGAGTTTGATAAGTTTTATGGTGTAATGTGACCATTAATTCAACTAATCAACAGCAAATGGATATATAATGCGCTGCTATCCAAATACCCTTCCAAGCTTTCACATCTAAGGAGATTCCCAAGTCATCATTCCAAACAACCACCAACCAGTCACTTCTCCATACTGATGATGAAGCTTCCCCCAGTATATAACCATAGTACCCTTAATTGAGGAGTCTAGGTCACACAAGAAAAAAACCCATGCTGTAGCAATACGATGTTAGGAGTTACTACCCAGGAAAAAGATCTAGGTATCATTGAAATTGTTAGCTCAGTGTGCTGTGGCAGTTAAAAAAGCAAACAGAATGTTAGGAATTACCGTATTAGGAAGGGAATGGAGAATGTCATAATGCCTCTGTATTACTCCATGGTGAGACTGTACCTTGAGTACTCTGTAGAGTTCTGAGCACTGGAGAAGGGACAGAGAAGTTGTTGCACTGGAGAAGGGACAGAGAAGGGTAACCAAAATAATAAAGGGGATGCAACGGCTCCCCTATGAGGAAATGTTAAAGGAGCTTAGGGCTGTTCACCTTGGAGAAGAGACCGCTGAGGGGGATATGATAGAGGTCTATACAATCATTAGACGGAGTAGATGTGAATCAGTTGTTTACTCTTTCAGATAATAGAAGGACTAGGGGGTACTCGATGAAGTAACAAGTAGCATGTTTAAAATAAACTGGAGAAAATTATTTTTTACTCAACGCATAATTAAACTCTGGAATTTGTTGCCAGGAGATGTGATTAAGGCAGTTAGTTTAGCTGGGTTTATAAAAGGTTTGGACAAATTCCTGGAGAAGTCCATAAACTGCTATTAGTCAAGCTGACTTAGGGAATAGCCACTACTATTACTGGCATTAGTAGCATGGGATCTTGTGGTGATGCACCAGTTTGTGGCTTAGTCCCTGCGCAGGAAGCCCTGGTTAAACCTCTAGGAGCAGTGCAGGCTTAGGTTAAGAAAAAGAGAAAAGAAGGAAAAGTAGGGATGCAGAGAACTACATTTCCCATAGTGCCTCTGCCTAGTTTCCTGTTCTAGAGGCCATCATACCTGGCTCAGGATTAATTGAGCTGGTTAACACCTCTCAGACTTGGGGGAGGTACTAAAGAAGCTTGTGGAGCAGTTGAGCTGGGGGGCAGAGGAGGAGGAACAGGCTTGAAACAACTAGCCATGGAGGGTGCTGAGAGAGACTGAAGCACCAGAACAGAAGCAACAGCTTCAGCCCTACTTTGGAGGAGCTCCCTGCTGATGAGGAAGATCCAGAGCTGCCTGACATATGGGCCGATACAGTAAGGATGCGTAAGAAAATGTGCGGCAGTGCCGGGCGCCCGCTCGTTTGCCGCACGCACATATTGGTTTACAAGCCGCTCGATTCAGTATTCAAATTAGACGCAAATCCAAGCGGCGTCCAAAGCGTGTCAATGAAGCGGTAGGCATTCGCAATCCATTTTACTGTAAAGAGCGGTATGCAGCGCCTATACAGTATCCAGGGTGCGCTGGTACCTGTCATTTGAAATGTCATTCCACCAGGTAAGTGGATGGTTCTTTTCTACAGACCCTGCTGCCTTGAGCTCCCGGCCGGACGTCCAAGCCGTGACCTTGGACGTCCGGCCGGGTGCTCAAGACAGCGGTGCCTCCGATCATGGACACCCGGATATAGGCGGGAAGGTCCATGAACGGACGCCACGACCTTGGATGTCCGAGGATGTCATGGACCTTCCCGCCTGTAGGCCCCGCTGCCTTGTGCGCCCGGCTGGACGGTCAAGTTTCCCAGTACATACATGGATATGCCACACTGTGGATTCTCTGGTGTACAGTTTGACTGGCAGCACATAAAAATTATTTAACAGTACATACATTGATCTGCAACACTGTGTATTCTCAAGTTTGTATTCTCAACTCAGCTATGCATTCTTATTTCAGCATCTACTACAGCCTTATTCTAGACGCAGGAGGAAGGCTCCATAGAGGCGTCCGTAGAGACGTCCGTGGAGGCGTCCATGTCTCCGCTGGACCCCAGAGCCTCAGGATGCCTAGTGGACGCCCATCTCTCCAGTATCCGTAGAGGCGTCCACGACCGGAGCCTCAGAGACGTACAGTTTAACCCTAGCCTGGCGCGGCTCCCATCTAATGCCAGGGACAGGGTAGGCGGTAAATATTCAGGTTAAAGACACGGTGAATAAGCTGGTTAAAAGGGCGATAATTTGGGCGCACATTACTGTATCGGAGGGAATAGCTAATCCGATCATTAATATATGCATGCGGCGGGCGGAAATGGATACGCGTTCTTTTCGGCAAGTGGTAAGGACGCGTAAAAGCCAATACTGAATCACAGGTGCGCCTTACGCATCCAAACAGGTTAAAAACCGGGGAACCAAGTGGGGCATGGCCACCGCGGAAGATGGCTGCTTGAACGTGGAGCTCCGTTCTCTCCCGAGCTGCAATTAAGACAGACAGCTTGCTAACCCCGCGAAACTCCACAAAAAATAGTGATCTGTAATTCGGATGCCATCATGTCTCAGATCGCTAAAAAAAAGACTCCCGATCTCAGGCAGTTCTCCTACAAACCCGGGGAGGACGATCCAGGGCCTAGTGCAGCAATGAGCCGGGGAGTGGAGCACATGGCGTCTGGTGCAGCTGTAGAGGCCCCGGAGTTGGAGGTGGGTGGCATTCCCTCTTGGGAGGAGTTTAGAACATGGTTTAGAGAAATAAGAACTGAAATGTCTGCTTTTAAACAAGAAATGAGAGAATTAATAACAGACATGAAAGAAGAAATCTCTAGCCTTGGCAGGAGAGTGGATGAGTGCGATATGAGACAGGATGCACAGGACGCTAAATTTGATCAAGTGGATAGCCACATGGCTGAACTACAACAGGAAATTCTGCTTTCCTCCTAAAAGTGGAGGATCTAGAGAATAGGGGGCGCAGAAACATTTAAGAATCAGAGGCGTGCCAGAAACAGAGGATATAAAGATGCAGTAGAAGTGGTAAAAAACAAACGTGGCTTCATATTGTTACAGGCAGATACTAGTCCAGGACAGAGTTCACAGGAAATTTTGCTGGAGAGGGCGCACCGCACCTTGGGCCCCAGAATCGGTGATCACCCTCGGGATATTTTAGCCTGTTTTCATAGATTTCCAGTTAAGGAGCAAGTGCCCGTAAGCAACAAAGCTGGTTGTGGGAAAATCACTCCATCTCCATATTATCAGATCTTTCCCCCATGACACTGAAAAAAAGAGCAGAATTTAAAGACGCCACTGCTGTAATGCGGAAGGAGGGGATCAGATATAGATGGCTGTTTCCTTTTGGTCTGGCGCTGACCATACAGGGAGTTACATCCACGGTTCAAAAGGCAGAGGAAGCAGAACGTATATTGATAGAAGCCGGCTTTATGATCCAGAAGCCTAGACAGCCGACCAGGGCACCTACTGCGGGACGGCTGGTGATGCCACGATGGCAGCGAGTGGGGAAAAACAGCAGGCGGCTTCAGCGTCAATCCGGAGACTTTACAATGGGCAAAGCCAACAGCTGAGGATATGTGAAGTCCTTAATTTGTTCTTCAGGACAGAGATTGGTGGCAGATTGTGCTGGTGACCTCTTTGTCTGCAGGGAGGATGTTTTTTGTGCTGTGACAGTTCTCTTTGTTTCCAGTCGTAGAACTTGGTTTCCATGGGAACAGCACTTGTTTCGCAGTTCTACTAGGGGTTGTAAAATGTTTTTCATATGCGTTAAGAGTGGTTGTGAGGCTCGGGGAGGGGGACATGTTTCAGTGCTTTCATAGCTCTCCCCTCTGGCTGCATGGGCAGCTTGGCTATGGCAACATAGTGCACATATTAGGGTTTGGGGAAATGGACTGAGATCAGTACTAACTAATTTTGCTCCACAGAATATGCGAGCTGGCAGGTTCTTTTATGAAAGTCTCCATGTATTTTTGATCTTCTTTCGATCCCTTTTTAATTTATGCTTAAATTATGATTGAGCAATTATCTGTGCTGTCCCTGAATGTTAAAGGGCTTAATAGCCCGAGGAAACACCAGTTTCTGCGCGCTGACATTCTCCGCTCAGGGGCAGCTATTATATTATTACGAGAGACGCATTTGCGGAAACGCTATGAATCCCTTCTGCAGTGGTCCCTGTACCCTACACAATATTTTGCAGCGGCCACCAGTTGGGATAAATATACAGGTGTGGCTATTCTGCTGCACAAGGATTTTCAGGGTGTTATACAACAACATTTTTTTGATCCAGAGGGGCGATATGTCATGGTACAATTCAGCTTGAGGTGTTACGTATACCCTGGTTAATGTCTATGCACCAGGGCAGGGTCAACCTATCTTTTACACTGCATTGGATCACTACCTACAGCAGGCAGTTGAAGGCCATTTGGTATTAGTTGGTGACTTTAATTTGATGCTGGATCCCAGAGTAGACAACACTAAGGGGTGGATTTTAAAAGCCCTGCTCGGATTTACGCGAGCAGGGCCCTGCGCGCCTATTTTCCATAGGCCTGCCGGCGCGCGCAGAGCCCCGGGACTCGCGTAAGTCCCGGGGTTTTTCGAGGGGGGCGTGTCGGGGGCGGGGCCGATCGGCGCGGCGTTTTGGGGGCGGGATGTGGTATTTTGGGGGCGGGCCCGGGGGTGTGGTTTCGGCCCGGGGCAGTCTGGGGGCGTGGCCGCGCCCTCCGGAACCGCCCCCAGGTTGCGTCTCGGTGCGCTAGCGGCCCGCTGGTGCGCGGGGATTTACTTCTCCCTCCCGGAGGCGTAAATCCCCCGACAAAGGTGGGGGGGTTTAGATAGGGCCGGGGGGGTGGGTTAGATAGAGGAAGGGAGGGGAAGGTGAGGGGAGGGCGAAAGCGAGTTCCCTCCGAGGCTGCTCCGATTTCGGAGCGGCCTCGGAGGGAATGGAGGCAGGCTGCGCGGCTCGGCGCGCACCGGCTGCACAAAATCGGCAGCCTTGCGCGCGCCGATCCTGGATTTTAGCAGATACGCGCGTATCTACTAAAATCCAGCGTACTTTTGTTTGCGCCTGGTGCGCCAACAAAAGTACGCGAAGGCGCACTTTTTTAAAATCTACCCCTAAGGGTAGTAGCTTGGGCGCAGGTACAGCCAGAGCGCAGGTAAAGAAACTAATGAAAAAATGGAATCTTATAGATGTCTGGAGGTTCCAGTACCCCCATAGCCGAAATTATACCTTTTTTTCTAAACCCCACCAGTCCTATTCTAGGTTAGACTTTTTCCTTTTAGATAAATGTTTGTTACCACAGTATTGCAAGGCTGATATTCATCCGATCACATGGTCGGATCATGCCCCAGTCGAGCTTATCTTGTATGGTTCTACCAAACAAGAGGGGGGGCGCTTCTGGACTTTCAATAACACGTTATTGGGGGATGAACATTACTGTTTGCAACTGGAAGGGGAAATTAAAGAATATATTAATTTTAATGTACAGGATGACATTAACCCTTCAGTGGTTTGGGAAGGCCTTAAAGCAGTAATTAGGGGTCGATTAATAGCAAGGGCGTCCTATGTGAAAAAGATTAGGCTACACAAACAACAGCAGCTCCGGCGAAAGATCCTGGATCTGGAACGAATCCATAAACAAACCTTGAATAAGGCCTGTTATGCTAAGCTCCTGCGGGCTAGATCTGAACTCTCCTCTCTTGAGTTGGAAACTATAGCTTTCCAACTGCAGAGGCTACAACAGGAACGATTTGAAGGTGGGAATAAGGCGGGTCACTGTTTGGCTCGATACTTGCACAAACGAGTAGCCCAGCGGCAAATTACACAAATTAAATCAGAAAGGGGCACTTTGCTCACTAAGCCGGAGGATATGCGGCAAAGATTCATGGAATTTTACAGGGCCCTTTATACCGCAGATCCCCTGATTCTAACTGATCGTATTGACCAGTATCTGCAGGACATAACTCTCCCTGGAATATCTGATCTTGAAAAGCAGTTTTTTGATAAAGATATTACGGAACAGGAAATAGTACAGGTGATTAAGGGGTTAAAAGTCAACAAGGCACCCGGGCTTGACGGGTACACAGCCCTATTCTACAAAAAATTCACCACCCTAATCATTCCCTTATTGCAGGAATGGTTCAACTCATTGAAGTCTGGAAATCCTCTTATGATTAGTGCCAATGTAGCTGGGATTTCTATACTGGCCAAGCCGGGACGGGACCTGGCTGTGTGTGGATCATACAGACCTATCTCCTTGATCAATATTGACCTAAAGATTTTTGCTAAGATCCTTGCAAATAGACTAAAGAGGTTCATGACCAAACTAGAACATCTGGACCAGACGGGGTTCATACCGGGCCGCATGACGGCAGACAATGTCAGGAAGGTAGTGAACCTCATCTGGTCGGTACAGAGGCAGGCGACCCCAGCAGTATTATTGTCTATAGATGCTGAGAAGGCCTTTGATATGGTCCACTGGCCATATCTTTTCAGTGTCTTGAGGAAAATGAACTTTGGTGACTCTTTTTTGGCATGGTTGCACAATTTATATGCCCAACCCCAAGCTAGGGTAAAGGTTAATGGTATATACTCGGAACCTCTGCCCATCCAGCGAGGTACACGGCAGGGGTGTCCCCTTTCGCCACTTCTTTTTGCCCTTTTTTAGAACCCTTAGCTCATCATATACGTGTCTCAGGTGATATTCATGGGGTTCACTTGGGATCGTCAGAGCACAAAATAGCTATGTTTGCGGATGATGTCCTATTTACCCGCACTAAACCAGATCTTTCACTCCCAGGGACAATTGCAGTGTTGCAAGACTTTAGTAAAGTCTCCGGATTCAGATTAAACCTCGAAAAATCTGACGTGCTCAATTGAACTTTAGGAGACGAATAGAGGACCCGTTTGCAGTCCAAACTACCCTTTAAGTGGGCGGCACATCACATTAAATACTTGGGTATACGTATTGGCAAGAATTATGGGGACCTCCTGGAATTGAACTATAAACCCCTCTGGCAAACACTCTCTAAGGAATTGGACATTTTGGTCTGGCCTATCCCTCTCATGGTTGGGACGGATAGCTGCGGTTAAAATGAATCTCTTACCACGGCTTTTGTATCTATTCCAGTCACTTCCTATATCTATCCCCAATAACATGCTGAAGTGTTGGCAAAGACTTGTTTTTAATTATATTTGGAAGCGGAAGCCACCTCTGATTCGAAGGGCAGTAATGTTTCAACCTACTAGTAGGGGGGGCTTGGGAGTCCCCAACCTACAATGGTATTGGGCGGTCGCTCAGTTAAGGGTCATAATTATCTGGCATAAAATGTATGACCAGCCGCTTTGGGTAAATCTTGAACAGAATATAGTGGGGCGTATGCCATTGCGGGCCATGCTTTGGCAGCCTGGGGACACTTATTTATTTATTTATTTTTGGTTTTTATATACCGATCTTCCTACATTAGATGCAAATCAAACCGGTTTACATAGAACAAGAAGAAACTTGCTAAAAAGGCATTACATAAAACAATGAACAATTATGCAACATTAAATAACATTGTCAAGAGAGTCAACTAATTATACAAAATTGAATTAAATGGTAATCAAAGTGAACATTTGATGTCCTTGTGTTGAACTTAGATAGGTTGAACATTTGATGTCCTTGTGTTGAACTTAGATAGGTTGAGAGTAACTGAAGGATTCTTCCAGGGAACCTGAAAAAAAGAAGGAGACTAAAAACAAAGCAAACCAAAAAAGTGAGAAATAAGCAGAGAGGTGTAGCTAAAGAAGGAGGTAATGCTAACACTTGGCTGAGAGATGGTGAAATTGCCCCTACCACAAAGACGACTTTAAATACATGGGAGAAATGGAGGGTGCATTTTGTTGGCACTCGCCGTTATTTCTATAGTACCGCCCTTAACTATAATATAAAATTTGCAGCGGGACAAGCACTTTCACACTATCACTCATTGCTCAGTAGGGGAATTGCTCAATTTGAGCATGTCTGGGGCTCTCAGGGATTTCTCACCTTTCCAGAGCTTCAGGAGAAGTGGCAGTTACGTGAGCAAGATATATTCTTGTATTTGCAACTCCGACATTTTCTACTGTCAGAGAATGTGGGGGTTGAGCTTCGGAAGGGGAAAACAATACTGGACCATTGGTGTAATAAAGCAGACAGTCAGTCTGGCATTTTCTAATCTTAATGGCTTCCTGGTTAATGCTGTGAGGCTCCTGGCCCCGTATGAGAAGGCTTGGGAACGTGACTTGGACAAACATATCTCACCAGAGACCTGGGAATTAATCTTTCAAAACACAAAACGCAGCTCGATTTCAGCCACATTAACAGAAAATAGGTATAAAGTATTAATGACGCCTGTTCGGATACAGAAGATTGTACCAACATTTAGTGCCGATTGTTGGAAAAAGTGTGGGGGGACTGGCACTTACTTCCATATGTGGTGGACTTGTCGAAAGGTGAACATGTTTTGGAAAGACACCCAAAAATTCGGATGCAGGTATTCTAGGCTTAGAGGTTCCCCTAGTTCCTGAGCATGTTTTACTGAATGTGTCTCCACCAGTCCCTCACTATCAATGGTTACTCACACACCAAATCATCCTTGCAGCCAGGGGTGAGCTAGCTCTGTTTTGGAAGCAACCAGACCTCCCTACTAGGGAAGCAGTGGTAGCCCAACTTGACCATAACTGCTATCTTTATAAGCTAACTGCGATTAAAAATCATACTTTGCCTAAATATTATAGAATATGGGATCCTTATCTGACATGGAGGAATCAACTGTCATAGAGTCTATGTGCATGTATTTTATATGAGAGACGACTTGTTAATGTATAACCTGCTCGCTACAGTGGTCTAAGAATAAGACTGTATTATATGTACTCCAGTTTATGTATTCTTGATTGCAGTACTCTGTCGGGGGGGCTGGGTGGGGGTTTAATATTGCATTGATAACTTGTTGGTTGTCTAGTGTCTCACTGTTTGTTTATTTTACATGTGAAGACCAATAAAAATTGTCAATCAAAAAAAAAAAAACGGGGAACCACGGCCGCGCTTTACTTTATCAGCCCGTTAGATATTAGCAGCAACTAAGCTAATTTCTTTTTGATTGCCGTTAACAGACTTTAGTACTGAGTCAGGGCTCTTGTGCACTGAGAGTAAGGCAGAGAAATGGAGTTAATATAGACCTGGTTGGGATTAGGGTAAAGAACAGTGTAAAAGAACAGTTTTAAACTGTGAGTCATATTACAATTTCTCGAGGCTAGGACGTTAGAACCTTTGCTGCTGTCTAACTAGAAGTAGTGGATGTTACAGGGAAACCATGAGGAACTGAACCATTGTTTGTAATTAAGCAGTAACCAAGTGAGTTTTGTCAGTTTGTAATGCGTGTGAGAAGAAGTGTGTGTACTGAACCTCTGTTTATAATTGAGCCGTAACTAATGAGTTCTGCAGGTTTGTAAGGCTTAAAAAAATAAGAGGTGTAGTATTTGTGAGAATTCAGTGGCTGTATGAAAACTTAAACTGTTCTAAAGTGAATAAATCCTTAATTGAAAAGACTTAAAGAAATTGAAGGTTGGTATTGTTAAAAGCAGTATCAAGGGTTTTAAAGGTAGGAATGAGACAATACCACAAAGGTAGTTTTAAAGCCCATTTTCCTAATTTAGTGGAAGTAATAACTGAAGGCTGTGGAGTCCTGGGGGGAGAGAGAGAGAGTTAGGGTAACCAAACTAAGGGACCTGCCCCGTTTAGACTAGAAGGGGAGGTTCCCTGCTCGGTTAAGATTACAAGGGAAGTTTTAGCCACAGGTAATTGAGTCTGCACCATTAGAATAGACACTGGTAAAGAAGTAGTGTGCTTATATGGAAGTCAGTCTACACTGAAGCTTGAAGCTGTTGAGAAGGTATGGGGATGGTAAACCCAGTTCCTAAGAATCCTGACTGCCCTGACCTCATGATAATACTGGCCTGGGATTTCTTCCCCAGGCAAGACAAGGCTGCTGAAGATACCCAATGAGCAAGACTACACCCAGTTACCTCCAATCACGCATTTACATTGGCTGCTGAGGAGGTATAAGTAGTACACAAAGGGTCCCAATATCCCAAGAAGTCTCCCTAAGGACACACCAGTAGAGGGTGCCACGCAACAGATCTTTTTAATGTTTGGTTACTTGCCAGGTACTTGTATCCAGGATTGGCCACAGTTGGAAACAGGATGCTGGGCTTGATGGACCCTCAGTGTGACCCAGTATGGCAACTTCTTATGTTCTTAAGTAATTTTACATCCCATTTAAATGATGAAAAGGCTTAGTTATATTTGTCCCGCCAGGGCCTTCCTTAACTGCAGAAAATTGGTATGAGAACTCTGTTCCAAATCATACTCTTGCTGTAATGCTTGAAAAGCATGGAATCCACCCTTGCCCCATAACTGATAAACAAATATCAAACCAGTAACTCTCTACTGTCTAAAGACAGATGAAAAAGTACCCAGAGAGAAGGGGATTCTGGAATATGGGTATAAGAGATGATACAACCTCCCACTCTAGTCCTAAAAATCTAAGGACCTGTGCCCATATCTTAGAAACATGATTTATTTATTTTATTTATTTAAATTCTTTTAATATACCGATGCTCAAGACCAGGTCTTATCGTACCGGTTTACAATAAACTAGGGGGTAAACCATTTAACCAGTAAAAACATTGAGAGCGAGAAATTACATTACAACAGGGAATGTACAACAAGGCTTTTGAAGAGAAGTAAAAAGGAAAGATTAACAATTTCTAATTTGAGAGCAGCGCATGTAAGCAGAAGCAGTTGCTTCTGCTTACATGATTGCAGCAAAAGACCAAATGGCCCCATCTAGTCTGCCCATACATCCAAATAATTTAGCTTTATAATTCCCAATACTCCCTAAGAGATCCCCTGTATTTATTCCATGCTTTCTTAAATTCAGGTACTATTTTATTCTTCACCACCTCCACTAGGAGGCCTTTCCATGCATCCACCACACTCTCTGTAATTTATTTAAGCATTTATCATCCGCCTATATCAAAACTGTGCTAGGTGAAGTACAAAGGTAAAACAAATTAAAATGCCATTACATAATATACTATATTACAATGCAATCAAACACAATAAAAATAACATAAAATCGATCATAGTTGCAGTGTGAATGCAATTGTTAATTAAAAGCTTCCTTATAAAGGATGGTTTTAAGCTGTAAAGAAATATTTCCTAAGATTATTGTTGAGTCAACGTCCTTTCACCCTCATCCAGTGACCCCCTCATTCTAGATCCTCCTTTCTGTTGAATGAGGCTTTCCTCCTGTGCATGGAAACTTTTGAGATATTTAAATGTCTGTCATATCACCCCTATCTCGCCTCTCCTCTAGGGTATACATTGTTTAGATCTTTAAGTCTATCCCCATATGCTTTAGAATGAATTCCACTGACCATTTATCCCAGGACAAGCAGGATGCTAATCCTCACATATGGGTGACGTCACTTGACAGAGCCCTATCATGGAAAACTTTCTGTCAAAGTTTCTAGAAACTTTTGACTGGCGCACTGAGCCCACTGAGCATGCCCAGCATGCCATAATTCTCTGATCCACAGGGGTCTCCCTTCAGTCTTTTTCTGCGCTGCTATTAGCCTCGCGGATAAGGAGCCCTGTGTGGTATATTCACATTTGAAACAAATTTTTAAAAATTGTCGGAAAATGTTATCCCACCGTAGGGGTCTCCCTCTTTTTTTTTCACCACCGGTGAGTAAAATGAATTTTCCAATCAATACCGTTCATTAAATTTCTAGTCAGAAGGTCGTCAACGGCTGTCCGGCTTTCAGTATGGCTACCGGGTTTAAAAATTGCCCGAATTGTACTCGCACTATGTCCATAACGGACCCGCACACTGAATGTATGCTATGTTTAGGCAAGAAACACGATGTATCGACATGCCTGAAATGACACCGAAGGGCAGACGAGCTTGTATGGAAAAGATGGAGTGAGCATCGAATGAAACATTGTCATCGTCATCGAAGGCCTCTGGATCCAGATTCTGACACAATGCCCAGGGTTCCTTCGATGCCTATCGAACCAACTCCTAAGAAACCTCGGATGGATGAATCATCGATGCCCTCAAGGCTTATGACTCCCAGGCGATCCCCACCGACATCGGTGCCGGGTACCGTGCCACCACAGGGACCTGTGGACCGGCTGGTTTCACCCTCACTGCCACCCTCTATAGCTGCTCTGACTTCACCAGCTATAAGGGCGGAACTGGATGTATATATACGCCAGGCAGTTCGAGATGCTATCCGAGAGCTACCTTCGATGCCAGCACCAGCACCAATTCCACCTTCGATGCCGATTCCATCGCCGGCACCGATTCCATCACCGGTGTCGATTCCATTGCCGGCTCCGAGTCCATCACAGATGCCAACACCTTCGCCGGCACCGATGCCTGTCCCGATGCCGGATCTGTCGCTGTTGGAGCCAATACTGGCCAAGTTGGACACTTTTAGCAGTGCCATACTGGTGCAGCCGCTAGACGCTGCGATGCAACGGCCCACAGATGAAGATGTATCGAAGACTTTACCGATGCCTGAACCAACACCAGGTCCATCAGGAGTTTCTCATCCCAAACCTTCCTTCTCTCCATTACTTCCATCGAGGCCGCCGATGAAACAGTCGATGCCCTCAATACCATCTTTCCATCTTCCTTCGACGCCTCCACGTCGACCTTCCTCAGACACCTGGGAGGATGCAGGTACCGATTCTTCATCGGATGAAGTCCTATCTGATCCCTTGCCTCCGGAGGAAAGAAGAAGGTCCCCCCCCAAAGGACCTTTCTTTTTCTACTTTTGTTAAAGAGATGGCTGATACCATCCCTTTCCAGTTAGAGATGGAGGAAAATACCAGACAAAAAACTCTAGAAGTTTTACAATTTGTGGATCCACCAAAAGAAGTTCTTGCAATACCGGTGCATGAGGTGCTCGTGGACCTCCAACACAGGTTATGGGAACACCCTTGTACCATACCGCCTGTCAATAAATGGACTGATGCCACCTATTTGGTACAGCACATTCCAGGATTTCAGAAGCCTCAGCTTCCCCACCAATCTGTGGTGGTGGAATCGGCCCAAAAGAAATCTAAAAGAATCAAGCCACATTCATCTACTCCTCCTGGGAAGGAGCACAGATTCTTAGACACCATCGGAAGAAAGATGTTCCAAAGCTCAATGCTGGTTTCCAGAATTGCATCATACCAGCTTTATATGACACAATACCAGCATAATCTATGGAAACAGCTGCAAGAACTATCTGATTCACTTCCACAACAGTTCCAGGATTCTTTCAATAATATCATTTACAAAGGCCTGGAAGCTGGAAAGCATAAGGTACGTGCAGCATATGACTGTTTCGAAACATCATCCAGGATGGCTACAACGGGTATCAGTGCTCACAGATGGGCCTGGTTGAAGGCCTCAAACCTTAGGTCAGAGATACAAGAAAAGCTCACAGACCTCCTTTGTACAGGAGATAATCTCTTTGGAGACAAGGTACGTGAAGCTGTATCACACTCAAGGAGCACTCAGAAACTCTACATCAGCTTTCCTTTGTTCCAGCAGAATCCCAGTCCTCTGCACACAGACCTCCCGGGAAAGAATAAAAAAAGCCATATTACAGAGCACTAGCACCCCATAGTAGGTCATCAAGGCCTGTGCAAAGAGCCCAAGCCCAACAGCCAAGAGCTCCTAGAGCCTATCCTCCACCCCAGACAGGTCTGGCCTCGGGGTTTTGAAATCTCGCCAGAGAACAGAAGCCTTTCCATCAATCCAACCCCAACTGTACCTGTAGGTGGTCGTATAGCCTTTTTTCATCAAAATTGGTCGCACATCACTACCGACCAATGGGTACTCCAATCATATCTCACAGTTATCATCTGGACTTTCTAACTGTACCAAACGATACTCCATCCAGATCATTTTGGACAACTCAAAATCATTCCTCGCTTCTACAAAAAGAATTATCCACCCTTCTGAGAGCCAGGGCCGTGGAACAGTTCCCCGACCTCAGCAGGGCAGAGGATTCTACTCCCATTATTTCCTCATTCCAAAGAAAACAGGAGCCTACGTCCCATATTAGACATCCAGAACAAATTCCTGCGGAAAGAAAAATTCAGAATGGTATCCTTAGGCACCATGCTACCTCTACTTCAAACGGGAGATTGGCTCTGTTCTTTGGATCTTCAAGATGCTTATGCTCACATTCCAATATTCCCCCCTCATCGCAAGAATCTACACTTTCTGGTGGGACATCAGCATTTCCAGTACCGAGTTCTACCATTCGGGCTTGCTTCAGCACGTCGAGTGTTCACAAAGTGCCTGGCAGTGGCAGTGGCCCAGTTACACAAGGAAAGTGTACACGTTTTTCCCTACCTGGATGACTGGCTCATCAGAAGCCAGTCAAGACAAGGAGCTCTCAACTCTCTCAAGCTCACAATCAATCTACTCCATTCATTGGGATTCCTAATCAACTACCAGAAATCCCATTTCATACCATCTCGCCTATTGCAATTCATTGGAGCAGAATTAAACACCATAACGTCAAGAGTTTTCCTTCCAAAAGAACATGCAGAGACACTCTCCTCATTAGCGAAATCTCTACGCACAAAGACACACGTGACAGCCCATCAGTTCCTAACTCTGCTCGGCCACATGGCCTCCATGTCACTCCTATGGCCAGATTAGCCATGAGGATCACTCAATGGATGTTGAGAGCACAGTGGATACAAGCCATTCAACCACTGTCGTGTCCAAGTCAAATAACTCAACAACTATGTTCCTCTCTCCTCTGGGCAAACACAGACAACTTGCTTACAGGCCTACCCTTCCAACAGCCAATTCCGCAAGTAACTTTGACTATCGATGCATCCACCTTAGGATGGGGAGCGCACCTAGGAAATCTCCAAACTCAAGGTACTTGGACGAAACTCGAAGCAACATTTCAAATCAATTTCCTAGAGCTTCGAGCTATACGTTATGCGCTACATGCGTTCAAGCACTGCCTTTCACACAAGACTGTTCTAATACAAATAGACAACACAGTAGCCATGTGGTACCTGAACAAGCAAGGAGGTACAGGCTCGTATCTCCTTTGTCAAGAAGCAGCACAAATTTGGGACTGGGCCCTGACACATTCAATGTTTCTCCGGGCCACTTATCTAGCAGGCATAAACAACGTCATTGCAGACCGCCTCAGTCGTCATTTCCAACCTCACGAGTGGTCCCTGGATCCCTTAGTAGCGACCAGGATATTTCAACGTTGGGGTCAACCAACAGTGGGCCTCTTTGCATCTGAGCCGAATCGCAAAGTAGACAAATTCTGCTCCCTATACCATCAGATCAACAAGTTTGCCAGGGACGCCTTTGCTCGCCCCTGGAATTCCGGCCTTCTATACACGTATCCCCCGATACCGCTACTAACCAAGACTCTAGTGAAGCTACAAGACAAGGGGTCCATGATACTCATAGCCCCGTATTGGCCTCAACAAGTATGGTTTCCCATACTCCTCGATCTCTCGATCAAAGAACCAATTCACCTGGGTACAGCACCCACTCTCATAACTCAGGATTAGGGCCGGTTGTGCCATCCCAACCTTCAATCCCTATCTCTCACGGCCTGGATGTTGAAAGCTTGATCTTACAACCACTCAATCTTTCATCTAATGTCTCTCAAGTGCTTGTAGCTTCACGTAAACCTTCCACATCAAAAAACTATTGTTCTAAGTGGACAAGATTCACTACATGGTGTGCACAGAAATGTATTGACCCCTTTTCCTGCCCCACATCATCTTTATTAGACTATCTTTGGCACCTCTCAGACTCAGGTCTCCAGACCTCATCAGTAAGAGTGCATCTCAGTGCAATCTCAGCATACCACAATACAATAGAGGATGCACCGATATCAATGCAACCCCTTGTTGGTAGATTTATGAAAGGTTTAATTCGCCTTAAACCCCCGCTACGTCCACCAGCCACTGAATGGGACCTTAATGTAGTACTAACAAGACTCATGCATTCTCCTTTTGAACCCATGAATTCCTGCGAAATTAAATTTTTACATGGAAGTCTATATTCCTGATAGCCATTACACCTGCTAGAAGGGTTAGTGAGTTACAAGCTCTTGTCACATGATCGAGTGGTACTCCATACACACCCACAATTCCTTCCCAAGGTTGTTACGGAATTCCATTTGAATCAATCCATAGCCTTACCCACATTCTTCCCAAGACCTCACTCTCTCACCAGGGTGAAAGTGCTTTGCACACCTTGGACTGTAAACGTGCACTCGCATATTACCTGGATCGCACCGCGGTCCATAGGAAGTCCACCCAACTCTTTGTTTCTTTTGATCCAAACAAACCGGGTAAAGCAGTGGGCAAGCAAACTCTCTCCAACTGGCTTGCAGATTGTTTACAGTTCTGCTATGAACGAGCAGGCCTTCCTCTCCAAGGGCGAGTAAAGGCGCACTCAGTAAGGGCAATGTCAACTTCAGTAGCACACTATCGTTCTGTACCAGTAGCTGACATATGTAAAGCTGCAACATGGAGTTCTCTTCACACCTTTGCAGTTCACTATTGTTTGGACAAGGAAGGAAGACCAGATTCAGCCTATGGTCAATCTGTCTTAAAGAACTTGTTTTCAGCGTAATCCCAACTCCTTCTACATCCAACCTGCTGTGATTTTAGGCTGCCTCATTTGTTTTTTCCAACAGTTCACCAGTTATTGTGCCCGTTGCACAATGTGTTCCCTGTTGGTCCACTACACAATGATTCAGCCGTAGCTTGCTAATCACCCATATGTGAGGACTAGCATCCTGCTTGTCCTGGGATAAAGCAAAATTGCTTACCTTGTAATAGGTGTTATCCCAGGACAGCAGGATGTAGTCCTCATGAAACCCACCTGCCACCCCGCGGAGTTGGCTCTGATACGTTTTATTATTTTATTTTTGGCTAAAGCTTATTGCTACAAATGAGACTGACGGGAGACCCCTGTGGCAGGGAATATCATGGCATGCTGGGCATGCTCAGTGGGCTCAGTGTGCCAGTCAAAAGTTTCTAGAAACTTTGACAGTTTTCCGTGCTAGGGCTCCGTCAGTGACGTCACCCATATGTGAGGACTACATCCTGCTGTCCTGGGATAACACCTATTACAAGGTAAGCAATTTTGCTTTTAGTAGCCACCCTCTGGACTAACAACATCATGTTTATATTATTTTCAAGGTGCGTACTTCAGAATTGTAACAGTATTCCAAATGAGGTCTCACCTCCTTTTTTTCTGCTGACCATTCTTCTCCCTATGCAGCCAAGCATCTTTCTGGCTTTTGCCATCACTTTATCCACGTTTGCCAGCCTTAATTTCAGAGTCAGTCAACCCCAGATCTCATTCTTCCTTCGTGCTCAGAAGAGTCTCACCTCCAATACTGTACCTCAAGCTTATGAGCGAGGAGAGGGCTATCACGACTGGCTTTACAGCAGTGAGGAGAGTCCAGTGGTAAGAAAAGCAATATAGCTAAGCTAACTCCTGTTTTCTCCTTTTCCATCCCTAACCAGGAGTCCATCCTAAGACCAAATCCTGCTTGTAAGCAAACCAACCTGGCTGCCCAATAATATAATTTATAGATTAGGCAAAGCCATAGCCCCCCCCCCCCGCTGCATCTGTAACTAAAGTTGAGAGAGTGTTTTTCTGGCTGCTTTGTACCGCCATATAAATGTATAGATAGAACTATGCAATCCTCAAACACTCTAGCAAGCATAGCATATGGCACATGCTGAACCAAATATAACAGTTTGGGGAGAACAGTCATTTTCACTAGATTAATTCCATTGCCCAGGAAATGGGCAAATCTGTCAGATCTTGTTTTACTTTTCAGATAACTAAAGAGTAGTTTTTGGAAAATAACTTTTTAAAATAATTAGTAATATAGACAGCCAGATATTAGAAGCCATCATGTATTACCCTAAATAATGACAAACACCTATATCTGAAACACACTTTAATAATGAAGATTCTTAGCAACTAAAACAAATATCTCTGACAATGGAAGATGTAATAGATTGGATTGACAAACTAAAGAGTAACAAATCACTGGGACCGAAAATAAAACATGAAATTGCTAACTTGTTACTTGAAGTCTGTAATCTAAACAGCCATGATGACAGACTGAGATCAATAATAGCCAGGTTATTGAATTTCCATGATAAAATTTCACTGCTGCAGGCATGTGGGCAAAAATCTGAGCTAAAACATGAAGGCAGATAGGAGCTGCTTTTTAACGATTATTCAGCTCCAGTGGCTGCTCAGCATCAGGCAATGGTACCTATTTGAACATTTATGCTGATGTTCCCTGCTACTCTGAATATTAGTCTGGCTGGGCAGCAATTTAAATTAGATTCGGCTACTGAAGCAAAACAATTTTTGGAAACTCTGAAATTGCAACCCATTGTAAATTGACTATGATGGGAAAATGTTCTCGCTTTTTTTTTTTTCCCTTCCCCCTGTGACAGAAGTTTGAGGGAGAGAAATGTGGTTGCTGTGAGATTTTCCTTTTTTTCTTTTTGTTTTGCTTTGTCTCCCCTTAGTTTCTCTCTAGTTTTGCAGTTATTCACTTTCATAGGTTGGACTCATGCTGTTGTGGAGATTTTTGATTGTGCTGTTTTCTGCAATTGTTTTGTGGACACTACTGATGCTTGTGCGTTGCAGTCAAATGTCTGATGTGCAAGACATATGCCACGACGAGAGGTAGTGAGCCCTTGTGCCACTGTTAAGTTTGTGCTGCCTTTCTTGTGAGAGCACAAAGTAGGCCTTAACAGGCAGCAGACGCACCATGGGAGTAGGTTTTTCTGCCTAGCCAACCACCTCCCCTTTGGGTTGAGCCTGCAGGTTCTAGTGGCTGGTAGTTGATCTGAAGTTGCTGGCGACAGGCTAGCTCGATGGCTGAATGGAGTGGGGTCGAGATCTGATGCATGCTCAAGTCAGGCTGAGAGCAAGGCGGTCTAGGTCTGGTCTGGTCTGAGGTCAAGGCAGGCTGAGAGTAAGGCTATGTCCAGGTCCTGTCTGCGGAGGCAGCAAAGGGACTAACAGGAGTGAGCACTGGGACAGACGAGGATGGAGAAGACGTGGTCAGGACTCTCAAAGAAGGCATCAGGAACAATCGGGGAGATGCTGAGCAAGTAGCACTGCTAACACAAGCAGGAATCCTGTTGCGAAGACGCCGGCCATAAGGGAAGCCGGTGTTTAAATCCTCCTAGCCAGGTGTCGTCATCAGTTGGCACCGAGAGGTTTTCCACTGCGAGGTCGTCAAGGCACGAAGATATCAACGGGAGGCAGCATGACGGGGAGATGATGGCCCGGGAGTGAGTGAAACTGCTTGTGATGTGCACCGCAGCTGGCAACACGTAACACATAGTTCATTGTTTTAATTTTTCTGGACAATTTGCCTGATATATTTTTCTTTATGAAGCAAGAAAGGGAAAAATAGACATAGATGGTTGCTTTACATGTTATTTACTCATTATTTTGATTTTTCTGGTCATTGTGCCTTTATATATACAGTATATATAAGCCTATATATATAGCACTATATAATTATATATATAGGGGGTAATTTTCAAAGGAGTTACGCGCATAAATGTAACTACTATAGCAATTTTCAAAAGCCATTTACTCACGTAAAGTGCACTTATGCGAATAAATCCTATGGACGATTCAATGGCATATATTGTAGCAATTTTCAAAAGCCCACTTACTCGAGTAAAGTGCATTTACATGTGTAAAACCCAGATTTACGCATGTAAATGCTTTTTAAAATCAGACCCATATAGCGCAAATGACTAACTTGAGAGGGAGCTAAAAAAGAACTTTGAAAGAGTCATTGCCATTGTGTTAGCCGATTGAATCTTATTGAATCTATAAGTTTAAAGGTTCAATGTGCAGTGTTCCCCTGATGAAGCCTGGTGATAGGCGAAACTTAGGCCTTTGTTCGGTTGGTGAATGAAATATAAAACGGTTGGGTAAAGAGGCTGTATAGTGATACGTGTATGAGGTTAAAATATGTCGGCTAGATATTTGGGGTGACCGTATTGAGGATTAGTATTGCAATTTTAGTGTGTGATATCTGGAGTGTGCGTTTTTTATTGTAGTGTGTATGATATGTATGAATGATAATTTATAGGGGAAGGGTATTAGAGTATGGTGTATACAATAAAGTATTTTATAATTTATGTGTATACCTTTGCAATAAGATGTTCTAATATGTAGAGTGGGTATTTATGATTTTTTTTATATATTATTTTTTTTTAAAGAAAAGAAAGGAGGAAATCATTTTTTTGTTTCCTTTTTCTTTTCTTTTTCTTTTGTGTACGAATGGCACTAATTAATCTGGCAGTTTGAGTGAAGTTTTTAAAGTTTAGTGGTATGAATGACAGGTGGTGAAGCTTGATAATCAGGGCTTCCATGGTATGGTGGTGATGTAGTGTGATCAGGGGTGGCACCTGGATAAACTTTGAATGCAATTTGAGTGAGTGGTTTGTGTGATATACACAGGTGTGAACTTAGTTCTGAAGGTGGAATGTGGGAGTTAAGGAGGAGTCATGGGGCATATGGGATGGGAGAAAGGGGAGGGGAAGGCTGGGAGGGAGGTTGAGAGGAGGGAGAGCAAATGAGTTTGTGGTTGGGCTTAGTGGTGAGGCTACCAATATCTAATGAATTCGCTTGTAGTGATGAGTGGAATGCAAGGGTATATGTTTGGGGGGATGGTGTTTAGGCTGGGAGGCACCAGACTCTGATAATAAATACTGTGTTCTTCTAGGACAAGCAAGATGGTAGTTCTCACAGATGGGTGACATCATCAGATGGAGCCTGGCACAGAAAACTTTTGTCAAAGTTTCTAGAAGATTTGACTGGCATACTGAGCATGCCCAGCATGCCATTATCCGTGCGTCCATGCGAGGTCTCCCTTCAGTCTCTTCTTTTCCGTGGTGCAGTTGCATTGCGGTTTTGGAGCTCAGCTCTTAAGAATATTTTTCTTGTCTTTTTCTTGTCCGTCCAAACACCAGGTCCCCCTTCTCCGGACGGTGTATCCTTCTCGGCAGCGTAAGTTAAAAATGTTATACCTCCTCTGCGGCCAATTCCCGGTGCAACACTCCTCGGTGGTCACCGGCCAATTCCCGGTGCAACACTCCTCGGTGGTCACCGGCCATCGACCGCACGCCAGTTATTTTTTTCTTTCATGGTGTCATCCGGTTTTCGCTGGTGCTCCCAGTGCCCGCGGACCATGTCAATCATGGACCCCATGAGGTTTGTATTCGCTGGCTGGGGGTATCGCACAACGTCCAAGGGTGTCAACTGTGCAACCAGATGACCCCCAAGGGCCATTGTGTGCGGCTTGATAAAATGGAGAACATTTTTGGCTCCAAGAAGTCTGCTTCATCCACGCCTGCAACGAATATTCTATGCCCCGGAGTCGAGGGGAACCACTTGATATGCTTTCCCTCTTCACACCCCCGCTGGCATTGTCTAATGACAATGGAGACTGTGATCGCACTTCCATGGTCTCTCCGCTTTCAAGGATATCAGGATCTTCAGCTTCCTTGGCACTGGGGAAAGGCCGAGCATCATGGGAGATCCCGGAAACACCAACACCAATCCTGGTACGGCATCGGCAGCTGTTATGCCACCACTGAAGTGAACCTGTGGCGAGGAGGCCCTAGCCTCCAACAGACCCAGGAGTCCCAGGCGTTCCCCACTGACATTGGTGCCGGGCACTGTGCCTCCTCGGAGCTCTGAGGAAGTGCCGGTGATGCCACGTCCCCTTCCATCAGTCCTGTCCTCACAGGGCTTCCAGGAGGAGCTGGACTGAAGGGTGAAGTGCGCAGTACTCCAAGCCCTATGAAGCCTTGAACTGCCCCCGCCATTGGCCCCCATACCAGTGCTGGAGCCCATGCCATCTGTTCTGACGCCCCTGCTCGAGCGTCTGGTTGTCCTGCTTGGAGCACTCCTGGCGCAACCAGTGTCCAAGGGACCCTCTGTTCCCCACTAGCCATCGATGCCCCCCTCGGGTGCAATTCCCATCATTGGGTCCTCTGAGGAGGAAGATGCACATCGACTGCTGGCGCCGTCCAGCGCAGTGGGTCCCAAGCCCTTCACTTCTCCAGCCTCCTGAGACTCTCAGTGCCCCCGGTTCCACCAGGGCCGTCGGCCCCCTCGGAGACTTCGGTTCCCTCAAGGCCCTCTGTGCCCAGGTCCGGGATTTTGCAGGGACCTTAGTTAGGAAGAGGGGGCCTTATGATCTGTGGGGAGAATACTCTTTGGAGTCTTCCTCCAGGATTTCCGACGATCCTCTTTTGGACCTTTTGCCCCAAGAGGAAAGGCATGTCTCCCCTGGAGGATCTCTCCTTCACAGGCTTTGTACGGACCATGGTTGAAACCATCCCCTTCCAACTTCTCATGGAGGAGGATGCGTGGCATAAGATGTTAGAAGTTCTCCAGTTTGTCGATGCACTTGAAGGAGTTAGTGGCTGTTCCCATCCACGACATTTTGAAGGACCTTCTTTGGATGTGGGAATACCCAATATCCATCACTCCAGTAAATAGGAAGGTGTATGCCATCTATTTATTTTATTTATTTATTGCTTTTTTATACCGACGTTCGTTAACACATCACATCAGTTTACATAAAAATAAAAGAATTGAAAAGAAATAAAATACAATTTGCATCTCAAAATTCAAGAAAAAAATAATTAATATAAATAATAAAAAAAAATAAATACCACTAAAACATATTCATTAAGAACAATCAAAAATATCAAATATAATAACTCTATAAATCATTAAAATGACTAAAATGAAGACTCTGCTTTAAGGCTTTAGCTGTCAAAGTGAGTGAGATATTAGGAGAAGGCCTGCTGGAAAACCCAGATCTTCAACTTTTTCTTAAAAGTATGTGAATTGGTTTCAAGCCTCAGTTCCTGTGGCATGGTGTTCCAAATACCGGTACTATTTCAAGCAATGTTCACTTCTTGGCATTGAATCTCAGCTGCCAAATATTTGACTGCTCTTCAAGCTTTCTTCAATCACTTTTTATTCTCTAATCCTTCAGACAGGTCCACTTTGTTGCAGATCTTAGTATCAACTGCAAATAGACAAATTTTACTTTCTGTGCTTGGCTTGGAGCATCAGGTTTTTGAGCGATGGACAGCCAAAGTCTTGGGGACTTTAGGAAAGGCTTTGGTGAAGAATAGGGAAGGGATGATTACTTTTCAACAGTTTAAACATAACATTGATTTGAGTCAATAAGGAGTTTTATACATATCTGCAGCTCTGAAACTATATTACTTCTCTTTTGCAAAGGCAGGTGAATGTCTTTAAAGCTGGGCATTTTGAAAGGGATATCTTCCTTCCTAAATTGGATAAAGAGTGATTATCTAAAGTGTATAAAAAAAAACATGAGGGCCGGCCTTGAACTTTGACAAATTATGCTAGCTTGGACTCTTACCATATTTTGGACTAGGCATGCTGGGAGGCGGGTGGGGGGAGGTGAGAAGGGTTCTAAAGTTTCTAAAATTGTATTTGCTGTATGGCACTACGCTTACCTTATTGTATTATGTGTCTCTGTTTTATATATGGTTTTGTGGTAGGCGTGTAATGTATTTTCCTGATGTTGGATTGTATCTACAGCAATAAAAATCTTTAAAAAAAAAAAAAAACAAGAGGGAAATTGTGGGAACATGTATGGTTCTGTCAACTTATTGGGCTAAGGATTTGGGAATTGGGGTTTTAGATGATATTTTTTAAATTTTTTATTTATGCATTTCAAGCTACAATAAATTCAGTTTGTGTATACAAATACAGAAAGAGGAAGAACAAACCAATTTAAACATTAATAAATCAAAAGTATTCTAATTTATTTCTGGGTAAACTCCAGGCAATACAAGAGAATTAAGTTATATAAAGAAATTGAGCGAAAACCATTAGGAAAAACAATCAAAGAAATATTCTCACTGGTAAGAGATCAGCCAAAAACTTTTATATGCTCCTATCCAATAGCTGTGTTTCTAGGGTGAGAGTCCAAAAAGGCCTGTAGCAAGGATATCTCAAAAAAGATATATTTGTGATCCTTATAATTTATCTCACATCAGCAAGGTACCTTAAGATAAATCTTTCTCCCCTTGCCAAAATTTCAGGTTTCAACCTCCGAAATTCTTTTCTTCTTAACTGAGTTGCTCTCACCAGATTTGGATAAATCCAGATCTGTTGCCCATGGAATTTCTCTGTTCGATGTTTTAGAAATAATCTTAACACAACATCCCTTTCAGTTTGAAAGACAAATGTTATATGTAATGTAGCTCTTTCTGATATCTCAGTATGTAAAGAAGTTTCTAACATCTCAGTCAAATTTGGAGAAGTTTCTGGCTGAATCTCACCTACTTGATTTTCTAACACTTCTTTTAAAGGAGTATAATAAATTTTTGTAAATACTGGGATCGCTTGACTAGACATTTTCAAAACATATTGAATATCCTTTGCAGATGTTATCTTTTGAAAGGGAAAGTACCTGAATGTAAACCGATGTGATATATCACATGTCAGTATAAAAAATAAAATAAATCTCAGGGTGTTTTCTAAATATTCTACCTTTTTTATATTAATCTCTTCAGATTTAATAAAATTTTCTGAAGGGTTTCCACCTTTTCTAACCTTTCTTCATGATTTAAGATTTTACTATTACATAAAGATGTAGCATTTTCCATTCCTGATACTTTTTGTTGAGAATTAACAGAATGTAAAGTTAAATTCATTATTGCCAGTTCTAGTGATTTAATTGCGGACCACAAAGCCTCCATTGTAATTTCATTAGGTTTAGTAGGCAAAATAACATGCAGCTCAGGTTTATGGACCTCTAAACCCCGCACAGCATGGTCACCACTCTCCATTCCTTGTTGAAATACTATTTATTTATTTATTTATTTATTTATTTAACATGTATACCGTCATTCGATTTTGCCATCACAACAGTTTACAGGAAAAATATATGAGGACAAAGTAACATTAGGGTTTTAACAGAGAGTATCATAGTTGAGAAATTAGGTAACATTGGTGGAAGTAATAGTAGGGTAGTTATTATATATAAGAAAAAGTTCCTTTTATCTGGGGCCTCTTCAAATGCAAGAGAACCTATTTCAATTTTTGTTGTAACTGGTGGGGAGGGAGTGCAAGGAGCCCTGGGGCTTAATGAGATGACTTCGGCTAGTGGATTCACTTCTCGCTCAGGAGTGACTTCCACTGCAGCCCTTTCCTCCGGGACTATATTAGCCGATGTTGATGTTGAAAAAAAAGATGATATCTGGGGTTGCAATGTAGTCGGAAGGGGAGTCGAGGCCATCGCCTCTCTTATCCGTGCCTTCCTTTTAGTGTGCGGAATTAGAGTTAATATCACTGAGTAGAAAAAATCCACCAAGGTATCTCTTTTTATATCTCTTACCGTGAGACATTAACTTAATTCTCCTGAGGATGGGGGATCCAGGATAGAGAAGAAATAAGATTTTACTCACTTATTAGCTCATTCTTCAAGATTTATGTCCTCTAGTCCAAAAAACTCCAACAAAGCCATGCACCCCTTAGGTGGCAAGCCGGCAGCAGCTGCGCGCCGCAAAGAGGGCTGGTTTAATACCTTCCGGTCGCTTGCTTGTGACGTCAGACGGGCGGCGACTCCTCCTCCAGTGCCGGGACCAAATCCTGACCCTCTGGTTTAGGCAAATTGGTTTGGAGAAATTCACAGTAAATTCAGGTAACAGCCGCTGCACGATACTTGCTCTCTCCTCTCCCCCTAGAAGATGATTTTAAACATTCTCTGGTTCAAGTCCATAAATTGGTGGAATATATTGCCCTATGGAAACTGCAATTTAAATTTATTCATAGAAAGTTATATTTTTAGAGTCACGCGTGGTCACACGTGCACACCGATTTTATAACATGCACGCCTCTATGCGCACATGTTATAAAATCCACTACCTACTCGCACAAGTGTACATGATTTTATTTCGATGTGCGCGAATGCTCTCTTATGATTAAAAGGGGGAGATTTTAGTAGATGTGTGCGGTGACACATGTGTGCGGTGACACATTAGGGCCTATGTCCCTGTTCCCTCCCAGTTTGGCCCTGTAAAGGAGCAGACTTCCTAAACTCCCTACCTAACCTGTCTCCCTTTTACCCTACTAGCCCCGACCCCTAAAACCCCTCTGACTACCTTAGTTTTTTTTATTTTACTACTTACCTGCAGTCCATAGCAGCAGCAACTTATGTGGTCATTGGATCCCTGCGAGTGCTTGTGTGTGACTCGACATAATGGCGTTGTCCCAGTCTGCCGTTGCCCCGCCCATACCCCGCCCCTTTGTGCTATATCCTTTCCAATGCATGAACTGGGAGATATGTGTGTGGTTGCGGTCTTTTAAAATTCACGCGGCCCGCGTCTCCCGTATTGCCGTGCATAGGACTTTTAAAATTCGCCCGAAAGTGGATTTTTCTCCACTGTGTTTTTTGTGCTGAAATTACTGTGGAAAGTAAATACCATAAATGTGGGGGAAATGGATCTTTTATACATTGTATATGGCATTGTAGGTGTGTTCAACAATTCTAGAATACTGTGCTTTTTCATATTTCAAAATGGGTCCAGATTTTTGTCTTTTGAATGTTTTAGACAATTATGTCCTTGGTGATACTGATGTGTTATAAATAAGTGGGCCTGTGCCTTCATGGCCAGAACCCAACCTTAACCGAAGTGCCAGGACACCCACGGAGGCGGCATCCCGGCTCGGGGGGGAGATAGAGCATGGTGACGCAGCTTGGGGCCTTCCCACCCCTTCCAGCGGTGCCTAGGTGTGAGCGATGGTGGCGCCGGCTGACTATGTCAGCGACCCTTTAAAGGGCCACAACGGAGGCCATGAATCCCTTTTTTCTCCACACGCTGGCAAAGGATGCTGAGCGGCAACCATGGCGCTGCTGCTTCTTTTCCCCGTCCTCCCTTTTCCTGCGCCTCGCCGTCAACCTCTGGCCGTGTAGTCTCTGCACGGCATTCCCTTTTGCTGCTGCCTGGCTCCGCGCGATCAGTGGCCATGCCCCATGGGCGGATGTGGCAGTGGCGGCCTCGACCTTGGACTGGCTGGTGTTCCGAGTTGGCTGTTTGTGCTGCCGCCTGGCGCTCAGCTCCGGAGGGGGCATTGAGGTCATCGGCACCATGGGGGCTGTGCTCAAGGCCTCAACTTTGCACACTGGACCAGGTGGCCATGTAGAGTGTCACTGTTTTGCAGCCGTGGATGGGGTTGACTTTGTGGGTGATTGTGCGGTGGGCTGTGGGAAGGATCTTGGTGGTGCTTTGTGACTGGACACGGCTCTGCGGGCTCCTGTTTCGAGGTGGGATGATACAGTTCAGCTTGAGTTGCAGGTTGCAGAGGCTCAGCAATCGTTGGCAGCCTGTGGGGAGAGGGCTGATGTCTCGAGCACGGAGGGGTGTGACTTGTTCATTACGCAACTGAGGGTTGGTTTGAAGGGTGCCTCACATGAGACAGCAGCAGGCCAAGGAGTTGCAGGTTGGGCAGTGGTTGCTTTCCACATTCCTCCTCATGTGTTGAGGTCAGCTGCTGGTTCCATTGTGGATGAACTCAAGAGGATGAATCTGTTGATAATTTGCCTGTGGCTTCCTCTGTGGTGGTCAGGCTGTGTCTTGCCTCTTTCCCAGTGTATGACCAGAGCTTGGGGTGGGATCTGGTCGATCTGTGGAGGGGTCTTTGACATATGGTGAGGCGAGCAGATGCGAGACTTTCACTTCTTGGCCTCATGTGGTCTGCAGATGGGCTCAGACAGATCCCGTGGCTCAAGCTGGGTTCTGTCATCAGTCTGCTTCTTCGGGAGATGGGGGAGCCATGTGTTTCACTTGTGGGGTATGTATGGTTTGCTGGGGGCCTGCAGGTGAACCTTGGTGTGAGCATGGAGGACATTCCCCAGGCTGCCCGTTTGTGAGGGGTGAACACACCCAGAGAGGTGCCCCTGTCAGTCACCCTGGCAACGTGCCCTACGCAGCTTCCCTGTGCAGTTGGTGCAGACAGGATTTCCTGCTTTGGTGCAGGAAGCTGTCCTCCTTTTTTGGCTGCTGCAGCAAAGCAAGGGGGGGTTCTGTATGTGGGATGTTTCCAGGCTTATGGGGGTGCACTTGAAGTTTGAGCTCAATGCTTGTGATCCAGCAATTGTGCAGCGGTTGGTGTTGGCGGGGGAAGCGGCCTGCAGTGGTTGAATCAGGGAGACCGACTTTAGCGTGACTGTATGGTTCTTTCACCTGCTCGGATATCCTGGGGTTGGAGGGAGACAGTGATGATCTTCTGGAGGATTCTGTCGGTGGGGAGCATTCCAGATTTGAGACAGGGACGAGACATACATCACGGGAAGAGGCCTTGGACATGAGTTTGGACGTGGCAGTGCTGGGCATTCTCCAGCGGCCTGGGAGGCTCAGTGGGAAATGGTTGGGTGTCTTGGAAGACACTGTTGGGGATCTGGAGGAACTCAGGGCAGATCCTTCACAGGAGTGAAGGGACAAGGGAGGAGCACCTGGAACAATGCAGCATTCCCTTTCCTTGATTACTGGCTGGCGGGTTGTTGGCATGCAGATCTCCTGCAGCCTCTCCTATCGGCGGTGGTTCATGGGGATCTTTGGATACTTTGGGCAGGACTCTAGCTGGGAGCCTCTCTGGGCAGGAGTTCACTGATAATGGGTCCTGCACGGAGTCCGAAACGAATTCTCCCTTGGTGGGGAGGTCGTTGCCCATATTGTTGCTTTACAGCATTGGGGAGTCTGATGAAGCAGCAGGGAGGCTGTTCTCCCAGATGAACAATGTTGTGGGCAGAATTTTGCATGGTGGTGGTTTCACAGTTCCCCGGATCATTGAGGTGCAGCTGGACAGTTGGGAGCGGCTGCTTTTGCAGGATCCCCCGATGGCCTACATTCGGTGGTTTGCTGATTCGGCTGCCAACTTGACATCTCCTGACACTGGCAGGTGAAGCTCTGTGGTTCCCAAGCCCGGAGCTTTGGTTCGGTGCCTGCTGCTGCCAGGGTTTGCTGAGGAAGATAACCTCTGTGTGGATTCAGTCACTCCTTGTGCAGATGGAGTTCATTTGTTGGAGAAGAGACGGCTGAGGGGGGATATGATAGAGGTGTTTAAAATCATGAGAGGTCTAGAATGGGTAGATGTGAATCGGTTATTTACTCTTTCGGATATAGAAAGACTAAGGGGCACTCCATGAAGTTAGCATGTGGCACATTTAAAACTAATCGGAGAAAGTTCTTTTTTACTCAACACACAATTAAACTCTGGAATTTGTTGCCAGAGGATGTGGTTAGTGCAGTTAGTATAGCTGTGTTCAAAAAAGGATTGGATAAGTTCTTGGAGGAGAAGTCCATTTCCTGCTATTAATTAAGTTAACTTAGAAAAGAGCCACTGCTATTACTAGCAATGGTAACATGGAATAGACTTAATTTTTGGGTACCTGCCAGGTTCTTTTGGCCTGGATTGGCCACTGTTGGAAACAGGATGCTGGGCTTGATGGACCCTTGGTCTGACCCAGTATGGCATGTTCTTATGATGGGATTGCGGACATGCCCCGCTGAATCCTTGAGTGCAATAGATTGAGTAGAGGCCTTGAATAATTTGAACAAATTGGGTTCTGCTCTGTGTAACAGGCGAAAAGGAGAACTAGAATCCAGTCTTGTTGCTGTGAATGGCACAAGTATCAGTGGGATGCAGAATGAATCACCAGCGGATGTACAAACTTCTTTGATGGTTCAGCCAGAATTGTTAGTGGTGGGTATTTATTGCTTTATAAAATGAACTACACCACCAGGATAGTAACATTGGAGGAAGAGCCAGTTAAGATCCAGCATATCAAAAATCCCCAGGACACAATTACCTCACTGATTTTGCTTCCACCAGATATTTTGGATATCTGTGAAGATGACTTTGGGGAACCTTTGGAGGAACCGCAGTTGATCCTCAAGAATGGTAATGAGAAGGAATGAAGGTCTGACTTCTCTAGTCTTTGACACCTGATGATTACAACTCAGGGAGGAGATGTAAAAATGTTGTATCTTTCAAACTTTGAAATTTTAACTAAAGTGGAACCATCTAAAAAAGAGGGCATTGAGGAATGTGATCCATTTGTGTCTGTGATTTATTGCTCGGGCACAGACAGGCTGTGTGTGTGCACAAAAGGTGGAGAACTTCATTTTCTCCATATTGGAGGAACCTCTGATGTTGATGAAGCTGATATTCTGGTGGATGGATCTCTGTCTAAAGGAATAGAACATTTAACAGAAGGCAACAAGTCCTTATCTGATTCTTCCAGTCCCGGTATCACAGGAGTTGATCTCTTGGTGAACCAGCCTTTCTCCCTTGAAACATTGACATCCTTGGTGGAACTCACCCATTTTGAGACCTTGATCCTCTGCTTTTCAGCCACAGTTCCTCTATGTCGGGTTGAAGTTCAGCAGGAGCAGCAGTGGAGGCGCGGCGCCCTCAGCACTTACATCAGCAGCACCAATGGGGATGCAGCTCAGCACACTCGCACTTGGAACGGCAAACCGATAATTCCAGTTGGGATGAGCATGTGTTTGAGCTGGTGTTACCTAAAGCTTGTATGGTTGGACATGTGAACTTCAAATTTGTTCTGAATTTGAACATCACAAACATTCCACAGATCCAAGTGACATTACAAAAAAAAAAAGGCTCCAGGCTTGGGAAAAGTTAATGAAGCACCTGTAATGTTAATGGAAAGTGTAATCCTAACCAAACCCCTGTTGGCTATGTTCTCCTGAAGGCTTTGCTTGATAATATGACCTATTTGCATTCATCTGCAACTGGGGAATCTGTGTACTGGTATTTTGTGTTAAAGTATGTTAAGGATGAAGATTTGGCAGGCTGCAGCACAGCTTGTGCAGCATTACTTACTGCAGTGTCCAGGCAGCTGCAGGATAGGCTAAACCCATGGAGACTTTACTTCAAACAAGATATGGATTGTACAGCTCGCCTTTTGATCCAGAGCTGTTTGATTTGGGAAATGAATGGCTCATCTTGTCAAAATATATATAACAGCATGGTTGGTGTGCAGTCAGATGAATTTGATCTGGCAGATGTCCCCTCAGAGAATGGGAAGGTTAGTTGTGCTGAAGCAGAGGGCAGTTTCACTTCTCTCACAGGGCTCCTGGAAGTTGAGCCTCTGCATTTTACCTGTCTTTCCACCAGTGATGGGACCAGGCTAGAAAGGGATGATGCAAATCTGCCGCGGGCCCAACGTCTATCTTGGATCATTAGTCACTTATATATGTTGGGCGGCTAGGAGAGCGCAGAAGCGAACCTTGGACCACATTTAGGATTGGCACCTTTCAGATGGGTCGTCACATGGATGGGAAAGCCTGGCATATAATGAGACCAGTTATTGCCCCTTCTACGGCACCTGAGAGACTCGAGGGCTGCTCCAGATGTAATAATAATACATCTGGGGGGCAATGACCTGCGCTCATTGACTTGCAAGCAGCTGATAAAGAAGACAAAAAGAGACTTAGCCAAGCTTTCTGACTTGTACCTGAATGCCGTCCTCTTCTGGGCGGACATTATCTCATGGCCTAAGTGGAAAGACTCCAGATTATGGAATAGGGGTCACAAGAAAGTTAACCGGCAGATCGGTGTATGGATACAAAAGCTGGGCGGTCAACAGATAAGACACCAGTGGGCAGATGTTCTTTGCCACGGATCATTCAGACCGGGTAGAGTACACCTGTCTGTCATTGGTTACGATATCTTAATAATGCTCTACAGGATACCATAGCGGTATGGATTGGTAGAGAAAAAAGACACAGGCCGCAGCTAATTGGTTAGTTGGGGGGGACACGAGGCAAGGGTCCACCCTACCTCGTGTTCTTGGTGGATACCCGGACCGCTTGGGCTTATTGCAAGTGGTGCCGGTGGCATCACAGGACGGTGTGGTAGCCGATCAGTGCTTTGGGTGGCGCAAAAAGATGGGGGCATGGCATGTGCCGATGGTCGGGGTCCCTTTGCTTGGTGACAAGGCGAGGGGCCCATGGAGCAAGGCTGCCCTGCTTGCTCCTTATGGCAGGCAGCAGCGGAGACATCATACCGGCCCGGGTACCAATTTTTCGGTTTTTAATCAGTGTTAAAATAAAGCTGCGGCCTTTTTATACCAATGACGGTTTTTGGTGTTTTCTTTGTTATCGGATGGTGGATGCATAAATATGTTCAATGTGCTGCAAGGGATAAGAGTGGAGGGATGACGGCCACGTGGGTTACGGTGGCGGCTGCTAGCGTTAAGAAGTGTATTTTATTACAATGGCTTGAAGTGGACCCACCCAATTTGTCCACATGGTGAAACCAAATGCATAATTTAACTATGGAAAAACTGGCTGTGCTTAAATGTAAACCAGCTAAGAAGAAAATCTTATGGATATGGGATCCCTTTATCTATTCTCTAACATCCTAACTGCCAGGTAATATTGTTAGTTCCTTGCAAATTGCTGATGCTACTGATTTTCATTTCTGTTATGGATGTTGTGGTAGGAGGGAGGGTTTGTGAGGTGGGTATACTGGCGGGGTTGAATTTGTAAACTTGAACGTGCTGTTCTACTATATAAGAGTGTACAGTTTCTTATGGTAGTAACTGCCGCTCTGTGCTGGTTACTACCATAAAAACCAAGCAATTGTCAAACCTGTAACAAAATTACTGCTAGTAATATTTTTATGGGGTGAGCAACCTTCTTGATATTTTAATACTGCTTGAACGTGCTTTGCTTTTGGACTTGGCCACAGAAGGCTGGTGAACAAGCTAGCCATTTTGAGAGATCAAAAATAATTCTCTGGATGAGCGAGGTTGAGCAGCAGGTCTTAGAGAGTGGTGGTTAATGGGGAACGTGACCAGCAGGGTCAGTGCTAGGCACAGCATTCTTCACTGGCTATCTGAGTAGTATTGGGGAAGGGTTAGAAGGAAAGGTATGCCTGTTTGCAGATGAGATAAAAATCTGCAACTGAGTCTAGCTGCCAGGGGGAATAGGTAATATAAAGATAATTGTCAAAATTGAAAAAATGGGCAGCTATCCTGTATTAAAAAAAAAATGAGGATTCATCAAAAATGAAGAAATTCAAGAGCCAAATACAGATTTTTATTTTTATTTTTTGATTTATATTCCACTTTTTGTTACTGGTCAGCCAGTTACATTCAGGTACCAAATGTATTTCTCTATCCCCAGAGGGCCTACAATTTAAGGGCTCAATTAACTAAGCATTTTTCCCATAGGTATAAAATAGTAGAAAACCTTTGTTAAATAAACCCCCGAGACAATGCAAGGTGAAGAGACTTGCTGAAAGTCTGAAGGATTATCAGCAGGATTTGAACCCTGGTTTCACTGCTGCTCTAATGTGGAATTCTTTATTAGAAGTTTCAGGTCTCTCTTTCCTTGTTCCCTTGCTCTGAGTAAAAAAAAACTACCACTACAGTTTTTACTTTGGTAAAAACTTCTTATTTATTCCTATGCATTCATGGACACAGCATAACCATAACCATATGCTAATCTGTACAATCAGGAAATACAGACCAATGAATAGTTTCAATTACTCAGCATTAAACAGTTGCTTATTACTTAGTACAGTGGTTCTCAACCTTTTTTTCTCCCAGGACACACGTGAGATGATGCTCACATGCGTGACACACTGAACACCTGACCATCATGGGACCAAATATAAACCTGTACTCTGCATCCACAGGAATCTCCTGCTTCCTAACAAAAAAGATATTCTGATTCTGGTGTCATCTTAATAACAGCATCACAAACTCATTCTACTGTCAGGTGCATTGTAAAATAATACAAACAAACCCCACTCAGTACCTGTCTATCAAACCTGCCATACCTCAGCAGCACGGACTCCAAGAAATGAAACAGCAATAGCCCTGCCCATGAAAAGGCAGCAGTTCACCCCCAGTGCAATATAATGTAGAGAAAATACAACAAATAAGGTTGATACAAACCTCTAATAAAGCACCTCATCTCAGTCATACAGATCTGCCTTCACCAAATATAGAATAAAATACCACAAATGCGGAAACAAAACCTGGAAGGGAAACCCCAAGAAGACTTTCTGTGTGCAGTGCAAAACTGGAGAACTAAAAACAGAAAAATATTTCCTCCTACACTAAGCAAAGTTCAAAGAGAGAAGAAATGCCTATTCTCAAAACGGACATAGTTTGGCCCTTGTATCCAGTCACTCCTCTGCGAGCCCCCATCACATGCTCATATCCCTGCCCAACATTTCCAACACCCCTCACCCCTGCATCCTCTTCCCTGTGCCACCTCTCTCCCCTTCCCTACCCAGCATACATCTGAACACCTCTTTCCCACCCCTTCCTGCTCAACTTCCCCTGACCTCCCTTCTCCCCAACCCAGCAGGCCCCACACTTCTATCTCTCCCTCCATCTCTTCTCCCTGCCCAGCAGCACGCAGCCCTTCTTTCGTTCACTTCTTCCTATGCAGCAGCCCTAACCTCCTTTCCTCCACCCCTTTCTGTCCAGCAGACTCCTGACTCCCTATCTCCCCATGCCTTCCTGCCCAGTACATTTCCCTCTTCTCCTGGCTCCAATTACCAGAAAAGACTTCAGTCCAATCCAGAGTCCGTCCCCCCCCCCCCCCCCCCTCTTTATCAGCAGCAGATGAGGGCAAGAAGCACTGAGCAGAGGAAGATGAGGAGGCAGCAGTAGTGAATCTGTAGAGCGCGCACTTCTCTCCCTCATGCTCCTGCTTTCACATGCAGGCGTCAGGGGTGAAGAGAGCATCAGCAGCCTCACTGCCAGGCCAGGCAGAAGAAGATAAAGTTGGTGTCCTGCCAGGCCTATATGAACAGGAGTTGGTGATGTCGCGCTCTGAACTGGATGAAGGAGGAGGGTACAACCTCCTACTGGCCAGGAAGAGGAGACGGAAGCAAGAGCAGCTTTTTGGCACACCCAATAAGAGGTCAGCTAACTCCTGCCCAGACTGATGAGGGAAGATCAGTCGTCTTCTGGCTCTGTGACCCACCTCCCGTGTGTCCCGACACACCTGTTGAGAATCGCTGACTTAGTATACAGTAATTGATTGGCGCTTAGCACTTTTGGGTGGTCTTATTCACAACATAACAGCTCCATTAGTTATCTGTGTTTCTAGCAGTTTCAGTCCTTTATAAATAATTTACATACATAACCAACTATTTCTAGAAAAAACATTTTCTAAGTGTATCCAGTCTGAACTGGCTGTGACTAGCTAAAACTTATTTTCATTTTCTTCATTTCTGAGAGTGTCTACTGGTCAGAGCAAATACAAAGCAGTATAATATAATATTCTAGCTAATTCTATAAGACCAGTGCAGAGATGAGCTAGGTTTTGAAAAACACAGACCAACAGGGCCTACTGAGATTTGACATTGAGGCTGCTGTGCTGATACTTTTTGTAAATGGTGGCTAAGGCCAGAGAGTCTGGGAAGGGATACCCCTAGTTTTACCAAAATCCCTCTTCCCTTTCTTTTCTAGGATCTCATGGCTCCTTCTCTCCTGCCACCCGTTCTCACCTCCTCTAGACCTCATAGCATCTCTTAGCTCCCTCCATCTGAGTTCTCATATTTTCTCACTCTATCCTATCTTTCCTAGGCCTCATGGTTCCACTTTTCCCCGAATCCAATATCTCTTGGCTTCTGTGGCAAGTTAGACTGTGGATTCTTAAAGGCCCTGCTCCTCCCACTCAGAAGTCAGAAAGGATGGGCTTACTGAATTCCTTCCTAACTGGCTGCTGTTACCAACTTCAGAACTTTCACATTTTGGGAACTGTTGTACTGGCAGGTGTAGTCTGTGGGGGACTAAGGAGTAGTGAATGACAGTTTGATGGAGGAGCTATGAAACCTGCCAGCAGCAGTACAGGTTTTTTTTCTTTAAAAAACTGAGCCCCACCCCATTCCAGTGCCAGAGGCCAAATATGATTTTGGGGTGCAAGACTTTTCAAACAGAAAGAGACCTGGAGGTTATCATCATTGTTGAGCTCAATCTAACCAGTCAGTGTGACAAAGCATTTGGAAAAGCACAAAGAGTGGGGTGCATAAAGAGAGATATTTCTGGTAGAAAGAGGAAAGTAATATCTGCTGTCTCTGCAGGACTCTTACTGTGAGTATGGTATACGGTTCTAGAAACGTTTCCAAAATCACTTTCATAAAACGGAGGCATTTCCAAGGAGGGCCACCACAATCGTGCAAGGCCTACATCATATGCTGTACATAGAGAGATGTATCCTGTCAATGAAAGCAGAGAAAGATGAGATGTGAAACACACATTCAACTATGAAGCAGAAGAAAACATTGAATGAAAAGCTCAAAGGAGATCAGCATATGAACCTGAAGGAAGAAAGGCTCAGATGTAATGTGAAAAAAAAACAAAACACTTGTGTCCATCATTTTTGCAGTGACAATCAGACAAACTTCCAGCCATAATAGTGACAGAGTCCAAGCATGCTTGGGATAATCGAACTGCCTGCATTGATGCAAAGTTCATGTATTTTTCACTTTTGGGCTTTGCACCAATGATCAAAGCAAAAGTATGCATATAGCTTTGCTGTGATTTTCTGCTGGTGCAAAAATATGTGCTATATTTGCACCTGCTTTTTATGTGGGTAAAAATTAGATTGGAAAGTACACATATTGAAAATGTAATTTGCATCCATAATTTTCTTCCCCTAACTTAAGCATTCTCAGAAATGCCTCCTCTCAATGCAGCAAAAGATACACATTGTGGAACTCTGTACCCGCTCTTCTCTGCATTAAGGGTGGGCCATTTCAGATAGCGGATTTATACAGCTAAAGAGCATTCTCTTAGGCAAGCAGGATGGTAGTCCTCGCATGTGGGTGACATCATCCGATGGAGCCCGGCACGGAAAACTTTTGTCAAACTTTCTAGAAACTTTGGCTAGCAGACTGAGCATGCCCAGCCTGCTACTATCAGCACATCAATGTGAGGTCCCCCTTCAGTCTCTTCTTTTCGAAGGTGAAGTTGCTTTGCAGCTAATGGAGCTCCATCTTTTTTTCTCAAATTTCTTCGAGTTTTTCTCTAATGCTCATCTGGTCCCCCTTTGCGGTTGGTACCCTCCAGGTACGGTAGGTTCTTTTCAACTTTGCTCAATCTTATGGTCTATTCCCGACTCTCCACCTCCTGGTGCCCGTTTGCCATCAACCGCACTCCGGGTCTTTTTCATGGCGTCAGTCCGCTTTCGTCAGTGCCCTCGGACTATGTCCATCATGGACCCGCTTGAGGTTTGCATCCTCTGCCTAGGGGCCTCGCAGGATGTCCGTGAATGTCGGCTGTGCGATCAGAAGACACCCAAGGGGCGTCGTGCACGCTTCAACAAAATGGAGAAACTTTTCGGGACCCCGAAATCCTCCACTCCTGCGACAGTTGCTTTGATGCCCAAGGTTGACAGGGAGCCATCCCAGTCTCTGACTCTCGCAGCCCCATTGATTTCCACCCCCAAGGATTGGGGAGAGGGAGATCGATCCTTTGTGGTTTCTTGGGGTTATCAACCTCCTCGGCTCCAGGGAAAGACCGGGCCGAGCATCGGAAGTGATCCCGGAAGCACCGGCACTGGTCACCATCCTGACATAGTTCCGGTTTCGGAGCGACATCAGCGGCCGCTGAGCCACCATCTAAGTGGTACCGGCCATCCTGTGCCCCCAGTAGCCCGAGGCATATCGTGCCACTTCGGGGACCAGAGGATGAGCTGGTGATACCTTGTTCCCCCACCATCAGTCCTGACCACTCAGGACTTCCAGGAGGAGTTGGACCACAGGGTGCAGTCAGCAGTGCTCAAAGCACTGCAAGGCATTGAGATACCAGCACCCTAAAAAAAAGGCCCGGCGCTCCTGCACCCATGCCTCTGCTCCTCAAGGACGTGAGCATAGGGAACTTGATGCCATACGGAGAAAGATCTTCCAAGGCACCATATTGGTTGCCCGCATTGCGGCTTACCAACTCTTCATGACTCAATATAACCACAATCTCTGGAAGCAAGTCCAGGATTTTGCAGAGGGCCTTCCCCAGCAGCAGTAGGAAGCGCTTGCTGCCATTGCCTCTGGAAGCAGGTAAACACGAGGTGCGCTCCACCTACGATGTTTTTGAAATTGCAGCCCGCTTAGTCGCCGTAGGCATTGGTGCCAGACGGATGGCTTGGCTTAGGGCCTCGGACCTCCAGCCGGAGGTCCAGTATAGGCTCGCCAATCTCCCCTATACAGGCAAGAACCTGTTCGGGGGCAAGGTCCAGGATGTGGTGGCACAGCTGAAGGCCATCATGACACCCTCCAGCAGCTGTCCTCTACTCCCTCAGAAGGGCCATCCTCAGCCAGGAAATCATCCAGGCAAGGCTCTTGTAAGCCCTTCTACCGGCAGCGGATGTATTACCCTCTGGCCGCTCTGACTCGCACACCCCGGACCAGTTATAGGGGTCGTCCCTACAACAGCGGGCCCCCATACCCCAACCGGCACACCAGCAAACCCCAGCCACGGGCTTTTGACTGGCGGCGAGGGAGCAAAAGTCAACTGGCAGTTCCCCTGGCACCCAGTCCACAAGTCTGTAGCAGGCTCCTCAGCTTCGCCCGGCGCTGGGAGCGGATCAAGGACCGCTTGGTCCTTTCTATCGTCTGCCAAGGGTACAACCTGCACTTCAGCTGGCTCCCAGAGACCTCTTTCCCAAGTCCATCGTGGGGTTCATCCGCCCACTTGGTTGTTCTTCAACAAGAACTCTCCGCCCTTCTTACAGCGGGCACAGTGGAACTGGTCCCTCGCACACAGTAGAGCTGCAGGTATTTCCTCATCTGAAAAAGGAATGGCGGCATGCGCCCCATCCTCGACCTCAGGGCATTGAACAAGTTTCTTGTAAGAGAAAAATTCAAGATGGTCTCCCTGGGCACGCTGATCCTGCTCCTCCGAAGCGGAGACTGGCTTTTCTCCGTCGACCTGAAGGAGGCATACTCGCACTTTATGATGATCCCCAACCACAGGAAGTACCTCCGCTTCGTGATGGGGAATACACATTTTCAGTACAGAGTGCTGCCCTTTGGGCTGGCATCAGCCCCCCACGTCTTCACCAAATGCTTGGCGGTGGTAGCTGCCTACCTCAGGCGTCACTCAGTCCAAGTGTTTCCACTCCATGACTCCCACTCCGGAGCCTTGCAAGTTCTGGTCCTGATGGTTCAGACTCTGCAGACTGTGGGGTTCGTTATCAACTTTCCCAAGTCGCACCTCTGCCCGTCCTCCCAGCTGGACTTCATAGGCGCCAGGTTGGACACGGTGCAAGTGAAAGCTTTCTTGCCCAAGGAACGGGCTGGTTGCCCTCTCTTCACTGACCACCCTCGTCTGCAACAGCGAAAGAGTGTCAGCCTGTCTCCTCCTCTGCCTTCTGGGCCACATGGCAGCCTCCATCCATGTGATATCCTTAGCCTTCCTCCGCATGAGGACCCCTCAGTGGCCTTGCGGTCTCAGTGGCAGCAGGCATCCCAGGATCTGGAGGCTCTGATTTCTGCCATGAATACTCTCAAGCTAGCCTTGACTTGGTGGAAGCCCTCCTCAATCTGGAACGCGGACTTCCCTTCTGACCTGTGCCGCCCCAGGTGACCCTCACCACCGATGCTTCTCCTCAGGGCCGGGGAGCCCACACAGACAGCCTGCACACTCAGGGTCTCTTGGCCACCGCTGAAGCACGTTACCAGATACATTTTCTGGAGCTTCAGGTGATACAGTAGGCCTTGTGGGCATTTCGGGATTAGTTGTCGTTCAAGCTAGTTCTGATCAGGGTGGACAACCAGGTTGCGATGTGGTACATCAACAAATAGTGCGGCACAGACTTGTTCCTCCTCTGCCAGGAAGCAGTGCAGGTTTGGAACTGGACCCTTTCCCAAGGGATGTATCTCCAGGCAACCTACCTGCCAGGTCACTTCAACACACTGGCAGACTGCCTCAGCTGGTCCTTCCAGTCACACAAGTAATCCTGCAACCCTGCAGTAGCGGCCGAATTATTACGCCGCTGGGGTCCGCTGGATGCGGACCTGTTCGCCTCCTCTCTCAATCACAAGGTGAGCAGGTTCTGCTCCCTAGTAGCAGGGAATGGTCACCCGGCCCACGATGCCTTCTCCCATCACTGGGGGCAAGGGCCTCCTGTTTGCGTACCTACCTTTCCTGCTCCTCTCAAAGACTCTGTCAAAGCTCCAGGAGGACAGGGGGACCATGATTTTGGCCTCGGCAGATCTGGTTTCCACTCTTCCCGGACCTGTCGGTCCGTGCGCCCATCCCATTGGGGATGGCACTCTACCTCATATTGCAGAACCAGGGCACCCTGCGCCACCTGAACCTCCGAGCGCTAGCCCTCACAGCTTGGATGTTGAGCACATGATTCTCCAACCATTACAGCTTTTGGATTGTTTCTCGGGTCCTGATTGAGTCCTGGAAACCTCCGACTAGGAGGTCCTACACCTCAAAGTGGAAACGCTTTTCCATCTGGTGTGGAGGGCATGGGTTGGACCCCTTCTCAAGCCCTCTCCCCCAGCTGCTGGACTACCTGTGGCACCTATCTGAGTCTGGGCTACAGACCAGTTCCATCAGAGTACACCTCAGCGCTGTCAGCGCGTACCACGGAGGGGTCACTGGCACGCCCGTTTCAGTCCAGCCCCTAGTTGGCAGCTTCATGCAGGGTCTTCTCCAACTGAAGCCCCCTCTTCGGCCACTGGTGGTGTCCTGGGACCTCAGCATAGTCTTGGCTAGAATGATGCGGCCTCCCTTGGAGCCCCTGCAGTCCTGTGGTCTAAAGTTCCTCACCTGGAAAGTCATATTCCTGGTGGCAATCACTTCTGCTCGCAGGGTGGGCAAGTTTCAGGCCCTGGTTATGTACACACCCTACATAAAGTTCTTCCACGACCGAGTGGTCCTGCGTACGCATCCTAAGTTCCTGCCCAAGGTGTTGACTGATTTTAACATCAATCAGTCAATCATTCTACCCACCTTCTTTCCGAGGCCACATTCCTACCCAGGAGAGCGTGCTCTCCATACCCTAGACTGTAAACGGGTGCTAGCTTTTTACCCAGGCCACACAATGAGGCACAGACAGTCCACCCAGCTCTTTGTATCTTTTGACCCCAACAGGCTGGGGGCAGTGGAGGGTAAGCAAACCCTATCGAACTGGCTGGCGGATTGCATTGCCTTCTGCTATGCGCAGGCAGGCCTCCAGCTGGCCGGCAGAGTGAAGGCTCACTCTCTGCGTGCCATGGCAGCGTTGGTGGCCTATATGGGTATGTTAATACCCATATAGGCCACCATCGCTGAAATTTGCCAGGCTGCGACCTGGAGTTCCCTCCACACGATCGCAGCTCACTACTTCCTTGACAGGATAGCCGTCAGGACTGTGACTTTGGTTAGTCCGGCTGCGCAACCTGTTCAAGACTTGAACCCAACTCTCTTCACTCGTGCTCCTTGTGGGACCAGACCACCTCCTGTTTCTTCCCACAGAGCTGCAGTTAGTTGTGCCCGTTAGCACCTTGTTTGGCTGCTGTTGGTTTTTCTGCTCGAAAGGAGTGGTCTAGAGCTCTTTAGTCACCCACATGTGAGGACTACCATCCTTGTCCTAAAAGAAGCGCAGTTGCTTTCCTGTAACAGGTGTTCTCCTAGGACAGCAGAATGTTAGCCCTTAGGAATTCCACCTGCCTCCCCATGAGGTTAGGTTCACCCTCTGTTTGTTATTTTATTTTTCGTTTGTCAGCTTTTCTATCTTACGAGACTGAAGGGGAACCTCGCATGGACGCGCAGATAGCAGCAGGCTGGACATGCTCAGTCTGCTGGCCAAAGTTTCTAGAAACTTTGACAAAAGTTATCCGTGCCGGTCTCTATCGGATGATGTCACCCACATGTGAGAGCTAACATCCTGCTGTCCTAGGAGAACACCTGTTACAGGTAAGCAACTGCGCTTTTCACAGGTAAAACTTAGTAACTTAGTGGTTGAAGGAACATGAAACGTGCACTACGATTAACGTGATAATGCAGTTCTGAGGTGTAAATGAGCAGACTGGATGGACCCACAGGAGCTTTGCCAATATTTTCTGTATTTCTAAGGGAAAGGAATTCTGTGGCTGGAGCCTCTCCTTATTTCTTTCTCGGTTTTTTTTTTCTCTCTCTCTCTCTCTCTCTCTCTCTGCAGGGGCGACATGAGGGGGTTCAGATTGACCCCTGGGAAGATGCTGACTTCGATCTTTATAAAGTTACTGACCGCTTCGGCTTCCTGCAGTAAGTTGTTTCCTTCTCTCTGATATTTCTGATCTAGTATTTTTTCACATACACACTAACATAATAGTAATGATGGCAGAAAAGGACCAAATAGTCCATTCTGAGTGTCTGCCCAGCAATTTTCTTATGATAGTAACTGCTTCTCTGTGCTGGTTACCCCCCAAGCTTTATGTTAAAAGTAGTAATATTTACAATCAAAACAAGCAACTGTCAAACCTATAACAAAATTACTGCTAGCAACATTTTTACAGGGTGAGCAGCCTTACTGATAATTCAGAAAATGCTGCTTGAATGTGCTTTGCTTTTGGACTTGGCAATAGAAGCAGTCCTGTGCTTTTTTCCTAATGTCTGCATATCAGTACCCAGGACTGTAAAAGTCCGGGCCCAGCATTGACTGAATCTAATTCCCCTTTTTTCCCCACTGTCAAAAGAGCGATGTCGCAGATCTCACAAAAGCCGCTCCCCACACATTTGCAGTCACTTAAGGGTTCTTTTCTCTTTCAGAGGTAACCCTGTCAGTAGATGCGTTTCATGGGCTGACAAGGCAGTTTCCTATCCATGCAGATGTTTTTCATTTGTGTGCCATGTTGTTTTTCTCGAGCCATAGCTTTGATTTCTCTGCTTAGTTGATGGGCAGTCTGCCCTGCTTGTCAGACTGCTCCTCCTCTGGTGTACTCCAGGTTCCTAGATCAGTGAAAAAGTCCTCTTCCACAGGGGTTGCCTCTTGCAACATTCGTGTTTTCGCTCTGAGTAGAGAAGTTTGCAAACTTCTTCTTCAGGTTGCTGTCACCCTGCTGGAGTCTAGGTCTCTGTCAATATATGTTTATTTTTACTGAGGGTAGATGGGCCCTGAGCTGTGTTTGCTTCAGAGGCAACTCCTGCTGGGATTGGCAGGGAGTTCCTATGGTTGGGAGATCTCCCAACTATATTTTCAACAACCTGGAACCTGTTTCCTCTGACTTGCAGCCCAGGGGTCTGCTTCTTTGTGTTGCTCACTTCTGACTTTCAGTAAGATAGTCCAGGAGGAAGCCAGGGGGCACATGGGAGTGTTCATCATATACCTTCACAGAAGGGTACACGATCCTTCCCTGCTTGGACCAGATCCCTGGCCAAGTTGCTTCCCTTTCGCCTGGCTTCCCTTTATTGTGAAGTACATCGTTTAGCTGAACTTCAATTGCAGTTTACTAATGCGTCACCACATGCAGAGCCAATGATAACTTTTGGGCAAACAATTACTAGGCTGGCCCTTTCCTCATTCTGTTTTTTTTTAAACATGTAATTCGTATTCTTTTACTAATCAGAGTCAGTGCAAGGGTATTAGACACCCTAAGTGAATCTTACAGCTTTGTGCCCAGCCTTCCCCCTATCACGGCCCTCTCCACACACAATTTCAAATTATGCATTTATAATAAAAGATTTTACATGAAAAACACAAAGTACAGTCTTTTGAAGTAAGACGATCACAAACAGCATGTATATTATATTTACATGCTCAGCTATGTTGTCAACCAGAAAACCCTAAATAAAAGACAAAAGGATCCTTGTAACGCATGTTGGATGTGGGCTTGGTCTTCAGAAAGCCATGAGCAAACTAAATTACAATATAATAAACCTCCCATTCCAAAACAGAACTGTCAGCCCTCAAACAGTTATAACCCTTTGAAAAAGGTGTCCCTGCAAACATTACACTAGGCCTCTAAAACACCCCAATATACCTCCTATTAGGAAAACTGAACAAACCAAGCTTCTATAGATCCCTATATAGAAATAACACATTAGCAGAATATTTAACCTCAATTACACATGCAGAACACAGACAGACCCTCACCAAATACAGAATAAAGGATCACAAATTAGAACCAGCAATATGCAGACAACAAACTGAAATGGAAATCCCAAGAAGCCAGACTCTGTATGTAACAATGGAAAAACAGAACCACCATTTCTCATAAAACAAACTAAAAATCAAGAAACATAAAGCATCAATTATAATAGTAAAATCATAGCAATAAGGGGGCGTGGTTTCACTGCGAAACAAGATGGCTGCGCACGCCTGAAGCTCCCGATCACACCTCACCCCGAAAGCCTGATTTAGCAGCTTAAAAGCTTGCGTGTACCACCAGCTGCTCCCGCGGAGTTCGCGCCTGCACCCCGATGTCAGCAAAGGAAAAAATTGGCAAGCTTCAGCTGGTCTCTTTTCTAAAAGCCGCGATGGAGCTGCAGGAGACTGGACCCGATAGAGCAAGCAGCAAGCATGGAGAGGCGGAAAGTTCTGACTCAGAGGCCCCAATCCTGTCCCCGCAACAAACTCCAAGCAAGGTAACACATACTTCAGATCTGCCCACAAAATCCATATTGAGAAAGTGGTTTATGGAGATCAGATCAGAAATGAGGCAGCATAAAGAAGAGTTACTTAATTCTTTCGCTGAGAATCAGGAGGAGATGCGGGCTCTGGGACAGAGAGTGGACGAAAGTGAAATGAGGGTGGAGGGCCATGAGGTGGCCATGACCGAGCTGACCCAAACTAACTTAGACATACAGCAGGAAATTAATACCCTAAATGACAAATTGGAGGACCTAGAGAATCACAATCGCAGGTCTAATATAAGAATTAAGGTAGACTAGAGACTGCTGAATATGCAGACTGTATGGCAATGGCCAGGAAGATCTGCAGTTTCATGGTAACACAAGGCCCAAATGCAGCCCACCCAGAGGGTGAGACGGGGACATAAATATTCAAATCAAGCGAGCTCATAGAACCCTGGGGGCATGCCGACCTAACACCCTGCGAGACATTATCATCAACTTACAAAGCTACTTGCAAAAAGAAAAAATAATGGCGATTGCTAGAACCAAACAGTTATGGATATGGAAAGGTCTGGAGATTGCACTTTTTCAAGGCTTAGCACCCAGTACGCTGAAAAAGAGATTTGAGCTCTGGCCGGTTACACAGACCCTTCGCAAAGCTGAAATACGCTACTGCTGGCAGTTCCCATTTTCTCTCTCCTTTCAACATCAAGGTATCACGTATCGGATGAAGACAGTGTCTGATGCTGCAACAGCTTTTGATCAAGCAGGCTTAGAGCTCAACCTCCTGACAAAACCATCAGCCCCAAAGGCAAATACCTTGGATCCCAAGGCAAAATGGCAGCGAGCTGGGAAAGCAAAACGCAAGTACATGAATCAAACTACCAAGCAAAATGAGGCTCTCCTGGACCAAGGATGAACTCCTAAAGTTCAACCAGCAAGGACTCCAATTACAAAAAAAAAATAATAAAAATTTGGGGATAATATTTTGCCATATGAATCATTTATATCGTCAGTTGTACGGTTAAAACGCTAATATAAGATAACAGGCTGTTTAGCTATTTATAATGTTTTGTTAGGGGAAAGATTCGGGGCGGGGAGCGCGAAGCCACTTGGATAGTGGTGAATTAACCCCTGAGGAGGGGATCCGTGAGGGAGGATGTATGGATTCAAAGTAAGGGGTTGTTTTTCTCGGAAACGCGATCATATCTCTGACACCATATATACTTAGAGTATATATTGTGTGCATTACAGCTTTACTTGGTTCTACTTCTTGTGCTAAACATAGGGAACACTACTCCAGCTCCATCAGTCAACCATGATACGATTTATGCTTAATTTGAAGGGTCTTAACACCCGTAGGAAAAGAGACATGCTCCATAGGGAGCTGATAGCCCGGATTTATGCTTAATGTGAAGGGTCTTAACACCCGTAGGAAAAGAGACATGCTCCATAGGGAGCTGATAGCCCAGAAAGCCACTATTGCCTTCGTGCAGGGGACACACATACATAAGAAACATGAATATTTGCTGCAATATAAAGAATACCCGCAAACTTTTCTAGCAGCAGCAAGCAAGAACTCTAAATATGCAGGCACTGGGATTTTGATCTCGGCATCTGTAACTTTTGAAACACTGTCCAAGAGAATAGACACTCTAGGCTGATATGTATTTCTTAAGCTTAAAATAGGAAATGACATATTCTCCTTGCTATCCATATACGCTCCTACCCAGGACCAGACACCCTATTGGCACCAGATACAGAGCATTCTGGAAAAAGGCGTATAGGGTTTCCTTATAATAGGAGGAGATTTTAATCTAACACTAAACCCGGAAAAGGATAACTCCCATAACCCTAGTAAAACCTCCCTGAGTGCAGGTCATAAAACCCGCACACTTCTACATGCCATAATGCACAAATGGAAACTATCAGACATCTGGCGGACACCCAGATGACACCCAGATGAAGGACATATACTTTCTATCCGAACCCCCACAATACCTACTCTCGCATTGATTTCTTTCTGCTCGACCAATGTCTCATGCCCAACATCACTGGAACGGATATACATCCAATCGCCATGGTCAGACCATGGAGCAGTCGAGTTGGATTTAGAATCCAGAGACAAAATTGAGAGTCAAAATTATTTGAAGTTAAACACTTCATTACTTAAGGATGAAGACTTTAAGACAACATTAATTACTCATATAAGAGAGTACTTCCAAATCAATAGCATCCCCTCAGTCCCCCTTAGTACAGTCTGGGAATGTTCTAAAGCGATAGTACGCGGGCTGTGCATATTCAGAGCATCTGCTATCAAGAAAGAACGAGAGGCAAATAGGAAAGCCCTACAGAGCGAGATGATCACTTGGCGAAACTACATATGCATAATTTATCTCCAAAAACATATATTAAACTCAATGATGCTCGCAACCGCCTAAAAAAATTGCATGCAGAGATGACAGCATTCCAGTTGGAAAAAATCAATCAAGCCTACTTCGAGGGCGGTGATAAGCAGGCAAATTATTAGCATGTCAACTCAAACGAGAACACTTCAAAGGATGATACCTAAGATAAAACACTCGAGGGGCATTACAGCTGACCCAATCGAGATAAGGAAAAGCTTCATGGATTTTTATGTTTCAACTATATAGCAAGGATGCGGACATTCAGGACTTCACTATTACATCATACTTGGCAGATGTACAGCTCCCTTCCTTGACAGTAGACAGCAGACTTTTTTTAGACTCCCCGATTACTGCCGCAGAAGAGTAAGATGGGTTATTCAGACCTTTAAAAAGGAAAATCACCTGGTTGGACGGACTGTCAAGTGAATATTACTGAGCGTTATCTGATACAATGGGTGGACCCATTTGGTGGACCTCTTCAACCACATATGAGAGGGGGGGGGGCTCTTTCCATGCCCAATCCAATGTTGCTGGCATAACCATTATCCCTAAACCGGGTAGAGACCCCTTGATATGTGGGTCATACAGACCTATTTCGCTTATTAATCAAGATTTTGAAAATATTGGCCCACATACTGGCAGTGAGGCTAAATCAATACCTGCCAGGCTTAATTGCACTGACCAGGTGGGATTCATTCCCCCAATGCATGGCCGCAGACAGTGTCTGCAAGATACTAGACCTAATGTGGGCGAACGAGAAAAATCCGGCAGTACTGCTGGCTATAGACGCAGAAAAAGCTTTTGATTTCGTACACTGGCCCTTTCTATTTCATACCTTGGAAGCAATGAAATTTGGAAAGTTTTTTTTTTCTTCAATGGATTCGCCAGCTATACACCTCACCGAAAGCAACAGTGAAAGTAAATGGACCGGTTACGGGCCCTGTTTCGAGATTGAGAGGCACCAGACGGGATGCCCCCTGTCACTTCTGCTCTTCGCCATATTTCTGGAACCTTTTTCAACTCACATAAGGTGGTCCCAGAATATTAAGGGAATTGAACTGTGCGGTCGTAACTTCCTACTGTCACTATTTGCAGATGACATTGGGGCGGATTTTAAAAGGAGCGCGAATAGCCTACTTTTGTTTGCGCTCCAGCGCAAACAAAGTACACTGGATTTTAGTAGATACGCGCGGAGCCGCGCGGTATCTGCTAAAAACCTGTATCGGCGCGCGCAAGGCTATGGATTTTGTTATAGCCGGCGCGCGCCGAGCCGCGCAGCCTACCCCCGTTCCCTCCGAGGCCGCTCCGAAATCGGGAGCGGCCTCGGAGGGAATCCTCTAACACCCTCCCCTCACCTTCCCCTCCCTTCCTCTTCCTAACCCACCTGCCCGGCCCTGTCTACACCCCCCCCCCCTTACCTTTGTTGGGGATTTACGCCTCCCTCTGGGAGGCGTAAATCCCCGCGCGCCAGCGGGCCTCCTGCACGCCAGGCCGCGACCTGGGGGCGGGTACGGAGGGCGCGGCCACGCCCCCGGACCGGGCCGTGGCCACGCCCCGTACCCGCCCCCAAAACGCTGCCGACACGCCCCGAAAACGCCGCGACGACCGGGACCCCCCGACACGCCCCCCTCGGAGAACCCCGGGACTTACGCGAGTCGAGTCCCGGGGCTCTGCGCGCGTCGGTAGGCCTATGTAAAATAGGCTTCCCGGCGCGCAGGGCCCTACTCGCCTAAATCCGCCCGGTTTTGGGCGGATTTAGGCGAGCAGGGCTCTTAAAATCCGCCCCTCTATGTTCACTCTCTCAGACCCTACAAAATTACTGGAAGAGGTCCTAAGTGAAATGACAGATTTCAGCAAAGTATCTGGATTCAAGGTGAACCTTGAAAATTTGGAACTACTCAACATTAATCTCAGCAGTGCCAAAATCCACGCTATTAAGAGCATTTTCCCTTTTAAATGGGCAAAGAAAGCAATAAAGTAACTAGGCATCTATTTAAACTCCTCGTTGGGGGAACTATATGCCTTAAATTACACTCTGCTCCTAAAAGCCATCGAACGCGACCTTGACAAATGGCATTAACGACAATTCTTGTGGCTAGGAAGGATTGCCATCATAAAGATGAATGTCCTACTCTGTCTCCTATATCTATTTGCCACACTACCAGTCTTCTTGACATCTTTTCTACTGAGAAGAATGCAGAAAATTTTTTTGACTTTATTTGGCGACATCGGCCTCCCAGAATTGCACATCGCATGCTGTTTTTGCCTAAATTGGCAGGAGGCTTAGGAGTACCCAATATTCAATATTACTACGTTGCCTCTCAGCTGAAAGCAATAGTAGACATAGCCAAACAACATGCGCCTAAACAGTGGGCACAAGCTAAACAAGCGATGGTGGGAGCAATGCTTATTAATGCTATGCTATGGCAGCCGCGCCCACCTGGAGATCAACTAGCTGCATTCCCTGGGCACTCCAGACAACCGTAAAGGTCTGGGCAACTTGGAAAGCCAAGGTAGTCGGGAATTTCTCCTACTTCTATCAGTCATGCCTATTCCACAACAATCAGTTCCCGGCCAGGTTCAAATCAGCATCCTTTGGCATTTGGCAATGAATGGGTATCCCTAACATCGGTCATTTCTACCAGGGCGGGGAGTTGATGTCCATGATGCAGATTAGCAAACAATATGGACTGGACAAGAATGATTTCCTAGCCTATGCACAGATTAAACATTTATAAGAACCCGGACCCTTTTGAAAATTTTTGCGTGGGGGCAGATAAAATCACCAAGATCTCCTTGAAAATTTATGGCTTGCTTTGCAGTTCTGATCAACCTACTCTGCCACATCTTGCCAAGTGGGAAAAAGACTTGGGGAGTCTTTGATCCTAAGGAGTGGGAATATATATTTAAAATGGCGAGTAAATGTTCCATCTCAGCGAGATTACAGGAAAACTGCTATAAACTAATTTATAGATGGCATTTGGTCCCAGAGAAACTACATACCATATACGCTCAGCAATCCCCCCTTTGCTGGAGAGAATGCGGCTTGGTAGGCTCGTTCATACACATTTGGTGGGCATGCCCAAGTGTAGCACTATTTTGGAAGGAACTGGAGACATGAGTTAACAACCTTTTACACACACAAATCGGATTGACTACCAGAGAGGCCCTACTAAATGGCTCTGTCAAAGAGTTTGACAAGGATCAACAAAGATTCGGCCAACAGGTCTGGTTAGCCTCCCAAATTTTAATAGCAAGACACTGGAAAACCAAGGCTTTACCTACAGTAGCAGATGTCATAACTCTGATGCGACAGCATCAACGTCTAGACTACTTAATGGCTACCAGGCATAATCAACTAGCCTCCTATTATAAGACTTGGAGCTATCTCACCAAAATATAGAAGCTGGGACAGACTATAACATTGGGTGTGTCGTACCGCTTCACATCGTCATAACTAACAGACTACCTCACCTACTCTCTAAAGATTTGTGATGGACTCGGAGTGAGCGGACTGATAAGTGGACACCCATGCCAAAATGGGGGCACATGATAATTCAAAGCATCACAGTTTAACCATACTGCTTCTACCTACTGTTCATGAACAGGACAAGAAAGGGGCTATTGAATTTGCCACACAAAGACATATTGAGAAGGTGTCATGTCGATAATCACAGCATTCTCTTGAAGGACAGTAGCACATTACCAGGAGGGAATTATACCTCAGAACATTCTTCAGAAAAGTGCAGTGGGGAAAAACTGTGATTACGATGATTCAAACTCTGAAGAATGGTTGTACAAGTTTATTATTACCAATGCATACATGTTTATATTTTTGTTACATATTGTTATGTTCTGATTAAATGTAATAAAATATTTTTAAAAAATCATAGTAATAAAAATATTATAAAACTACTGACAAATATAACAACTTCTATTAATTGAAGTCATATACATTTTAAATTTCCCAAGCACCTCTAAAATATTTCAAAACAGCACACATATCAAATAACACCCAGTAATTAAAACTAATAAGGATTATTAGTTTTTCTTACCAGACCATTGTCTAAGCTAATATCATATGTAGATTGTTACTTACTTTGTTATGTTATGTTAAACTATGTTCTGTTAAACTATTACCTTTCACTCTTCTCCTCCCGCACTGTAATTTCCCTGTTCATTGTAACTTTATCTTCTATTTAATTGGTTACCCCTGGTTATGCTGTAAACCGGTACGATAAGACCTTCATCTTGAGCATCGGTATATTAAAAGAACTTAAATAAATAAATAAATAAAAGCCCTGCTGTCCATACCTGGGAGCTCTTGATTTTTAGTCACCCTGAGATTGTCGAGGAATAGGGGGCTAGGAGGATACACAAACTTTATCCTCTCTCTCACACACACTGTTTCCAACAGTGGCAAATCCAGGCCATAAGAACCTGGCAAGTACCCAAAAACTAAGTCTATCCCATGCTACTGTGCTTCTAGGATGGTATCTTTTTTAACAATGTCCATGTCTCTTGCACACTTTTTACCTTTGCAGCTGCTCCTTTCAGTTTTTTACTAACTATTTTTCTCATTTTATCAAAGTTTCCCTTTTGAAAGTTTAGCACTAGAGCCATGGATTTGCTTACTGTGTCCTCCTTCCAGTCATTAATTCAAATTTGATCATATTATTATCACTATTGCCAAGCGGCCCAACCACCGTTACCTCTCACCAAACCCTGTGCTCCTCTGAGAATTAGATCTAAAATTGCTCCCCCTCTCATCAGTTCCTGAACCAATTGCTCCATAAAACTGTCATTTATTCCATCTAGGAATTTTCTCTCTCTAGCATGTCCCAATGATACATTTACCCACTCAACATTGGGGTAATTGAAATCTCCCATTATTACTGCACTACCAATTTGATCAGCTTCCCTAATTTCTCTTAGCATTTCACTGTCTGTCTCACCATCCTGGCCAAGTAGTATACTCCTATCACTATACTCTTCCCCAACACACAAGGGATTTCTAACCATAAAGCTTCAGTTGTGCATTTAGTCTCATGCAGGATGTTTATCCTTTTGGACTCTATGCCATCCCAGACAAAGTGCCACACCGCCTCCCGGATACTCCTCTCTGTCATTGTGATATAATTTGTACCCCGGTATAGCACGGTCCCATTGGTTATCGTCCTTCCACCATGTCTCTGAGATGCCAGTTAAGTCTATGTCATCATTCACTGCTATACATTCTAATTCTCCCATCTTAATTCTTAGACTTCTGGCATTAACATACAAACATTTCAAAGTTTGTTTTTTGTTTGTATTTCATTCCGCCTTTTAATTGATAGGGATAAATTCAAATTTTTTAGCGCAGGTGAGTTTTTACTTACAGGTATGTGGACTACTTATTATTGAAACCTCACTGTTGAGATAGTGAACCGGATCTTCCACCTCTGGGGAAGTCTGGTGGTGGATCTGTTCATGGCCCCTTGGAACAGGAAGGTTCCTCAGTTCTACTCCCTGTACAGGGAGGACAAAGGGGTTATGATTATCATAGCCGCACACTGACTGAGATAGGCCTGGTTTCCACTTCTTTGGGATTTATCCATCTGGAAATTGATCAGACTGTGGATTTCCCCAGATCTCATCTCCCAGGATCAGGGCAGGTTGCTACATCCCAACCTTCAGGCCCTGTTGCTCACAGCTTGGCTGTTGAGAGATTGATCCTGCAACCCCTCAATTTCTCAGAAAATGTCTCATGGCCTCATATCCAGAAAGCCTTCCACCAGAAAGTCCTATGGACTGAAGTGGAGGAGGTTTTCTGTGTAGTGTGAGCAAAGAGCCCTAGACCTTTTCTCCTGATCAACATAAAAACTGCTTGATACCTGCTACACCTCTCTGAAGCTGGTCTGAGTGCAATTTGTGCATACCACGTTGGTGTGTTGGTAAACCCATTTTTGCACAGCCTATAGTTATGTTTCATGTGTGGTCTGCTTCAGTTGAAGCCTCCCCTAAGGTCTCCTGCTCTACCCTAGGACCTCAACGTGGTTTTAACTCAACTGATAAAAGCTCTTTTCAAGCCAGTGCACTCCTGTGACCTGAAGAACCTGACCTGGAAGGTCATATTTTTGATGGCGCTCACTTGCTTCAGTCCTTAGTGACTTATCCACCTTACTCAAAATTTTATGCCTAAGTTAGTTTTGGACTTCCATCTTAACAAGTCCATTGTCTGCCAACATTTTTTCCCAGGCCTCATTCGCACCAAGGCAAACAAGCCTTGCACAGTTTGTACTGCAAGAGAGAGCCTTGGCCTTCTATCTGGAGCAGAAAGAAGCCCATAGACAGTCTACCCAGCTTTTTGTTTCCTTTGACCAGAACAGGTTGGGGATCGCCATTGCCAAACAGATGCTATCAAATTGACTAGCAGACTACATCTCCTGTTACGCCCAGGCAGGATTGCATCTTGGTGGCCATGTCAAGATCACTCTGTTCAAGCAATGGCAGCTTCAGTGGCCCACTTGTGAGCAGTGCCCATGGAGGAGATCTGTACAGCTGCGATGTGGAGCTCCATCCACTCATTCACATCACATTACTGTTTGGATAGGGATGGCTGATGCGACAGCAGGCTTGGCCAATCTGTCCTTCGGAACTTCTTTGAGGTTTAGAACACAACTCTGTTCCTGCCTGGGACTTATTTCTGTTCAGACTGCCCCCTTTCTGTGACCAACAAAATGTTGTTCCCATTGGCATCTGTTTGTTGGTCCCCTTTTTTTGTTGGGGAGGAGAGGGCACATGTAGCTAAGGATTCATACGTATGAGGACAGCCATCTTGCTTGTCCTTGGAGAAAGCAGAATTGCTTACCTGCAACAGGTGTTCTCCAAGGATAGCAGACTGTCAGTCCTCACGAGACCCACCTGCCTCCCCGTGGAGTTGGATCTCCACTTTGTGGGTTTCTTTCTTTAATTCTATATTATATAAGACTGAGGGGACCCTGCATGGCCACGTAGTACAATGCATGCCTGATCATGCTCAGAGAGGCTCACTCAAAGTTCTAGAAGCTTTGACATAATTTTTCTGTGCTGGGCTCCATCCGATGATGTCACCTATGTGTGAGGACTGACATCCTGCTGTCCTCGGAGAGCACCTGTTACAGGTAAGCAACTTTGCTTTATGTGGTTAAAAGCTGATTCAAACCGTCATAAGAAGACAATTTATAATATGCACAGTCAAGTAAAGTCTGCGCAAATCTTTTTCGCACAGACTTTTCCATGAATTTTAAAGTGACGTTCTGCTCATAAGTTCAATTGAAAATTTGTAGGTAATTGGACTGGTACACACACAGAATAATTTATATAGTTTCACCTCTTCTTTGGAGAATGTAACTTGTGTGGATGAACTTACACAAATACTTATAAAAATCAATACGTCATTACTCAAGTTCCAACTCTGCCCTCCAGAACGCTGCTTCACATAAAACGCTGTGTGGCATCAGGTTAAACATGTACTGAGTCCCAGGCTATTTTCTAACAGCCATTTATGCACATGGAACAGTTTTATGTGCATATATGGCTTTGAAAATTCAGCCCTGAATGTTTTGAATATTGTCCAGCGCTCTATGTGAAACCCTTAATCCATTTAGCACAAAACTTACCTGGACATGGGATAAATTTTAAAATGTGAACATTTTCTGCAGTTTGAAAGCCAATTTTAGCTGCAGACCCTGTGTTCTGAATATTGACTCCTTTGAAGCTGCAGAATGTTGACCACCACTTCATTCCAAAAGCTCCCATTCACCCTTCCAGCATTTTGGCACAAAGCAACACAAGCAGACAAACAGGAAAATAACTGAAGCAGTAGATGAACGATAGTGTGAAAATGCCTTCAAAACCACCTCTTCCACACTTACAAAATCATAATCCCTACACCTACCCCATACTCCCAAACTCATACCACAGATTATACACATTCACCCATGCACACAAACCCCTCCCACACATCCCTACACACTCACAATCTCCAACCCTGCTCCAGCACACACCACACAACTGCACCTACTTCCGCCACACAGACAGGACAAATAACTGCCAAAAGGCGCCTTTAGTTTACATCCCCTACACTTCTCAACATTACACACATCCCAGACAAATAGCCCTTCCCCATGCAAAAACACACACCATCCTCTTCCACATATGCAGACATACCCTGCAATAAATACACACCCCCACAACTCCCCTCACACTCTACTTTGTCATTCACCACCCCCTCCACTTATCCCCCACACAGGTACATCCATTCCTCCACGTACTCAAACCAACACATAAATGCACCCTATCTATATACCCCTCACACCCATAACTCTGACATCTCTCTCACACCCCCCCCCCCCCCCCAGCACATACCAACATGTATACATACACTATCCTGCTGCTGTACCTTTTCTGTGAGAGAGAGAGGGAAGCTTGCACTGCGGCAGTTTTGTGGATAAACAAGGCTTTAATTGTATGTCCTTTCAATCATCAATAAAATTGCAAATATTGGGTTCCATATTCAGCGGCATTTAACCAGATAACTTGTAAGTTATCCAGCTACATGACAACTTTTGAATATTTTGGACACTTATCTGGAGAATGTAGGGGCATTTTTGGGAGGAGTTATCTTCAGAGTTAGCTGGATAATTTATCTGGCTTACTCTGGTCGCCACCAACCGCTTGTACTGAAGTTAACCGGATAATGTTATCAGGCTGTCTTTAAGATAGCCAGTGATATTGAATAGTGCAGCTCGCTACTGTATAATCCTCCAAAGTTATCTGGATAAGTTTGCAATCCATCCAGTGACAGACTATAGCCGTCCTCTGTTCCTATAATATTAGGTTCTGGTTCAGGAAAGGACCAAGCTACTCACTACCACCCAGACATCTGAAATAGGACAATGGTCTTCTGCACAGCTAGCAGTGTGACAGGATTCTGCATCCCTTATAGCTTGGCTAGGCTAGCTGAAACTCTTGTGGTGATTATTCCAAGATGAGACCTTAAGCCACAAGAATCTCCCTGAGAGTTGTCATTGGGATTCTGAGATATCAGGAGACATCTGATGCTGTTTCTCAGGAATGCTAAGGGCAGAGAGGACTCGTAGTAACATAGTATTGTTGGCAAAAAAAGACCAAATGGTCCATCCAGTCTGCCCAGCAAATTTCTTATGGTAGTAATGCTGCCCCGTTGCAAGTTACCCCATGTATCTGTTAAGGGTAGTAATTGATGCTCCATGCAGGTTACACTATGCCTTATTTTAAGAATAGTAATACTTACAATCAAAACCAAGCAACTGTCAAACCCATAACAAATGAATGCTAGCACCATTTTTAAGTGGTTGAACAGCCTTCCTGATAATTCAGACAATGCTGCTTGAACATGCTTTGCCTTTTGGACTTAGCATAGAAGTTTTGTGCTAATCCCTAATGTCAGTGTATCAGTACCCACACTATAAAATTCTGACTGTAGAAGTCCATCTGCTGAAAGACTGCAAGAAGAGACTTTAAAATGCTGATGATGGAGTTGATGACTGTATAGGGAAGTATCTTTGTGGTGTAATATCTGTTATGGAATGATGTAATCTGTTCTAGTGTACTATATATGGAGATACTTTTATGGTGTGATCTTTCTATTATGCTGGTGCATTGTGCTACAGTTGACTTGTATTATTGACTGTGATTGTTTCATCAGATAAAACCAGAAAACTCCCATATAGGCTTATAGTAAATGGATTACATGTGTTCTAACTAAGTCTTGTGGTATTGTGCTACATATTCACAGCTGTATTATCATAGTTATACTGTATTATGATTGATCTTCTTTCATATCGGGTGATAATAGGAATGCTATCTTTGCAATGTTTGCTCAGAATAATACTCATTTTCCTTCTTACCTTTTCAGTGAGCATGAGCTGCCTACACGCACTGCTGTGGAAGAAAAGGTGAGACTTTTTTTTTTTTTTTTGTCAAAATCATTTTTATTCCCTGTGCGTACCCCGGATCAGTCCAGACCGTGGGTTGAGCCTCCTGTCCAGCAGATGGAGACAGACCAAAACTGTAATGGTCCTATATCAGGACAGAGCCTACCCTACACCCCTTCAGTATTCATCTGCCTTCAGCAAGATGCAGGCAGCTAAGCCTACAGTTCCCCTCCTTTGTCTTCTTCCCTTAGTTTCCTTGAGGGGATCTTCTTTCCTTTCTGGTCTGGATCAAGCAAGTATTTAATTCTTGGATTAAAAAAAAGAGGACTTTGAAAGTTTTCTCCCTTTTTTCCTCACAGAGACAGTTAGGTCTCTCCGCTCTGCTGGGAGCCTAGAGGGGGCTTGCCCTCCACTTTATCTTAGGCTCCTCTTTTCCCGGTGACCATCTGGGGTGATACTGGTGGTCCAGTCACTCCTCCATTGTCTAGCTGTCCAGTATTGAACAGTATCCTTTGGCTTGTGCTTTTCCCCTGGCTTTACTGATCAATCAAAAAAAAAAAAGGTACAGGCAAGGCTGGTTTTTCTATTTTGCTTGTTTTATTACCTCTTAAGCACTGTGGACAGCTCCGGCAGTGTGCAGAGTTCAGTCACTGCCTCCGCTGACCGGCTTCAGCCCTGCACAGCTCAGCAGTTTTTACTTTTTAGCGATTTTTTTCTTCAGCACTGATGCCGCATTCCTGCGCCTGTAAAGCCTGTGGAGAGCCTGCCACGTGGCTCTCCCAAGGAGGCCTTTGTTCAGGGTGTCTACCGGGTGGGGAGGGTCCCTAATCGGTCCCCTTGCCCACAGCGACCCGGGGTGAGTTCCACGCCGCGTGGCCAGGCATCCCGGCCCAAAAAACCACGGGAACGGTGGCCATCTTGGAAGCAGGCTCAAATGCAGAATCGGATGTGCAGGAAGGTGAGCCCGATTCCTTAGTTTCCCCACAAGATTTGAGCCCCCCCTCATTCCCCGGAGGGAGTGCCTGACATTTTCTCCATGGAGTTTGTGCTTCTTATGCACAAGTCCTATTTAGCCAGCTTACAGCAGGAGGAAGATCAAGGGGAAAACAAAAAAAAAAAAAAAAAAAAACAAAAAAAAAAAAAAAAAAAAAACAAAAAAAAAAAACAACTCCCCCCCCCCACCAAAACCCCGCAAATTTCACCTCCGCAACCTCCCAGGGCACCAGAGGGACAGGGCTCGGTTAGGGTCAGGATGGTCCCGCTGCCTCCGGACCCTCCCCAGCCACCGCTGGCCCCGACTCCGGATCCGGATGTTGATCCTTTGCTTCCTAAACCCCCCCCCCCCTCGAGGGAGACAATCCTCGGGTCCTACGTTTATTTCAAAAGGAGGAACTGGAACCACTCATTCCCTTCATTTTGCAGGAACTGGGAATGAGGTGCCCCCTGCAGGATACGGTTACGGCTGCAATGCCTGCCAACATGGGCCCGGTCCTGGCGGGATTTAGGGCTCTTCCATGTACTTTTCCATTTCACCCTATGCACAAGCTGATGCTCCTTAGGGAATGGGAGTCCCCAGAGGCGGGACTCAGAGTGTGTAGGGCTATGGAAACTCTACCCCCTTCCTGAGGACTGCTTGAATCTACTTAAGATGCCCAAGGTGGATTCTTCTCTTACGGCGGTTACCAAACACACCACCATTCCCGGTGATGGGGCTACGGCTCTGACGGATGTCCAGGACCGCAAGTTGGAATTTTACCTCAAACGCATATTTGAGGTCTTGTCCTTGGGAATTCGGGGCGACAATCTGCGGCAGTCTCATGCAGCGGGCAAGCCTTAGGTGGGTTCAGCAATTACTCAGCACCCAAGACTTTCCCGTCTGCAGAGGTGGAGCAGGCGGATTGCTTGGAAAAGAGCGTTTGCATATGGAGCGGACGCCCCTTTACGATCTTCTGCGAGTTGCAAGCCAAGACCAAGGTCTTCGTGGTTTTGGCCAGGCGCCTCCTCTGGCTGAGAAATTGGTCTGTGGACGCCTCTTCCAAAGTGCAGTTGTGAACTCTTCCCTTCAAGGGACAGTTGCTTTTTTGGTGAGGACCTAGAGCAAATTATCAAATCTCTGGGAGAAAAATAAGGTTCATAAGTTGCCGGAGGACCGCCAGAACAGTCTAAGCCTTTCTTACCTTCTCGCACTCGCTTCAGGGGGCGGCAACGTCATTTTAACACCAGAGCACGGGGTTCCTTCCCGAGAGGGTAATGCTTCCCGATCTCATTCCTTTCGGGGACGCCGACCCTTCAGGGATAGTAGCCAGCAACACTCGGCCACAAAGTCCTCCTCCCAATGAAATGGGGCTGGCTCATTCCTCCGTTTGACAACTTAGGTGGACAGCTGTCCCTGTTTCTCGAGGAATGGGCCAACATAACAACGGATCAGTGGGTCCTAGAGGTGATAGAAAAAGGCTACGCATTAGAATTTGCTCGAGACCTACCGGATCTTCACCTGATCTCCCCCTGCGGAAGTTTGAAAGAGGCCTGCGATTGAACAGACCCTGAACAAGCTGCTGGACCTGGGGGCCATAGTCCCAGTCCCAGTGGATGAAGAACAAGGGTTCGGCCAATATTTCCATATACTTCGTCGTTCCCAAAAAGGAGGGCTCTTTTCGTCCAATTTTGGATCTCAACGCGTCAACCGGGCTCTCAAGGTTCCCATTTTTACGATGGAAACCTTGAGGGGCTGGCTGATAGCAGCGGTTCGAGCTGGAGAATTCCTGGCATCACTCGATATGACGGAGGCTTACTTATGTATCCCGATTCACTGCGATCATCAGCGGTATCTTTGGTTCGAGATACTGGGCCAACATTTTCAGTTTCGAGCGCTCCCCTTCGGTCTTCTCCACGGCGCCGTGCACTTCATTAAGGTAATGGTGGTAGTGGCAGCCACCCTGCATCGAGACGGAAGTCCTAGTCCATCCTTATCTGGACGATTGGCTCATTCGAGGCCAAATCGGAGGCTCTTTGCAAGCTGGCAGTCAGCAAGGTCTTATATTGTCTGACCTCTCTAGGGTGGGTTATCAACTTTCCCAAGAGCAACTTCAATCCTCTCAGACATTGGAATTTCTGGGGGCGGTGATTCGACACTCGAGTTGGCAAGGTGTTTCTTCCGGAGGGCCAAGTGCACAATTTTTTCTCTCTTGCCCTGCCAACGGCCTGGAACTATCTTCAAGTTCTGGGATCCATGGCTTCCACTATCATTCTGGTCCTTGGGTGTTCTTGCGCATATGTGTCCGTTACAGAAAGCCTTGCTATCCCACTGAGGAAACCAGTAACGCAACAGTTTCGGACGCCCCCTCCTGCTCTCCGAGTCTACCATTGTCTAACTGCAGTGGTGGCTTTCGCCTCTGCCCATCTTCAGAAGGGGGTGTCCCTTCAGATTGCCGCAGTGGATCGTGGTTCATAACGGATACCAGCCTCTCCGGCTGGGAGCTGTATGTCAGACCCAGTCTACTCAAGGGTATTGGTCTCTGGTCCAATCTCGCTGACACATCAATCGACTGGAAGCTCGAGCGGTTCGCCTGGCTCTCAAAGCTTTCCTTCCCCTACTCCTTCACAAGGCCGATATGGGTCCTATTGGACAACTCACCATTGTAGCTTACATCAATCGACAGAGGGGCACAGGAGTCGCCTAGTCGCTCTGGAAGCCAGCAAGCTATTCGCCATGGGTGGAGCATCACCTAGAGCGCTTAGCTGAGTCCCATATTGTGGGGGAAGGAGAACATTCAGGTGGATTTCCTCAGTCGCCAGCGGTTAGACCCCAGTGAGTGGGAGTTGTCAGACACAGCGATTGACCTGATCATCCGCAGATGGGGTCCTCCTCACTTGGATCTGATGGCTACCATGAACAATGCGAAAGCTCCTCAGTTTTTCAGCCACAGACGAGAACACTGCGCGGAAGGGGTAGATACCCTGGTCCTTCCCTGGCCCCACGACTTTCTACTGTACGTATTACTTCCTTGGCCGTTAGTGGGCAAAGTGCTCCAAAGAATCGAGATTCATCGCGGTCCCATCATTCTAGTGGCTCCAGAATGGCCCTGCAGACTGTGGTTTGCGGACCTCGTGAATGTCGCCACGGATTGTCCTCTCCGCCTCGGTCATCTCTCCCATCTTCTTCGGTAGGAGCCCATATTTTTTGATCATGCAGATTGCTTCTGTCTAGCTGCCTGGCTTTTGAACGGTGGAGATTGAGGAAGAAGGGATATAAGGAAGAAGTTATATCCACTCTGTTGCGGGTCAGGAAGCCGACTACCTCACTTGCTTATGTCAGAGTATGGAAGGTTTTTGAAGTGCGTGTGTTGCCCTGGGTGTATCGGCCTGTAAGGCTCCAGTTTCTCAGGTTCTTTCCTTCCTCTGGAAAGGTCTCTCCAAGGGTTTGTCTTTTAGTTCCTTGCGAGTGTAGGTCTTCGCTCTCTGTTCCCTACTAGGTACCATTGATGGTTACTCAGTGGCGGCTCATCCAGATGTCATCTGTTTCCTCAAGGGAGCCAAGCACTTGAATCCTTCGGTCTGGGTTACTTGTCCCTCATGGAGTCTTAGCTTGGTTCTCCGGGTTCTCTTCGACGCTCCTTTTGAACCTTTAAGGCGGGCTACACTTAAGGATTTGACTCTCAAAACAGTCTTCTTGGTGTCCATTTGTTCTGCCAGAAGAGTCTCAGAGCTTCAAGCGTTGTCGTGCAGGGAACCTTTTCTACATTTTTCTAATTCAGGGGTATCCCTTAAGACAGTATCCTCCCTTCTTGCCAAAGGTCGTGTCTTCCTTTTATGTTAATCAGTCCGTGGAACTTCCGGCTTTTTCTTCTACAGAAGTAGCAAATATATCTGGGGGTGATCTGCGGCGCCTAGATGTGAAACAGGTCTTGCTTTGTTACCTTCAGGTTACAAATGAGTTCCGGGTCTCTGATCACTTGTTTGTTCTGTAGAGTGGTCCAAATAAAGGTAATAAGGCTTCCAAGGCCACTATCGCATGTTGGCTAAAGGAGGCCATTGCGTCAGCTTACATCTATAAGGGTCGACCAGTACCGGAAGGCTTAAAAGCTCATTCTTTGCGGTCTCAGGCCACTTCTTGGGCGGAGAGTCAATCGGTCTCTCCGCAGGAAATATGTAGGGCAGCTACTTGGAAGTTCCTGCATACCTTTGCTCGTCATTACCGCCTTGATGTACAGGCTCCAGTTCTTGGTTCCTTCGGGCGGCAGGTTCTTCGAGCGGGACTGTCTCTGTCCTCCCCCCCCCCCTGTTTAGGGAAGCTTTGGTACATCCCACGGTCTGGACTGATCCGGGTATGTACAGGGAAAGGAAAATTGGTTCTTACCTGCTAATTTTCGTTTCCTGTAGTACCACGGATCAGTCCAGACACCCGCCCGTTACTAGATCTACTACATCCACTCGAAGGTTCTTTTGTCTCTACAGGTTTTTTCCATTATCTGACTTTTTGTCTATTATTACTCAAGCACCGGAAGCATCGTACAGATGAAAATACAATATTTTTAAGTCAGAGCGTTTTGTTCATTCAGAAATCTTTCAATTGTTCACTTGTTGGATTTACCAGTTTTTTTCATTGTTGCTTGCTTGATTCTTGGGAAGTCATACCTGCTTTGAAAGTACTTTATACTGAAGGGGTGTAGTCTAGGCTCTGTCCTGATACAGGATACCCTTTCAGTTTTGATCTGTCTCCATCTGCTGGACAGGAGGCTCAACCCATGGTCTGGACTGATCCGTGGTACTACAGGAACGAAAATTAGCAGGTAAGAACCGATTTTCCTTTAGTGAGTACAAGCAGTACAACAACCATAACCATGTGGAGGAGCTCAATATAATTCAACAATGCCAAACATACACTCCTCAAAGTGCTTTAGCCAAACATAGCTGGTGTCCTGCATGCCCTCCTTTGAAGGTCCAGTGGATCAGGGCCACCAGACAAAATCACAATAGACATCCTCACAAACCAATCATCCCGCACAACACACACATCCGCACACTTCCTATCCCCCCCCCCCCCCACCCCTAGGACAGTGGTTCTCAACCGTTTTTTCTGTCGGGACACACCTGACAGATGGTTCTCACATGCGTGACACACTGACCCATGATTGTCACGGGGCTAGATGTAAAAGTACAGTTTGCATCCACGGGAACCCCCCCTGACCCACAATAATGGATGTAAAGCAGAATTATGACATTCCCCATACAATTCACCCTACAAAAAAGATATTCTGGTTCTGGTGTCATCTTAGTAACAGCAACTCAAACTCCTTCTACTTCCAGGCTCAATAGCCCTACTTATGAAAAGACAGCAGCTTAACACCAATGCATGTCCTCTTGAGAAAACACAACAAATAAGACTGATAAAACTCTTACATGCTAGTAAAATATCTCATCTCAGTAACAGACACAGAACCGACCTAACATACTCCCAGGATCTGTAGTAATGCACATAAACTAATCCGCACACAGTTACACCTGTATTATGGAATACACTCAAACAGGAGCAACCCTATCTATGAAATGGCAACACTATAAATATTAAATCAGGCCCTAAAAACCCAATACACCTCTTATTAGGTTATTAGGAAAACAGAGTTAGCAAGCAGCTATATATCCCCACACAGAAATAATTGTAAAACTATACTAATAAGCAGAATAAATGTTTCTAAACAGCTATGAACAGAATAACATCCAACAATTAAAAACTCATAAAAACTATTAAAATTCTCCAAACACCAATAAAATATTTCAAAAAAAGCAGACACTCACATAATAAATAATTAAAATGGCAGTCAATCAAGAAAAATAAACTTAAAAAGCCACCTTTACTTACCCCCCTCCAGCAGCTCTCCTACTCCTCTTCCATACAGGCCGTAGCACACAGCAGAAGCAGCAGTAGAGGCTAAGCTCTATACTCATGGTCCTCTTCCTTAATGCCCATGTCTCTCACACACACACACACACCATACCAGTCATGCCCCCATGACCAGTTTCTGTCTCTCACACACCAATCATCTCCCAAACAGTCTTTGACACACACACCAGTCACCTTCCTGAACAGTTTCTCTCATGCCATACGCACACACAGGCTTCCCACTCCCGTGTTCTACTTAAATATACGGGCTTCTCACTCTCATAATCACTTTCTCTGTCTCACACACACTCACCAGTCTCTCACTCCCATGCTTGTTCTCTCCACATGCACAGGCTTCTCATTCCCATAATCACTTTCTCTCTCTCTCACACACACACACACACACACACACACACACACACACAAACACACACCAGTCACCTGATCTCTCTCATGCATACACACACACAGGCTTCCCACTCCCATGTTCTTTCAGATATACAGGCTTCTCACTCCCATGCTGTGTCTCACACACACCCAGGTTTCTCACTCCCATGCTCACTCTTCAAATGCACAGGTTTCTCATTCCCATAATCACTTTCTTTCTCTCACACACACACACACCAGTCACCTGATCTCTCTCATGCATACACACACAGGCTTCCCACTTCCATGTTCTGTCTTACATATACAGGCTTCTCCCTCCCATGCTGTGTCTCACACACACCCAGGTTCTCACTCCCATCCTCACTCTCTTCACATGCACAGGCTTCTCATTCCCATAATCACTTTCTCTCTGTTACACACACATACATACACACACACACACCAGTCTCTCTCATTTCCATGCTCGCTCTCCACTGCACAGGCTTCTCATTTCCTGAATCACATTCTTTCTCTTACATTCACACACACCAGTCTCTTTCTCTCACACACACACCGTCACCTTACCAACCAGTCTCTCTCTCTCATGCATACACACACACACACACAGACTTCCCACTCCAATGCTCTCTCACATAATCAGGCTTCTCACTCCCATGCTTTCTTTCACACACATTCCCCCCCTCCCAACAGCAGGCTTCTTACGCCCATGCTTTCTCACATACCCAGATTTCTCACTTCAATGCTTTTTCTCTCTCTCACACACACATCAGTCACCTCCCTGACTAATGCCTCACACTCTCACATACACATCAGTCATCTCCTTGAGCAGTCACTTTCATTGTCTCTCACATATACACACACACAACAGCTCTCTGACCAGTTTCTCTCACTCAAACACATGCTCTCAATCACACGCAGGCTGGCTGCTTCTTTCTCTCACTCACTTCCTCTTCCCCGCCCCTCCCCGAGCACAAATGGTAGCTGCAGCAGCCTCCTCCTCCAGCCCCCGCAAGCCAAGAAAGAAGAATCCCATCGGCTGCGGGAGGCTCATGCTGCTCTCTCCTTTCCCGATTACCATCTGCTTCAATTGCTCGGGTGCCGATGCTGCAGCCACCGCTGCTACTTTATCACGCGGCACTGCCCTTTCTCCTTCCCGCGCACCGTGTTTCACTTCCTGTTCCGGGTCACGGGGGGTGGGGGAGCAGGTGCGGGAAGAAGAAAAGGCCCCAGCCACAAGTGCCACAGCTTTTTTTAGCACTGCTGCCGTTCCCACTGGGCTTGAACGTGTTGATAGCCCAGCGGGCAACGGCAGCAGGGAAGAAGAAGAGCAGCGGGAGAGACCCCGAGGACGAGACACAGCAAGCCGGTGCTTGGCGACACACTAGGGTGTCGCGACACACCGGTTGAGAACCGCTGCCCTAGGAGATAGCGCCCCTAATAAACTGATGTTGCAAATTCCTACAAATGATCAAATGTTGACAGGTAACAAATTTTTTTCGTTAACCCCCCCCCCCACACTTCTGCACAAGTCACAGCATACTAATCGTCCTTGCTCTTTGCAGCTGGTCATTTCCAAGATGGGTGGTATCCAGTAGTGAGCAGGTTTGATTGAATGTCCAATGGCAGGAGTGTGAAACAAATAGACCAGCAATTTCTGTAATCGTATGCTGCCTAAAGAGGCCAAGTGCTCCATTTGCATTGAAGATGCAAGCCGATAAAACCAGGCCTGCAGGGTGGGGGGCGTGCCCGGCGCTGTCCAGTCAGCTAAGATTGTACAACATGCCAATAACACTACGGTATGGCCAAACTTGTCCAGCAATGACTGATAAGCGGGAAGAGCTCCTCGTACTCCGGACAAAAGTAGTTTGCCTGTCCGGCTAATGGTAGAGCCTGTGCATTGAGCAACAACTTCCAGCACTCCATTCCAAAACCTCGCTAGGCTAGTGCAGGTAAAAAGCCGATGAGCTAAGGTACCTCTCTCCTGGTTGCATTTAATACATAGTGGCGAGGGCAGCTTCCCCATGTGGTAGCGTCCAACATCATCACAAAGAATGTAGTGTAGGATCTTAAATTGGAGTTCCTGGAGTGATAGACTCTTGGGCATATGCTTAAATCAGGAAAGGTGAGAGACTCACTTAAAGTGTTACTTCAGTGGTCAGGGCTTCAGAAGCACTCTGACAGCAAATTGTTGGGAATCTGAAAGCCAGGGCAGCGTGGAATGGTTTCAGAGATGGTCTTGTCAGTGGTGGGAAGAAATCTTGAAATGTCTTGTGGGATCACTGAGAGGAGAGGATCACCTTGCTGGTGGCTGAAAGGAATCAGTTTTTGCTTGGGAAATTTTCTTTTTTAAAAGTATTGGGGCGAAGTTAACTATTTGGGAATATTATTTAGTGTGTTTGATGCATTAGAATTAGGGCATCCCGACAATGAGGTTCCAATAATAAGAAAAGTAGTCCAAGTGCCTGTAACTAAAAACTCACCTGAGCTAAAAAATTCTAACTTATCCCTATCAATTAAAAAGCAGAATGAAAAGACAAACAAAATACACACTTTGAAATGTTTGTATGCTAATGCCAGAAGTCTCTCTCTCTCTTGCATACAAACCCACACAAGCTCCCTTTCTCTCTCACACATACATCCTCACACAGGCTACCTATGTCTCTCTCTCATGCATTCCTTCACACAGGCTCTGTCTCACACATACACAATCCCTTCACACAGGCTAGCACCCTCACATACACACACTCCCTTTTTCATACACTCGAGCTCCCAATCTCTCAGACACATACACACTCCTTCACAATCTTCTCATATAGGCTCCCTCTCTCTGAAAACCCATACTCAAGCATACCCCCCCCCCCCCGCTGTCTCACCCTCCCCCACACCCCTCCCCTCATATAGGCTCCCTCTCTGAAATCCACACTCAAGCATCCCCCACCCCCCCCCTCTCTCTCTTACCTCCCAAGCACTCTCACACCCTCCTGCTCTCTCACCCTCCCCTCACCTCTCTCACACACTCACATTTTCTCACCGGCATCCCCCTCCCCTTACCTCCCATGCTCTCTCTCACAGCCTCCTGCTCTGTCTCACCCACATTCTCTCTCACCGGCATGCCGCGAACGGAGTGTATCCTGCATGTGCCGCGGGACGCTTTCCGTTCGCAGCAAGATGAAGGCACGGGCGTGCCATTCGTGGCACACGGGGGCCTTCCATCTTTGCCACGAACGGAGCGCATCCCATGGCACACGTGGGATGTGCTCCATTCGCAGCATGCCGGGGTCTCCTCTGCTATTTTCTGCGCAGAATTTGGCAATTCTGCACAGAAAATGGCAATTCTGCGCAGGGGGGAATTTCTTCGCTCCTTAATTCCCCCAGGACTAGGTCAATGGCAGGGGTAGAACTCATGAATGATCACCATTTTATGTTTCAGATTTTATCCACTGCTAATGCAAAAGTTATGTTCAGCCAAACATCCTTAATAAAAAAAAAAAAAAAAAAAACTGGCAGAAATAACCTCCCATATCTCAGGGCCTACTTATCACAGGCAACAGTGCTCAAGGTCTTGCTAAAGCAAGCACAGAAGCTCTAGGCCCCATTATACAACTCAGGTGAAACCAAGTTTAGTTTTGACTGGACCTGGAAAAAGACAGAATCCCAGTCTCTGTTCAGGGGCTTGCCTGTAGGAGGGAAGCTGAATTTCTTTGTTAGACCCAATGTAATCTTGAACAGCTAGATACTCCAGATTGCGTAAGACAGTTATAGATCGAAAAAAGAGGTGTGGAAAAAACAGATGCAGACATTCCAAATGAAAATCTACACAAATGAAAATTTAATAATGGCAAAAAAGCTTCACATCTCAACCACAAGTGCTAGGAATCCCCCAACACGGATCATGTTTCGCACATGTTGCGTTGGGAGGGACAAATATCTGAAACACACAAAGAATCATATAGTAAAGGACATGTCAATACAGGCAAACAGCAGTAAATGAAATAAGAGGTACATAGCTTACCCACAATGCAGAGTAATTTAAACAATAAACATTGATGTAAACTAGCAGCATGTATACCAAAAACAAACGAGTCAGCTCTTAAATAAAGAACTGCAAATGGTGCCCAAAAATACATGAGAATAACCAATCCCAAAACAGAAATACATTTCAAAGAATAACATCAAAATATTGTTATGCTCAGGCTTGTGGACCTTTGGGCCGATGAGAGGATGGTATACCTTGCGGAGGTTCCGTAGGTTCTCTCGTCGGGTGGCGAGGCAGAACAGAAGAGGAGCGCAGTTGACCCTCGGCTCTGGAGGCGGAGACGACTGCAGACAGATGAAGAGGCTAGAAGAGGAACTGTGTCTTCACCCCTGGAAGTCTGTGGTTCCCCAGGAGGAGCCTGTAGGGACCCAGACCGCTGGGACTTAGGTGGACCCCGAGGAGTCGCAGTATCAGTGCAAGGGCTGACTGGAGCTTCACCCTGGAAGTGCGCGGTCCCCCCAGGAGGAGCCCATAGGGACCCAGACCGCTGGGACTTAGGCGGGCCCTTGGAGACGGAGTCCAGGAGGGGTCCAAGATCAGGTGCCAGAGAGTCGTCGCTTACCAGTCCGAGGTCACACACCGAGGGATCACCACTTGCCAGTCCGAGGTCACACCAGAGAATCACCGCTTGCCAATCTGAGTCGCACACCTGAGAATCACCGTAAGCCAATCCAAAGTCAGGAACCAAGAAGACCAAGATGAAACAGGAACAGGGATCCGAAGCTCAAGAACTCACCGAGGCAAGCAGACTAGACAGCGCTGGAGGACGTTACCAAGTCAGGGAATGAGCAGAGGAAGCTTCCCTTTATACTTCCCCTGCTCAGGCTGATTAAGGACAGGTGAGGCTTGTTAAAGGGATCAGGTTCCTTTAAATCTCTGAAGGGGGCGTGGGCTCGCGCCTAAGGATGGCGGCGGCCATCTTGAATTTCCTCCACGGAGGAAAGGCTGCAGGAACGGCGCGGGGACAGAGCAGAGACGGCTCTCCACCCGGCGGTCAGGCCGGGGACCCGCCCTGGGACAACGCGCACCCGGTCAGGGGTTTCCCCTGAGGCTGCCGCGGCGGGTTGCCGCCGCGGACGAGGTAGGGGACCGCGGTCGTGGCCTGCCACTGCCGCGGGACACAACAAATATAACAAAAATATCAAAATATTTAAACCTTATAGACATAGAACCTGCTAAAAATTTTTTGTTTTTTTTTGCAGAATCATTTTTATTGTAAAGATGTACAAGTTCATAGTCTCATAAATGGTATATTAACAGAACCAACAGGGTAACAATCAAGACAGTGGTTCTGCAAATCCACATTTACCTTTAAACATCAGTTCCCGCCATACATACAAACGAAACACCCCAAACTGTAGAACACACATTTGCAACATTCATACCATACTCCCCGCTTCCCCCCCCTCACCAATCAGCCACTCCAACCATCAGAAGCATCCCCGAGCCCTCCTCCACAGATGGTAACTGACAAGTAAACAAACATCACATGCCGCTCAGGGCTTACACGCAACTAAATCAACGGAATACCAATGAGCGTGGTAACCCGCTGTTATCAATTGCCCTTGATAGTCAGGGGGGATGCAGTCCAACAATCAGAATAGTTCTTGTCCGTGGTCGAGGGCGAACGTGGATAACCCATTTGTTCCAACAGTGCCCGGTCCATCATACGATGATACCAGGCCACCACGGTGGTGCCGGTAACGGATCAGTCCAAACAGCAAGAATAGATCGGCACACCAGCAGAACCACAATCCTGCCAAAATGGTCCTGACCCCCCCCGTGCACGTGTCAGAAAGCGCTCGTGGTCCGGCCAAAAGGATAACTGTTGACAATACAGTCCATTATCTGAGTCCAGAAAGAGTCTAAGGGCTGACATAAGATTAACCGATGAGCCATAGTACCTTCTACTTGATTGCATTTAATGCATAGCAGAGAAGGAAGGCGTCCCATTTGAAAGCGATGCACATCGTCACATATGATGTGATGCAGAATTCTGAACTGAAGATCTCGAAGACCACTATCTTTCAGTCGTTTATGGAGAGATGCAAAACAGGAAGGAATGAATGTGGGAGGTATATCCGGAGTGCAGAACTTCGACCAAAATGTGGCCAGTCGCTCAAGATCTGGTGCTGACCACTGGCTTTTTAGCAGCCCACTCCAGCCTTCGATTGAGTTATGCAAACGTCCAGTGTCAAACAGAGTTGGCGAAGGCAACTTCGCGAGAAAATTCCTCTGGCTGCCACTGGAAGGTCTGCAGGTAATGTCTCGCTTGGAGATAAGCATAGAAAAACTCGTGTGGTAGTCGATAATTGTTAACCATAGTCTCATATCCCAACATTTATTTTTATTTATTTATAAACTTTTAAAATTAAAAGGGACACCTTCTTCAAAATAGTGAAAAGCATACATTAAACCCTGCCGGGCCCATGTCTTAAAAACCCCACTGGCACCCACTCCAGGCTGAAAGTCATAATTGCCCACTAAGGGCCGTTAACAACAAGAAAGGTTTGTTCAGTTGGTAAAGGTTGCGCACCCATTTCCAGGCCTTTAGGCAGGGAGACAAAAAACAATGCGGGATATATAAGGTTTGCAGTGTAGCCCTCGGCGCCTGCACTAAATACAAGGGAGACCAAGGGAAGGGCATTCATGGTAACAACCCCTCCTCGCAATAAGTATAAATATCAATTATCCACTCCCCAATGAAGCGCATCTGACACGCTACATTGTAAACTTGAAAATCAGGCAATCCCAACCCTCCCTGTGTCTTAGGGTACACCAAAGTTTGGTAGTTAGTCCGTGCCCATTTCCCTGCCCATAAAAAAGTTTTCAGCCCTGTCTGCAAGTTTTTAAGATCGTGCATTTTGAGCCAAAGAGGAAGCATATGAAGTTTATATAAGAACATAAGAAAATGCCATACTGGGTCAGACCAAGGGTCCATCAAGCCCAGCATCCTGTTTCCAACAGTGGCCAATCCAGGCCATAAGAACCTGGCAAGTACCCAAAAACTAAGTCTATTCCATAAAAACAGTAGAGCAATAGTGGATGCCATGCAAGTATCTTTGTTCAAACAAATGATATTGGAACCCACAAGAGAAGGAACTATTCTCGACTTAGTGCTCAATAATGGAGATATCGTCTCTGATGTCAAGGTGGGCGCCCACCTCAGCACCAGTGATCATCAAACGGTATGGTTTAATATCACTAAAAGAATATGGAAAAGAAGCACAAAGACCAGAGTTTTACAGTTCAAAAACACAGACTTTGAGGAAATGGGGAAGTACCTAGAGGAAGAACTAAATGGATGGGAAAATGAGAGAGATGTGGATCAGCAGTGGACCAATCTAAAAGGAGCAATCGCCAAGGCAACTGCTCTATATGTTAGAAATGTAAAGAAAAGCAAAAGAAAAATGAAACCTATCTGGTTCTCAAAGGAGGTGGCTGACAAAATTAAAGCTAAAAGAACTGCATACAAGAAATACAAAAGATCCCAAAGGGAGGAGCACAAAGAAGAATATCTGATTCAACTGAGGGAGACTAAGAAATTAATCAAGTTGGCCAAAAGTCAAGCGGAAGAGAGGATTGCCAGGGAGATAAAATATGGTGACAAAACATTTTTCAGGTACATCAGCGAAAAGAGAAAAGTCCAAAGTGGTATAGTGAAATTGAAAGGTGGAAATGATCAATGTGTGGAGAGAGACGAAGAAATGGCAGAAATATTAAACGAATACTTCAGCTCTGTGTTCACTAAAGAAGACCCTGGAGAAGGACCATCTCTACACAACAAGAAACTGGAGGGAAGCGGAACAGAGGAAAATCCATTTACAGTAGATAATGTATGGGAAGAGCTAAAGAATCTGAAAGTGGACAAAGCCATGGGGCCTGATGGGATTCATCCAAGGATACTGAGGGAGCTCAGAGATGTGCTGGCGGGACCGCTGTGCGACCTGTTCAATAGATCCCTAGAAACGGGAGTGGTGCCGAGTGATTGGAGAAGAGCGGTGGTGGTCCCGCTTCACAAGAGTGGGAGCAGAGAGTGGGAGCACCGCGCCCAGAAAAGGTGAGGGGAAGGGACTGCCAAGCCTGTAGCTGCTGCCCAATATTAGCTAAAGTGTCAAGGAGATTTAAGTCATAGAGCTGCTCCAACTCTCTAGGAATCCAAACCCCTAAATATTTCAGCTTCCCGGAGGCCCACGTAAATGGGAAGGGTCCGCCCCAAGAAGCAGGGAGGTGGGAATTGACAGCCAAGGTCTCTGACCTGGAAAAGTTAATACGGAGTCTGGCTATGTCTTGAAACCGTGTAAAGCACGACATTATAACTGGTACACTTTGCCTGGGCCGGCCAACAAATAGAAGGATGTCATCGGCAAACATGGCAAGTTTAACGGGGTGCCCTCCCAAACTGAGCCCCCAGAAGCCTTTGTCTCGCCTGAGAGTTTCAGCTAAGGGTTCAGTTGCCAATACAAAAAGTAGGGGGGAAAGCGGGCATCCTTGGCGCACTCCGCATTGTAAAGAGAAGGGAACCGACAAGCCCCCATTGATAAGAAGTCGGGCACTTGGGTTATGGTATAACACTTTTAACCATGAGACAAAATCCCCTTCTATCCCATAATGCTTGAGCACCCAAAACATGTAATCCCAGGAGAGGGAATCAAAAGCTTTTTCAGCATCTAAACTAAGAATTAACGCCTCCTTCTGGGAATGATAACTGAGGGCTGCAATGAGACATCTCAGTGGAAAAGGGTAAACAGTGGAGTGCTTCAGGGATCTGTACTTGGACTGGTGCTTTTCAATATATATATATAAATGATCTGGAAAGGAATACGACGAGTGAGGTTATCAAATTTGCGGATGATACAAAATTATTCAGAGTAGTTAAATCACAAGCAGACTGTGATACATTACAGGAGGACCTTGCAAGACTGGAAGATTGGGCATCCAAATGGCAGATGAAATTTAATGTGGACAAGTGCAAGGTGTTGCATATAGGGAAAAATAACCCTTGCTGTAGTTACACGATGTTAGGTTCCATATTAGGAGCTACCACCCAGGAAAAAGATCTAGGCATCATAGTGGATAATACTTTAAAATCGTCGGCTCAGTGTGCTGCAGCAGTCAAAAAAGCAAATAGAATGTTAGGAATTATTAGGAAGGGAATGGTTAATAGAACGGAAAATGTCATAATGCCTCTGTATCGCTCCATGGTGAGACCACACCTTGAATACTGTGTACAATTCTGGTCGCCGCATCTCAAAAAAGATATAGTTGCGATGGAGAAGGTACAGAGAAGGGCAACCAAAATGATAAAGGGGATGGAACAGCTCCCCTATGAGGAAAGGCTGAAGAGGTTAGGGCTGTTCAGCTTGGAGAAGAGACAGCTGAGGGGGGATATGATAGAGGTCTTTAAGATCATGAGAGATCTTGAACGAGTAGATGTGACTCGGTTATTTACACTTTTGAATAATAGAAGGACTAGGGGGCATTCCATGAAGTTAGCAAGTAGCACATTTAAGACTAATCGAAGAAAATTCTTTTTCACTCAATGCACAATAAAGCTCTGGAATTTGTTGCCAGAGGATGTGGTTAGTGCAGTTAGTGTAGCTGGGTTCAAAAAAGGTTTGGATAAGTTCTTGGAGGAGAAGTCCAATAATGGCTATTAATTAATTATACTTAGGGGATAGCCACTGCTAATAATTGCATCAGTAGCATGGGTTCTTCTTAGTGTTTGGGTAATTGCCAGGTTCTTGTGGCCTGATTTTGGCCTCTGTTGGAAACAGGATCTGGGCTTGATGGACCCTTGGTCTGACCCAGCATGGCAATTTCTTATGTTCTTATGTCTCACATTTTGAACCCCCTGCCAACGTTGAACAAAACCAGTCTGATCTGAATGGATCAACATGGGCAAGAGAGCGGCGAGCCAGGCTGCCAAGACCGCTGCTAATATTTTAACATCAACATTGATTAGGGAGATGGATCGGTAAGATCCCACATCCTGTGGATCCTGCCCCTTTTTGAGCAAAAGGATGATAGTCGAGCAATCTTTTTCCAGCGGGAGGGACTGATTTTGGAGGAGAGAATTATAGTAAGACACCAAGCTTGGTAAGAGAGGAAATTTTAACACTTTATAGAACTCGTTGCTCAACCCATCGGGGCCAGCCGCTTTACCATTTTTTAACTTCTGGATAATGGCAAAAATTTCCAAGTCCGTAATATGGGCATTTAATGCCTAGAGCTTGTCACCAAGCAGTTTCGGCCAGGGAAAGTTTTGGAAAAAATCCTCAGACACCGACTGAGTGTGAGGTTTGGGAGCGTATAAATTCTTATAATATTCCACAAAGCTAGCTTCAATATCTTTTGGATGTGTCTGATAGGCGCCATTACTGCCTTTAACCCCAGCGATGAAAGATTGCTCTCGGTGAGGCCTAACTAAATTTGCAAGGAGCTTACCCGGGACATTCCCATGCTTGAACAACTTGTATTTATAAAACCTTAAAGATTTAGACGCTCTTTGGTGCACCTGGGCCACCGCTAGCTGATTCGCAGTAGTGAGTCCCGTACAAATAGGTTCAACGCTGCCTTTAACTCTGTGGTTAATCGCAGAATTTCAGCATTCCGTTGCCTATTCCGCTTGGCGACATAAACTATAATCTGCCCTCGCATAACTGCTTTCCCAGCATGCCTGAGCGTGTGTGGGGCAATGTCAGGCAAATTGATAAATTTAATATACTCTTCCCAACCTGCTTTGATATATTCCTGAAAGTGACCATCGAAACCCAGATCAGGCGGCATTCTCCAAAAAAAAGCCGAAGAGGGGGACTTACCGATTTTGTAAAGTAACAGAGACAGGGGCATGATCGGAGACTGAAATTACTCTTATATTGGCATCCGCGACTCGGGGAAACAATTTTTCTGGCACCAAAATATAATCCAGCCTGGAATGAGAACCATGAGGGTGAGAAAAGAAGGTGAAATCTTGTTCTCCTGGGTGAAGAATCCTCCAAATGTCTAATAAGTTCAACTCATGACAAAGAAAATTGACTCCTAAGTGCAGATCATTACTGCCCACGGGTCTCGGGGGATCTGCAGTCAATTTGCTTGTCCATAACAATATTGAAATCGCCTCCGACTATTAAATCAGAGTCTGGTAGCTTAGTTAAGAGACCCACCAATTTGGCAAAATACTCATGAGAATAGACATTTGGAGCATAAGCATTGCAAAAAACTACACGCTGCTGTTACAGTATCCCCACCACCACCACATAGCGTTCCTCCTCGTCCTGCAAAACTCTATCTAACTGAAACGGTATCTGCTTATGAATAAGTATCGCTACACCTCTCTGCCGTGAAGAATAAGATGAGGAGTAGCAGCTCCCCACCCACTCCCTTTGCAGTTTATTGTGTTCCACCTCCTGTAAAAAGACCACCTGCGCGTTCATACGCTGGAATAGGGATAATAGTTTTTTACACTTAATCGGAGAGTGGATGCCATCCACATTCAGGAACGTTATCTTAATCGAGACCATGTCAGCTGTCTAAAGGAACAAAAGATACAAGTGGTGAAAACAAATTCTGTGCAGTGTGCAGCTCGAACGCCCCCCAGCCTGAGTGTCCCAGCCTCCACTCAGAACCAAATGTCACATTCATGACCGTCTTGTAAAAATAAATCTGGAAGGCTTCCTCTCCCCCCTCTCGCTGCTTCACACAGACACACACAAGCTGCATCCACATCCACGCATACCCCAAACATACTGAATACAGCCATACCCAGAACTCTTTGCTCTGCAAGAGGTGCGAAGTACTCATTACCCCTAACAGATGTAAGGTCTTCCCTCTGCCCTCTCTCTCCCGCAGCCCCCCCGCCCCTGCCCCCAGCAGTTGTCTGCAATGACTTATTATAAAATTGAGCTAAACATGTTGTTCTAAAGTTTCAACATGACCGTTTTTTCAGAGAAAAATAACATTAAGATACAACAGGTTAGAAAGAGATGAAAAGCAACCCCTCTGTAGAGGACCAAAACCAGTGTACTAGCAGCCAAAATGGAGTGAACACAGGAGCTCCGATGGTTTCAGTGCCGGCCAGCCCATGTTCATCAAGGAAGTGGTCTAGGTTCCAGCGCAGAGATGAAGGAGTGAGCTTCTTCCTTGTTACAAAAGAAGAGGACATTGCCATTGTGCTGAACTCGCAGTTTAGCAGGAAAAAGGAGCACAAACTGTATCCCCCGCTTATGTAGCTCAGTACATGCGGGAGACAGTGCTTTGCGTTGTGCTGCCACTGCCGCAGAGGGGAATGGAGGGGAAATTTGTTGCCAGAGAATGTGGTTCGTGCAGGTAGTATAGCTGTGTTTAAAAAAGGATTGGATAAGTTCTTGGAGGAGAAGTCCATTACCTGCTATTAGGTTCACTTAGAGAATAGCCACTGCCATTAGCAATGGTTACATGGAATAGACTTAGTTTTTGGGTACTTGCCAGGTTCTTATGGCCTGGATTGGCCACTGTTGGAAACAGGATGCTGGGCTTGATGGACCCTTGGTCTGACCCAGTATGGCATTTTCTTATGTTCTTATGTTCTTATGAAATCATGAAACAGGAGCCGCTTTCCTTGGTAGTACACGCCAGGGTGTTGCCGGAAGGCACGCATAAGTTGAATTTTAAATTTTGTGTGACCAGTTTAAAATTCTGGCCATCACAGGTCGCGGTTTGCTTGCGTCCTCCATGGGCGGTCCCATCCGATGTACCCTTTCACAGCGCAGGCATCCAGAAGTTAAAGTCAGACCCAATTGACTCGGCAGCCAAGTTTCAATAAGATCATACAGTTCTTGCCCTGGTATCGATTCCGGGAGGCCTATTATTTTAATATTATTACGTCAGTTCCAATTCTCTTGATTGCCTAGGCGGTCCAGCAATGATGAGTTATGGGTAGATAAGACTTGTACTTGCCTTTCCACAGTAATCAGTCGGTCCTCTTGGGCAGACAGTCTGTGTTCCGCCTCGTCCAGCCTTTTTGCCTGCCCCTCTACTGCGGTTTTAATATCATCCATTGAAGATTGGATTTTGAGGAGCCTTGCATCTAAGGCCTCTACAACCCTGGTAGAGATTTTTAGCAAGGTCTGCCACCGGAGCTGTGTGTTTGCCAGCAGCCGCGGCCGCCATCTTGGCCACACCAGGCTGATGAAGCTGTGAGGACCGCGCCGATCTTTGGCGCATTACGGGCCCTGGAACGCTCATTTTCACCGCAGCGATTTGGGAGCCCCGAGTATCTACTTTCCCCTCCATTCCAAAAAAAACAGGTGAGGATAATCGAGGAGCTCGGATGGCGGACGATTGAGCTGGGGGGTGGTCGGATCAGGCGCGAATGCAGCGAGGGAGGTGCGCCATACGGTGGCTCCTTACCGGCCTTCTGAAGCTCATTTTTGCCTGATTTTATGGCGAATCGAGAGCCCTAACCTCACTCCACATCCTTCTGTCAAGAGGGGAGCAAATGACAAATTTTAAACGGAGGGATGGCGGCCACTAACGAGAGAGAAGGCCCGGAGCTAGCTTTCTATCCTGCCAATCTCAGTGACGTCATCCCGGAAGTCCATGCTAAAAGTTTTTAATACGATAAGTTTGCAGATTTATACATTGCAATAATTTGCATGTACTGCCTCCATTGCATGCAGATTTATCTCATACATAATCATTGTGGATATCCTGAAAATCTGACTAGATGGAGACAGGGCCGGTGTAAGCACTAGGCCTGGGCCTAGGGCGCCGAGTATTAGGGGGCGCCACGAGCAGAGGTATCCCGAGGGGAGCCAATGCCCCTGGACGCAGGGAGGTTCATGCGGCCGCCGGTGAACCTCATCCACTAGTGGCTGAGCAGCGACACATAGCACGCAGGAGGATCGGCAGGGCTGTGGTGGAGCTTACGTCACCACGGCCCAAAGAAAAAGGTCACGTTCAAGCCTGCAGGTGCTCCTCCTCCTCCTTCCTGCCCGCGCGACCCCAGAAGAAAACGTTGTCGGAGCCACGTGGGCAGGAAGGAGGAGGAGCATCAGCGAGTGCAGAAAAGGAGCAGCCGCCGCGAATCCCAAGTCGCAGCGGCCCGAGAAGAGGAAGAGGCCCGGTAGCGACCCGTGAAGAGGAGGGCCTGGAGAGTGTGTATGTGTGTGTGTATGAGATGAGTTGAGAGATTGTGTGTGAGAGTGAGTTGAGAGACTGTGTGTGGGAGTGAGGACCTGAATGTTTGCAGAGACAGCATGTAAGAGCCTCTGTGTGTGTGTGAGAGAGACAGCATGTGACAGTGAGAGCCTGTGCTTGAGCAAGACAGCATGTGGGAATGAGAGAGAGCCTGTGTGTGTGAGACTCAGACAGCATGTGCCAGGAGAGACTGTGTGTATGAATGAATGTATAAGAGAGAGCATGTGACAGTGAGAGCCTGTGTGTGTGTGTGTGTGTGTGAGAGAGAGAGAGAGAGAGAAAGCATGTGAGAATGAGAACCTGACTGTGTGTTTGAGGGAAGAAGATGGAGAGAAAAGAAATAGAAAAAAAGACAATATAAAAGGAATTGGCAAAAAAATAAGAAAGGGAAGGTGGAAAAAAAAGCCTGTGACCAACTGATTAGAAAACTAAGATCAGACAGCAAAGGTTAAAAAAAAAAAATACTTTTTAGTGATTGGCACATGTAATCTTTGGGAATGTGCAAGAATAGCACTTTCTCTATGCGGATCTCACAATGTACGAGATCAGCATGGAGGAAGTGGAAGCCCACGGGGCCTGCACAGAGGAGGCAGCAGAATGGGCTTCAGTGCCAGTAGCAGCAATCGGCACCTCCCCAATAACCACGCGACAGCAGTGATAGTGGCAGCAGAGGAATGAGAGAGGTTCCGAGGTTGCTGGCAAAAGAAAGAGAGGGGGGTCTGCCTTTAGTGTGTGCATGTGTATGAATGGGACTCTGCCTGGGGGTATATGTGTGTGAATGCATGGGTGCCTGCCTGGGGGTCTGTGTGTGTGAGAATGAATGTGTGCATGCCTGGGGGATGGGGAGGGAGTGGTGTGAAAATGAATGGGAGCCTGCCTGGGGGTCAGTGTGTGTGTGAGAATGACTGGGAGCTTGCCTGGGTGTGTGTGTTTGTGTGTATGTGAGGGAGCCAGTGAGAGTGAGAGCATGAGTGTGAATGAGAAAATCCAGGGGAGTAAGAGTTTGTGTGTGTGGGGGGGGGGTGTGTGAAGGGGGAGAGAGTGTCTTAGAGCCTGAGAGTGTGTCAGTGTCTGTGAGACCGAGAGGTTATGGTGGATATAAGAGCATGAATGTGTATGTATGTGACAGTGATTCTCACACATGTCACATGAATGGACAATCTCCTATTTCCCAGCTTGTGTGAACAGCCAGGTTTTCAGTTTCTTTCTGAAGGAGAGATGGCATTGTTCCTGGCGTATATCTGGGGGAAGCGAATTCCAATGGAGCGGACCCGCAGTCGAAAGTGCTCGCTTATGAATGGAGTTGTGGACCGAGGATTTGTTAGGGGGGGCCTTGAGAGAACCTTTGTATGCGGATCTGATCGGCCTTGCGGAAGTATGTAGTTCGAGAGGGAAGGCGAGTTGGAGTGTGGATTGTATACGGATTTGTGGATGATGGTGAGAGCCTTGAATAGTATTCTATATTGGATGGGTAGCCAATGTAGGATTTTTAGAATTGGTGTGATGTTATCCTCTCTCTATGTGAGAGAGAGAGGATAACATCACACCAATTCTGGGGGAATTCGCTTCCCCCAAATATACGCCAGGAACAATGCCATCTCTCCTTCAGAAAGAAACTGAAAACCTGGCTGTTCACACAAGCTTACCGTTGAAGGAACCTTTATCAACCAACATTGACTCTCACCCTCCGACCTCTTCCCTAACTCCTCCCCCCCTCCCCGTCTTAATCCCTGCCCTGCCACCACCACCCCCTGCTTACCTCTCCATGTTTCCTCCTTCCACAAGATATATTATGTTAATAATCGCCTATTCAAGGGAGGACACCCATCTGGCATCTACCAAATAAATCTACAGCCGAGCTCAGTCAATCTGTTTATATCTCGCTACTCTATTGTTTTTCATTGACTATTTTATCACTCTCCAGTTGTTATCGTTTAAAATCTTTCCTGTCTTCCAGCTCCCATGTTTTCGCTCCCTGTTTAATGTAATTTGACCTTCTATATAGTTGTTAATTGGTTTCCCCCTGTTCTATTGTAAACCGGTACGATAAGACCTCGTCTTGAGTATCGGTATAGTAAAAGAATTTAAATAAATAAATAAAATAAATAACCTCGACAATATCAGGGTGCCTGGAAATCAAGAGCTCCCACAGAAGGGGACAGCAGGGGCTTTTTAAAATCCTTATTAGTTTTAATTATTGGGTGTTATTTGATATATGTGCTGTTTTCAAATATTTTATTGGTGTTTGGGAAATTGTAAAAAAATGTATATGATTTTAATTAATAGAAATTCTATTTATCAGTAGTTTTAAAATATTCTTTTATTATGGTTTTACTATTATAACTGATGCTTTATGTTTCTTGATTTTATTTGATTTATGAGGAATGGTGGTTCTGTTTTTCCATTGTTAATACACAGAGTCTGGCTTCTTGGAGTTTCCATTTCAGTTTTTGTCTAATTTGTGCTCCTTTATTTTGTTTTCTGTATTTGGGGTGGAAAGGAGTCCTCTCCAGTCCCAGTATGGGGTGACTAGTGAGCTGTGAGTTGTGTGCCAAACAAACCACACTCGGGCTATGTAGGCAGTTTCCAAAATAATGCTTTACTGATACAGTTTCATTGAATGGCACAACTAAAAATAGTAAATCACACACCACAGTCTGTGCAGTTTCTTTCTGAGTTACAGATCTTTTCTCCTCTGTCTGTGCATTAGCTTGTATTATACCAGGAATCCATCCACACTTCTGGATTAGAATGTGCAGTGGTTCCTCTGGGCCAGGCCCCTTTGTATGGCCGGGAAACCCCTCCCGATGGCACAAAAATCTGTCTTGGCAAGGAGTTAATGTCTCTATCCCTCAGGGTTTTGGTAGATGCCAGATGGGTGTCCTCCCTTGAATATGGATCTTTACTTATAGTTAGTTGATTAATCTTCTGAAGGCACCCCTGTGATAGGAATCATCAGCAGACTGCAGGATTTGCCAGTTACCTTGATGGGCAGGAAGAGGGGCAGAAAACACTTCCTCCTAGATGGTGGAAACAAAATCGTCTTTCCCCAACTCAGATAATTAGGAAATCCTCTGCAACGGTTTACCACTTTGTTGGGCAGAACTTCTCTAAACACTGGGTGTCTTCAGCTCAAGGTTCCCCAATCCCTGGCTTCAGAAAGGCCCAGGCTTCCAGCAGGGCTCTTCTATGTAAAAGTTCAAAATCCCCAAAACCAGTCCCAGAGCAGCCATTCTGCACCTCGTGGGGAGAATACAGCAGCAGAGCCCCTTTGGTTTATCCTGGAGGGGTATTGTAGGGTTTCTGAGGATCAAGACAGGCCCAAAATCCAACAGGAAAACACAACTTCTCTCTCTGACTTCCAAATAATACTGCCCCCAGGGCCTTTTGCAGAGCTCTGCTATAAAACCTCAGGACCAGGGGTATCCATTATACCTCCGCCAGTGGAAAGCCTGTCCATGAATGGACAATCTCCTATTTCCCAGCGTGTAGCAGATGGACTCAAAACAAATGGGTATAGTGTGCTCGTGCTAGCAGTTGGAGACGGATCTGACGTCAGCACGGGTACATATACCCCCACAGGAAGTGAAGCAATTCAGTAATTTCCATCTCCAAAGCAGTTTGGAGCTACCCACGCTTGCTGAGCGTGTTTTCCAAATTCTATCGACTAAATTCTTAGAAGAAATCTACTGAAGACGAGCCCCGCACTCCTGTGGTGATACCAGGTGGTCACTCACCCAGTTGAGTTTCCCGAGCTGACTTCCGTGGTCCCTCGGAGGTAGGAGCCTCGGTCCGGTGGCCGGTTCGCGGCAGGGACCCAGCCCCCGAGCGGTTCGGGCGCGGCCTAGAGGCAGCCTTGGTCCCGGCGTGGACTTGGCCCCCGAGCGGTTCGGGCGCGGCCTAGAGGCAGCGGGTGCACTTCCTTAAGCGCGGCGGTGAAGGTATTTCCCTTTTCCCCCCTGCAGCTGGAGACCGCCCGGGTCGCAGCCGGGAAGCGCCGAAGACAAGGTAAGGCGTACATCTTTACTTGGTCTCCGAGGAAGTGTGGACTAATTGGGCCTGCCTACAAGGCCACCCGTCTGGGAGGTCGCCATTTTTTGCCTGCCTACTTCTCTTTTCTAATTAAGTGTTTTTGCTTGCTAAACGCACGTTGTGAGCGCACGCGATAGGCGCACGTTGTGAGCGCCCGCGATAGGCGCACATTGTTAGCGCTTGCGATAGGCGCAAGTTGTTAGCGCACGCTACTAGGATACGCGCACATATGCTAAGACGCCCGATTATAGTATAAGACGCCCTTTATAGGCGCACATTTATAAGACGCCCCGTTTATAGGTGCACTGTTTATAAGACGCCTGCTATAGGCGCACGTTTATATAAGACGCCCGTTTATAGGCGCACGTTTATATAAGACGCCCGTTCATAGGCGCACTGTTCGTAAGACGCCCGTTCATAGGCGCAGGCTGTTACGCGCCTGTGTTAGGCGCACATCGTAGGACGACACCGCATTTGAGGCAAATGGAGCATAAGAAGGCCTCTGCGTCTGCAGAGCTGGCACCCCCAGAATCAGGCATGAACGCTCTAAGCCTCTGCTTAGCATGCAATCTTAGAGCCACACTGAGCGAGGAAGCAGGCTCCCTATGTGCCCAATGTGAGGAAGCCATGGTGGTTCCAGGACAGGACCGGTCCCAGCCCAGCGGTTCCTTAGAGAACACTCCGGACTTAGCAGGCCGCGGCGAGCAGCCAGGGAATCCGAGAGATCTGGTACCCCTGCGGCCAGATCTGGCTTCGCTTTCCTGGGTGGAATTATTTAAGGGGATTCATGCCTTTGTCAGATGCAGTCTGCTCCTCGGATGGGTCTTTCCGTCCCGGTTGATCCGGTCCCTGGACCCTCAAGACCTAGGCGCAGTCATTCACCACCCGACAGCCCCAATCATGGGGATTCGGATTACTCCCAGGTAAGTGAGGAGTCCCCCGAGGAGACTGAACTTCCCTCGGAGATAGAACCATATCGAACCATGAGACGCTTCTTTCGGAGAGAAGATCTGCCGGGCCTGGTCTCACAATGCCTATCGGAGCTGGCCATTCCAGGCCAGGACCCCCCAGGGGTCCCTGTACAGAACCCTCTGCTAGAGGGCCTGCGCCAAACGGCTCACCACATTCCCTTCCTACAAGCAGCACAGCAGCTAATCGAGCTGGAATGGAAGGCACCGGAGGCCTCATTCAAAGGGGGTCGGGCCTTGTCTGGCATGTACCCTCTAGATCCGACAGCCAAGGAACTGCTGGCGTGCCCCAGGGTAGACGCCATAATTAACGCAATTGTGAAATGCACCACCATTCCAGTGGAGGGGGGAGCGGCTCTCAAGGATGCGCATGACCGACGCATGGACACCATTCTGAAACAAGCCTTTGAGGTAGCAGCCATGTCCCTACGAATCGCGACTTGCTGCACCGTGGTGACGCGCTCCTGTTTATCACAGGCAAGAAATAACACCCCGGGAGAAGAAATGGAATCGGCTCTCGCATTTCTCACAGACGCAGCCTCCGACCTCGTCCGTACGGCAGCCAAGGGAGTGTCCTCCTCAGTGGCAGCCAGAAGACAGCTTTGGCTACGCAATTGGGCGGCCGACTCGTCCTCCAAGACTCGACTCACAAGAATGCCCTTTAAGGGTTCCCTACTGTTTGGCAGCGACCTTGAGAATTGGGCTACTAAATGGGGTGCTTCTCCGTTACCCCGTCTACCAGAAGACAGGTCAAGGAGGAACCAGCGTTCTGTTTCTAGACCTTCCAGAGGTAGAAACTCGCAGCGCTTCAACCCTTACAGGTCTCGCTATCAAGCACCTCGTTCTCAGGCCAGGAATCAGGCCTTTCGGGCTAAGCACACCAAGAAGAGAACCGGCCCGGGTTCTGGCCCCGGCCGTAACCCACAATGACAATCAGCCGACCCATCCGAGGGTAGCAGCCATAGGGGGCAGGCTAACCCTCTTCTACCGCAGGTGGGTCGAGATCACTTCGGACCAGTGGGTCCTCGCCATCATCCGGGAAAGATATTACCTGGATTTCTTTCGGCTTCCGCCGAACAAGTTTGTGGAATCTCCTTGTTCGCCACTCAAGGCAGTGGTACTAGAAGTGACCTTAAAGAGGCTCCTGGCCCTAAAAGCCATAATCCCAGTACCTGCGGAAGAGGTACCTTCTGGGCATTATTCCATTTATTTCATAGTACCCAAGAAGGAGGGCACCTTCAGGCCCGTCCTGGACCTCAAGTCAGTCAACCGACACCTACGGGTCCCCAGCTTTCGCATGGAAACTCTACGGTCTGTCAAGAATTCAGTGCAGCCAGGGGAGTTTCTCACCTCCCTAGATCTGTCAGAAGACTACCTGCATATCCCAATTCATCGGGATCATCAGCGCTATTTACGCTTCAAAGTCCTGAATCAGCACTTCCAGTTCCGGGCCTTCCCCTTCGGGTTAGCCACTGCGCCGCGGATCTTTACCAAGGTAACAGTTGTAGTGGCAGCAGCACTCAGGAAGGAAGGAATCCTCGTCCATCCCTACCTGGACGATTGGCTGATCAGGGCAAAGTCACTGGAAGAGAGTCACCGGGCAACCAACAGAGTTATAGCTCTTCTGGAAAGCCTAGGATGGGTAGTCAATATAAAGAAAAGTTCCCTACAGCCATCCCAGTTGCTGGAATACCTAGGGGTCCAATTCGACACCCAAGAAGACAAGGTCAGCCTGACCTCCAAGAGAAAGTCAAAACTCCGGACTCATCTGCAGGTCTTGCTGAGCGCCAGCCGGCCCACAGCTCGAGATTATCTCCAAGTCCTCGGCCTCATGGCATCCACCCTGGAGGTGGTGCCATGGGCATATGAGACCATTGCAACGCGCCCTTCTATCTCGATGGAGTCCACGATCACAGGACTACACCACACACCTGCCTCTACCAGCCAGAGTGCGGAAGCAACTACGCTGATGGTTACAGCCCGGCCACTTGAGCCGGGGGTTACGAATGTCCTCCCCAACCTGGATTCTGCTCACCACAGATGAAACATATATAGAAACATAGAAACATAGAAATGACGGCAGAAGAAGACCAAATGGCCCATCCAGTCTGCCCAGCAAGCTTCACACATTTTTTTCTCTCATACTTATCTGTTTCTCTTAGCTCTTGGTTCTATTTCCCTTCCACCCCCACCTTTAATGTAGAGAGCAGTGATGGAGCTGCATCCAAGTGAAATATCTAGCTTGATTAGTTAGGGGTAGTAGCCGCCGCAATAAGCAAGCTATACCCATGCTTATTGTTTTACCCAGACTATGTTATACAGCCCTTATTGGTTATTTTTCTTCTCCCATGCTGTTGAAGCAGAGAGCCATGCTGGATATGCATCGAAAGTGAAGTAGATGCCAGCCTGAACGGATGGGGAGCGCACTGCGAGGAGCTCACCGCTCAAGGGCGGTGGACCAGAGAAGAGTCAAGGTGGAATATCAACCGACTGGAGGCATGGGCAGTCAGGCTAGCGTGCCTGCAGTTTACCCACAGACTTCACAACATAGCGGTCAGAGTGATGTCAGACAATGCCACCACAATGGCATACATCAATCAACAGGGCGGAACCAGAAGACAACAAGTGTCCCTAGAAATAATGCCCCTGATGATTTGGGCAGAAGCCAATCTTCAGGACATCTCCGCCGTACACATCGCCGGGAAGGACAACACTGCGGCAGACTTCCTCAGCAGAGAACGCCTAAACCCGGGAGAATGGCAGCTGTCACCCACAGCCTTTCAGTTAATTGTGGATCACTGGGGGACGCCAGCCATGGACCTATTAGCAGACAGGACCAATGCTCAAGTTCCCAGATATTTCAGCCGCAGGCGGGATCCTCAAGCTCAGGGGATCGATGCCCTGGTACAGCCGTGGCCTCAGGGGATCCTGCTATACGCATTTCTTCCATGGCTCCTGTTGGGCGCCTTTGTTCACCGGATTCAGCGACACAGAGTTCTAGTTCTTCTAGTGGCCCCGGACTGGCCAAGAAGACCTTGGTACGCAGACATGAGAAGACTACTGGCAGGGAATCCTCTACCTATGCCTCCATACCGGGACCTGCTAAGGCAAGGCCCCATTCTCCACGAGGATCCAGCTCAATTTTCTCTTACGGTCTGGCCATTGAGAGGGCTAGACTGAAGAAAAGAGGATACTCAGAGCCGGTGATAGATACACTCCTCCGAGCACGCAAGTTCTCCACATCACTAACATATATCAGGATCTGGAGAATTTTTGAAGCCTGGTGCGATTCTCACAGCACCAATTCACATACCGCACAGATTCCTATCATTTTGGACTTCCTACAAGATGGACTTCAGAAGGGTCTCTCCCTCAGCTCCATCAAGGTACAGGTAGCAGCGCTGTCTTGCTACGGTCCCAGACGTGACGGCAAATCCATTGCCCAGCACCCAGACGTTTCACGCTTCCTGAAAGGAGTTAAACACATTCGCCCGCCACTGAAGTGGCCAGTGCCCTTGTGGAACCTTAACCTAGTATTGGAATTTCTAGCGGGATCAGCCTTCAGGCCCCTTCGAGGCCTGTCTCTCCGTTTGTTAACCTTGAAGATGGTGTTCTTGCTGGCTGTGTGTTCAGCACGCCGCATCTCAGAGCTACAAGCACTATCCTGTCGTGATCCATTTCTTAGAATCACTCCAGAGGCTATCCATCTTCGTACAGTTCCTTCCTTTTTACCTAAAGTGGTCTCCCACTTTCACCTCAACCAAACCATATCCTTGCCTACCACGGAAGGTTTGAAGAAATCGGAAGAAGGTCGAATACTACGTCATCTCGACATCGGCAGACTGCTGTCCAGATACCTGGAAATGTCAGAAGCAGTACGAAAGACGGACCACCTGTTCGTCCTGCACAGCGGGAAGAAGGAAGGGGAAACGGCCTCACGGCTGACCATTGCCCGCTGGATTAAGGAAGTTATCAAGGCAGCCTACGTAGAGGCAGGAAAACCACCACTTCTACAGGTCAAGGCTCATTCTACCAGAGCACAATCGGCCTCTTGGGCAGAAGCTAAGCTGCTGTTGCCTGCAGAGATATGTAAAGCGGCGACGTGGTCCTCCCTCCATACCTTCTCCAGGTTCTACTGTCTGAACGTTCAAGCCAGGGAGGACACAGCATTTGCGAGGGCGATCCTACACGGTCCTCGGGCAGCCTCCCGCCCAGTCCGAGAGTAGCTTTTGTACATCCCATTTGTTTTGAGTCCATCTGCTACACGCTGGGAAATGTTGGGATTTCTTACCTGGTAATCTCCTTTTCCTTAGTGTGTGCAGATGGACTCAGCATCCCGCCCGGCTGCCGATATACATGGGGATTCGCTGACTCAAGGTAAGCCATGTTATGCTTATGATAGGGCTTCCACCCTGCCGGGTGTCGACGCCTTCCAGTTGAGAACACTGGCGGATTCCAGCTACCATCAATTGGTCAGGGTAAGCCTGTTGATTAATCGATCGGTCAGTACACATATGGCTATAACAGCTTTTGCAAGGAAGATTACTGAATTGCTTCACTTCCTGTGGGGGTATATGTACCCGTGCTGACGTCAGATCCGTCTCCAACTGCTAGCACGAGCACACTATACCCATTTGTTTTGAGTCCATCTGCATACACTAAGGAAAAGGAGATTACCAGGTAAGTAATCCCAACAATTATTTCTCTAACTGCACTAGACTGTTACAAGACCTATTAGTAACCCAAAAAGTGGTCTGGGTTACACTTGAATAATTGCTTATAGGTCTGGGTACACAGGAAGTACTAGCTGGAAGTCTCCCGCATAATGTTTGCATTTACATTAAAGGTTCTGATTATCTGTGCAAGAAGTTTTAAGGAAATGTTGAAAAGGACTGGCGATAGTATAGAGCCCTGGGAGACTCTGTATTCCAAGGTCCTGGGTGCTGATATCTTATCAGCAAAATTTACATATTGTTGCCTGTCAGATAGAAAGGAATTGAATTAGGTTACGGGCCTTGTCACTTATTCAGGCCTCAGGTAGATGTTATCTATGGTGTCAAATATGCTGAGAAATCTCTGTTATATGTCCATTTCTAAAACCAGATTGGTAAAGGTCCAGCCACGTTCCATCAACAGTCATTTAGTTGGCTTTGTACTGTTTGTTATGCTACTTTCCGTAGAAATGGGATACAGGGCTGTAGTTTTCTGGTTTGTCTGGAATTGGGTTTGTTTATTTTTTAAAGCTATAGGAACTTGTGCCAGTAGTATAACTAAGCTGAAAAAAGGTTTGGATAAGTTTCCGGAGGACAGATCCATAAATAATTATTAGCCAGACAGACTTTCCTTTTTCCATTTCTAAATTCTTGGGGAGAGCAATATGAAACAGACTTTCATATTGGGATTTTCCCTGATTGAGACAGGCTGCTTGGCTCAATGAACCATTGGTCTTACCCAGCATGGCATTTCTTATCTTAATCTTTCTTGAGTGTTTGCAAATTCTCTGAGCATGACTGTATTGGTCTTCTGCTCCAAGAGATGCTCAGGCAAGTTAGCATCTGACATCTTTACCCTTCATTGGGGAGTAAGTATTTTGTGTAAAGTATGTGTGCTGTGAAAACTCTCAGGTACTTTATGCAATTCTGAGAGGGCACAAATTTCACTTGAAGCAATCTATCCACATAAATACATATTTACTGAGCAAATTCCTTTGAAAATCATCCTCATTATAACCCCTCCCAGCCATCATATCAAAAGTTATTATCTAATAACCATAGACCATGTCTCCCTCCAGAATCTGATATGCATTCATCCTGAGTGTAGCCACTTGGTGTCACCATTACACCATGCTGAGACTCCCTCTCCCAGGGACTAGGAGCATTGCTACCACAGCATCCCTAGCCAGCCCAAAACGTAAAAGCTAGGCTTTGAATTAAGAACATAAGAAATGCCATACTTGGTCAGACCAAAGGTCTGTGACAATGGCCAATGTACCCAACAAGATCCTAAAGAGTAGATCCAATCCTTCTTACTCATAACCAAGGATAAGCAATAGTTTAAGGACATTCCTCCAGGAATAATTCTAACCCAGCTATGCTAACTTCTTTCACCACATCCTCTGGCAACAAGTTCCACAGTTTAACTGTATATTGATTCAAACCCAGGGGTACTGCATGGTAGTGAGGGCTGGCCCCAATTCAGAAACATTTAGTATTCAATGATCAGATACTGGTATCTATACCCTAATGATATTATGTATACTATATCTAAGTTCCTGCAATGTTACAGGACCATTTCTGGGGCTAGGAGCTACCACCTGACTCCTGCTTTTGTGTCTGCATTCTTGGATTTGCAGCCCTGATTTCCCTTAAAGAAAATCCCTGTATACATTGGGTTGAAACTTTCTCAGCCTCGTGATGGTCAGGTAACCCCATTAATTACAGCCATATGACTATGATACTGCAGTCACACAAGGACTCTGTGACATCCTGAATTCCACTATATTGTACATAGAACACACAGACTGATCTCCATGGACACTAGTTCAGAGCCAGAGCTATTCAGATCTTTTATAATGTTTCCACCAAACATGGATATGGGGAGATGTGGACCTGGTATTCCAAGTACAGTCTAATATAGAATATTTTTCTTTTGAAAGCCACAGCTCCCTTGACTTGGGGCATCTATTTCTCTGTTTTCCAGCTCAAGCTGCAGGAGATTGAGCGTGTGGACAAGTGGCTGAAAATGCTGCGGAAATGGGACAAATACCGGAGCACTGAGAAGGTGAGAGAGCTTGCAACCTGAGCAGGTGTGCGCCACCATGGTATGAGTAATAGTGCAAAATGTAGCTTTTTGTTTGTGTGGACCATTGTATTAAATGATATATTGTTTCTGTACACAAGTCTAATAACTATTTCTCTAAGTTTTTATGAGTTACACTATAAAACCAAATTTACGTGAAGCTGTTTCATCCATTGTTTTAACCTGAAAAGGACCATGTTTCTCATTAAACTGTTTCAGGGGATGATACAAATCACTTCAAAAGCCACAGGTGGCCATTAGCGTCTTCATTTCTGGTATGCCTTGCTAATGAAGGCACTAATGGCTATCTGATTTGTCAAACTACAGATAGCTCCTTATTGACCGGACAAATGTGTCTGGATTTAGCAAAGGATGATGCCCTCTTTCGTAATGAGGCAGCACAGGATGGAACCACTCTACTGTATCCTTAGAGGTTTTCTCTGTTTGCCTCAGCTCCTCCAGGTAAGTCACTTTAGAACATAAGAAGTTGCCATACTAGGTCAGACTGAGGGTCCATCAAGCCCAGCATCCTGTTTCCAACAGTGGCCAATCCAAGTCACAAGTACCTGGCAAGTACCTAATTACTAAGTAGATCCCATGCTACTGATGCCAGTATTAGCAGTGGCTAATCCCTAAACCAGCTTGATTAATAGCAGTTAATGGACTTCTCCACCAAGAACTTATCTAAACCTTTTTTAAACCCAGCTACGCTAATTGTCCGTACCACATCCTTTGGTAACAAATTCCAGAGCTTAATTGTGCGTTGAGTGAAAAAGAATTTTCTCCAATTTGTTTTAAATGAGCTATTTGCTAACATCATGGAACGACCCGAGAGAGATTTTGTTGCTGGTAGGCGGGTCCCCAGCAAGCAATCTGCAGAGCCTACCAATCTATGCACAGATTATGGAGTATCAGTCAAGGAAAGCCAAGGATGATGGGATTCACTGCCTTAGATAAACATAGAAGGAGATACTTTCCTTTTGCAGGAACCCTGTTTGACGTGTGATTGGTAAGGTGACCATGGACAGCTGACCAGGAAGAGGTTTGCCATAAACTGACGATATGGTAACTGACTTATCCAGAGTTGCTGTGAGAAGATCGTACTAGCGAACCAAGGTCTTGTCTATAAAGTTGTCACTAGCATCTGAGACCAAAAAGGTCCGGTGTGTTACCTCTGCACTGTGGAAGATGAGACAAGTTAGCACAAGCATCTGAGGAGAGGATGAGGGCTGGCCTAAGCCTGGAAGTGGCTAGCGAAGTGCCCCTGAGCCACCGACACCTCTGCTTTTCTTCTCTGGTGAGCTGGGATCTGCCAAGTTGCATGGGTGGTTCTGAGGGGGAGGATGATGATACATCTGCGGGAGGGACCAGAGGTTGCTGAAACCAGGGCGCCAGCCTAAAGTGATGAGAGGCATTTCTCTCTCGGGCTTACTCTTGAAAGTGAAGGTCCACTCATATAACCAGGGCGATGAGGTCTTCTAAGGCAGATGGCAGGTCCCAGCCTACAAGCTCATCTTTGATGTGCTCGAGCAGGTCCTGCCAGAAGATGGCAGAGAGACTATCCGCCACAATGGAATTCCTAGGCCAGCATGCGAAATTGTATAGCATTGTCACCGACGACGTGAGTGCCTTGTCTGATACAGAGTAACTCCACAGCCATGGATGAGGCCCAACAGGCTCATCGAATACATGTCAAAATTGTCAGAGGAAGCTGTCCAAATTCTCCACTAGGGGTTTGTTCCATTCCCAAATAGGTGATACAGCTTAAAGGTCACCTTAGTTCAGTCTGAGGGAAAGCTGGCCATCCGATAGTTCAAAGTGTATTCTGCACGGATTGATGAAACCTCAGCAGGCTTTAGAATCCCCTTCATAACAGCAGTTGTGGAAGGTGCGTCATGGGTCCCAGATGCCAGTGCAGTTGTGTGGACCTGCATGGATTCCATTCAGGCCTTGGAGAATGTCTGTAATATTGTTGAGCTGGTCTTGCTGCTGCTGGTCCTGGACCAGAAGAGCAAACACAGAGATAGCCTGAGTCAGGGACAAATCCACTGAGCTCATGGCCTCAGCAAACTATCACGGATGTGAGCCCTTGGGCTACATCATGGTTGATGCAGCCTATGAGAATAATCCACTAGGTCTTTGCCGACAGCTGTGGTCTCACCCTTTACTAGGACTGGAGCTGGAGCTTCACCTACACTAGCCATGTTCCCTGCAGGTGAGTCCATGGGTTCCATGGCCCAAGAGGGCTTTGTCAAATTGCTCCTTATGGGACTTTTGCCTAAGTCATGAGCAAGGGCATCTGGTCCAAGCCAAGTTCTGGGCAGGCAGCGAGCAGACAGTATCCAGGCCAGGCCAAGGTTTGGGCAGGTAGCATAAAGGCAAGTCTAGGTCCAAGCTGGGGTCAGGGCAGGCAGCAGTTCAGAAGAGTAGTCAGTATCTATAGCAGAGGTCAAAACCAGAAATCAGGCGGAGACAGACGGACAAGACAAGGGACCAAGACACAGGCAGCGTGGAGAAAGCAAAGCAAGGTGGCAACGAGGCAAGGCAGGTAAAGAACAAGACAAGGCAAAAGTAAACAGACAACTAGCAACATGCCCTGCAAAACAGGAAGACCTGTTACTGAGGCAATTGTTGACAGTCCGACAGGGCTTTAAGTAGGCAGGGCTCGACAATGTCAATCGAAAGCGCTGTGGAGCTTTCCCACCTCGGGGAGAGTAGAGGGGTAGCCTAGTGGTTAGTCCAGCGGGCTACAAACCAGGGAAACCAGGGTTAAAATCCCACTGCTCTCCTTTTGACCTTGGGCAAGACACTTTGCTCTCTAACGTCTAAGGTACAAATTAGATTGTAAGCCCTCTGGGGATAGGGAAATACCTACAGTACCTGAATATCATCCACTTTGAAGGGGTGAAAAGTACAAAATAAATAAATAGCAGGTAGGGCCTTTAAGAATGGGTGCACATTGTGCATGCATGCCTAAGGAGGCCCCAGGAGGAGTGGGAGCATGGTGGCATCTCCGTGAGTGAGGCCGGTTGCAGGACCAGCCAAATCTTACACATCACTCCAATTTTATACTTGCTACATTGGCTACTAGTTGAATGGAGGGTCCAGTTTAAAGTATTTATTTATTTATTTTATTTTATTTAAATTCTTTTAATATACCGATGCTCAAGACCAGGTCTTATCGTACCGGTTTACAATGAACTAGGGGGAAAAAACCAGTTAACAATGGAAGCAAGAAATTACATTATAACAGGGAATGTGGAACTTGGTTGTTAGAGAAAAAGGATAGGTTAAACAATTTCTAACTGGAGAACAAAGCAAATAAGCAGAAACGTGAGTGTTTACATGGTAAGCATTATATACAAAATTACGTCGTGTGTAATATAAGGCAAGTTATATTAAAGTGCAGTTCAAAGTACTATCAATGATTCATAAAGCTGAGTTCAGAAGCATAAATTTGTATCTGCTCTCTTTTAAAAATCTACCTTCCGTCAAGAAGTATATGGTTCACCGGGCATTGTTTACTTGAAATTCCAAGTTGCAAGGCATTTAGACTTGCCAGTACCAGACAAAGAGTACTGGCAGTTGCGGATCCCATATTATGCAACAGATTTCCTGACAAGGAGACGTGCTGTAAAACTTTCAGGAAGCGCTTAAAGACACTGTTGTTTAAGGAGGCTTTTGGTGACCCACTATAAAGAAATGTAATTTTGAATTTTTGTTAGCATTGTTGTATTACTTGTATGTTTTATTTTCTTGTCAACCACCTAGAACTTTGGATAAAGAGATATACAAATTTTAAAACATTAAATAAAAGTCACGGTATCTTCACTTTCCGTGATTTTATAGTTTCAGTGCTAATCTTTTTTCCTTACCTTTTAAGCTACTACTTTAGAAAAGTATTTCCTCTTTCCTTTTTTTGTCCTCTTACTTATTGCTCCCTTTATGAATATCTTAAATAGCACTGGTCACAATACAGATCTCTGGGTCATTCCACTATTTACTAGGGATGTGAATCGGTACCGGACTTGTTTCTGGTATCGGATTTGGGGAAAAACCGCGGGAAATCTTCGTTCCTGCGGTTCTTAGCGTTTTTTATCGGCTGTCTCGTGCTGAAAAAAAAACAACCCACCCCAAACCTTTAAATTTAATTATTTCGAATCCCCCACCCTCCTGACCCACCTCTCCCAAAACATTTTTAAAGTACCTGGTGGTCCAGTGGGGGTCCCGGGAGCAATATCCCACTCTCGGGCCGTCGGCTGCCAGTAAACAAAATGGCGCTGATGGCCCTTTGCCCTTACCATTTATTTATTTATTTAAAACTTTTCTACGCCGACATTCATTGGAATATCACATCGGTTTACAATAAACGAGGGTAACCAATAACTTTGGAAAAAAGAAGTTACAATTAACATAAGGGAACTAAACTGGGGAGAAAGGGCTAGCATAGCAGAGTCATGTAACCGAAGAGGAGTGGTTACAACAAAGAGGTTTAATAAATTTTTTAACAAAATAAGATGTTATGAAAATAAATTAACAGTATTTACAAATGATAAGAAACAAATTTACAATATGTACAGAATGTCCAAAATAAAGAATTGTGGGGCAAGTTACTTGAATGAATTCCAGGTGAAGGTTAGAATAGTTAAGGGGTTGAAGGGGTGGGGGGGGGGAATAGGGGGCTATGGGAGGAACTGTGAGTTGGAAGGTGGCGAGGTTAAGTGAAGGGGCTATCCGTGCCATTGGCCAGCCCCTGTCACATGGTAGGAGCAATGGATGGACGGCACCATCTTAAAAAATGGCGCGGGCCATGGTAAGGGCAAAGTGCCATCGGCGCCATTTTGATTAGTGGCAGCCGAAGGCCCGAGAGTGGAAGATCACTCCCGGGACACCCGCTGGACCACCAGGTACTTTAAAAATGTTTTGGGGGTCGGGAGGGTGGGGGATTCAAAATAATTCGATTTAAAGGCTCGGGGTGGGTTTGGGGGTTGTTTTTCAGTGTTCCCTTTCTTCCCGCCCCCCACCCTCAAACGATAAGAAAACCACATGAAAATTTTGTGGGGTTTTCCTATTGCTTTCGGGGACCCTCCAATATTTGACGAGTTTGAAAATATCGTCTGATATTTTCAGTCGTCAGAAAAACGATTCACATCCCTACTATTTACCTCTCTCCATTGCAAAACTATTTAGTCCTACTCTCTTTCCTATCTTTTAACCAGTTATCAGTCCACAAGAGAACATTTCCTTCTATCCCATGACTTTAGGAAATTTCATATTTGAGTTCTTGCAGAACTTCGGCATGAATACCATCTAGTCCTAGTGATTTTTACTCTTTATTTATTTATTTATTTATTTATTTATTTAATGTCTCTTATATACCGATGTCCGTTCGCACATCGCATCGGTTCACAGTAAACATGAACTTTTTGGGCGAAGCCCTTACAAAGAACAGATAAATACAGTTAACTTTAGGGCATAGCCCTTAACAAAACCAGGGAAGCAATACACTGGAGGGGGTATTGATTTACATACTATAACCTATATATATGTATATATATATATATATATATATATATATATATATATAAATAACTATAAACATAAAAATTATAACAGTTCAAAGTACCAAAATCAGAGGCATATCGTAATCCATATTCAGGCCGAGTTCACAATTGTGGATTGGGGTTATCCATTTCAGAAGAAGTTTATGTGATGGGGGGTGACGTAGGGTAGGCTTGCTGGAAGAGCCAGGTCTTTAGTTTTTTTTTGAAAGTGGGTGTATATGTCTCCATGCGGATGTCATGAGGCAAGGAGTTCCAAATAGTGGGACTGGCTAGAGAGAAGGCTCTGCTTATGGTGGAGGAGAGTTTGAAAGCTTTAATGGATTGGGAACGTAGCGTTCCTTGTAGAGCTGTGCGGGTGGGTCTGTTGGAGGTGCGAGGGATAAGTGGGGGGTTGATCCAATTGAGGTTGGAGTTTAGCAGACTTTTGTGGATGATGTATAGTGCCTTATAAAGAATTCGGGAGTGTATAGGGAGCCAGTGGAGAGAGATGAGTATGGGAGTGATATGGTCCTTCTTTTTGGAGTTTGATAGTATACGAGCGGCAGCATTTTGTAAAAGTTGTAAAGGTTTGGTGTGTGAAGCGGGGATGCCAAGGAGAAGTGCGTTACAATAGTCTATTTTGGAAAGAATAATAGACTGAAGTACAGTGTGGAAATCCATGAAATGGAGAAGAGGTCTGAGTTTTTTCATCGTTTGAAGCTTATAATAACATTCCTTAATGATATAGTTAATGAATGATTTAAAAGTCAGGTGATTATCTATAAGTACACCTAAATTGCGAACCTGTGTGGGAAAAGAGGAGGATGAGTGTGTAAGTGGAATGTCTGGAAGAGGTTGCTTGTTAGATATGATTAAAAGTTCAGTTTTGTTGGGATTTAAAGCTAGGTGCATGTCATTAAGAAGTTGGGTGATGGAGGAAAGGCAGGATTCCCAGTTATGTAGGGCAGTTTGGAGGGAGTCAGAAAATGGGAAAATGATTTGCACATCGTCAGCATAAATGAAATGCTTGATGTGCAGGTTGGTGAGCAGGGTGGTGAGAGGAAGCATGTATATATTGAAGAGGGTAGAAGAGAGGGAGGAGCCTTGGGGAACACCCTGGGGCAGACTAATAGGGTCAGATTCATTATTATCTTTAGTTTTAGTTTGATCTATTATATATTCCATTTTCCATATGATTTGCTTCTATTCCTCTGAATCATCACCATTGAAGAACTTTTCCAGTGTACATATACTCCCAACAGAAATGATTGAAGCAAAAAATTCATTTTGTTTTTCTACTATGGCCTTGTCCTCCTTGAGGGCCCCCTAGTGGTCCAACTTACTCCCTCACAGGCTTCTTGCTTCGAATGTTCTTAAAATGGTTTATTATTAGTTTTTGCCTCTTATATCTTCCTCAGTAAAGACTGAAGCAAATAATTCATCTAATCTCTCCACTATGGCCTTGTCTTTCCTAAGTGCCCCTTTTACACTCTGATCTAGTGGTCCAACTGACTCCCTTGTAGGCTTTCTGCTTCAAATGTACCTGACATTTTTTTGAGTTTTTGCTTCCTTAACAAGCTTTTTTTCAAATTCTGTCTTGGCCTGCCTTAATGTTTTACATAAGAACATAAGATTTGCTACACTGGGTCAGACCAAAGGTCCATCAAGCCCAGTATCCTGTTTCTAATAATGGCCAATCCAGGTCACAAGTACCTGGCAGGATCCCAAAACCTTGACAGATTCCATGCTCTTTATCTCAGGGATAAATAGTGGATTTCCCCAGATCCATTTTAATAATAGTTTATGGACTTTTCCTTCAGGAACTTGTCCAGACCTTTTTTAAACCCAGTTACACTAACAGTTTCACCATGTCATCTGGCATCGATGTCCAGATCTTATTTATGCATTGAGTGAAAAAATATTTTCTCCTGTTTGTTTTAATTGTACTACTTAGTTGCTTCATTTTATGTCTCCTAGTCCTTGGACTTTCTGAAAGAGTAAACAACCAATTTGTGTATACCTGTTCCATTCCCCTCATTATTTTATATACTTCTGTCTATATCCCCTAAGTTGTCTCTTCTCCACGCTGAAGATCCCTAACCTGTTTAGCCTTTCCTCATAGGGGAATCGATCCATCCCGTTTATCAGTTTGATTGCCCTTCTCTGTACCTTTTCTAATTCTGCTATATCTTTTTTGGGATACGGTGACCTGAATTGCAAACAATTCTTAAGATGTGGTCACATCACGGTGTGATACAGAGGCATTATTATATTCTCTGTTTTATTCTCCATTCCTTTCCTAATAATTCCTAGCATTCTATTTGTTTTCTTGGTTGCCACCATCACACACTGAGCTGAGGATTTCAACATATTATCCACGATGACGCCTAGATCTTTTTCCTGGATGGTAACTTCTAATGTGGGACCTGGCATCGTGTAGCTATAATTTAGATTGCTCTTTCCTTAATGCATCACTTTGTACCTGTCCACATTACATGTCATCTGCCATTTGCGTGCTCAGTCTAACAACTTAGAATCATTTTGTCATCTGTAAATCTGATCACTTCACTAGTTCTCATTTCCAAGTCATTTATAAATATGTTGAAAAGCATTGGTCCCAGGACCAATTCTTGGGGTACTCCACTATTCTCCTTTCTCCATTAGAAAAATTTACCATTTAGCCCTACTGTCTGTTTCTATCATTTAACCAGTTTCCAGTCCACAAAAGGACATTGCCTCTTATTCCATGGATATTTAATTTGTAAAAATCTTTCTGGAAATCCAGATACACTATATCAACTGGCTCATCTTTATCCACATGTTATTTACATCTTCAAAAAAGGCAGCAGATTGAAGTGGCAAGACTTCCCTTGGTTAAATCCATGTTTGGCTTTGTCCTATTAAACTATGACTATCTATGTGTTCAGGAATTTTATTCTTTATTATAGTTTCTACCATTTTGCCCCACACTGATGTCAGGCTGATTGGTCTGTAGTTTCTCCCAGGTCAAGCAGAATGGTAGTCCTCACATGTGGGTGACGTCAGCAGACTGAACCCTATTACGGAAAACTTTTCTGTCAAAGTTTCTAGAACTTTTGACTGGCACACTACGCATGCCCAGCATGCCATAATCCCTGTAGCCAGAGGGGTCTCCCTTCAGTCTCATTTTTTCCGCACTGCAGTTTGCCTCGTGGTTAGGAGCTCTGTGAGAATTTCTCACTACTTTTCCTCACCGAAAGACTTGAAGTTATCTTCACAAAAAGTTCCCTCATAGGGGTCTCCCATCGCAACATCGTTTTCTACATCGCTCGGTGAGTAATTTCCACCATCTTCGGTCAGTTCCTGCTACCCTGTCCTCTGTTCCCTCAGGCCACCGACCGTTTTCGCTGCCCCTTTTTTCCATCATGGCGACGGGCTTTAGAAAATGCCCGGAGTATCCGCGTACCATGTCAATTCTGACCCGCATGATGTCTGAGTGTTGTGCCTCGGCTCATCACACGACATTTGTCGATGCCCAAGCTGTGCTCAAATGACTCCGAAGGGCAGGCATGCCTGCCTGGACAAGATGGAGTCCCTTTTCAAAAGAAAGCTAACTCCATCGATGTCCACCTAGTCGTCACCGGTAGGAACATTGGCAAAATCCATCAACAAATCTCACCGGAAGCAGCAAGGCAGCGGTGACCATTTATCACCGACAACATCCAGGGCATCAGCATCATCTTCCTCGGTGCCGGAGAAAGACCGGACCGAGCCTTGAGGGAAACACCAGCACCAACACGATTCCACACCCGGTGCCGGCACCGACACCGCATCGGCTTCGATGGCTATCAAGCTGATTGCGAAGAGGACATGGGTAGAGGAGCCTCCAACTTCCTCTCCACCCGAGACACCGAGGCGATCCCCACTGATATCGGTGCCGGGTACTGAGCCCCCACAGATTCCTGTGGCGGTGCCAGTAGCGCCTAGCCTGCCTCCCCCTGCAGCTCTTACCTACACCAGCTTCCAGGAAGGAGCTGGACATACTTGTCCAACAGGCGGTCCTCGATGCCCTCCGAAGCCTTCAACCATCGATGCCGACCCCCATACCGACATCGGAGCCATCAATCTTCACACCGTTGCTCGACCGCCTGGATACACTCATCTGTGCCATTCTGACCCAGCCTGGACCATCGGAACCAAGACGACCTACTGAGTCTCCGAAACCCCCGTTCCCTGTACGTACCAGGATCAGTCCAGACTGCTGGGTTATGCCTCCCGTCCAGCAGATGGAGTCAGAGAGAAACTGAAAAGGCACCACCTATATACCCTGGTGCGCCCCCCTGCGATCCTTCAGTATATCTCTGACTCCAGCAGATGAGAGAGCATAACCTGCGGTCCTGATCTACTGAAAAAAAAAAAACACAGAAAATTTATTGAGAGGAGTGAGGTGCTCCACTATTTCAGGTTTGATTTAAGTTATCTAAGAGGCAACTGTGACTAGAATTCGAGAAAAGCTGAAGTGAGGAGCCATAGCAGGCAAGGCAGGGCTCTGCCCTGAAGCCTTTCCCCGGAGTACATTTTGCCCAGCCCAGTGAGAGGAGGGGGAGTATTCATCGGTGGGCCGGTCACTTTCCCCCTCCGCCTCCAGAGAAGCCCATCCCTCGGAGAAAGTTGGCAGAAGGAGTTTTCTCCTTTCTTTAGGCTCCAAGCGTTTTCAAAGTTTGTAAAAAAAAAAAAAAAAGAAGTGCTGCATTGCTAGCTGCCGCGGAAAGCGCTGTTGATTTAAAAAAAACAAACCAAAAACGAGGTGTTTTTACTAATTCCCTGCCTACTGTACTCTCTGGGTCTCCGGAGGGGATGGCCTGCCACCCGTCCCTGTTTCGCGCTCATTTCGCTTCAGGGCAATGCCCAGGGGACTCGTGTGTGGCGCGTGTGGGGAGTCGGGGCTCCGGCTCTCGCGCGAAGGCCTCTGTTCCCGGTGCATTCCCGGGGATGAGGGGCCTTCGCAGAGAGCAGCCCCGACCGAGAAGTCACTCCATTCGCAGCTGATCTCCTCGGGTGGCATCACGGGAGTGTTCCCGAGTGCGGAGGCGGCGGCCATTTTGGATCGCGCGGCGGCCATTTTAAATCGACCCGGTCGTGAAACGGAGCTGTCAGAGGAGGATGAGGATGATGATCCCCTCTCCCCGCCGGAGTTAAGTCCTCCCAGGGGCCGCGATTCATCTGGGCATACTAAGGGGGATACTCGGAAGAGGCCACACCCCTTCTCGTCTCAATTTGTGCTTTTGCTGCACAAAGCTTACCTGGAGGCAGAAGCAGATTGGGAGCAGGGGGCTTCAGCTCCAAATAAGCGGGGGAAAATTTCTAAAAGTCCTGAGGGACTAGGTTTAGGAAATTCTGCTCCTTCCCCAGCTCCTAAGCCACCGCAGCATAATCCGGTGGATCCTGCCCCTCAAGATCCAACTACTCCTGATTCAGGGGCAGACATGGGGAGCACGGATCTCGTAGAGGGCGATGATCCGCTCGTACTCAGATTGTTCCATAAGGAGGAGTTGGACCCCTTGATTTCGCATGTTCTTCAAGAACTGGGGATCCCAGTCCCACAGATTGATTCAAATTCTTTACCAGGCGACTTGGAGTTGACGGGGCTCCGCGCTCCGTCCCATGCGTTTCCTTATCATAACAAACTTTCCCAGATCGTGTCCCGAGAATGGGATGCTCCGGAGGCTACCTTGAGAGTTGGCTGGGCTATGGATAAGCTGTACCCGCTTCCTCTTGAGGCTTTGAAATTGCTTAAGGTGCCTAAGGTGGATTCGGCGGTCACGGCCATCGCTAAACATACCACAATCCCAGTTACAGGTGGCACGGCCCTTAAGGATCCCCAAGATAGAAAATTGGAAGTGTTGCTGAAGCGAATCTTTGAAGTGTCAGCCCTAGGGGTGCGAGCGGCGGTTTGTAGTTGCATGGTACAAAGGGGTACCCTCCGCTGGGTGCAGCAAATGTTAACGTCTCAAGATTTGCCTCCAGGGGAAACAGAGCAGGCGAACCGAATGGAATCTGCGGTGGCCTCTGCGGCGGACGCCCTATATGATCTTCTCCGTACTTCAGCCCGCTCCATAGCATCAGCAGTCTCCACGCGCCGACTCCTCTGGCTACGCCATTGGGCGGCGGACTCATCCTCCAAAGCGCAACTTGGTTCCTTCCCCTTTCGGGGTAAGTTGTTATTTGGGGATGAGTTGGAGCAGCTAATTAAGTCCCTATGAGAGAACAAGGTCTTCAAATTGCCGGAAGGCAAGCCGAAATCATTTTGTTCCTCGGGATCTTTTCATGGTCGTTTTCGCGGACAGCGCCGGTATCGCTCCGGGAGAGGTTCCTCCTCATTTGCACCGCGGCAACCGCCAGCACGCTCTCAAGGATGGTCTCCTTCCTTTCGTGGCCGGCAGCAATCGCGCGCGGGGGCGAGCCATGCCTTCACCAATAATAAGACGCCACAATGAGGGGACGCCGGTCTGTCTATAAAAAAAAAAAATGACTGGGAAGGTTGGAAGATGGGGATGATGATCACTACCCAAATAGGAAACAACTCTTTCACCTTCCCACAGTAAAACAATATGCTTTTGCAAAGGAACTGGGGAACCTTTTGGGGAAGAGGGAGTCTCTTTCGAAGGGATGGGCTCCACCTTAACCAGGGTGGAACCAGACTGCTGGCACTAACCTTTAAAAAGGAGAGAGAGCAGCTTTTAAACTAGAACAAAGGGGAAAGCCGACAGGCGCTCAGCAGCGCATGTTTCGGAGGGAGGTATCTTCAAAGGATATTAATGATGCATTAGAATCATTAATATCCTGGACGACGAAGCACAATCTAAGGCCAATGAACTTGCAACCTTCTTTCAGTGCAAAATCTCCAACCTCTTAATGCTCCTACCCCCCAGCACTACCTCATCTCCTATCTCCTTCTCCTCATTTTCAGATACAGGAGCCATACTTGACTCCTTCGAACCTCCATCCTCCCTGGAGATTGAATCCTTACTAAAGAGAATGAAACCCTCTACCCATCCATCTGACCAAATCCCGACTAAACTACTCCTATCACTGCCAGACACTATCTCCAAGCCTCTGGCTGATATTATAAACTGCTCTCTATCGCAAGGAATCTTCCTGGACGTTCTAAAACTCGCCACCCTCAAACCCCTTCGTAAGAAACCGAACCTAGATCCCAAAGAACCCAACAATTTCCGTCCTATTTCCAATCTGCCTTTGTTCCCAAGGTTATGGAAAAATTAGTCAATACTCAACTTTCAGAATACCTTGAAGACCATAAAATCCTCTACCCAAATCAATACGGCTTCCGCAAATCACTAAGCACCGAAATCCTCCTCATCTCCCTCACGGACCACCTCATCATGGGCCGAGACAAAGGACACTCCTTCCTGTTAGTACTTCTCGACATCTCGGCGGCGTTCGACACGGTGAACCACTCCATCCTCCTAAATCGACTATCAGACATTGGAATAACAGGAACGACATTCAGATAGTTCAATTCTTTTCTCAGTAATAGAGGCTATAAAGTCAAAATCAACAACAAAGAGTCCCCGCGCATCACTTCTTCACTAGGGGGCGGATTTTCAGAGCCCTGCTCGCCTAAATCCGCCCAAAACCGGGCGGATTTAGGCGAGCAGGGCCCTGCGCACCGGGAAGCCTATTTTACATAGGCCTACCGGCGCGTGCAGAGCCCCGGGACTTGCGTAAGTCCCGGGGTTCTCCGAGGGGGGCGTGTCGGGGGCGGGCCCGGTCGTCGCGGCGTTTCGGGGGCGTGTCGGCAGCGTTTTGGGGGTGGGTAAGGGGGCGTGGCTACGGCCCGGGGCGGTCCGGGGGCGTGGCCGCGCCCTCCGTACCCGCCCCCAGGTTGCGGCCCGGCGCGCAAGAGGCCCGCTGGCGCGCGGGGATTTACGCCTCCCAGAGGGAGGCGTAAATCCCCCGACAAAGGTAAGGGGGGGGTTTAGACAGGGCCGGGCGGGTGGGTTAGGTAGGGGAAGGGAGGGGAAGGTGAGGGGAGGGCAAAGGAAAGTTCCCTCCGAGGCCGCTCCAATTTCGGAGAGGCCTTGGAGGGAACGGGGGTAGGCAGCGCGGCTCGGCGCGCGCTGGCTATACAAAATCCATAGCCTTGCGCGCGCCGATCCAGGTTTTTTAGTAGATACGCGCGGCTCCGCGCGTATCTACTAAAATCCAGCGTACTTTTGTTTGCGCCTGGAGCGCAAACAAAAGTAGGCCTATTCGCGCTCCTTTTAAAATCCGCCCCTAGGAGTACCTCAGGGCTCTTCTCTGTCCCCCACCCTCTTCAATATCTACCTCCTACCCCTCTGCCAGCTGCTAACAAGCCTAAAACTAAAACACTGTCTTTACGCCGATGACATACAAATTCTGATCCCTATAACTGAATCCCTAACGAAAAAACTTAAGTTCTGGGACAACTGCCTCCAAGCTATCAACCACTTTCTCACCAGCCTAAACCTGGTACTTAACTCAGCCAAGATGGAACTTCTCATATCTCCTGACTACAGTGATATCCCTCAGCTGTCCCACCCCAATACCTTGGTCACCCAAGCAAGAGATCTTGGAGTGATAATTGACAACCATCTGAACTTAAAGAAGTTCATCAATCACACAACTAAGGACTGCTTCTATAAACTACAGATGCTAAAAAGACTTAAACCTCTTTTACATTTTCACGACTTCAGAACTGTCCTTCAAGCCATTCTATTTTCCGAGATAGACTACTGTAATTCTCTTCTGCTGGGTCTCCCCGCCTCCACCACCAAACCTCTTCAGATGCTCCAAAACACGGCCACTAGAATCTTGACAAATACCAACAGAAGAGACCACATCACGCCCATCCTCAGAAATCTGCACCGGCTACCAATAAGCTTTAGAATCCTACACAAGTCCCTCACCATCATTCACAAAACCATTCACAACCAGGTCCCCATCGACCTTCAATTCCCACTCAGACTTCACATCTCTTCAAGACCGATCAGAGAAGCCTACAAAGGAGCTCTGCATGCCCCTTCAACCAAATCCACCCATCATTCTGCCACTAGAGAACGGGCCCTCTCGACAGCAGGACCAGCCATCTGGAATGCTATTCCCCCAGATCTCAGATAGGAACCCTACCTGTTGACTTTCAGGAAAAAACTCAAGATCTGGCTATTTCAACAAGCCTTCCCCTAACTCAGGCCCGTCTCAGTTATTCCACAGTTCATATACTAATTGCCTACTAATCAGTGCACTCCATTTCTGACCCTCTATATTATTTGTTATAGTTACCAAGTTTATCATCTGCTTCTGGCTTCTTTATCTCCCTAGTTCCATTGCCCTTGTTTTATTGTAACTTTGCCTCTTCTTCTATGTTAATGTTATAACCCCCTGTTCCATGTAAACCGATATGATATGATCTGTATCATGAATGTCGGTATAAAAAAGTACTAAATAAAATAAATTAATTAATTAGGGCATCCCGATAGGTTCCAATGAAAAGAAAAGTAGTCCAAGTGCCTGTAACTAAAAACTCATCTGAGCTAAAAAATTCTAACATCCCTATCAAGTAAAACCAGAATGAAAATACAAACAAAAAACACACTTTGAAATGTTTGTATGCTAATGCCAGAAGTCTAAGAAGTAAGATGGGAGAATTAGAATGTAAAGCAGTGAATGATGACATAGACTTAATTGGCATCTCAGAGACATGGTGGAAAGAGGATAACCAATGGGACACTGCTATACCGAGATACAAATTATATCGCAATGACAGAGAGGAGCACCCGGGAGGTGGTGTAGCGCTTTATGTCCGGGAAGGCATAGAATCCAACAGGATAAGCATCCTGCATGAGACTAAATGCACAATCGAATCTTTATGGGTAGAAATCCCTTGTGTGTTGGGGAAGACTATAGTGATAGGAGTATACTACCGTCCACCTGGCCAAGATGGTGAGATGGACAGTGAAATGCTAAGAGAAATTAGGGAAGCTAACCAAATTGGTAGTGCAGTAATAATGGGAGATTTCAATTACCACAAGACGCTGGTGCAGGATTAAAGTTTAATCACCAAGAAATGTTGTTAAAGTGTTTACACAATTAAACATCAAACACATATAAGGATTTAAACTGGCAACTCCATGAATTTCAAGTAATACTTTAAACTCGGTCCCCCGACACGGTCCCGTGTTTCGCCAGGCTGCGTCGGGGGGGAACCAGGGATACATTCAAATCTAGAGTGTAAAAATAAATACAAGTCAGTTCAAAACAATTGGTGAAGCTAGGCTACAATGTGACATACGTTTCACAAAAGTACATACCTCTAAAATGTCACCCGGAGCGCGCAGGCTCACACAGGTGACAACTATTTAAACGGAGGAAAAGGCGCGAACGTGACAGCTTTCGCGAGAGCTGTCAAGCACTTACTTGACAGTTCCCGCGAGAGCCAGACAGCCAGAAAATCTCGATGGATATATCCCTAGTAAAACAAGTGCCACTCAATTTCTCTATTGAGGCCCTGAGGGGCAACCGTGTCAAGCGTAAAGATCCACCTCTGCTCCCTCCGGCCCAAGGCCTCAGGGAAGTCCCCACCCCGAAGGGGGGGACGGACAACCTCAATTACTGAAAAAAGAAGGTCGGAGACGGTGTGACCAGATTGAATCCAGTGCGAAACCAGGGGCTCATCTACTCTATGAAGGCGAATGTTGGAGCAATGCTCAATCATACGGGTTTTTAACATCCGGGTAGTTTTGCCAACATAGAGTAGAGAGCAAGGACATTTAATAATGTATACTACCCCCTTTGTACAACAGTCTGATGTGGAGCGAAGTGTAAAAACTCGCCCCGTGCGAGGATGTATAAACTCAGGGGCCAGTGTGGTATGACTGCACATGGTGCAGCGGCCACATGGACCATGTACCCCAACACTATCAGTCCAATCAACTAAAGGGGATGTGTGGACCAGCCGGTCCCGCAGATTTTTACCCCGTCTAAAGGTAAAGCGTAGAGAACTGTCAAATAATTCAGTCATGGCTAGAGATGCCCAATGTCTCCTAATCATCGTGGAGATTGCTCTCCCCAGAATCGAGAATGGTAAAATGCAGTTGTTAGCGTCATCTTCTGCGGGGGTGGACTGTACAAATAGCCATTCACGGGTAGAATGCAACGCCCTTTTAAAAGCACGTTTAACTACTCTGTGCGGGTAGCCACGCTCTATGAAACGTTCACTCATCAAGCGCCCTTGCGCCACGAATTCGGGACGAGTGGAGCACAGTCGGCGTAAACGTAAAAATTGTCCAGAGGGAATATTATCCCGCAGAGCGCGGGGATGGCAACTCTGGTACTGAAGAAGGGTATTCCGGTCGGTGTCTTTACGATACAGAGACGTTTCAAAGCCATCTACCCCAGAGGTTATAGTAATGTCCAGGAATGCTATGGTCCGTGGATGAATACAAAAATTGAATTGAATGTGTATATTAACTGAGTTTAACCAATCTAAAAAACAGTAAAACTGAATATCGGTCCCAGTCCAGATGAGCAGTACATCGTCAATGTAACGACGCCATGCAAAGATGAACTGAGACCATTCAGAGGGATAAACATTTTGACACTCAAAATGGTCCATAAATAAGCACGCCAGACTGGGGGCCATGGTGGCCCCCATAGCTGTGCCCTTAACCTGTTGAAAGTAAGCATTCTGAAACCGAAAAAAGTTATTGGTAAGCGCTATCTCTGCTAATTGAGTTAGAAAAAGAGTCGATACGCGATGTGGGTGAGGTCGTTTGTCTAAAGTGTCTGAAATCACCTGTAGAGCCTCATGTTGGGGTATGTTAGAATAAAGAGAGACCACATCCAACGTGACCAGAAAAAACGAGTCAGTAGGGTAACTTAGTTCCGATAGCAAAGTTATGAGATGTGTAGAGTCTCTCACATAGGATTGAATCAGTGGCACAAAAGGCTTCAAAAAACAATCCACAAATTGTGACAATGGTTCAAGGAGAGAGCCAATACCAGCGACGATAGGTCGACCAGGCGGGTGTGTCAGAGTTTTATGTATTTTGGGTAATGTATAGAATTGTGGCATAATAGGAAAAGGTGTAGTCAAAAACTTTTGCTCCTTAGCAGTAATCATATGTCGGTCAGCGGCAAGTTGTACTATAAGTTTAATCTGATTCTTCAATGGCTCAGTGGGGTCAGTCAATAATGGTTTATAAAAAGATGGATCGCTCAATTGCCGAAGTGCTTCACCATCGTAATCAGAGCGATCCTGGACCACTATACCACCTCCTTTATCAGCCGGTTTAATAATAATGGACTGGTCCTTCGACAGAGTGGCTAACGCGTTTGACTCAGCCCTTGTCAAATTAAACCGAACGAATGGAGTATGGGAAAATATATTGTGAACACCCATACTCACTAGACGTTCAAAAGCCCCAAGCGTGACATCAATGGGGCCGGGAGGGATCCATCGAGATTTTCTGGCTGTCTGGCTCTCGCGGGAACTGTCAAGTAAGTGCTTGACAGCTCTCGCGAAAGCTGTCACGTTCGCGCCTTTTCCTCCGTTTAAATAGTTGTCACCTGTGTGAGCCTGCGCGCTCCGGGTGACATTTTAGAGGTATGTACTTTTGTGAAACGTATGTCACATTGTAGCCTAGCTTCACCAATTGTTTTGAACTGACTTGTATTTATTTTTACACTCTAGATTTGAATGTATCCCTGGTTCCCCCCCGACGCAGCCTGGCGAAACACGGGACCGTGTCGGGGGACCGAGTTTAAAGTATTACTTGAAATTCATGGAGTTGCCAGTTTAAATCCTTATATGTGTTTGATGTTTAATTGTGTAAACACTTTAACAACATTTCTTGGTGATTAAACTTTAATCCTGCACCAGCGTCTTGTGACACTTGCTTATGTGCAAGGCTTTGCTTCTTCTCTTTCAGATTTCAATTACCCCAATATTGACTGGGTACATGTATCATCGGGACATGTTAGAGAGATAAAATTCCTAGATGGAATAAATGACAGTTTAGTGGAGCAATTGGTTCAGGAACCGAAGAGAGAGGGAGCAATTTTAGATCTAATTCTCAGTGGAGCACAGGATTTGGTGAGAGAGGTAATGGTGGTAGGGTCGCTTGGTAATAGTGATCATAATGTGATCAAATTTGAATTAATGACTGGAAGGGAGACAGTAAGCAAATCCATGGCTCTCATGCTAAACTTTCAAAAGGGAAACTTTGATAAAATGAGAAAAATAGTTAGAAAAAAACTGAAAGGTAAAACAAAGGTAAAAAGTGTGCAAGAGGCGTGGTCATTGTTAAAAAATACCATCCTAGAAGCACAGTCCAGATGTATTCCACACATTAAGAAAGGTGGAAGGAAGGCAAAATGATTACCGGTATGGTTATAAAAGGGGAGGTGAAAGAAGCTATTTTAGCTAAAAGATCTTTATTCAAAAATTGGAAGAAGGATCCAACAGAAGAAAATAGGATAATGCATAAGCGTTGGCAAGTTAAATGTAAGACATTAATAAGACAGGCTAAGAGAGAATTTGAAAAGAAGTTGGCAGTAGAGGCAAAAACTCACACTAAAAATATATCCGAAGCAGAAAGCCTGTGAAGGAGTCAGTTGGACCGTTAAATGATCAGGGAGTTAAAGGAGCTCTTAGAGAAGATAAGGCCATTGCGGAAAGAATAAACAATTTCTTTGCTTCTGTATTTACTGAAGAGGATGTTGGGGAAATACATGTACTGGAGAAGGTTTTCATGGGTAATGATTCAGATGGACTGAACCAAATCACGGTAAACCTAGAAGATGTGGTAGGCCTGATTGACAAACTGAAGAGTAGTAAATCACCTGGACCAGGTGGTATACACCGCAGGGTTCTGAAGGAACTAAAAAATGAAATTTCAGACCTTTTAGTAAAAATTTGTAACCTATCATTAAAATCATCCATTGTACATGAGGACTGGAGGGTGGCTAATGTAACCCCAATATTTAAAAAAGGGCTCCAGGGGTATCCGGGAAACCTCAGACCGGTTAGCCTGACTTCAGTGTCAGGAAAAATAGTGGAAAGTGTTCTAAATATCAAAATCACATATAGAAAGGCATGGTTTAATGGAACAAAGTCAGCATGGCTTTACCCAAGGCAAGTCTTGCCTCCCAAATCTGCTTCACTTTTTTGAAGGAGTTAATAAACATGTGGATAAAGGTGAACCAGTAGATGTAGTGTATTTGGATTTTCAGAAGGCGATTGACAAAGTTCCTCATAAGAGGCTTCTAGGAAAAGTTAAAAGTCATGGGATAGGTGGCGATGTCCTTTTGTGGATTACAAACTGTCTAAAAGACAGGAAACAGAGTAGGATTAAATGGACAATTTTTTCTGTGGAAGGGAGTGGGCAGTGGAGTGCCTCAGGGATCTGTATCGGGACCCGTACTTTTCAATATATTTATAAATGATCTGGAAAGAAATACGACGAGTGAAGTAATCAAATTTGCAGATGATATAAAATTATTCAGAGCAGTTAAATCACAAGCATATTGTGATAACTTGCAGGAAGACCTTGTGAGACTGGAAAATTGGGCATCCAAATGGCAGATGAAATTTAATGTGGACAAGTGCAAGGTGATGCATATAGGGAAAAATAACCCATACTATAGTTACACAATGTTAGGTTCCATATTAGGAGCTACCACCCAAGAAAGAGATCTAGGCGTCATAGTGGATAACACATTGAATTCGGTTCAGTGTGCTGCGGCAGTCAAAAAAAGCAAACAATGTTGGGAATTGTTAGGGAATGATGAATAAAATGGAAAATGTCATAATGTCTCTCTATCGCTCCTTGGTGAGACCGCATCTTGAATACTGTGTACAGTTCTGGCCGCCGCATCTCAAAAAAGATATAGTTGCAATGGAGAAGGTACAGAGAAGGGCTACCAAAATAATAAGGGGAATGGAACAGCTCCCCTATGAGGATAGAAAGACTAAAGAGGTTAGGACTTTTCAGCTTGGAGAAGAGACAGCTGAGGTGGGGATATGATAGAGATGTTTAAAATCATGAGAGGTCTAGTACGGGTAAATGTGAATCAGTTATTTACCCTTTCAGATAATAGAAGGACTAGGGGGTACTCCATGAAGTTAGCATGTGGCACATTTAAAACTAATCGATTAAATTGTTTTTCACTCAACTCACAATTAAACTCTGGAATTTGTTGCCAGGGGATGTGTTAGTGTAGCTGGTTTTAAAAAAGGATTGGATAAGTTCTTGGAGGAGAAGTCCATTACCTGCTATTAATTAAGTTGGCTTAGAAAATAGACACTGCTATTTCTAGCAACAGTAACATGGGATAGACTTAGTTTTTGGGTACTTGCCAGGTTCTTATGGCCTGGATTGGCCACTGTTGGAGACAGGATGCTGGGCTTGATGGACCCTTGGTCTGACCCAGTATGGCATGTTCTTATGTAAAATATTTTTACCCAAGCACAGTATTAATTCAACCCAGCAAATCCCTGTTTTCCTAGCGTGTAGCCAGTTGGACTCAGGCCCAGTGGGATTATGTATTCCCCTGCTAACAGATGGAGATGGAGTCAGGTTTCAAAGCTGACATCAACCTAGATATACCCCTGCAGTGACCTCTGCCATTCAGTATCTCTCCGTCTCCTGGCAGATGTGGACGCTATCCCCACTCCAGCAGCGGTGTCTAGCGAAATTGCAGCACTAATCTAAAGGAAAATTTTTACCTTCAAATTGAAAAGAAGATCAAGCCCTGCTCTCCTGCAGTGATACCTAAGGGTCCCTCTCCCAGTTGAGAATTCCTGAGGCGATTTCCGAGATCCTTCAGAGGTGTGCCTTGGTCAGGTAGCCGGCTTCCGGCTTGGACTTTGCTGCTGAAGTAACTGAAAGGCAGTGGGTACAGAAGCCGAGCGTGGCAGTGAAGGCCTAAGCCCTCTCCCCCTGCAGCCGGAGACCATCTCTGTACTCAGCCGGTAAGTGCTGAGACCAGGTAAGTAGAGAAGAATTCCTCCAAACCAGAGACTTGGAAGGGCTTCGGCAAGTCTTTCCTCCTGTCTCCTTGCTCCGCACGCCATACCGATATTGTTCCTGATCTTGTGGAGGTGAGGGGAAGGGGTTTCCGAGCGGGTTGAGCGGACCCCCGGTGAGCTAGGCCCTGCTTCAGGCTCGGTGGACTCTCCACGTGGTTATCCAGGGAGCCGCCATGTTGCGCGTGGTTTAGTGTGGCGCCATTTCCCCCCTCCGGCTGTCAGTAAGCACAGTGTAGGCCGGCCTTATGTGCACCTAATGTGTGCTTACATACACACATAACTGCGTGCATGAGATCACGCGTGACTTAGCGCACAACCGGCCGCTTTGACCTGTGCGTACCGAGACGAGTCTGTGCACACTTGAGAGGCATTAACCGTCTAAACGCACAAGCTACTGAGGTTATGGCCCCGGCAGCAAAGAACTTCACATGACACTCCCTTTGCATGGCCTGCCATATTAGGGCCACACAGTCTGACTGGAATCCTGCCTATGTCAGCACTGTGATGAGGCCCAGGGAGGACTGGATTCTCAAAACTTCTCCAAGCCCGGATCATCCCAGTCGGAGGATGGGTCAGCCATGATCTTATCTGGCAGCACCCCGGACCTGAGCAATTCTGGGGTGGTTTCCTCCCCAGGGAGAGGGTAGTTCAGTGGCCTCTGCCCCGGTTCCTCCTGGGCCAAATATGAATCCGGTGGCCTTCTCCTGGTTTGAATTTTTTCAGGGCCTCCAAGCCTTTGTCCAGGCGCGGTCAGCCCCTGCCTCTGCCCGGGTTGAACCCCAACTGGGAAGGCCTCACCCTCCCAGTCCTGTCAGCATGCCTCAGAACATGCCTCGCCTCACCAAGAGTATCCCTGACAGGGACCCAGACACCATGGATGACAATGGGGACTCGTTGGAGGACGGGAAAATCCCTCCAGGCCTGGAGCCAATACCGGACCATGCTTCGATTTTTCCACAGAGATGAATTGCCGGCCCTAGTCTTCCAGACCCTGAAGATTCTGGGAGTTCCAGGCACAGACCCTGTGTCGGAGCCAAAGATGAACCCCATCCTGGTGCCTCTACTGAAGCTTCTTGCTATTTCCCGATGTTTGAAGCCATCCAGGAGTTGATTGACATGGAATGGGATGCCCCGGAGGCAAGTTTTAAAGGAGGTCGGTCCTTGGAGGCCTTGTATCCTCTGGACCCAGAGGTCAAGGAACGCCTGCGTTTCCTGAAAGTGGACACCCTGGTCTGTGCCATCTCGAAGCGAGCAACTATCCCTGTTGAGAGAGGGGCAGCCTTGAATGATGCTCACGATAGGCGGTTAGAATCCATCCTTCAGCAAGCTTTCAACTCAACACTTCCTGCTGTGCCCTGGTGGCTTACTGGTGTCTGCTCCTCTCAAGAGGAGCAGACATGCCGGATAGATGATCAAAACCGCTGCAGCCTTCCTGGCGGACACAAGCTCAGATTTAGTGCATACCACGGCCAGAAAGGTAACCTCAGAGGTGGCGGCCAGAAGACGGCTATGTGTGCAAAACTGGTCAGTGGACGCAACGTCTAAGGGGAACCTCACAAAAATGCCCTTTAAGGGATCCCTCCTATTCGGAAGTGAATTGGAGAAGCTAGCCAGTAAGTGGGGCAAATCGCCAGTGCCTAGGCTACCAAAAGATAAGAAAAAGAGGTCACAATGCCACTCACCCTTGAGGGGACGGGCCAGGGCTCCCAGCCCTTCCAACCCTACAGAAACCCGTCATTTCAGTCATCTCAGCCCTCGGGAAGGTCTCAGTTCTTTCAGAAAAGACAACCAAAAAGAGAAACAGGTTCAGGCTCAGGTTCGACCCGAACTCCCCAATGAGGTTGAGCCGACCCATCCTTGGGAAGAGGAGATAGGGGGCCAACTCTCCCTCTTCTGTCAGCGGTGGGTCGAGAGCACGTTGGACAAATGGATACTGGACATCATGTGAGAAAGGTATGCTTTTGAATTCCACAGCATCCCTCTGGACAGGTTCATGATGTCATTTTGCCACTCCCAGCACACTAATAAGGCTTCTCAGTCTGAAGGCTATAGCTCCGGTACCTACATCCCAAGTAAATATGGGGCACTATTCCATCTATTTCATCGTGCCCAAGGAAAAGGGCTCATACCGACCCATCCTGGATCTCAAGAGCATCAACCGTCATCTGCAGATAATTCACTTCTACATGGAAACTCTTTGATCCGTCATAATTGCAGTGCAACCAGGAGAGTTCCTAATCTCCCTGGACCTCTCTGAGGCCTACCTCCATATTCCAATCCGTCCAGACCACCAGTGTCAACCGTCCCCAGAACATTCTCCAAAATCATGGTGGTCGTGGCAGCAGCACTGAGGAAAGAAGGGTTGCATCCCTACTTGGACGACTGGCTGATCTGGGTGAAGTCATTGGAAGAGAGCCTCCAGGTGATCAGCAAGGTTAGGTCCCTCCTGCAGGAGCTTGGTAGGGTTGTGAACATGGACAAGAGCAGCCTCAAGTCCTCCCAGTCCATAGAGTACCTGGGGGCCCGATTCGACACCAAGCAGGACAAGGTCTTCCTTCCTCCCTCGAGGAGGAGGAATCTGAGGGACCAAGTACGTTGATTGATGAACACAATTTGCCCCAATGTGTGGGACTATCTCACAATCCTCGGCCTCATGGCATCAACTCTAGAAGTAGTACCGTGGGTGAGGGCACACATGCGGCCTCTCCATCACTCCCTACTGTCATGCTGAAACCCACTGTCTCAAGACTACTCGATTCGCCTCCACCTACTGATGGAAGTATGCTCTCAGCCCCAGTGGTGGCTACAGGAAATTCATCTAAACAAGGGTGTAAGCCTCTCTCCACCGAGCTGGATCGCCCTTACGACAGACACGAGCCTCCGAGGGTGGGGAGCTCACTGTCAGGAACTGACAACCCAGGGGCGATGGACCGAGGAAGAGGCAAACTGGAACATAAACAGTCTGGAAGCACAGGCGGTCAGATTAGCATGCCTGCAGTTCAGCCACAGGCTGCAGGGGCAAGCAATCCGTGTGATGTCTGACAACGCAACAGCGGTGACTTACATCAACCGCCAGGAAGGAACCAAGAGCCACCAAGTGTCTCTGGAAATAGACCCCCTTATAGAATGGGCAGAATTAAACCTGCAAGGGATCTCTGCCTCCCACCTTGCGGGAAAAGATAATGTCAGAGCAGACTTTCTCAGCAGGAAAAGCATGGAGCCAGGGGAATGGATGCTATCGATCAGAGCCTTCCAGCTTCTAGTAGAAAGCTGGGGCCTTCCATCCTTCGACCTACTGGCTACATCTCACAATGCAAAGGTTTCTCGGTTCTTCAGTCTCAGGCGAGGTCATTGCTCCCAAGGGATCGACGCCCTTGTTCAGACCTGGCCAGAGGAGGACTTACTATACGCCTTTCCCCCGTGGCCTCTACTGGGCAAGATCATCCGCAAGATCGAACACCACAGAGGGTTAGTCCTTCTGGTTGCCCTGGACTGGCCCAGGTGTCCGTGGTATGCAGAGGCTTCTCGTGGAGAGTCCCCCTTTGCCTCCCCCCGCACAGGGATCTTCTCTAGCAAGGCCCGATTCTTCACGAAAATCCAGCTCTATTCTCTCTTGCCTGTCGAAGCACGGATATTCGGCGGACGTAATTGCCACATTGCTCCATGCGCTGAAGTTTTCAACATCCCTGATGTACATACGGATCTGGAGAATATTTGAGGCCTGGTACGGGAAGCGTGGGATGCCCCCACGAACAGCCAAGATCACCATGATCCTAGAATTTTTACAGGACGGTCTGAACAAAGGACTGTCCATCAACTCCCTGGAGGTCCAGGTGGCAGCCCTCTCCTGCTTCAGGGCCAAGGTGGGCGGAACCCGTCTGGCGGCACATCCGGACTTGGCCTGTTTCCTAAAAGAGGTTAAACATCTACGACCACCCTTAAAGTTGCTAGTACCCCTATGGAACCTTAATTTGGTATTGGACTTTTTGGCAGGGCCTTCCTTCAGACCACTGAGCAGTCTGTCACTACGCCTATTAACACTAAAGACTGTATTTTTGGTGGCGATATGCTCGGCTCGTCGCATCTCTGAGCTACAGGCTCTGTCCTGTTGGGAACCATTCCTTCGAGTTACTCCAGGAACAGTACAGCTTCGCACTGTTCCCTCCTTCTTACCAAAGGTAGTCTCAGAGTGTCACCTGAACCAATCCATCTCCTTACCATCCCCGGTTAGAAATAAGGACACGGAAGACTACCGTCGTCTTCGTCATCTAAACGACGGTAGACTTTTAGTGCAGTATCTGGAAATTTCAGAACCAGTGTGCAAGACAGATCGCTTGTTTGTTCTTCATGGGAGGAAGAAAGAGGTCAAAGCGGCTTTGCAAGCTACCATAGCCCACTAGATCAAGGAAGTAATCAGGGCAGCTTACATAGAGGCAGGGAAGCCTTTACCTCTACAGGACAAAGCTCATTCTACCAGGGCCCAGGCAGTATCCTGGGTGGAAGCTAAATTACTGTCTCCTGCTGACATCTGTCGAGCAGCGACGTGGCCTCCTTACACACCTCCAGATTCTGCCACCTGGATGTCCAGGCCCGGGAGGAGACAGCCTTTGAGAGGGCTGTGCTAACAGACTGCCAGCAGCCTCCCGCCACGTTCAGGAGTAGCTTTTGTACATCCCATTGGTCCTGAGTCCATCTGGCTACACACTAGGAAATGGAGAAATTATTTACCTGATAATTTCGTTTCCTTAGTGTAGACAGATGGCATCCCACCCAGGGCTGCCCAGGAGAGGCGCCAAGGAATCACCCATGAGGTGGAGCTTGATTCCATGTGATTACGGGTAAGCTGTTGCCCTACCCCTAGTTCAGGGCATCTATAGTACTGGTATTCAGCGCTTGTGTGGGTTGAGTACAGTTGCAGTCTCAAGTTTTTGATCAAATTTTTTAATAAGTCGTATCCAAATTCTAATCAAGTTCTTCAACAATATGTCCACAATGGCTTTTTGAAGAGAATATGAGTGGCTGAGGTCACTGCAAGGGTATATCTAGAGTGACGTCAGCTTTGACACCTGACTCCATCTCCATCACATAATCCCATTGGTCCTGAGTCCATCTGTCTCCAGTAAGGAAAACGAAATTATCAGGTAAGTAATTTCTCCATTTGTAAATACCTGAATGTAATCGCTTTGAAGCAGAATATAAAATAAATAAATAACCAAGCTTTTACCTATTACAGGCACACCAGCACATGCAGCCTTTATCACTCTTCCTTTAGGATATTTGCCTAAATATTAAATAGTGACAAAATATATTTTTTTTTCTTCTCTTCTTTTCTTCTATATGCTTTTATTGCATTTATATTCTTCTATATGCTTCTATATGCATTTATTCAAAACCTGGCCATGTCAGGCTAACATGGATTGGTGCCTCAGGGTTTAATAACGTGGATGGAGTTAAGCTAAGTACACTTGGGGTTTTTGTTGGAGAACGTGTATAATGAAGGGAACTGTTCAGAACTTAGTTTAAGAAGAATGAAGAGTTATTTTTGGTAGTGGCAGACTTTTCCATTTGTTTTTGACAAAAATTCAGTTTTGACAAAATTTAATGAATTAAAAAAAAAAATGTATAAAAAATGTTTTTGAATAAATAGCAAACAAAATAGAGGGGGATGGTGGTTGTTCGTGATTAAAAACAGGAATAAAGTTAACCTGGATGGTAACTTTAAAAGTTTATGAAACAACCGCTTTTCTCTTTAAACATTTTTTGCAAAAAGGAATTTTTGTCTGGAAGGAAGAATTGGAAAAACTTTTGTGATCCAGGTTTGGGACTTATAAGCATATAGAAGAGAAGAAAAAAAAATATAAAAAATTATGAATGTGGGTTGTATAATTTGTCATTAGTAGAATTACCTACATTAGTGGATCTTGGGGTTGGTGTGTTAAATATTAAATAGGACTGGTGAGAGAATATAGCCAAACAGAACACCACATCTAAGGGGCCGATTGTAATAAAGTGCGCCCGGCCTAGCACATAGTTTACACGTAGTTGAATGTGCGTTTTGGACGCGCTAGACTAGCACCTGTCGCATTAAGGAGATTAGCGCATCCAAAACACACGCCCAAACAAATGTATAGGCAATAGCACCCATCACATGTAAATTCCATGTAGATGAGGATATTAGCTATTACATTCCGATGCAGGAAAACGCTGGGCACCCAACACATACTTTTTAACACTGCAAATTTAACTCCAGCCCCGAAGGTGGCGTAAAGTCAATCCGCGAGTCAAGGGCTCATGAGAAATTTAAAAATATGGTTGTCTGTGGTTCCTCCTACTTAGTATCTTGTGACACTTAATTTTACTGCTTGTGGTGTTGAAAAATAAATGTATATCGGCTTGTTTAAAAAAAAAATTCTTCTGGACACATAATTTAGATGCCCATAGCAAGGGGCATTTAGCTATGGGCATCTTCAGTGACCTCAGCAAAATGAGGCCAAAAGAAGTGGGATAAAAACAGACCGTCATATTGAGCCCCCGTTGCAACTGTGGGTTCCCAATGCATTTGAGTGCCATGGTTGCACAGTTCTCCCCAGCATGTCCTTTTTTATGCAGCTCCTTATTTAAATGCTATGTACGTGTTAGGAAAACAGACACTCAATATGAGCACCCGTTTTCAACACACAGCTTATTGCATCGGCCCTTAACTAACTAGATTAGCCTAACTATCACTGACCAAGACTTGTTGAGTGCAGTCCGTCAAAGAAAAGTGGAGCCTTCTTAATGTTATCCCACCTATCCCTTTTTCTTGTGAACAGGTTAGAAGAATGAGATGGTCAAGGGTATTGAAAGATGCAAATAAGTTCAGTAAAATGGAATCATGTTCTGCTACAGCCTCCCCAATGTTTATCATCCACTGGGTCCAGGCTGGCCAAAGATTTAGGTTATCTCTATGGCCTGTACAGTAGCCTTATTAATAGCTCTTTCCTTTTATGCAAATAGAAACCTTGTCAGCACATGGGCAGATATCTATGCATTGTTTTAACTCCATGTTTCAGGCTTCATGTTTAAACATTGCCATTTGCTTCTCATCACTTCCCTGAGGTATTCATTCTAAGGCAGGGGTCAGGAACCTTTTTGGCTGAGAGAGCCATAAACGCCACATATTTTAAAATGTAATTCCATGAGAGCCATACAATATGTTTAAAACTAAATACAAGTAAATGTGTGCATTTTATGTAAGATCACACTTTTAAAGTACAATAAGTCTCTGAAAATATTACACCAGGCCTTAAGACACCAATACATCTCCTATTAGGAAAACGGACCAAGTCAGGCTGCTATAGAGTCCTACACAGAAACTACACACCAGCAGAAAACCTCACCTGAATCACGTGCTGTCCCTCACCTAACATAGAATAAAGAGACCAAAACGCATAACAAGAAGCATGCAGAAAAAACTGAATTGGAAACTGCAACAAGCCAGAGTCTCTGAATGCAGTGTAACAAAGGAAAAAAGAAACATCACCCATCCTTATAAAACAAATCAAGAAATATAAAATCATCAGCAGTAAAACTGTACTAACAAAAAGAACATATTTCGAAACAGCTGATGAGTGGAATATCCAATAATTAAAAACTCATATAAAACATTTCCAGATACCAACAAAATATTTCAAAATAGCAGACACAAAGACCCAGTAATGAAAAATAATAAGGATACAAAATTTTTTTTGCTCTGCATACCTGGGAACGTTTGATATCCAGGTGTCCTGAGATTGTTCTGAATTAGCAGGAGGTGGGGTGGTTTGCTTGGAACTTTCTCCTCTCTCAGTCACATACCAGCGCTCTCTCTCACACTGGCTCTCAATGACACACCTATACACACATGCTCTCAGTACTCACATATACACATGTTTTTTCTCTCTCACTTATATAGGCTCTTAATTACACATTTACACACATGCTGTCTATCTTTTCACGCTTACACACACACACAGGCTTTCAATCACATAAATACATGCTGTCTTTTTCTCTCACACACAGACTCTCAATCACATGCTTACAAACATGTCCTCTCTTTCTCTCATTTACACACAGGCTCTCAATCACATACTCACATGCTCCCTCACCTAAATCAGCTCTCAATCACACACAGACACACATGGTCTCTCTCTCTCATTTAAACACAGGCTCTCAATCACATACTCACATGCTCCATCACCTAAACCAGCTCTCAATCACACACAGACACACATGATCTCTCTCTTACTTATACACACAGGCTCTTAATCATACATACACATGATTTCTCTCACACACAAAGGATCTCAATCATACACACATACTCTTTCACACAAACAGGTTTTCAATCACAAACTTACACATACAGGTTCCCAATGGTAAACTTACATTCATGCTCTCTCTCTCACAGGCAGGCTCTCAATCATTCACATACATGCAATCTCACACACTCACACACACACGCCCCCCCCCCCCCCCCGCGACCCGGAAGAGGAAGTGGAGAGTATCGGGTGCCTGTGCGGCAAGAAGAGGCCACGCTAGTGCGCTCGGCATCGGCCCGAAGAAAAGAAGACTGCAGCGCGGCTCGGAGGAAAATGAAGAGGTTCAACCGCGGCCGATGGGACTCCGCCTCCGCGAGGGCTGAAAATGAAGAGGTTAGCGTTGGGAGGAGGCTGCTGCTGCCGCGAGTTCCCAGGGTGGGGGTGGGGGAGAGAGAGAGTGAATCGCTCATTCACTCTCTCTCTCCCCCACCCCCACCCCGGGAACTCCCCCACCCCGGGAACTCGCGGCAGCAGCAGCCTCCTCCCAACGCTAACCTCTTCATTTTCAGCCCTCGCGGAGGCGGAGTCCCATCGGCCGCGGTTGAACCTCTTCATTTTCCTCCGAGCCGCGCTGCAGTCTTCTTTTCTTCGGGCCGATGCCGAGCGCACTAGCGTGGCCTCTTCTTGCCGCGCAGGCACCCGATACTCTCCACTTCCTCTTCCGGGCCGCGCAGGGGGGGGGGGGGAAGAAGAGAGCACGCCGGTGCCGCTGACTCCAGCTGTCCTGCCGCATTCCGCCCGGGCTGACAGCATTTTAAGCCCGGGCGGAGGAGGACCGGGGAGCAGCTGGGTCAGCGGGAAAGTGTGGCGACTGTCTGCGAGCCAGATACAGCCCTCAAAAGAGCCATATCTGGCTCGCGAGCCATGGGTTCCCGACCCCTGTTCTAAGGTAATACTTTAATTAGAGATAAGAGCAGTTGCTCTTTTGGGGCTACAGAGCATAGGAAAGTCACCTTCGGAAGTTCTTCTGTATCCTTATAGAAAAGCAAACTAGCAGTCTGCTGAGAATCTGAATTCTGGAAGACTTACAGCTGAAGTTAATGGCTTGTCTTTTTCAGATGTTCCGCAGGGTATATAAAGGCATTCCACTGCAGGTGCGTGGACAGGTCTGGTCACTGCTATTGGATGTGGACACAGTGAAGGTAGCAAATGCGGGAAAATATGAGGTAAGCTATTCTAACAGTATTCTAGCACACCGGCGCTGTAACACAAGAGGGATGTTATTCTCATAGCTAACGGCCATTGTCCTAGATCAGAATGTGACAATTTTTTTTTTTTTATTTAAAAACTTTTCTATACCGTCGCTAAGTTATATACCATCGCAACGGTTTACAAATAGGCACATAGACTAAGGTAAGTAAATGTAGGATATCGTACATTCTAACAGGTGCCAATAAAGTTCGGTTACAATTTTATAAATATAATCATTATTTGAGTAATGTTGGTCATGTCCAGGTGTATTATTGAGTTACTATCGCTTTGAAATATTACTTCTTAAATGTAGGATTGAGTAAATTCATTCTCATCTGCATTACCCTGTACTTTCATTCTCTACCCTCCACACTCTTTAGTGAAGGCTTTTTTAAAGAGCCATGTTTTTAGATTTTTCTGAAAAGTTTTGAGATTATTCTGTAATCTGAGTTCGGGGGGCATCATGTTCCATAGTATGGGCCCAGCCAATGATAAAACCCTTTCTCTCACTTGGGTTAATTTTGCTGACTTTACTGAAGGGATTGTTAGAAGTGCTTTGTTTGCTGAGCAGAGGTTTCTTTGTGGAACGTGTACTCGTAAGGCTGTGTTTAGTCAGTCTGCTTCTTTATCATATATTAGTTTGTATATGGTGCATAAGGCTTTGTATTTTATCCTGTATTCGATGGGTAACCAATGTAAGTCTGCTAGAGTTTCGGTTATATGGTCCCTCCTCTTTTTTCCCATTAGTATTCTGGCTGCAGTATTTTGAAGTATCTGGAGTGGTCTTATCGATGTGCTTGGGAGTCCTAGTAAGAGTGCGTTGCAGTAGTCAGTGCTAGAAAAGATAAGTGTTTGCAATACTGTTCTGAAGTGGGCAGGTGTGAGTAATGGTTTCAATCTTCTGAGGACCATAAGTTTTGCGTAGCCTTCTCTTACTTTTATAGATGTGTTGCTTCAGGTTGATTTCTGGGTCCATTATTACTCCCAGATTCCTTACTTTTTCGGCTAGCTCAATTTTTTGGTTATTTCTTAGGGTTATCGGTGTTTGAATGATTTTAGTATGTTTTCTTTCAAGATGAAGGAATTCAGTTTTGTCAATGTTGATAACCAGTTCCATCTAGTTTAGTAGTTGTTTAATTATGTCTAGGTACATGTTAGCTAGATTTAATGTTTTTTCAATTGTGTCGTCTATTGGTAGAATTAATTGAATGTCGTCTGCGTAAATGTAATGTATTATCCCTAGGCCTGCCAGCAGATGACATAAGGGTAGCATATATGTTAAAGAGGGTAGCAGACAGCGCTGAACCCTTAGGTACTCCTGTTTCAAGTTTACATTTTTCTGATAATGTGTTTTTTATCTGGACTTGAAAGAACCTGTTGTAAACAACTTGAAAGAACCTGTTGTAAACAACAGGTTCTTTCAAGGAGGATCTGAACCAGTTTATTGTTTTGTCACATAATGCAATTTCTTCAAGTCTTTTTAGTAGTATTTTGTGATTTACTGTGTCAAAGGCTGCAGATAAGTCGAGCATTATAAGGATGTAATGTTTACTGTTATCAAAACCTCTTAGTATGTTGTCTGTTAGTGAGAGAAGTAATGTCTCAGTGCTGTAGTGTTTTCGGAAGCCGTGTTGTGAAGGGTACAGTATGTTATTATTGTCTAGATGTTCAGCTAGCTGTTTCTGTACTGTTTTCTCTATTAATTTAGCTAATAATGGGAGGTTTGAGACTGGGCAGTAGTTAATGAGGATTAATGGGTCACTGTTTTTCTTTTTGATGATTGGCTTAATGATTGCCCCTTTTAGTGTATCTGGCATTAATCCTTCAGTTAGGGATAGGTTTATGATATTAGTTAGTGTTGGGGTTATTACATTGGTAATCTTTTTTATCTCAGTTGTTGGTATTGTATCGATTTTGTGTGGAGCAGGGTTTATATTTTTTATCATTGATTCAACTTCTTGTTCTGATATTTCTATAAATGAGGACCATATGTTAACATCTCTTTTTTGCATTATGATTGCTTGTTTGCTGTTTTTTGGGAGTTTGTTTCTTAGGTTTAATATTTTGTCACTAAAAAAATTAGCTAATTCATTGCATTTTGATTCAGGAAGACTTTGAGGTGATTCTTGTTTGTCATTTGTGAGATTCGTTACTATGGAGAATAAGGTTCTTGGGTTATTGGCAAACTTTTCTATTTTATTGGAATAGTATTCTTTTTTAGTATTAAGGATCAGTTGTTTGTAGAAAGCTAGATGTTTCCTGAATTTGGTTAGGTTTTCAGTTGTTTTGTGTTTTCTCCAGTTTTTTTCAAATTTTCTGAGCTTTCTTTTTGCATCTTTTATTTTTGCATTATGCCAGTGATTATTTTGTTTTGTTTCTTTGATAGTTATTGTTTTGATGGGGTTTATTTCATCAGCTATTTTTTTAGTTGAGTCTAACCAGAGTTCCGTAGCTGAGTTACAATCATTAAGTGTTATGTCTTTTAGTTCTTCTTCTAATTTGTCCTTTAGGTCATCGTTGTTTTATAGGGTGGTCGATATTTAAATTCTATGGGATTATGAGTTTGTATGGTCTGAGGATTGAGAATATTAATATTGGACTGAATAAGGAGGTGGTCAGACCAAGGAATTTGTGTGTAGCTTGTTGCTAAGTGTTCTAGATAGTTGCTATTTATGAATGTTAGATCAAGTTATAATAATATAATAATAATACTATTATAATACTATACTATAATACTATTATAATTTTATAATACTATTTATAAGACTATAATAATTATAATACTATTATTATAATATTATAATAATTATATATTATATATTATATATTATATAAATTATATATTATATTATATATTATATATATATATATATAATTATATATTATATAAATATATTATAATAATTATAATACTATTTATAAGACTATAAGACTATTATTTATAATACTATTTATAAGACTATTATAATATTATAATACTAATACTATAATACTATTATACAAGTTATAATAATATAATAATAATGTTATAATAATATTATCTGTTTGTTAAATACTATTGTTACTTTCACTGTTCCTTGTAATAATGTTCAATAGTTGATTGTTATTGTTCTATGTTCTATGTAAAAAACCCCAGTCAAACCTCCCAGACCAGGGCAACCTTTTCGTTACTTGTAAACCGGATTGATTTGTATTGCATACAGGAATTCCGGTATATAAAAATTAAAAATTAAAAATAAATAAATAAGTGAGTGTCCGGCTCTGTGTGTTGGTTTATCGGTTATTAGTGAAAACCCTAGTGCTGTCATGGCATCCATTAGTGTCTGGCATGTGTTAGAAAGGGGTTGGATATCCATGTGTAGGTTAAAGTCACCTAACACTATGGTAGGTTTAGAGGTGTTTAGATGTGTTGTCAGAAACTCGATTAGTGGTGACATATTTAGCTCTAGTAAACTGGGAGGGCAGTATATAAGGCATATTTGTATATTGTTAGTGCTGAAGATGGCAATTTCATGGTTAGGTGGAGGTATTATTGGGATTAGTTTACATTTAAAAGCTTTTTCGATAATTAGTAGTAGGCCGCCTCCACGTTTATTTATCCTTGGGATTGAGAATACCTCATAATTTTTGTGTGCTATTTGATTTTTTAAGACTACATCAGATTGTTTTAACCATGATTCAGTAATTGCAACGAAGTTGGGTTTATTGTCATACAGTATCTCTCAAGCTGGGATATCTGTGAATGGGGGGGGAGGGGGAGAGGCCGCTGTTATGGCACATATGGGTACCAATGACACAGGAAGGTGCAGGAGGGAGGTTCTGGTTTTAAATAGGACACTTGAAATCTAGATCCTCTAGAATTGCATTCTGAGAAATGCTTCCCGTTCTACATACAGAATCCCAGGGGCAGGCTGAGCTCCAGAGTCTCAATGCATAGATGAGAAGATGATACAGAGAAGGCAGCTTTAGATTTGTTAGGAACTGGGAAACGTTCTGGGGAAGGGGGAGCCTATTCCAATGGGATGGGCTTTTCTGTAACCAGGGTAGAACTAGGCTGCTGGTGCTAAAATTTAAAAATGAAACAGTGTAGCTCATAAACTAGATCATGGAGGAACATCAATAGTCACAAAGAACTGCATGATTCAACGGAAGTTATCTTCAAAGCATACTGACCAAACAGGGAAGATGGACTATCCTGATAGAGACACTGTGGTAAAGGTTGAAGTAAATGGGTTTAAAAGAGTGCATAGATATGAAGGATTCCAAACTGCCTGTATCATCTGCTAATATATAGGTTGTGACTACAAATTAAAAAAAAATACTTTAAAAAGTCTGAAGTCTAAAAAAACAAGATTTCTTCATATTCAGACTGGTTAATCTACAACCACCTCTACCAGCAGATGGAGATGGAGCAAAGCTGAAGTCACCGCCCCAACCCCTTCAATGAAGGTGTGCCTGCACTGACATCAGCTCACCAGTATTCTCCATCTCCAGCAGATGGTGGATGTGCATCTCCGTAGTGAGGATTGCTTAAAAAAAATAAAAACTTTAGAAGGAGAAAAGAAGAAGGAAATTAATTTGTCCCACTCTCCTGTGGTGATACCTTATGATCCCTCCCTCAGTCGAGTTTTCTTGAGGTGATATCTGCGGATCCATCCCTCAGTAGAGGGCCTTGATCCACTAGTTGGTTTTCTGGCGTGGACTTAGCTGTAGAGAAAAAAACAGCTGAGAGGCTGGCGAGTGCAAGAAGCCAAGAACAGCGGTGAAGACCTTTGCCCTCTCCCCTCACAGCCGGAGACCAACTCTGTACTTGGCCGGGACGGGCTTATCTCAGGTAAAGAGTAAATATATATATAAAAAAAAAAAAGGGGGGGTGATAATTTTAGGGATTCCATTCCCCTTCTGGTCTTTGAGCCTCCGCATGCCAGTCCTACATCCGTTCCCTTCTCCGGAGGGAGCCTGGGGAAATGTGGCAGCTTGGAAGGTTGAGCAGCCTTTTGCCTAGGCCCACTCTCAGGCTTTGCTTGGACGCCGCGTGGTAGGCTCCAGCGGCATTCACGCGCTTTCCTAAACGCAAGTCTGCTGCAAAACAGTATCTGGCATCTGTTCATGCTTGCGCACTCGGGTGGGCACTTAGGAGGGCATCTACCTGGATCATGTATTGGGTGCCTAAATTTTAGACGTGCGCTTATTGGACAGAGCTTGTTTTTGAGCACCCTGTTCAGACTCACTTATGCGGGCACACAGTTGGGTGCACAATTGTCAGATGCCTTTGGCAGCCTGCGGCTAATCAGTATTTATCCATGGCGTCTGTACCAAAGAAACCTAAGCGCCTTACCCTTTGTGCTACTTGCCATATTTGGGCATCAGAGCCTGGTGTCCCCTCGAACTTGTGTCAGTGCTGTTTGGAGGCTCAGGGTTGGTTGTCTCCGATGGATTTTGCTGAGTCCGGCCCTTCCCAGCATAATATAGGACTGGGGACAGATGGGGGTCTGTCAGAGGTTTCTCCCAGTTTTAGGGCTCCCCTAACTGGTTCATCAGGAGGGGAAGATGACTCAGTGGGCGCAAGACTGACGCCCCCTGCTTTTGGTATGGATCCGGCTTTTCTTGAGTGGAATTTTTTCAAGGGCTGCAGTCCTTTCTTCAGGCATAGTCGGCGGGTCATACAGATGGCACGGATGATGAAGGTGATCCTTTCTCCCTGGAGGATGGGGAAATTCCTCCAGAGCCATATAGAACAATGTTGCGTTTCTTTCGTAGAGATGAGTTGCTGGCTCTGATCTCCCAGACACTGAAGATGCTGGGGGTGCCGGGTGCTGATTTCATGTCTAAACCAAAGAAAAATCCCATTTTAGTTTCTTGGTGTAAAGCATCATATTTCTTCCCCATTATGGATGCAATTCAAGAATTGTTTGATCTTGAATGGGGCGCTCTGAAAGCTCATTTTAAAGGGAGACTAGCCTTGTATGCTGTGTACCCCCTGGATCCGGCAGCGAGAGAGCAGTTGCACTTTCCGAAAGTGGGTGAACTGGTGTGTGCTGTCACCAAGCGGACGACTATCCCTGTAGAAGGAGGAGCAGTATTGAAGGATGCGCAGGATAGGAGAATTGAGGCTATCCTTAAGCAGACCTTTGAGGCGGTGTCAATGACTTTGCAGTTAGCCTCTTCTTGCCACCTAGTCGCTCGCACTTCCTTGTTTCTGTCTCAGGAAGTTGATTAGTCTGGTTTTAATTCCAGGGAAATGATGGAACCGGCAGCCGCCTTTTTTGGTAGTTACAGGCTGCGACCTTGTCTGCACTTCTGCCAGAGGGGTGGCTTCGGTGATAGCGGCCAGTCATCAGCTTTGGCTGAGGAATTAGTTGGCCAATACAATTTCAAAGTCTAATTTTATGAAATTTCCCTTTAAAAGATCACTCTTGTTTGTTTGAGAGTGACTTGGAAAAAATCGACAAAAAGTGGGGTGAGTCCCAGGTTCCTTGATTACCAGAGGATAAAAAGCAGGTGCCGCATTCATTCGGTGCAAGAGTTCGTGCTAGGGGTTTCAAATGTTTTCAATCCTACAGAGAAGTGGCTTCTCAGAGGGCTCGACCTTTGGGTAGGTCTCAGACCTTTCGTCCCAGGCAGCCCCAGATGGGGCACGGGTTTGAGCAGCGGTGCCACCCCCCCAACCCCTTCAATGAAGGTGTGCCAACCCACCCCCAGGTACAAGAGATAGGGGGTCTCCTCTCTCTTTATTTTTTTTTTTTTATCAAAGTGGGTCAATTTCACATCAAACCTGTGGGTTCTGGAGGTAATAAGAGACTGCTATGCTCTGGAGTTTCTCAGTGTCCTTAAAGACATTTTCATGGTGTCTCCCTGCAGCTCTCCACAGAAGAGATGAGCATTGGAGTGTAGGTTGTTAAGGCTCCTGAGCCTGCGGGACGTGATCCCAATGTCCATGTCACAAGAAGATATGGGCCAATATTCCATTTACTTCATTGTACCCAAGAAGGGAGGGTTCCTTTCACCCCATCTTGAATTTCAAGGGAGTCAAGCAACATTTGCGAGTGACTCGTTTCCGCATGGAAACTTTACGCTCGGTGATAATTGAAGTAAAGTCGGTGGAGTTTCTTACATTTCTGGATTTGTCAGAGGCATATCTGCATATTCCCATCTGGCTGGAGCATCAACGGTTTCTGTGTTTCACTGCTTTGGGGTGACATTATCAGTTTTGAGCGCTACCTTTTGATTTGGCCACCGTGCCCAGAACCTTCTCCAAAGTCATGGTGGTGGTAGCAGCAGTGTTGGGAAAGTATGGCATTCTGGTCCTCCCGTACTTAGTTGATTGACTAATTTGGGCCAAGAGCATGAAAGAGAGTCTTAAGGCTCACGCAGGGTGATCTCCTTGTTACAGGAACTAGGTTGGGCGATGAACTTGACCAAGAGCAATCTACAGCCATCCCAGACACTGGAGTATTTCAACATGAAGCAAGTCAGGGTGCTCCTGCGGAGATGCTCATTCAGAAACTGATGGCGCAGGTTGACTATTGACAGAAACAATACGCCTGATGGTATGGTCTTACCTACAGGTGCTTGGGCTGATGGCAGCCACACTAGAGGTGGTTCCAAGGGCAAGGGCGCATATGCGTCCTCTTCAGTGCACACTGCTTGCATGCTGGAGTTCATAGTCTCAGGACTACTTGATACGGCTTCTGTTACCGGTGGAGATCAGCATCTAACTGTGGTGATGGTCGCAAGCAGATCATCTAAGGAAGGGCGTTCTCCTACGAACACCAGATTGGCTAGTACTCATGACAGATGCTAGCCTCCAGGGTTGGGGTGCGCACTGTCAGAAGTTTGTTTGTTTGTTTATTTATTTATTTGACCGCTTTTGCATACCGAAGAACATTGGGAATATCTCATCGGTTCACACGGAACAAAAATTAGCAACAGGCTTTACAGAGAACAAAGACTTGTAGGAAAATTAACAGAGGGAGGGTGGAGAGGGAAGGGAGAGAGGCGGAGGGGCGAGGTGGTATATTAAGCATAACATTCTTATGAGGAGAAACTAGTTACAAAATTGTCTACAGGTTATTTACAAATTATATACAAATATTCAATTGCAAAGGGGTTAAGATAAGTAGCATTGTCATGGGCTACAAGAGGTTATGCTGACAAATTGTATTTTGATTTGAATTCGGAGGAGAAGAAGTTGCAGCGGGAAGAGAAAAGCGTAGATAGTCGCACAGAGGTAAAAGTAAGGAGGTGATTAGGACAGCAATAGATAGGGCATGCAGTTATGTGTAAGCTTGCTTGAAGAGCCAAGTCTTAAGGTTCTGCTTGAATTTTTTAGGGCACGTTGAGCGCTCTGGGGCACTGGAGTACAGAGGAGTCTTTCTGGAGCATCAATCAGCTGGAAGCCCTTGCCGTTCAGTTGGCAATCTTGCAATTTGTTGACTGCTTGCAGGGTTGAGCAGTCTGAATAATGTTAGACAATGCGATAACTGTGGCTTACATCAATTGCCAGGGAGGAACCAAGAGCCTGCACGTGTTTTGGGAAATAGCCCAACTCATGAAATATGCGGAAGTACATCTTCAGGAGATTTCAGTCTCACACACTGCAGGAAAAGACAATGTAAGAGCCAACTTTCTCAGCAGACAAAGTCTGGATCCAGGAGAATGGGAATTGTCAGATGAAGTATTCCAGCTCATAGTGGGCTGCTGGGGCCTACCGTTTATAGGCTTGCTGATGACATCACATTTATTTATTTATTTATTTATTTATTTAGAAACTTTTATATACCGACAACCATTTGCACATCGTATCGTATCGTATCGCACATTAAGCAAAGGTTCCCTGCTTCTTCAGTCGCAGGAGACAAATGAAGTCTTTGGGAATCGATGCCCTCATGCAGGAGTGGCTGGAAGACAAGCTTCTATATGCCTTTCAATTGTGGCCCATGTTGGGTAGAATGATTCAGAGGATCAAGAGACACACAGGTTTGGTGTTTCTGGTGGTGCCAGATTGGCCATGGTATGCAGATCTGTGAAGGTTTCAGGTGGACTCTCCTCTCAGATTACCAGGCCACAGGAATATGGTGTGGCAGGGGCCTATTCTTCACAAAGATGTGACTCAATTTTGTCTTACAGTATGGCCCTTGAGAGGGTTTGATTGCTGAAGCGTGAATATTCCACTGCTATGATTTCCACCTTGCTTCGAGTGCAAACGTTTTCCACTTCCTTCGCTTAATTTCAGGTTTAGCGAGTATTTGAGGCTTGGTGTGAGTAACGAGGGGTTCATCCTCGTTTGGTTAAGATTCCGTTCATTTTGGATTTTTTGCAGGATGGGTTGATTACGGACTTGGCCATTAATTCCTTGAAGGTATAGGTGTGGTACCTTTTACCTGTTTCTGGGGTCAGGTGGATGGTGAACCCTTGTCAGCCAATCCAGATGTGGCCTGATTCTTGAAAGGGGTGAAGCATCTTCGCCCTCTCTTGCGGTCAGCAGTGCCTTTGGGGAGTCTTAAACTGGTTCTGGATTTTCTGGTGGACCCACCTTTCGACCACTGCATAGCCTCTCCTTGAGGTTACTTACTTTGAAGAAGGTGTTTCTTGTGGCAGCTTGTTCTACACATAGAATTTCAAAACTGCACACTTTGTCTTGCTGGGAACCATTTTTGCGAGTGTCTCTGAAGGCGGTACGGCTGTGAGCTGTTCCGTCCTTTTTGCCGAAGATGGTCTCAGATTTTCAAATTGAATCAATCTATTTTCCTGTCGACACTGGACAGGGAGAGAGATGTGGATGAATATCATCTGTTACAGACCTTGGATGTCAAGTGGCGAATCATGAGGGATTTGGAGGTTTCTAAACCTCTCAGGAAGACAGACCAGCATTTTATACTCCACGATGGGGGTAAACAGGGGGAGCTGGTGTCGCAGGCTATGATAGCCCGCTGGATTAAGGAGGTTATCACAGCCACATATGTGGAGGATGAGCAGCCGTTGCCTAGTCAGGGTAGGGTTAATTCCACTAGGGCTCAGGCAGTATCATGGGCAGAGATTAGATTGTTGTCTTCCATCGAGATTTGCCGAACTACAACATGATCCTCCTTACACATCTTTTTCAGGCATTACCGCCTGGATATGCAGGCCCAGAGGATGCAGCCTTCATGCATGCAGTGTTGGTTGGATCACAGGCAGCCTCCTGCCCTGTTCAGGAACAGCTTTGGTACATCTCACTGGTCAAAGATTAACCTGTCTGAATGCTAAGAAAGGAGAAATTACTACTTACCTGATAATTTCCTTTTCTTTAATGAAGACAAGTTAATCCACCTTCTTGCCCTTGGCTGCTGGATAGTGGTGTTATCGTCCTGAGTGGCTGCGTTTCTGGGGGTTACTGGTAAGTGTCAGATTCATTTCCTAGATTAGTGATATTACACTCCTTGTCTGAGCTCAGTGTTTTCCTGTTAACTGAATGCTTGAATGGTTGTGTGTTAATAGTTATGATCATGTATTGTTTAGTTGTCCACGGTTGGCATTTGTAGAGAATACTGGTGGGCTGATGTCAGTGCAGGGGTATATATATATATATATACACACACACACACACACACTGTGACATCGGCTTTGCCCTGTCTCTATCTGCTGATAGAGGTGCATAACCTACTGGTTGTGGATTAACCTGTCTTCATTAAAGAAAGGTAAATATCGGGTAAGTAGTAATTTCTCCTTGGTGAGTTGGAATGTGTGGCACTAAATGAAGGTATACATGTAATAAGCATCTCAGAATTCCAGTAGAAGGAGGATAAAGAATGAGATACTGTGGTACTAAGGCACAGATTATATCGATATGACAGGACAGACTAAATTGGTGGAGGATAAGAACATAAGAAATTGCCATGCTGGGTCAGACCAAGGGTCCATCAAGCCCAGCATCCTGTTTCCAACAGAGGCCAAAACCAGGCCACAAGAACCTGGCAATTACCCAAACACTAAGAAGATCCCATGCTACTGATGCAATTAATAGCAGTGGCTATTCCCTAAGTAAACTTGATTAATAGCCATTAATGGACTTCTCCTCCAAGAACTTATCCAAACCTTTTTTGAACCCAGCTACACTAACTGCACTAACCACATCCTCTGGCAACAAATTCCAGAGCTTTATTGTGCATTGAGTGAAAAAGAATTTTCTCCAATTAGTCTTAAATGTGCTACTTGTTAACTTCATGGAATGCCCCCTAGTCCTTCTATTATTCGAAAGTGAAAATAACCGAGTCACATCTACTCATTCAAGACCTCTCATGATCTTAAAGACCTCTATCATATCCCCCCTCAGCCGTCTCTTCTCCAAGCTGAACAGCCCTAATCTCTTCAGCCTTTCCTCATAGGGAAGCTGTTCCATCCCCTTTATCATTTTGGTTGCCCTTCTCTGTACCTTCTCCATCGCAACTATATCTTTTTTGAGATGCGGCGACCAGAATTGTACACAGTATTCAAGGTGTGGTCTCACCATGGAGCGATATAGAGGCATTATGACATTTTCCGTTCTATTAACCATTGAATGTTAAGGATGGCATAGAATCAAGCAGCATATATGTTCTTCAGAAAATAAACTGCACTCTGTAAGTCATATGGATAAACATTCCAAGTGTGATGGGGAAGATTACAATATTGGGGTATACTAACACCTGCCTGGCCAAGATCATTATTTGATTTTATTAATTGCCATGTCTTATTACAGTAAATCAAGGCAATTTACAATAAACGGACTACAAAATACTTAGAGATTAGACAGAGAAGAGGGAGGCAGGGTAAGTGAAGAGTGAAGGAACAGGTGGGTTGAGGAAGTGAAAGAGGGAGAGTGAGGGGGTGAAAGGGGTTTTGGAAGAGGGGATGTGGGTGTGATTCTGCTACGAGACATCTTAATTACGCACTTCCTACACTCCACAGGATTTCTCCGTCCTCTGATGGGCTTTTACTGCTGGTGGAATAAACGATCCATGAAATGTCTGTCTCTAGCCCCTGATCCCCTCTGTACTGCATTTTTTCTCTCTTTTCCTATCTGAGCTCAGCCTCTCCCTGACCTGTAACTCCAGGTCTGCACAGCCCTGGCTCTCTGCTCACAGCACAATGCAGTGATGCTCTTAGCAAGAGGAAACCAGAAATCTGATCTTGTTAGCAGGACCTGAACTTTCTGATTAATTGTGGCGCAGTCTAATAAAATTGGCAATAATAACAGGAGATTTCAGTTACCTCAATACTGATTGGGTACATATCATATGTAGGGAGGTAAAGTTCTTTTGATACCATGATGCATTTCTTCTCCAAAGACGAGTTATCAGATCTCATGTCTCTGAACCTGAAGACGTTGGCCATCCCAGGCACAAGCACTGCAGCGGAGCCAAAGACGAACCCTGTTTTTGTCGGGCTCCATCTGGCCTCATGCCATTTCCCAATGCTGCAGACCGTAAAACAACTGATTGACCTGGAATGGAATGCCACAGAGGCCAGCTTCAAAGGAGGATGGGCCCTAGAAGCCCTATACCCCCTGGAACCCTCAGCCAAAGAACTCCTGGGGTTCCCCAAAGTGGACGCCATGGTCTGCACGGTCTCAAAGAACACTACCATTTCAGACGAAGGAGGAGCTGCACGCAAGGATTCCCAGGACAGACGTCAGGAATTCATCCTTAAACAGTCATTTGATGTCGCAGCTATGTCCCTGCAGATTGCTGCTTGCTGCGCCGTGGTGACACGTGCCTGCTTGTCACTTTCCAGGGATGCAACCACATCTGTCAAAACATTAGAACCAGCGATATCCTTTCTCACGGATGCAACCTCCAACCTGGTGCGCACCTCAGCCAGGGGCGTCTCATCCACAGTGGCAGCCAGAAAGCAACTCTGGCTCTGAAGTTGGTCAGCCGACGCGACTTCCAAGACGAAGCCTCAGGGATCTGTATTGGGACCCTTACTTTTCAATATATTTATAAATGATCTGGAAAGAAATACAACGAGTGAGGTAATCAAATTTGCAGATGATACAAAATTGTTCAGAGTAGTTAAATCACAAGCAGATTGTGATAAATTGCAGGAAGACCTTGTGAGACTGGAAAACTGGGCATCCAAATGGCAGATGAAATTTAATGTGGATAAGTGCAAGGTGATACATATAGGGAAAAATAACCCATGTTATAGTTACACAATGTTAGGTTCCATATCAGGTGCTACCACCAAAGAAAGAGATCTAGGCGTCATAGTGGATAACACATTGAAATTGTCAGTTCAGTGTGCTGCGGCAGTCAAAAAAGCAAACAGAATGTTGGGAATTATTAGGAAGGGAATGGTGAATAAAACGGAAAATGTCATAATGCCTCTGTATCGCTCCATGGTGAGACCCCACCTTGAATACTGTGTACAATTCTGGTCGCCGCATCTCAAAAAAGATATAATTGCGATGGAGAAGGTACAGAGAAGGGCGACCAAAATGATAAGGGGAATGGAACAGCTCCCCTATGAGGAAAGACTAAAGAAGTTAGGACTTTTCAGCTTGGAGAAGAGACAGCTGAGGGGGAATATGCTAGAGGTGTTTAAAATCATGAGAGGTCTAGAATGGGTAGATGTGAATCGGTTATTTAGTCTTTCAGATAATAGAAAGACTAGGGGACACTCCATGAAGTTAGCATGTGGCACATTTAAAACTAATCGGAGAAAGTTCATTTTTACTCAACGCACAATTAAACTCTGGAATTTGTTGCCAGAGGACGTGGTTAGTTCAGTTAGTATAGCTGTGTTTAAAAAAGGATTGGATACATTCTTGGAGGAGAAGTCCATTACCTGCTATTAATTAAGTTGATTTAGAAAATAGCCACTGCTATTACTAGCAACGGTAACATGGAATAGACTTAGTTTTTGGGTACTTGCCAGGTTCTTATGGCCTGGATTGACCACTGTTGGAAACAGGATGCTGGGCTTGATGGACCCTTGTCTGACCTAGTATGGCATGTTCTTATGTTCTTACCTTTTCGTTCTTCACAGCAGGAAGAAACAAGGGGAAGCGGCCTCGCGGGCAACCATAGCCCGCTGGATCAAAGAAGTAATCAAGGCGGCCTATGTAGAGGCAGGGAAGCCTCCACCTCTACAAGTCAAGGCACATTCAACAAGGGCCCAGGCAGTGTCCTGGGCAGAAACCAAGATGCTGTCACCCGCCGAGATCTGTCGGGCGGCGACGTGGTCCTCCATTCACACCTTCTCGAGGTTCTACCGCCTGGATGTTCAGGCCCGGGAGGACACAGCATTCACAAGGGCAGTATTACGTGAGCCACGGGCAGCCTCCCACCCGGTTTGGGAGTAGCTTTTGTACATCACATTGGTCCTGAGTCCATCTGCTACACACTAGGAAATGGAGAAATTACTTAGTTGACAATTTCATTTTCCTTAGTGTAGACAGATGGACTCAGCATCCTGCCCACGGCTGCCCCAAAATCGGGAAACCTCGGGTGACAATCCCCGAGAGCAAGACAAGCACAGGTAAACCAGGCTTTATCCATAGTTTAAGACACCCATAATTGCCGGGTGTGGGCGTTTTTCGGTTCAGTGCACTGGCGGTCTCCAGTTGGAAATCAATTCAACCAGTCCAAGTTAATCAAGTTAGCCAAATTAATCAAGTTATTAAAACACACATATATCCACAATTCTTTTCAAGGAGAATACTGAAGAGCAGAGCTTCCTGCATGGGTATATGTAGGCTGACGTCAGTTTGAAATCTGACTCCGTCTCCCAATTGCTATCAGGAGTACACTATACCAAAACTGTGAAGGACTTCAAAGGGTCATGAGATAAATACTGTGAATCCATAAAGTCTAGAGGATGTGATTGAAGAGAAGAGGCATGGGGGTAGCTTGCGAGAATGACAGCTACTACCTGGAGATTAATACCCTTATTCAATAAACATACTGTCAATGCGACTCCAGCATTGCTCTATGCTTCAACGGCAAGAGGAAATGTGGTAAAAAGGATTTGCATTCACAAAAAAAGGGGAGTAGCTTGCTTGTTGCAGTGGTTACTACCCCAAACCAAATAAGTCTGATACTTCACTTTCAGTGCATAGCCAGCATAGCTCTCTGCTTCAACGGCAGGGGGGAAAGAGGAAAAGAGGATTTATATTCAGGCAACAACCAACAGGGACTGGATTACATAGTCTGGGTAAACAAATAATTATGGGTGTAGCTTGCTTTTTACGGCGGTTACTACCCCGAATCAGTTAAGCCTGATAGTTCACTTGGAATACATATTCAGCGCAATTCACTGCTTCAACGGCTTGGGGGAATAAAGAAAAGAGGAATTATATTCAGACAACAACCAACAAGGACTGAATGGCACAGGCTGGGTAAACAAATAAGCGTGGGAGTAGCTTGCTTATTGCAGCAGTTAATACCCCTAACCAATTAAGCTAGATACTTCACTTAGATGCAGCTCCAGCACTGCTCTCTACATCAGTGGCGGGGGTGGAAGGTAACTAGAACCAAAAAGTTACTAATAAGGGCCAAGAGTAACAGATAAATTACTCTTACGATGTGATATGTAAATCGAACACCGGTATATAAAAACAAATAAATAAATAAGTATGAAGAAAAACAAAAGTGTGAAAGCTTGCTGGGCAGACTGGATGGGCTATTTGGTCTTCTTCTGCCGTCATTTCTATGTTTCTATTTAATTACTTTTAGATTTTTAAGTAGTACTTTTAGGAATATTTAAGATGTGTTTTTAGTTTATTATGATATATTTTAGGTGTAATGTATTTTAGGTTAATAATGTATTTTAATTGTATTTTAGGTTTAATGTTTTTAGGTCTAATGTATTTTAGGTAATGTATTTTTAAATGTACTTTAGGTTTATTAATGTTTATTAATGTTGTATGTGACCTTGGCTCACTGGAACAATTGTTTGCAACAGATCAATCATCTTCTCTCCAGCCTTTGCCTCATTCTTAACAACAACAAAACTGAGATCCTAATCATCAATCAAGACATCAACATCAAACTTCTAAACCCAGCTGACCTACTCAACTCATCCACTCCCATATTAAATCACTCACCACATGTTCGAGATCTAGGTATCATGCTAGACAATCAGCTCAATTTTAAAAAATTCATAAGCACAACCACCAAAGACTGTTTTTATAAGTTACAAGTCTTAAAAAAATTGAAGCCTCTTCTTTATTTCAACGATTTTCGGATGGTCCTACAAGCCATTATTCTATCAAAAGTCGACTATTGCAATTCGCTTCTCTTTGGCCTTCCATATTCATCCATCAAACCCCTCCAAATGCTACAGAACTCTGCAGCCAGAATCCTTACCAATACGAATAAAAGAGATCACATCACCCCCATTCTCAAGCTCCTCCACTGGCTGCCTATAAAGCAAAGGATCCTATATAAAGTACTCACCATAATTCATAAATCCATTCACAATATCTCTCCTCTTCAATTATGTAACCAACTACGCCCTCACTCCTCCTCTAGACCCATCAGAGGAGCATATAAAGGCACACTCTATGTACCTTCAACAAAATCCTCGCATCATAAACGTGCCATATCTACAGCAGGCCCCATTCAATGGAATGCGCTCCCACCAGACATTCGGCTTGAGTTCTGCCACTCTTCATTCAAAAAAAAACTTAAAACCTGGCTCTTTAGCCAAGCTTTTCCAGGACCATGATCATCATTTTTTCCCCTCCAACCAGCAAGAACATATCTTCTTCACAAACCCCCATTTTCCATACCACTACCTACTTCGGTATCTAATCTCTTGCTGCAGGACACTTGAGACTTTCTCACTTATACGTTATAATTTTTATGCTCAATAAGACCTGTCAACTTAATTGTTTAAGTCTTTTTTTTTTTTTTTTTTTCTCCTTTATCTTTTGGTCATCAATGTTACAACGTTATTGTTAAATTTTGAACTTATGTACACTGTTCCAAGTTTCATAACCTTGTTCTATGTAATGCCTTTTGGCAATTTTCATGTTCTGTTTCAATGTAAACCGATGTGATCTTTATTTCATATAGGAACACCGGTATATAAAAATCTAAAAATAAATAAATAAATAAATATTTAGCTGCATGTTTTATTTTTGTTGTGAACCGTTACGATGGTTGTTGTGAACCTAGTGACGGTATATAAAACTTAATAAATCTAAATCTATGGTCCTGAGTCCATCTGTCTACACTACACTAAGGAAAACGAAATTATCAGGTAAGTAATTTCTCCAATGTAAGCTGCAAACCTTCTAAACCCATCACACAGATCTCCTTATAACAATATTAGAATTCCTCTTCAATGGTAGTTTTAATCCATTATGCAGTTGCTCCTAGCAGATTACTAAGAAAGTCCCTTTAGCTGCAGGCATTCTAATTTAACTCTGTTTAAACTGTTCACCTGATTTTCAATGTATGCGTTGTTATAAATGTAAACCGGAGTGAAGGCCCCTACCAATACTTCGGTATATAAAAGACATTTAAATAAATAAATAAATAAATAAATTAGATATAAATCAAAAATTTGCTATATAGGAAAACTCATTGAGTTTCAAGTGAACCTTCCTACGATGCCACTGTTCAATTTGTGGCTATCTTCATGATAAGCCCTATGAACTCTGAGGCTTTTTAATCATTAGGTCACTTGATACTTATTGTTTTGATTCTTCCAAGTGAGTTTATCACTTAAGAAGCTATCAATGTCAGTCACACTTATCTGGGTGAAGTCCACTAACATTAGTTGATCAAGCCGACATCGCAGTGTTTCGGAACTTTCAGGCTCCTTCTTCAAGGGCTCGGCGTTGGTGTTGGTGGACTGATTTGCTGTTTGTGCTGCTGTCAAATGGAATGAGAAACGTCTGTTGACAGAGTTATTAGCGGTGCAGTCAGCTAGCGCTAAAGAGTACATTTTTGGTGCTGTGAGCGACCGGTGCAGTGAGGGTGCTATGCCCTTAACTGACGCCACAGCCCCTCACTTGGAAGAATCAAAACAATAAGTATCACGTGACCTAATGATTAAAAAGCCTCAGAGTTCATAGGGCTTATCATGAAGATAGCCACAAATTGAACAGTGGCATCGTATGAAGGTTCACTTGAAACTCAATGAGTTTTCCTATATAGCAAGTTTTTGATTTATATGTGGTTTCTCACACATGCTATATTTTGGTTCTTTTTCTAATCAGCATTCTAATTAGTACATTCCAACCCCTCTAACATACAGCTTTTCCTACCAATTAGGGAAGTTCTGCAAACTGCAACCTTCCGAAGCAGTTCTCTTGGTCTAAACAAACAGTTTCTCTTAGTAAACCACTGTTTAACGAGTCCCTGTTATTTTCAAAAACATTAAAGCAGTATTCTGGGACTAAACACAGTATTTGGCAGGAAAAACCTTATCAATCACCTTATTAGCTGAAGCCAGGTTATAAACGTGCTTGTGAATCAAACCAAACTTCTTTTTGGGACAATTACTCAAAAATAAACCCAAGAGCCATGTCAGTGCTTTCCCCCACTATGTTCTACTTTTGGAAACCCTGCATTACATTTTTTTTCTCCTAGGAGAAGCAGGATGGTAATCCTCACAGATGGGTGACATCATCAGATGGAGCCCAGCATGGAAAACTTTTGTCAAAGTTTCTAGAAGCTGACTGGCACACTGAGCATGCTCAGCATGCCGCTATCTGCGTGTCCACGCAAGGTCCCCCTTCAGACTCTCTTTTTCCGCAATGTATTTGCCTCACAGTTTTTTGGAGCTCTGCTTCTTTTGCCTTTTTTGCGCTTAAATTTGTAGTTTTTCTCCAGGTCCTTCGTCTGGTCCCCCTTTACGGTCGGTGTATCTCTTCGGTGCAGTATGTAAACATTTTTCTTCCATCTTCAAGGTCTATTCCCAGCGTACCACTTATTGGTGGCCCCTGGTCATGGCCCTTGCACCAGCTGATTTTCATGGCATCATTCGGCTAACGTCCATGCCCCCCCAGTGCCCGTGGACCATGTCTATCACAGATCTGCATGAGGTTTGCATCCTCTGCCTAGGGGCATCGCACAACATCTGAGAGTGTCAACTGTGCAATCAGATGCCCCCAAGGGCCGTTGTGCTCAACTTGATAAAATGGAGAAATCTTTTGGTTCCAAAAAGTCTGCTCCATCCACACCCATGTCGGAATCAACACCCAGGGGTTGAGGGGAGCCATTCGATTCACTCCCCCTCACTACACCCCCAGCTCACCCTCTAAAGATGAACTTCCAGGACATCGGGATCCTCTGCCTCCCCGGTGCTGGGGAAAGACCAAGCCGAGTACCGTGGGAAATCCCACAAGCATCGACACCAGTCACCATCAGCACATGGCTTCGGTTCCGGTGTGGTACTGGCAGCTGGTATACTGCCACTGAAGCGACCCAGTGGCACAGAAGCCCCATCCTCCAATAAACCCGGGAGTCCCAGGCATTCCCTGCTGATAACGGGGCCAGGCACCTTGCCTCCTCAGAGACCTGAGGAGGCACCGGTGACGCCTCGTTCCCCTCCCTCAGTCCTGTCCTCACCGGACTTTCAGGAGGAGTTGGACCGCAGAGTGCAGTGCTCCAATCTCTGTGGAGTGTTGAGCCACCCCTGCCACTGGCCCCATACCGGTGCCAGAGCCTCCGCCATCTATCTTGGCGCCCCTGCTTGAACGTCTGGACGTCATCCTCAATGCCCTCCCAACGCAGCCAGTGCCCGAGGGACCCTCGATTCCCCAGCAGCCACTGACTCCTCCTTCAGGAGCAATCCCCGTCATTGGGTTCTCCGAGGAGGAAGATGCGTCCAGCACCATGGTCCTGAAGCCTTAGTTCCCCAAGCCTTTGCTCAGGCCCTCTGGCCTCCCATGGCCCCCGGTCTCCCCATTACCAGTGGGACCGTTGATCCCTGCAGTGCTCTCAGTGCCTTCAAGGCCCTCAGAGCCCAGAGCCAGGGATTTACACAGGCCAAACCTGCGCAGATCCCGCGATGGCTTCAGCGAGGAAGAAGGCCCTTTCGACCCGTGGGGGGATGATTCTTTGGAATCTTCTTCTGAGATCTCAGTTGACCCCCTGTCAGAGCCTTCTCAACTGGAGGAAAGGCGTTGGTCCCCTCCGGAGGACCTCTCTTTTGGGGGATTTGTCAGGGCCATTGCCGAAGCTATCCCCTTCCAGCTTCACAGAGGAGGATGCGCAACATAAAATGTTGGAAGCCCTCCAATTTGTCGACACCCCTAAGGAGATAGTGGCTGTTCCCATTCATGACATCTTTACAGGGTCCCAGTATAACTGGTTAATATGAGAACCCACAACTCCTACATTCCTAAGATTCTCAGTGCTGCACATCTAAACTTAGTCTCCCTATACTTTTCAGCATAGGTGTTTAACAGACTTGTATACAGATCACCTTGGTTTTTCCATAAAGTCAATCTTCAGTAACTAATTAAGAAAGTCTCTTCCTGGATAATCATAGCATTTAACCTGTTAGTAGTGGTTTGTCCAGTCAGTCTCAGTGGCAGAGTCCTCCTCCTCCTCCATAGCTGGGCTGGAGAGGAGCTGTTGGGAACTGCTTGCTCTCTTGGCTGCCCCCTTGCTCTCCAGCTCTCCCTTAGTATTACTTCAAACGAACAGTGAGCTCCACAAATCAACAAATTGCTGGCGAGGAATAGAGGTCGACATGAAACATGTTGGTCTAAGTTTTTTTTTCATCTCCTTTAGTATTACTACAGACACCTCTTATACACTGAAGCAGCTGCCAAGGGAGATGTGACTAGCCACACCCAATGCTGGCTCTCAGCCCAATTCAGCCAGCAAGGAATTCTAGGGGATGTACCGTATTTTTCGCTCCTTAAGATGCACTGTTTTTTCCCCAAAAGTGGGAGGGAAATGTCTGTGCGTCTTATGAAGCGAATATAAAAAATAAAAATAAAAACTAACTACAACCCCCACCCTCCTGACACCCCCCCCCCCCCCCAAAGACCTGCCAAAAGTCCCTGGTAGTCCAGCGGGGGTCCGGGAGTGATCTCCTTCACTTGGGCCATCGGCTGCCAGAAATCAAAATGGCGCAGACAGCCCTTTGCCCTTATTATGTCACAGGGGCCGACCAATGGCAGGAACCGGCGACGGAGGCCGGCGAAGGACGGGGCAGAAGCGAACCTTCAGCTCCACACGGTGAGGAGACCTGGCTGCGCGGCCTAACACAAATGCTGCTTTTTTTAAAGGCACAGTCCCTCTTCTACACAGAAACTATTACCAAATCATCACAGGTATATTCCCTATTAATCTGGTAGTGACTTGCAACGGGATAATTAAACTCTTGATAAGGGCTGGGGCAAGCCTGTGTTTTATATAAAAGGCTGATTGATTTTTAATGCGAAAGTGTCTCTTTCCTATAAATCAAAGGATGAGCTAGGGATAGGTAGAAAACTGGTGAGAAGGAGAGAAAGACAAACATACACAAACTCTAAGCTATTACCTACCTTTTGGCTGCCTTTTTCTAACAAGTTCCTACCTTCTGGCTTGCTTTCTTTAACTCACACACACACAAGAATATACCCCAATAATTTACCTCTCCCCAAAACTTTTAAAGTTATAAGATTTCCCAAAGCAATACTTACTGATCATCTTCAGCCACCAATAAAATGATCATTTTGTCAAGGCAACTAGAATAGTGGGCTTTAAAAGTGATATGCAAAAGATTCTTGGGGAAAAGTCCATAAACCACTTGAGAAAACCACCACATATACCTGGGAGTGAGCAATAAGTAATAGATCTACTCTTTGGGATCTGCAGATACTTGTGAGCCAGACTGGCCATTGTCAGAGACAGAATTCTGGACTTGATGGATTTTCGCTCTACTCAGCCTTGCAGGTTCTTATGTAATGCCTTTTTTTTTTTTAACCCAGCTAAAAGTATGTATGCTATATAAGCCCACATGTAATTTTAGACAGACAGTTTTTTTGAGACAGGCCAGTTCTATCTAAGTAAATCACAATTTACTTGTGTAAATGGCTGTGGAAATCACTATATAGTTTATAATGATGTTCCTTGTATCTTCTCCATATCTGTGGTCTAATATATATGGAAATTATTTTATTTTTATTTTTTTCTTTCTATTTGTAAGTTTCAGTGTCATTGCTTTTCTGATTCAAATGTATTCTTGATGTTATAAACATTAAAAATTGAATGAATAAATAAATAACCTCATGTCTTCTGAGACCAGTTTATTTATATGTCTCATTATTCTTCTCCTCATTGTCAGCCTCTCTGTCTCCCTGCAGAAGATGAGAGAACAAGCCAAAATCTACTCAACTGAGATCAAACAGATAGACCTGGACATAAATCGCACCTTTCGGAACCACATCATGTTTCGGGACCGCTATGGAGTAAAGTGAGTGTCACTGATGTTTACTGTCTCCATTCATTACCATTGCTGACTACCTCCACTCACCCTGCCATCCCTTATTCTCACTATCATTACTTATGTTCACTACTGTCACTTACTCTACCACCACTCATTTTCACTACTCTGACTCACATTGCTCTCTTTCACTCTTACTACTTTCATTCATGGTATTGTCACTCACTCTACTATTTCTCTTTACCCCTACTCCTATCATTACTCACTTATTAACCCCTCTTGTTCTACCATCACTCAATCTCATTACCCTGCTATCATCACTCTCATTACCTACTCATACTATTATTCATTCTTTCTACTCCCATTTATTCTACCATCACTCAGTGTCTATCCTCTCGCACTCTGCTTTCCATTCATTCTAACATCACTTACAATCTACAACTGCTTACTTGCTGCGTTTACTTACTCTCTACCCTTTATTACTCTTTCTCATTTCTCTAGCTTTTTGCCCCCATGGTCCTTTTCTCTACTCCACCTCCTCTCTACTCTCTTTCTGTCTGCCCCCACTCACCTTATATAATAAGAAGACATGAGGAGCAAATCTATTTGAGTTCTTTGAGGGTGTCAGCAAGCATCTGGATAACGTAATATGGTTGATATGCTTGGATTTTCAAAACACATTTTGAAAAAAGTCTCTCATCGAAAGCTCTTAATGAAAGTATGCTGTTGTAGGAAACTAAGATGTGCAGATAGGTTGAGATCAAACTGAAACCAAGCAACTTTCAGACTAGCTTCAGTTCAACTGAATTTTTGGATTTTCCCCCAAATCTGCTATAAAAATTTATCAGATTTTTTGCCATTGGATCTGAGGAAAATTGAAACAGGCTTTCTGTCCCCTACATCTCAACTCAGCAGAGGAGGTAGGAGAGTTGAAAGAGACTTGGTGGCATCAGTAGGGGGACAGGGAGAAGGGAAGGAGTAGAATTCTGTCGCATCAGAGAAGGAATGAGGCTTGAAGAATCAGTAGAGGGGGGGAGTGGGGATGAGGGCTAGGAGAGAGAGTGTTAACAGGGGATAGGGCTCTACAAGTTTATCAAGAATGAGGCCAGTGTTAGTGGAGTGAGAATGGGATATAAATAGGTATGAAGAGAGGAGAGGAGTTCAAATAGGGAGGGATGGAAGAAGCAGGTGAGGGTCATCAGCATCATTGAACAGAGAGAGACAGTAGAAGGAGGAAGTAGAGTCACTAAGAGGGAGAGAGCAGAAATTGAGAAGGGGCTGGTTCTTTTTCTTTAAAAGATATTCATCAAATTATTTGAACAAACCATCAGAATTTTTCCAGGCTTGTTGAATTGTATACAAACCTCTTTTTAAAAAAAGCTTGTAACTTCTAGGAAATCTTCTCATGGATTGATAAATGGTTGAAATATAGGAACCAAAGCATTGGATCAAGGCCTTGTCCAGCACCCTGGACAAGGACTGCTTTTGGTGTCCCCCTTCCTTTCAGGCTCACATGCTTGTAGACTCAGTCTGACCCAAAAAGTTGATACGCCCCGAGTGCTGTCACTCTTCTAGCCCACTTATTGCAACAAGCTATTGCCTAGTTGTTAATATTCAGGAACTATACCTTGAAATAATTGAGTTTAAAAGCATTGGCCCAAGGTATGGTAACAGCCAAAAAGCCGATAGTGTTAGGAATTCCAAAGAGAATTTAGAGTCAAAACAGAAAATGTTGTCATGCCATTGTAGAAATCCATAGTGTTCCCACATCTTGAACACTGTGAGGTCCATATTCAAAAGATTTATGTTGGTGAAATCGACTTTTACTCACATAAATATGACCTTTTAAATATATATATTTATTTATTTATTTAAATTCTTTTAATATACCGATGCTCAAGACGAGGTCTTATGGTACCGGTTTACAATGGAACTAGGGGAAACCAATTAACAATATAAAGAAGGTAAAGTTACATTGAACAGGGAGCATAAACATGGGCTTTGGAAGAAAGGAAAGATTTCAAACTAATACAACTGGAGAGTACCAAAATGGTAGGGAAACATATGGAGATTAGCATAAGGTTGCTGAATTCGGCTGGAGATATATCCAATCTGAATATCGGCTGGAGATATATCCAATCTTTATCTGGGTAATTTTTGTCCACACATGTTTGTGCATACAATGTTACCTGGACAAATAGGAGATGGCGCTGAAGATTTAGTGAGGCTGGGCTAATGTATTTAACTGGATAGCATCATGTTAAGTGCTAACTGGCTAAAAGTGTGCAGAGAAATCAGTCCGTACCAATAGCAGGCCTAAAGTTAACCAGATATTCGGATAAGCTCTAGTGAATATCTAAATAAAGTTATTCAGATAATTTACCCATTCAGCATGCCATCTCATAGTACACTTAGAAAAAATACAAGAAAAAGGCAACAGATTGTGTCTCATGTATCTTCCATGCAAGGAGAGGTTCAGAAAACTATTTCTCATAGTTCAAGAAGTAGAGAGTAAATGGGGGGGGGGGGGGGGGGAACAATCTTTATTTTTTATACACAATAATGAACAGATGCAAATTTCTCTGTCATAAACTTCTCTAACATCTCTCCATAACATTCCACAGACAGCAGGCATTGTTTGATGTCCTCTCGGCATATTCTGTTTATAACACAGTAAGTATTTCTCAATAAATATTGATTTCAGGGCCTGATGGTGACTTGTAATCTCTGTAATCTCCCAACACTCGTTTTAAATAAGATGTTATAAAGAATTCAAATAATCACATTGCTCCATGGATTAAAAGTTGTGGTGTAGTTATTTTTCTATTTGCTTCTCCGCATTGTCAGGTTTTAGTCCTGCTCTGGTTCCTGTTCTTTCAGTTGGAAGTACTACTGGTGTAGCACTCAGGGAGTAGAGGGCCATGTGCTGCTCTTAGAGTGACATTAAAGAGCAGTACTAGAAGAGGATATGAAGTACACTTGTAGACAGGGTACTAAAACAGGGGCGTCAAACTGCAAGGGCTGCAAACCAGTCAGATTATCAGGCTATCCCTAATGCATGTGCATGAGAGAGATTTATATACATGGCCTCCATTGTATGCATATATCTCTCATGCATATTCAGGGCTATCCTGGAAACCTGATTGGTTTGCTGTTCTCCAGCAAACTGTAAAGTTTGAGAGAAGGGAAGAAAGTAGAAAATACCTGAGGCAATGTATGATGTCTCTCTGAGAGGCAGATAGGCAGATATTGATGGCTTCTCAGTAAGAGCCAGTGAACATAAATAATTTCCATGAAGCGACAGTTTGCTGAACATGTGTAATAACAATATCAAAATAGAAAGGTACCACCATCAGAAAGAGGAGAAAGGAATGATAGTCTAACATATTGTAGGACGGGGGGTTGGAAAATAAGAGGCGTAAAACCTAAAAGGGTTATCGTACAAAATTAATTTATTCTATTATAGAAAGCACACATACAAAAATCGTCTAAGAAAACCAAACATGGCCATGTTTCTGTAAATTGCTGCATCAGGAGCAAAGTCATGTGGTTTTTGTTTGCTTGGTGATTATTATGGCATGGGGTGTTTTAATTGTTACGATGATATGCTGTTTTCATTGTGTATGTTATTGCTGGTTTTATGATAATTATGTACTGTATATATTTTTGGTTTGTTAATCACTTTCGGGTAGATTTTAAAAGACCTACATGCGCCGAAGCTGGGAAATACACGTGTGTCTCCAGCCAGCATGCACTGCGCGGATTTTCAAAAGCGACCAAGTATGTGCATATCTCCTGGTATGCGCACAAATCCAAAAGGCAAAAAAATAGGCGGAGTCTGGGCAGGTCATGGGCGCTTTAGATCCCTAAGTAAAAATGTGCATGTACGTACTTGTGTGCACAAGCGTGCACCGGTGTCCTCTACTGCGTATCTTTACTTCTGTTATGGAGGAGGCTTAAGTAAGAAAAAAAAAAAAACTAGGCTACTCAGCAGGGTTTTAAGAGTCTGGACATGTAGGGTAGTTAGCTGGGGGGTAAGGAAGTCCTGTCCTTTAACTGGGAAAACTGGGAATGGACTAGGGAAATGGGTTTTGGTGTTGGCACGCGTATCTTACAAAATTCCCCCACTTACATGGTAGACGTGGCATTTGCGAGCACCCATATAAAACTGTGCACACGTACTTGCCTTCTGACAGTTTTATAACATGCGCGCATATTCACGCGTATGTTATAAAATGGACGTGTCCATGAATGCGTGCCGGCAAACACGTACACATGTGCCCGTGGTGCCAGAATGAAAGCTACTGTCTTTAGTCTTTTTGGATTATAAGTAGTATATTAAGTCCAATTAATATTTTTAAGAGACATGCAGAGCATAAATACAAAAAAAAAAAAAACCCCCAACTATAATCAAGATAAGAAGCAAGACAAGAGTACTGCAGGTGGAAAGTTTCTAATAATGTTCACAGGACAAAAGTGTAAGATTAACTTATGACTGCTTTAGGAATGCATTGCACATGTCTTGTGCTTCAGCTTTTAATCAAGGGGAGGCGCAGTCCTGGACTATTTGCTAAGAATCACTTCCAACCGCTTGCAGAGGTCAAAGCAGCACATTAGAGGGCATGGGGGAGAGATCTCCACCTAGTGTGGCCACCACAGGAATGGAAGGGTATTTTTCAGAATCTAGGTAAGGGGTACATTGCCACCTCTCTCATAGAAAACTCCTACAATTTTCTATACCGATGGTATATGTACCCTCAAAAATTACATAAATTTATGCCAAGGACTTCTGATAAGTGCTGGCGGAATTGCAAGGCTGAAGGCACATATTTCCACATGTGGTGGGACTGCCCAATCATGAAAGGGATATGGCAGGGGATGACTCAATGGTGGGAGAAATGATCCCGGGTATAGCTAATATTATGCCAGGCCAGGCGCTACTAGGCATTAAAATTACAGGGATCTCGGAAGAGAACAACAGATTGGTACATTATATTATGATGGCCACTCGTTGTGAAATAGCAAAATAGTGGAAATCTACTGGTGCACCAACAAAAGCAGTCATACAACAAAAGGTAGAAAAAATATTTTTGTCTAAAATAACAGCATAAAACACAAATGTATACTTAAATTTGCAAAAACATGGCAAGCCTATCAAACTTGGAAATCTACACAAAACCCATGTACACCTCTAATCTCAGATGCTTAGACTTCCTCTTAGTGATGTCATACATGTACAGATGGACTGGGAGCCATGACTGGACCATAACATCAGTCCTTATTCTCAGTATGAGTATGCTGCATGCGTAAGAGGCAGGGGGGAGGGGGAGGGATAGGGATGAAAAGGTTGTAAAAGTTGGATTCTGGAAAAGTAAACCACATAAGTCATGCTCATGTCACTTATAGGGTATCTTACTATATATATGTTGTTGTATGTATCTATCTTCCTCCCTCCTGTCCCATTTCAAGTGGACACCAGCAAGTTTCCCTGCTCTCTCACCACAAGAGGATGGAGTCTATCCCAATGAGAGTCTTCCAGTGTTTTCTATTTAGCCTTCAAAAGCTGCAACCTGAAAGTGGTTCCCAGCAAGTACTCCAGGATTACACCTTCTTCCTCTTGATCACTGGTCAATACTCAGAACTGAAGAAAAGTTTTGAGGGATTTAGGATTTGATTTGATTTGTAATCAGGAAAGGGTACAGCACTCTTGCCCTGTGAACATTATTAGGAACTTCCAACTTTAAAATCATTGCCTTGCTCTTTATATTTTCATTTTCTTTTAGCATTTATGTTCTATATGTCTTTCTAAAATCTGTTTTAAGTTGCTCCCTGAAGCAGGCAATTCGCCAAAACATGTCCATGATGAGTTATTTTTAGAAGTTTTCTTGTATATACTTTTTCTTCATGGATAGGTAGGACCTAGCCCTCCACACAAGTGGGTAAAGTCATCTAATGGCACCAAGCACAGAAAAACCTGATCTTTAGAGCTCAGAAGACTTTCTGAACATGCGCAGGAATTTCAGTATAGCTGCTGCCTGGTGAGCTTCTTCAGTTGTCTTTCCATAGAAATGAATGAACAAAAGAGATCTCTCGCTACTTAACTGCTGCTGGGGGGTTTTTTGAGTTTCATATTTTTTCTCTTTTACTTGACACTATTTCCTTTGTTTCTTTTCTCTTTTTGCTATGAGCCTTCAAAAAGCCCCCAACTTTTATTAGTTAGAGTAGTATTACGTTACTTCAGCATCGTTCTGTCTGAAAAAGGATCATGATACGCAAAAGGCCATTTAAACGTTGCTCTCGCTGCCAGCATAAGACTTATGTCTTAGATGTCTGGGGCCTTTTCATGATATGTCTAATTTTCTGCATGTAGTCAGATATTAATTTGAGCTTTAGAAGATAAGTTAAAAGATTGAGGCCACAGCTCATCAAGTTCCTGTGAGATGCATAGAGTGTTGAGGAAGTGTTGAGGAAGTGGTTGCCATCAGCACCATCTGCCTCAAAAAAAAAACAAAAAACCACTATCCATGAGCACTATCAGTCTCAAAACACTGCACTGATGATCTGTCAGTGCTAAAACTACCAACCACTTCTTCAAAACCGAGAGTCATCAGAACGCCATTGGTGTCAACCATCCTCAGTTCATTGGGCCATCCGTTTCATCTGCTTCGGCACCTATGGTGCAGAAAGCTGTCAGAGCCAGTGTGCATGATCGGCACAGTAGAAGGGAAATTTTTAGACCCGCACACGGGCATGCGTGTGCGTGCAGTTCCTGGCGTGTGCACATGGACGCACTGATTTTATAACATGCACGTACCACCACGCGCATGTTATAAAATCCGCTACCCATGTGCACATGCACACCTGATTTTATATCGGTGGGCATGTGTGTGTTGCGACCGTCGCTGCCCGACGGCTTCACCCTGCCTACCTTTCCTTTTCTGTGACTCCTCCTGCTCTTGATGGACGCCTGGCTGCCGCAGCGTCCGTCTACCATCCTCTCCAGCGTTCCCTGACTGGCTTGGGCGCTGCCTCCCGCCATGCTTTCCAGGTACCTTAGGGCATGCGCACCAAATTTAGGCTCTTAGAACGTTGAAATCCAGAACCTCTGAAATGCTCCCTGTTCCATGCACAAGACCAGAGAGGAACGCAGAGCTCCAAAGCATGGATGAGAAGGTGCAGGAAAGAGGGCTTTAGTTAGCAACTAAGCAACATTTTGGGGAAGGGGGAGCTATTCTGAAAGGATGGGCTCCACCTTAACCAGAGTAGAACCAGGCTGCTGGCACTAATTCTTATTTCCTCATTGGCGCGTTCCTCAGGGACGTCCCCTGTGATGACGTCACGCTGCCCGGATATTTAAGCCTACTGTTTATTGCTAGCCTTTGAGTTAGCAAGGGGTAATCTTACGGATGGGATTCGCTCTCCGTACCCAGCTTCTCTGCCTTCCAACTTCTATTGGACTCTTTCTGCTAATGGGGTACCTGCTTCTCGGGGGCCTCTTTGCTTCTTTCAGGTCGCTGTCAGGTAACCGGTACTCGCTCCTCGAGGGCCCATGTTCTCTGACCCGCTGCCTGCATCTATCTCCTCTTCTACTTGGAGGAATTCGCTACAGATAACATCAGTGAGTACTACTATCATCTACTCCTCAGACCTGTTTCTCTGGAACCAGGTACTCGCTCCTCGGGGGCCTGCCCCCGTCCAAGCACCAGTGCCATCTCTTACGTGGAGCCACTGTGTGAATACTTTGCCAACAAGTTTCTCTACCTCCAAGGATCTGGTTCTCGCTCCTCGAGGGCCAGCTCTCCCTATCTCAGGACTTCTCCATACTTGGGACTCTGAGAATGTTCTATTGTACTCACTTTCTCAGTTCTCTCCACTACAGCACTGCTACCGGAGAAACCGCTGTTCCAGCACCCTGGGGAATACTAGCCCAGTTGGGCTACATCTTCTACTCACTACTGCCACCTCTGGTGGCTTCTCAAACTGACTAAATAAAGAACTATCTGTGTTGGTGTGTCCAGAGCTGAGCCTGACCTGTGGCCCCTCATGGGACTTCCCCCCATGGGTGTGGTCAGCTGCCACAGTGTCCAAGGGTCCACCCAAACCTCACTAACTATAACATTGTGCACGAATGCCAACTCTCACGCGTAAAGGGGGGACATTTTACAAGATGCACGCGACAATGCGATAGGTCCTAATCCTTCCAATAAAGGAGTGGACTGGGAGAGAACTTCCTAAACCCCCTAACTAACCTGCCTCCCTCTTCCCCTATCTGCCCTGACCTCTAAAACCCTGCTAACTACCCTACATTTTTTTACTTTATTACTTACCTGAGGTCCGGAGCAGCAGCAAGTTGCACGGGTCTGGTGTTCCCGGAGTGTGCAGCAACGAGACAGTGCCTTAATGGCACTGTCTCTTGCCTGCCCACCCAACGCCCCCCACCCAGACCCTGCCTCCAGCCCAACCCTTTTTCGGTAGGTCTTCTGCAGTACCAGGAGATACATTCGTGGTTGCGGGAGTTTGAAAATACGTGCGTGGCCGAGCCACGTCCATATCTCGCAGTATAGGCATGTGTAGGCCTTAAGTCTTCTGCTTCTCTACCTTCGGTTCTAGTACGTGAATCCAATACATCTACAGCAACAGAAATCTACATGTAAAGAACACCACAAATTTTCTTTCAGATAATTCCAATCTTGATCATCAACAATTAGATTTCAGAAAGAATTATAGTATAGAAACACTGTTAATTTCTTGCACAGACACCATCTGGCAGGGATTCAACACCGGTACCAAATATATCATGGTCCTACTCGACATAAGCGTAGTATTCAATACTATACACCATATTATGCTGATCTCTCGTTTCACTGAGGTTGGGATGGGAGGCACCATTTTAGCTTGGTTCAAAGATTACTTATCTAACAGAATGCAACAACTTTGTTTAGGTTCTTTCTTCTCTAACTTGTTCTCAATTTCTGCCGGTATTCCACAGGGATCTGTTCTCTCAGCCACTCTCTTCAACCTATACATGTTACAATTATGCAAGTTAATGGCAACTATTGAAGTAAACTGTAACCTGTATGCAGATAGGCCTAATTGGCATCTAAGAGACCATTTTTTCATTCAGTGCTATTCATTCTAACTCTTCCTTATTTTTAGGCTTCCAGCATTAGCGTTCAGCCATTTCAAGGCATGTTTTTTATTTGTATATACAACCTTTTTTAGCAGTTGAAAGGAATATTTTTGAATCTTTTAACTCAATCTGTTCTTTACTTTTAGGCACATGAGCCTTTTATTTCAAACTCTCTTTTGGAATGCCCTGTTATTTTAGTATCCATATTCTAGTTTAAAAGCTGCTCTATCTCCCTTGTAAAGATTAGTGCCAGCGGCCTGGTTCTACTCTGGTTAAGGTGGAGCCCATCCTTTCAGAATAGGCTCCCCCTTCCCCAAAATGTTGCTTAGTTGCTAACTAAAGCCTTCTTTCCTGCACCTTCTCATCCATGCTTTGGAGCTCTGCATTCCTCTCTGGTCTTGTGCATGGAACAGGTAGCATTTCAGAGGTTCTGGATTTCAACGTTCTAAGAGCCTAAATTTGGCCTCCAGAGCCTCCCTCTCACATCTTTCTATGACATTAGTGCCCACATGTACCACAACAGCTGGCTTTTCCCCAGCACTGTTTAAAATCCTATCTAGGTGACGGATGAAGCCCACCACCTTTGCACAGTGCAGGCAAGTTACCAAGCAATTCTTATGTCCACCAGCACCCTAGTGACTCATGAACTCTGGCCGACCTAACCCTTCCCTTCAGGACACAAGCCATTAGAGACCCATCTTCAGTGTAATAGGATAATGCATCACCTGGGAAGCAGGTCCTAGCTACAGGATCACTTTCTGCTACACCAAGTTGATGCACTCTATCCAGGTGACCTTGCTCTCTTGGTTTATCTCACTGATCCTAAATATTCTCTGAGCTGCTTGTTGGGAATATTCAAAGAATATGAGCTCTTTTCAGGGTTCCAGCTAAATTATGAGAACTCTGTAGCTTTGCTCCTTCTAATTAGTGTGAAGAACATATGAGGGGATGGCCTTTCCTTTAAGCAGGCTTCCAGGGCATTTCCCTATTTGTGACTATCACAATTTCTGTGGAATTAAGCTAAATCCAGTATATCTTTACAGTGGTTGAAGAAGGATGAGGTGCAGGGGAGACTAGGATTGCTAGATATGGAGTTTTATAATAATGCTTGTCTGGCCAGGATTGGTTATGTTTGTCCTCATTTTACATTGATCTAGATATGGAGATGACATTCTTGAAACCTTTGCACCACTGGTTCATATTACATGCCAAGGTCCATCAATCACTAGTTCATGTCTAACACAGTGTATTAGTGGCACCTATGAGACACAATTGGAAATTTATTATGAAAACACTCACCTTCTGATTCAGGAGAATGTAGACTTTTTCCAGTTAAAGCATTTTCATCTTTGGCCCAATTGGGAATTAGGCAGGTTACATGTGTCCTCAAAGATGATGGGACTATGATGTCTTTTCAAAATCTTCAAGATCACTATGGGATAGATTTAAAAAAAAAAAAAAAGATTACTTTGCATAAATGCAGTTATTCACTATGTAGGTTCCTTGCCTAAGGGAGGTTTGAACAAAGATCTCATTGCCAAAACAGATGACTTCTTTAAAGTTGAAGAAATAGAGAAGTTGTCTATCTCAGGGCTTCAGAAATCTATATGGAAATGGGCCTTGGTTATTCACACAGTATTATCAGTTAGTGGAAAAATGGAGGAGGGACCCAAAAAAAGAGGCGGAGGGCTCCTTCTCGCTGCCAAAAAAGACCTTAAACTAAGACTCGTAAACACTGACATCCCACCCAGACTCGAAATCAGCCTATTTAAGTCCCAAAACCTGCAAATCTGCTTAATATATGACACACACACCCCCCCCCGGCCTAGTAGAACACAATCCCTCACCACTTCTAGAATACTTAACAGACAACCTTAACTTAGACATCCCTGCTATCATTCTGGGTGACTTTAATCTCCATGTGAATGCCACCCCCCCCCCCCCTCCTCTTCCTGCGAATCCATACTTAACTTTCTTACCGCACTAGGTTTCGATCAACTTATCACCTCCCCCACACACAAAGCAGGACACTCGCTAGACCTGATCTTTATTAATGCCCACTTACACTCCCCCAACCCACCTTCCTGCACACCAGTCCCATGGTCAGACCACACACTCATAAAAGCACTCCTATCCATCAAGCAATCACCCTCTCCCCTTTCTAAACACAAGAGTACCATCAACTTTAGAAAACCCTGCAACAAAATCGATTTAATCACCACAATCACTAACCCCCTCCACCACTTAGACCTATCAAACCTCGACATTGCGCTCTCTACCTGGAATACCCTCACAAGCAATATTGCCAATAATCTCTGCCCCCTTTCATCCAAGGAGATAAATCACTCACATCACGCCAAAAAACCCTGGTACACCCCCGAACTAAAAAAACTCAAACTTGACCTTAAACAAAAAGAAAGACAATGATGCAAAGACCCCTCCCCATCCAAATTGTCTTCATACAAATCTGTACTACACACTTATATGCAGCTAAAATCCATAGCTACCAATACATTCCCAAAGCCCTATTCACATATGTAGCTGCACTTACCAAAACGTCCCCTCCCCCCACCGCTGATGAAGACTCCAAAATCAAATGTGATGAACTTGCCCGGGTCTTCCATGACAAAATCGCAAAAATACTTACATGCTTCCCCACACCCGCCTCCCTCCCAATCTATACTCCAAGCAATCAGATCACCATCCTAGATGCTCTTGACTCAACATCTGCATTAGAAATTGAATCCATTCTAAAGAAACTAAAGCCCTCCACATACCCATCTGACACCATTCCCACCAAGTCTCTCCTATCCATCCCAAGTACTATCGCCAAACCCATGGCTGAGATAATCAGTTGCTCCCTTTCACGTGGAAATATCCCTCAATCCTTAAAGCAAGCAGTAATAAACCTATCCTAAAATAACCTAATCTTGACCCCACTGACTCATCAAACTATTGGCCCATATCCAATCTCCCCGTCATTGCCGAAATCATGGAAAAAATCGTTAACACCCAACTCACAGCACACTTGGAAAACCATAAAATCTTATTCTCTTCACAATTCGGTTTCCGTAAGTTTTTCAGTACAAAACCCCTCTTACTCTCCCTCACAGACACCATTCTCAAAGGACTAGACCATGGTCACTCCTACATCCTCGCTTTACTTGACATCTCCGCTTTCAAGACCATTAACCACAATATCCTTATCAACCGCCTCTCAGAAATCGGCATTTCAGGAACAGCCCTACATTCGTTCAAGTCCTACCTTGAAGACCGACACTACACAGTGAAGATTGGTAACTCAGAATCCACACCCACCCAACTTAACCAAGGCGTTCCCCAAGGATCCTCCCTTTCTTCCACCCTCTTCAACATATACCTCCTGCCACTTTGCCAACTCCTTTCAGACCTTGGCCTCCCCCACTACATCTATGCCGCCAATATGCAAATCCCTATCCCCATCCAAGAATCCCTCTCCAAGTCCCTCAAGACCTGGGAAAACTGCCTCAATGAAATAAACCACCTCCTCACCAACTTACACCTTGCCCTTAACACAGCAAAGACTGAGCTCCTCTTCACCTCTGTTACACGGATACGTGGAACCAAGACTGGTGACCGCTTACCTTGGTTAGTAGAAACACTGGGAACAGGAATCTCGAGGACTGGCGTCAGTTAGGTGACCACTGGTAGTCCAGGTAGAGCCGGTAGCAATGGCAGGAACCAAGGTGACTTGTCCAGGGGCAGGAAGCAAGCAGAGTAATCCAGTAACAGTCCAGGTCAGGGCAGGCAGCGAACAACAGGAACCAAGGCAACTTATCCAGAGGCAGGCAGCAAGCAGAGTAATCCAGTAACAGTCCAGGGCAGGGCAGGCAGCGAACAGAAACCAAGGCAACTTATCCAGAGGCAGGCAGCAGGCAGAGTAATCCAGTAACAGTCCAGGGCAGGGCAGGCAGCGAATAACAGGAACCAAGGCAACTGATCCAGAGGCAGGCAGCAAGCAGAGTAATCCAATAACAGTCCGGGTCTAGCAGGCAGCAAGCAGCAGGAAAACAGCAGAAAACTCCCCAACACTATTCATGACCGAAGCAGCGCGGAAGGGAAGAAGCTCCCTAGAAATAGGCAAGCTTTCCCGAGCTGCCCCGCACTTCCGCCGGCGTCTGACGTCAAAAGGGGGCGTGGCCAAGCCCCGATTTGCGCAGAGCCGCACCGCGAGGGAAGCCAGCGTCAGGGGGAAACGCAGACGCCATCGGGAGAGTTCCTGCAGGTAACAATCTCCACACACAACACAGCACACACACAAGTCATCAATCCCCTCCCCTCCTTGACCCCCTTCAAGCCCAATGCACGCAACCTCGGCGTAACCATTGAAAACCCGAGGAACCTAAAATAATTTATCAACTCCACCTTAAAAAACTGCTTCTTCAAGCTACATGTCCTTAAAAAACTGAAACCCCTCCTTCACCTTCATGACTTCCGCACAGTTCTTCAAGCCACAGTTTTCTCAAAAATCGACTACTGCAACTCCCTGCTTCTAGGCCTCCCCGCTTCAACCCTTAAACCACTCCAAATGCTCCAAAACGCCGCCACCAGAATAGTAACAAACACCCGAAAATCAGAACACATCACCCCAGTCCTTAAGGAACTCCACTGGCTGCCAATATCCTTCCGAATCTCTTACAAGATCCTGTCCGTACTCCATAAAACCTCACACACCTGTAACACACAATATCTTGACAATAGTATTCGCTTCTCCATGTCTATGCGCCCAACCAGGACTGCATACCTAGGAACCTTACACATTCCCTCTCCCAAAACAGTCCCTCTTAACTCTACGAAAGAGTGAGCCCTGTCGATTGCAGGACCTTCCCTCTGGAACACCATGCCCACAGACCTTTGTCTAGAGCCATCCACACAAAAATTTTAAAAAAAGCTAAAGACATGGCTTTTTAAACAAGCGTTCCTGGAATAACCTCCCTCCATGTTAGCCTTAGTCATATTCGCCTCCTCCCTTACCCAATCTTCAATCAATGCTCTATATATTCTCCTTTCCCCCTTCTCAACTCCTTCTGCTCCAATATCGTTATATATATGCTCAAAGAATGTTATGTTCATGCTCCAATAATGTTATGTATTTGCTCCCTCCTACCTTTCCCTACCGCCTTGCACCAATGATGTTATGTATTTGCCCAAATAACTATGTATATGCTCAATAATGTTATGTATTTGCTCCCTTCTACCTCTCTCAACCCCTTGCTCCAATAATGTTATGTGTATGCTCAAATAATCCCCAGCATTATCTTAAATAATGTATTTCCAATTATAATGTTCCATGTTTTCCCCCATCCCTCAACATGATCTCCCAAATTATTTATTTTATTTATACCTCACTTGCCTGCCCCCTTTATACCACAATAATGTGTATCTCCTACCCCTGTACATCACTTAAATCAAGTTCTCTGTAAACTGTTATGCTACCCCTTCCAAATTTTTCACTCCCCATTCCTTGTACAATGTTCAAGTTATATGTAAACCGATATGATGTACCCACGAATACCAGTATAAAAAAAGCCTATAAATAAATATTGTTCTTTTGACCTGAGTACTTATGGCGAGATCCTTTTCAAGGTGCTAGGATTTCGCCTATTATACAGCCTTTTCCTACTTTCATGATACCTCCCCACCAGCAGAAGTCCTCAGTATGCCTTATCACTAGTCTTGTCCAGTTCCTTCTCTCTGCCCTTGCATGCTTTCTTGCCATAGTAGCCTTGTCTTCTCATGGTGTTGCTTCTGGCTCCGTGACCTGTCCCTTGTTCTTTATTTGTCTTGTAGCCTACAGGCCTTCTGACTTGTCTTCTTGCCTACAGGCCTTCTGCCTTGTCTTCTTTGTGACCTACGGGTCTTCTCTCTTGCCTTGTCTTGAGGCCCTCTGGCCTGTCTTGCCTTGTTCCCTGTCTTGAGGCCTCTGGCTTATTCTTTCTTGATTCCTGCCTTGAGGCTTTCAGGCCTATTCTGTCATTTCCAAGCCTTGCTACCTTTGGGCTTCTATGTTCTTTGTTCACTGTTTCCCTTTTCTACCTTGTCTAAATCCTGCCCTATCTGTTCCAGTTTCTAGTCCTGCCTGTACCAGAGTCTTGTCCTTGCCTTGTCTCATCCTTGTCTTGTCTAGTTCCAGGTTCTGCTTAGTATCCAGTCTTGCCTTGTCCTGCCAGCCAAGTCTGTCTGCCCAGCCTGGTCTGCCTTGTCTACAGCCTGCCTTGTCCAAGCCTTACCAGTATGGACTCACCACTAAGATGTACTTCTGCCGCAGAGACCTATTGGCAACTAGAATCCAAGGGCTCAATCTGCGGGGAGGGGGTTGGCTAGGCAGAAGACCAGCCCTTTTCTTGTCCCGAGTCTTGCCCTGCAGTCCCATGCCACTCCTCAGGTGGGTTTCCCGGACTTCAGGGCCCATATCACTAGGCTTATGGCGCTCACTGAAACTCAATTTTTCTTCATAAGGCTTATATCTCTTAAGATAGAATTTATAAGGCCAGATTACAGACACAAATATATGTCCTACATGTAAAATAGAAGGGGGAATCATGGCTCACATATTTTGGTTTTGTGCCCCAATGTAGACTTATTGGCAAAGGATATCACAATGTATGGGTAAGATACTGGGTCAGAGGGTTCAACAATCAACACTGTATTTGATGATTTCTCTAGATTACGAACACAATATGTGGGAGTGAGGAGGCTTATACAAAAAGCCTTTTTAGTAGGAAAGAAAGTAATCCTGTTTGGCAAGATCCTGATCCGTTAATGTTTTGGAAATAGAGGAATTTATTTCATGATGATATGCAGATGGAGAATTTGGCTTGAGGTACTATTTTTTTGCAAAAGAAATTATTCCTGACTATCTGGGAACCTTATCTTCAGAACCTTTTAGTGAGTGCTAAAATTACTCACCAGGATTATGCAAGATGATACCTTCCCCAATGTCTGTCAGTGCACTCTGTAGTAAACTTTGTGCCCTATAGTTATTGAGGAGACTATGCCATTGCTTGGATACATTTTGGGGTGAGGGATGGGGGTTATGGTAGTGGGGTTTAATTATTATTATTATTATTATTATTTTTGATGATTTTAACCATGGGATGTCTGTGTCATTGTCTGGCACACTGGAATCAAGGAGCACTCCCCGCAGAAACTGTACAGGACTGCAGGGCAGGGCAGGACCGGAGCTGGTCTTCTGCCTAACCAATCCCCTCCCCTGCAGGTTGAGCCCTTGAGTTCTGGGGGCCAGTAGGACTTACCTCCTGCAGAACATCAAGGCTGGAGCAGGCACAGACTGGGAGCTGTGTAAAGGCTGGGAGCTGGGACTAGGTACAGACTGGGCTGATACTGAGGGCACGCAGGAGCTGGATGTGGACAGGGCTGAAAGCAAGACTGTTACTGAGAGCCGGCAGGAGCTGGATATAGAGTAGTTAAATCACAAGCAGACTGTGATACAATACAGGAGGACCTTGCAAGACTGGAAGATTGGGCATCCAAATAGCAGATGAAATTTAATGTGGACAAGTGCAAGGTGTTGCATATAGGGAAAATAACACTTGCTGTAGATACACGATATTAGGTTCCATATTAGGAGCTACCACCCAGGAAAAAGATCTAGGCATCAGAGTGGATAATACTTTAAAATTGTCGGCTCAGTGTGCTGCAGCAGTCAAAAAAGCAAACAGAATGTTAGGAATTATTAGGAAGGGAATTGTTAATAAAATGGAAAATGTCATAATGCCTCTGTATCGCTCCATGGTGAGACTGCACCTTGAATACTGTGTACAATTCTGATCGCCGCATCTCAAAAAAGATATAGTTGCGATGGAGAAGGTACAGAGAAGGGCAACCAAAATGATAAAGGGGATGGAACAGCTCCCCTATGAGGAAAGGCTGAAGAGGTTAGGGCTGTTCAGCTTGGAGAAGAGGTGGCAGAGGGGGGATATAATAGAGGTCTTTAAGATCATGAGAGGTCTTGAACGAGTAGATGTGACTCGGTTATTTACACTTTCAAATAATAGAAGGACCAGGGGGCATTCCATGAAGTTAGCAAGTAGCACATTTAAGACTAATCGGAGAAAATTCTTTTTCACTCAACGCACAATAAAGCTCTGGAATTTGTTGCCAGAGGATGTGGTTAGTGCAGTTAGTGTAGCTGGGTTCAAAAAAGGTTTGGATAAGTTCCTGGAGGAGAAGTCCATTAACGGCTATTAATCAAGTTTACTTAGGGAATAGCCACTTCTATTAATTGCATCAGTAGCATGTGATCTTAGTGTTTGGGTAATTGCCAGGTTTTTGTGGCCTGGTTTGGCCTCTGTTGGAAACAGGATGCTGGGCTTGATGGACCCTTGGTCTGACCCAGCATGACAAGTTCTTATGTTGTTAGGGCTGGAACAGGGTATAGGTTGGGAGCTGGAATACGGTACAGACTGGGAGCTGGAACTAGGTACTAGAAAGGCTGTAGTTGAGGGCAAGGCCTGGGCAAGAGGCAAGGGCAAGGCCTGGCAAAGTATATAAGGGCCTGGACGTGGTAGGACAAGACAAGAAGAGTAGACAAGAACTGGACAAGGACAGGGCTAGACAAGGACTGGACAGGAAACAGGAAACAAGAAAGCCCAACAGGGCACGAGACGTGGGCTGGATAACCCTAGTAGGCTCAGAGGCTGCAAGGCAGGATAGATAGGCCCAGAAGGCCACTGAGCAATGCAGGAGAGCTTAGAAGGCCCTAGAGCAAGGCAGGAAGCCAAGATAAGCTACAGAGCAAGCCAGGAAGCCAAGATAGTTCACAACAAAGAATAGATGCCCAAGGGTCTCTTCCAAATTTTTAATTAGTGGAGACGTATGTAATTAGTTAAAATGCCCGACTCGCGCCGAGAAAGAGTGTCTGTGCCATCAGATAACATCATCCCACTTATGTAGATGTCCTGCTGTCCATTTTGTTTTCTGTATGTTTGTGTTATTATGGAATACATTAATTTTGTAAGATAAAGCTGTTTGCCAAGACAGTTTTATATATATTTTAATAGAACTTGTAGATTTTACTGGCTCTTATCATTTTCCATTCCCTTGTCCTGCGACACCACCATTCCATTTCTCCTCATTAAGTATGGCATAATCTGGGCCTGACAGCTGCTTGTACTTGAGTAACAATCTTCCAGTGACAGATGATGGTACACATGTAATAATCCTCATCTGACAGCCTGTTATACTCCAGTTGTTGATTTGGTTGGCATCTGGAATAAAGACCTTGAATTGACCATTGACTATTGAATTGACTATTGACTATTGACCATTGACTATTGAATTGACTATTGAATTGACTATTGCGCCACCAAATAACTTGTCTTACAAACAAACTCTACGCCCACCTCTTGGTTTATAGTAGAATTAAAACAAATTTGAGCATAAATGGTGTAGGGCACATGGGAGACTGATAACATTTCTTGTAGACATCAGGTAATTTATCTTAGAGGCCAAAAAGTCATTATTCTAGGGTCATTGATCAGGACAAAAATTCTAGTCAGGAATTTTCTGACTGACGGGGCCTCATAGAAAACTCTCCTCCTTTGCTACCTTCGTTTTTTTCTGAAAAACGTTTTAACGTGACAGATTTTTTTTCTCAGAAAAGATTTTGCTTCTACAGTATATAAAGATCTGAGTCTGGGCCAGAATAGGGGGACAACACTAACTGAACATAAGAAATCTTCTCAGAAACTAGGTACATTTCTTCCATTGAATCGTTAGGATATTGGTTGCTTTTATCAAGTCAAAAGCAAGTCAGTAGGATCTGTCCATCTTGGGTGATTAAGCTACTAATATCTGGGTTGTTGGATCACTTAAAGCTTATTGTGAATTCTTCTCTAAAAGAAGTTCATTTACCTAACATTTTAAAAGTCCACAAACTTATTTTATAAAAGCCAAATTGGACCCGCAGATTTGAAGTAATTATCATCCTATTTCCAATGTACCATTTCTGAAAAAGCATTCCTCCATTTCCTGGCTTTTTCCCTGTTACTCTGTGCCATAGCTAGCCTTTAGCTACTATGGCCTCATGCATCGGCATCAGTGCAGGAGGGCACTGTAACACAGTGCTACACTGGCAGCCACCACATGCAGATATCCAGGCCACGGGGCAGGGATAGTGGTGCAGGAGGAGCGCACACGGGGTAAGTCTAGGTAGCCTACCTGCTGCTGTCTCCCTCTCCTGTGCATTTAATGATCTTATGCTTGAACTGTGTGGGGCTGCTTATATAGAAAGCCCTGTGTGGTTCAAAGAAAGATTCATTGAACTGTGCCAGAGGGAAGGAGTGGTGCCAGTGGCTAAAAGAGCAATGCTAGAATACATAATGGTGGCGGTGGGGGGGGGGGGGGCTCAAACTCTGGGAGATGGGCGATTGGGGTCTCAGGGAGGAGGTGGATGGTGCCTGATGGAGAAGGGGTGACTGATGGGACAGGAAAAGGAAGGATGGGTGTGTCTGGCTCCAAATTTTCAGGACAGGTTGATCCAGTCCTAGTTTTACCCCATTGCATGCTGGGACTTATTCTGATTTCCCTATTGCATTTCCTAACAAAAGCAAGACTGTAAGTATCCGCATTCAGGGGGGTAAAACCAGGACTGAAAATCTGGAGCCAGTTGGCAATCCTACTGATAGGGAACCAAGAGTGTGCCTGATGGGAGAGGGGCAGGAGAAAGGGGGAGGAGAACTGCCTAATTGAGGACAAAAGGAGAAAGGGAGTGCCTGATGGGGGGATGGGTGGGAAAGGAGGAATCTGGGAGTCTGATGAACTGGAGAAAAGGTGTACCTGATAGAGAAAGGTGGTAGAGAGGGGAAAAGAAGAGGAAGGGTGTCTGATGGAGAAGGAGGGAGGGGAAAAAGAGGATACCCGATGGAGGAGAGGTAGGATGGGGGAAGAAGATGAAGGGAGGTAGACTCAGGAGTAATCTATTTCTTTAGAGAGAGGTTGATAGATGCATGGAACAGCCTCCCTGTGCAGATGGTAGAGATAAGGACAGTATCTGAATTGCAGAAAACATAGGACAAGCACAGAGGATCTCTGAGTATATGGTAGGGCTTGTAGACTGGATAGGTCATACCGTCTTTTTCTGTCTTCATGGTTCTATGAGGGCTGCCAAATTGGGGAGGAAGGGGAATAAAGATGCCTGATGGGGGATGGGTGAGAGAGGAGATGTCCCTGATGAGGGAATTGAAGTAAGGATGAAAGGGTTAAAGTAGAGGGGAGGAGTTTGCCAGAGGGAAGGTAGATGGGGTTACCTGATAGGAGAGGGGCAGGAGAAAAATTTGAGGGTTCCAGCTCCTGGGATTTACTTGGTGTTTCTCAAGATGGCCACAGTGCCCACCCATGTTAATCTTGGGCCTCCAAAAAGTTCAGTTGTGAATATGCCTCGGTTTATAGATATCCTGAAAACCAAACTGGTGAGGGGTTACTCTAGATCTGACTACTCCAGGACGAACTTGAGAAACACTAGTATACAAGGCGAAGATGCAATTTTTCACTTGGCTGTAAGTGCCAAATTGCCTGACTATATATCTGCTGTTACTAATAGCTGTGATCCATCTCCGACAAGATTTAGACCCAGTTTTAGTAAACAGAGTATTAGTAAGTTTGATCAATGATCTTCGCTAGTATATGGACTAAGGTCATGTAGCCTTGTTAGTACTCTTTTAACTCTCTCTGGCATTTGACACTATTCATTAGGATATCATGCTTTCTCACTTGATGAGTGTGGTGGGTATTGAGGGTGCAGGGATAAAATGGTTTTTAGTCATTCTCAGGTTATTTCACTTGGTTCGGCTTCTTTGCATCCTAAATCTTTATTATGTGGAATAAGACTCTATTCCTTCACCTGCTTTGTTCAATATTTACTAGAGATGTGAATCGTATGCCAGATCGTCTTAACGATCAGATTCGGCTGGGGGGGGGGGGGGAAATCTGATCGTTAAGATATGTGAATTGGAATCGTTTCCGATTCCAATTCACATCGCTAATTTTTTTTTTTTAGGGAGGCCTGCGCCGCTAAAAAAAACAACCCACTCGACCCTTTAAATCGACCCCACCCTCCCGACCCCCCCCCCAAAACCTTTTAAAATTACCTGGTGGTCCAGGGGAGCCTCGGGGAGAGGAGAGATCCAGGGGGGCCTCGGGGAGAGATTTCCCGTTCCCAGGCATCAGCTGTTCTAAAACAAAATGGCGCCGATGCCCCTTTGCCCTTACCGCCGGCCATCCAGTGCTCCTACCACATGACAGGGGCCGGCCAATGGCACGGATACCCTGTCACATGGTAAGGGCAAAGGAGCATCGGCGCCATTTTTTTTTAGAACAGCTGATGCCTGGGAACGGGAAATCTCTCCCCGAGGCCCCCCCTGGATCTCTCCTCTCCCCGAGGCCCCCCTGGATCGCCCCCCCGAGGCCCCCCTGGACCACCAGGTAATTTTAAAAGGTTTTGGGGGGGTCGGGAGGGTGGGGTCGATTTAAAGGGTCGAGTGGGGGGGGTTTTTTAGCGGCGCAGGCCTCCCTAAAAAAAAAGGGTCGGGAGGGTGGGGGAGGCTAAGGGGGATCGATTTAAAGGGTCGGGTGGGTTGTTTTTTTTATCGGGCCATCGGCGCCATTTTAATTAGTGGTAGCCAAAATGGCGCCGATGGCCCGAGAGCGGGAGATCGCGCCGGGACCCCTCCCACTGGACCACCAGGTAATTTAACATTTTGGGGGGGTTCGGGAGGGTGGGGGAGGGTAAGGAATTGGTTTTAAAGGGTCAGGGTGGGTTTAGGGGTTGTTTTGGTGTGCCAGTTTTCCCGCCCTCCCCCAAATAATTCCTGTGCCCTATTTAATGATACAATACAAATGCCCCTGACGATAATTCGGGGGCATTTGTATTGTATCGTGCACTCTAACGATTTAGGATGATTTTAAAATTATCTGACGATAATTTTAATCGTTCAAAAACGATTCTCATCCCTAATATTTACATATCTGCTTTGGATAAGATTATTAGTGGCCATTGATTAATAATTATTGCTAAGCTGATGATAATCAGCTGTTAGTTGCTTTAGGCTGTGGAAAATTCGAATGCTTTGAAAAAAAGATCTGCGTCTAACAAACTCAAATTAAATTCATGTAAGATATAGAAGTATCTTAGATTGGGAAAGCACTTTAAGCTCTGATATAGTCCCATCAGTTGTGAAGGTTACAGTTGGGATTCCTTTTAAATTCCAAGCTCAGGCCTTGACTGTGGTAAAGGTTGCATTTTTCTTCTTCATCAATTGCATCATTTTCTACCATTTTTTATAGTTTAGCCTTCACCACAGTCATTCAGGCTTGTGATATATCTCACTTTGACTATTGTAATTTGTTATACATATGCATTCCAAAAAATTGTTTCTGCGTTGTCAGCATACAGAATGCTGTGATTCATCTACTCATGACTCGTCACTCCAAACAGTTTGATAGGATCCCCCCAAATATATAAATATAAAATATTTGCACTTGCTCCCTGTTTACTATCAAGCTCAATTAAAAATCTTTGTCTTAGTTTATAAGACTTTGAAGAGCTGTGTCATTTCTTATTTAAGTTGTCATTGAAAACCTTAGGTGCCCTCTTGTCTTTCCAGGCCACATCAGAAGCCCATTTAGCTTTTCCTTTGCTTCTCGATATGAGACTTCAGAGTATAAGAGAGAGAGCATTTTCAGGAGTGTCCTAGTGATCTGGAATTGCTTGCCAGAGAACATCCACCAGGTGGATGACTTGCTGGTCTTCTAGGAGCTACTTAAAACATGGCTAAAGATGTAATTTTGTTGTTTTTATTTATTCTATCAGATTTTTATTTATTCCATTTTAATGGATTTTATAACATTGGGCAATTGCCTTATTAGTTAGAATTGAGTTATTCTACTATTCATATACACATATGGTTTGAAAAGGAGGCCCTTTTATATTTTATTGTGTATGTGTTTGGGGAGCGCTATTTATTTATTTATTTTTTTAATTAATATATTTCTATACCGTCTTTACAATGTATAATTGACCAAAACGGTTTACAATAACATTAAAATATAATCATAAAATAAGAGAATAGAATTGCATAGATTTAATAATTTAAGTCTATGCGTAAACATAAAAAGTCTAAAAAGCAAAAGCGAAAACCAAGAAAATAAATAAATAAAGGTTGGCGAGAAATACAATTTCCATATTAAAACCCTATACTTCTCTGACATCTTAATATATATCAGAACTAAACTCCTTTTTATTATGGTTACATAAAAATCAAGAACAGAGAGAAAAAAAACGAAGAACCAAAAAACCTAAAAAAAAAAAAATTAGGAACATACAAGCCTTATCTGATTTGTAAGGTTATTATTGGTCTGTGACTGCAAAAGCTTCTTTGAAGAAGTGTGTTTTTAGTGATTTTTGGAATTCTTTGCTATTGGTGTTTTGTCTCAAAGCATTCGGGAGAGAATTCCACAATATGGGTCCTGCTATGGAGAACGCCCTTTTCTTTCGTGATGTTCAATCTGGCTAATCGTACTGTGGGAACTTAAAGCAGGTTCTTACTGATGGATCTGAGATTTCTCGATGGTTTATAAAGCCTCAAGGAGGTGCACAGCCATATGGAGTCTTGGTTATCTATGAGTGCGTGTATTAATGACAGTATTTTATATTTAATTCTATATTTAATTGGTAACCAGTGTAGTTTATATAACATGGGGGTGATATTTTGTTTAATTGGTGGGCTGCTGCATTTTGAATCAATTGCAAAGGTTTAGTTGTGGCATCTGGTAGACCTAGGTAATACAGTAGTCTAAACTGGAAAAAATTAAAGATTGAAGTACTGTTTGGAAATCAGACAAGAATAGTAACGGCCTCAGCCTTTTCAGGAAGTGTAACTTAAAAAACTAGTTTTTGACGGTTTTGGAGACAATGATAGGTTTGTATCTATTAGAATTCCTAAATTATGAGCCACTTTTTTTATTGGGATCCTCTCCTTTCCTATTATAATGTAAGATGGTGAACTATTAGTGGGATTTTCAATTTCAGGGTTTTTTTGCATTTAGTTTTAACCTTCTGTGTGCAAGCCATTGTTCAATGGTTTTGATGTAAATCTGGATCAAAGAGTATCAGTCCATGAAGATTTGTACGGGACGAAGATCTGTATAACGTCTGCATAAAATTTGAAATGGACATTTAAAGCTGATAGTATTTGACAGAGTTGGAAGTATATATTAAACAATATGGGCGATAAGGAGGACCCTTGTGGATTGAGTATAAACGTGAGAGGAACATGATCCAATGTTGATTTGATAGCAGCGGTTAGTGAGATAACTGTTAAACCAATTTAAGACTGTGTCTTGCATACCAATAGACTGGAGTCGTGATATTAAAATTTTGTGGTCTAGTGCAGCGGTTCTCAACCGGTGCGTCGCGACACACTAGTGTGTCGCCAAGCACCGGCAGGTGTGTCGCGTGGCTCCTGGTCCCTCCCGCTGCTCGTTCTTCCCTGCTGCCGTTGCCGCCGGGCTATCAGCACGTTCAAGCCCAGCGGGAACGGCAGCGGTGCAAAAAAAAAAAAGCTTGTGGCATCCATGGCTGGCCTTTTCTTCTTCCCGCGCCTGCATTCCCCCCCGGACCCGGAACAGGAAGTGGTGCGCGGGAAGAAGAAAGGCCGTGCCGCAAGAGAACCCACGCCTCGCGCGCCATCACGGCACACATGGGGAAGCGCTGCTGCGGCCGTATGGCCAACCGGTCTTCCTGTTCGGGGGGGGGGGGAGGGAGCGGAAGCGCCGCGTGCAGCTTCCGCTTCCTCCCCCCAATGCAGGAAGATCAGCTGCCTCTCCTGCTGCCACCCGTTCTCCTGCTATCTTCGGGCGTCGGGCCGTATGGTCCGTCGATCTTCCTGCTTGGGGTGGGGGAGCGGAAGCGTCGCGCACAGCTTCCGCTTTCTCCCCCAAAGCAGGAAGATCAGCTGCCTCTCCTGCTGCCACCGGCCTCCTGCTATCTTCGAGCGTCGGGCCGTATGGTCCGCCGATCTTCCTGCTTGGGAGGGGGGGGGAGGGAGGAAGCGGACGTTGTGCGCTGCGCTTCCGCTACCCCCCCCCCCCCCCCGACAGGAAGTTCGGACGCCCGAAGATAGCAGGAGTCCGGTGGCAGCAGGAGAGGCAGCTGATCTTCCTGCTCTGGGGGAGAAAGCGGAAGGGAAAGGAGAGAGCAGCATGAGCCTCCCGCGATCAATGGAATTCTTCCTTCTTGGCCTGCGGGGGCTGGAGGAGCAGCTACCGTTTGTGCTGGGGGGGGGGGGAGGAGAGGAAGTGAGTGACAGAAAGAGAGAGAAGCAGCCAGCCAGCCTGTGTGTAAGTGAGAGAATGTGTGTGATTGAGAGCCTGTGTGTAAGTGAGAGAATGTATTTGATCGAGAGTATGTGTGTGATTGAGAGAAACTGGTCAGAGAGCTGATGTATGTGTATATGTGAGAGACAATGAAAGTGACTGCTCAAGGAGATGACTGATGTGTATGTGAGAGTGTGAGACAGTCAGGGATGTGTGTGTGTGAGAGAGAGAGAGAGAGAAAAAGCATGGAAGTGAGAAATCTGGGTATGTGAGAAAGCATGGGAGTAAGAAGCCTGGTGTTGTGGGGGTGTATGTGAAAGAAAGCATGGGAGTGAGAAGCCTGATTATGTGAGAGAGAGCATGGGAGTAGGAAGCCTGTGTGTGTGCATGTATATGAGAGAGACTGGTTGGTAAGGTGACGGTGTGACTGGTGTGTATGTGAATGTGAGAGAGAGAATGTGATTATGGGAATGAGAAGCCTGTGCATGTGAAGAGAGTGAGCATGGGAGTGAGAACCTGGGTGTGTGCGAGACACAGCATGGGAGGGAGAAGCCTGTGTATGTAAGACAGAACATGGAAGTGGGAAGCGTGTGTGTGTGTGTATGCATGAGAGAGATCAGGTGACGGGTGTGTGTGAGAGAGAGAGAGAGAAAGTGATTATGGGAATGAGAAGCATGTGCAGGTGAAGAGTGGGCATGGGAGTGAGAAACCTGTGTGTGTGTGAGACACAGCATGGGAGTGAGAAGCCTGTATATCTGAAAGAGAACATGAGAGTGGGAAGCCTATGTGTGTGTGTATATGCATGAGAGAGATCAGGTGACTGGTGTATGTTTACGTGTATGTGAGAGAGAGAAAGAAAGTGATTATGGGAATAAGAAGCCTGTACATGTGAAGAGTGAGCATGGGAGTGAGAAAGCTGGGAGTGTGTGAGATACAGCATGGGAGTGAGAAGCCTGTATATCTGAAAGAGAACATGGGAGTGGGAAGCCTGTGTGTGTATGCATGAGAGAGATCAGGTGACTGGTGTGTGTGTATGTGGGAGAGAAAGAAAGTGATTATGGGAATGAGAAGCCTGTGCATGTGGAGAGAACAAGCATGGGAGTGAGAGACTGGTGAGTGTATGTGAGAAAGAGAAAGTGATTATGAGAGTGAGAAGCCCATATATGTAAGTGGAACACGGGAGTGGGAAGCCTGTGTGTGTGTGTGTATGGCATGAGAGAAACTGTTCAGGAAGGTGACTGGTGTGTTTGTCAAAGACTTGGAGATGATTGGTGTGTGAGAGACAGAAACTGGTCATGGGGGCATGACTGGTATGGTGTGTGTGTGTGTGTGAGAGAGACATGGGCCCTAAGGAAGAGGACCATGAGTATAGAGCTTAGCCACTACTGCTGCTTCTGGTGTGTGCTACAGCCTGCATGGAAGAGGAGTAGGAAAGCTGCTGGAGGGGGTAAGTAAAGGTGGCTTTTTAAGTTTATTTTTCTTGATTGACTGCTATTTTAATTATTTAATATTATGTGATGTGTCTGCTTTTTTTGAAATATTTTATTGGTGTTTGGAGAATTTTTAATAGTTTTTATGAGTTTTTAATTGTTGGATGTTATTCTGTTCATAGTTGTTGTGAAACATTTATTCTGCTTATTGGTATAGTTTTACAATTATTTCTGTGTGGGGATCTATAGCTGCTTGCTAGTTCTGTTTTCCTAATAAGAGGTGTATTGGTTTTTAGGGCCTGATTTAATATTTGTAGTGTTGCCTTTTCATAGATAGGGTTGCTCCTGTTTGAGTGTATTCCATAATACAGGTGTAACTGTGTGTGGATTAGTTTATGTGCATTACTACAGATCCTGGGAGTATGTTAGGTCGGTTCTGTGTCTGTTACAGAGATATTTTACTAGCATGTAAGTGTTTTATCAGTCTTATTTGTTGCGTTTTCTCAAGAGGACATGCATTGGTGGTAAACTGCTGTCTTTTCATAAGTAGGGCTATTGAGCCTGAAAGTAGAAGGAGTTTGAGTTGCTGTTACTGAGATGACACCAGAACCAGAATATCTTTTTTGTAGAGTGAGTTGAACGGGGAATGTCATAATTCTGCTTTACATCCATTATTGTGGATCAGGGGGGTTCCCGTGGATGCAAACTGTACATTTACATCTAGCCCTGTGACGATCATGGGTCAGTGTGTCACGCATGTGAGAACCATCTGTCAGGTGTGTCCCGACAGAAAAAAGGTTGAGAACCACTGGTCTAGTGTATCGAATGCAGCAGAGATATCTAATAGAACTAGTAAGAAATCTGTATTGGAATCAAAACCTCTGATATATGTGTCGAAGGAAGAAAGAAGAAGAGTTTCAGTTGAGTGGCCTTTTCTGAATCCATGTTGATTCGGATGAATTATGTCGTGTTCCAACAGATATTCATTTAGCTGATGTAAAACAACTGATTCTAATGTTTTTGAGAGAGAGGTTAGTGTGGCAATCGGTCTGAGATTGGAAAACTCAGTGAGAGCTACTGATTTATTCTAGGGGATTGGTGTGATAAAAGATTGTTTTAGATAATTTGGGAATTTACCAGATTCTAAAGATTGGTTTATTATTAACATATATATTCTGAACAGATTTCTCCTAAGTTTTTGAAGAGTAATCCAGAGCAAGGGTTCAATGGAGAATTAGATATTTTTTGTTTATTTACAATTTTTTGAATTATTTCAGCCGAAAGAGGACCAATGATTTACGGATTCTTGATTCTTAAGGTTGGAATAAGGCAGATCTTTGAACTCTTGTGTAATATTAGTTACTTTTGATTGAAAAATATTGCTATTTGATTACAAATAGAGGCCTGGATTTAAAAATGCGATAAGTATCGCATGCAATATCAAAAGGGGCGTGTTTTATGCTAATATACAGTTTATTGCAATTTGCGCTAATTACCTATGCAAAGAGCTAAGTTAGCGCAAATTGCGATAATATTTTCAGACTTTGCGATAAGTGCCATACCTGTATTCAACCCCTGGGGGAGCATTGTTAATGGGGAGAGAGAGAGAGATGGGAGGCCCACCTAATAACTCGAGGTGAGGTTTAGGTATTAGTGTAGGGGGTTAGGGGCCACTTTGACATTCAGCGTGAGACGTACGAACAGAACTGTGGTCTCTTGTGAAGATTTGATGACCTTCGGAGTGAGGAAACTCACTCCAAGTTGATATTGGTGCAAGGTTCTCTCAACCTAGCTTGATGGACTCTCTACCTGGGTATCAAGCTAGGTGGAGAGAACATCTACGGAGAGGACATTATGGCTAGTCTCTCTCTCTCTCTCCCTCCCCTTCTAAAACAGGCCTTTCAGGAGACATCACGAAATGTGCTAACAGCTTAACGCTACTGAAAAAGGTGTAGTTAAAATTGCCATTAAGTCTGTGCGATAGCATTTCTCAGACTGGCAAACCTAACCCACTCCTCCTCCTTTTTCGGATTTGCATCGTACCATATGAAATGGTGCTATCGCATGCTTTAAAGGCGTTTTCGCATGCGCTAAGGGCCTTTTCGCATGCGATAAGCCCTTAACGCATGCGAAAACGCCTTACCGCATTTTGATAAATGACCCCCAGAGTCATCAACATCTGAGTTTTCTTGGTGAGAGACGGACGTCAAGGATTTAACAATGTTAAACAATGTGGCTGGATTATTATTGGCTAAATTAATTTTGTTGGCATAAAACTTTTTTTTTCTCTAAATTTACTTCTCACCTGTATATTCTTAAAATACAGTAATAGTTGTTCTTAGTTGTGTTGTTATGTTTTCGCCATAGGCGCTCTTTTTTCCTTAAAGTTGTTTTTAGTCTGCGTAATTTGTCATTGTACCAAGGAAGATTAGGTCTCTGTTTTTTTTATAGTTATAGTTTTAAATGGGCCTACTAAATCTAAAGTCTCAGAGATGGTAAAATTCCACTCTTCGACTGATTTATCCACGTCTTCTGCCAAAGCCAGTGGCAACTTAGGTACCAAGACCTTGTGAAAATCAGGTGTGAAAATCATCAGGTGTGATGAATTTTCTTTTTTGTATAAACCTGGTCGAATTATTTATTTTACTCTGCTCTTTGACATTTATGGAGAAAGAAATCAAGTGGTGGTCTGACCATGGGACTTTTAAGTTACTGTACTCTTCTATAGGTAATGTAATATGAGATGGATTATAGAAAACTGTCTAGAATATTGCCTTTGGAATGAGTGGGTTCTGTGATAAGCTGATGCCATCCTAACCCTGACTGCAAGGCAGGACTCCGAGCAAGACAAGAGCCGGTCTTTCACCTAGCCTCCCTGTAGGTTGAGCCCTTTGTTCTGGGGGCCAGTAGGTCTCTGTGGCGGAAGTACATCATAGTGGTGAGTCCACACTAGCAAGGCTTGGACAAAAGCAGGCTGAAGACAAGGCTTGGACAAAAGCTTGGCAGGCTGGACCATGCAGACTTGGCTGGCAGCACAAGGTGGGGCTGGATACTAAGCAGGACCTGGAACTAGATAAGACAAGGCAAGGACTGGTACAGGCGGGACTGGAGACTGCAACAGACAGGACAAGACCAACAAGGCAGACTAGGGCAGGACTTAGACAAAGCAGACAAGGGAAACAAAGAACACAGAAGCCCGAAGGCAGCAAGGCTTGGAACAGACAGAATAGGCCCAAAGGCCCCAAAGCAGGATACAAGAGAGAATAGGCCAAAGGTCTCAAGACAGGGAACAAAGCAAGCAAGATAGGCTCGAGGGCCTCATAGCAAGGCAAGAGACTAGGAGGCCCGTAGGCTACAAGATAAGGTAAGACGGAAGGCCCGTAGGCCACAAGGCAAGAAGAAGGGTCAGGTCACGAAGCCAGAAGTAACACCCTGAGAAGACAAAGCTACTATGGCAAGACAAGTTTACATAGGGCTGGGATTTGGGTGTGGCAAGGGCAGTGAGGAGGAACTTGACAAAACTAGGGATGAGGTATATATACTGTAAGGGCCTCTGCTGGTGGGGAGGCATCATGAAGGTAGGATAAGGCTGTATAACAAGCGAAATCCTAACAGGGAGAGCAGTTTTCAAATGGATTTCTGCAGGTGAAAAATGTTTACCCCCATAAATCTCCTTTCTGAAAAATACCCACCCTGTAGGCAAATAAAAGTACATGCATAACCCGAGTAATTTTACCTGCATTCCTGGGGGTGTGCTTAGTTTAGAGGAGAAAACCACATCCAGGGATCTCCGAAAAAGTAGGGACAAATCTCTGCGGGTACTTTCCCTGGGACAGTTTTCAAAGTGAAAGGACATATGCACTTTCACTTTGAATATTAATGCATACGCCATGAATAAAAAGTACCCACAAACTTTGCAGCTCATATTAAAATGGTGCCCTAAATTTTCTTTTCTTTCAGTTTATTGTATATTCTGTTTTGTTATAGTTTAATTTGTTGTAACTCACTTTGTGCATGATTTGGAAAAGCATGAGATAAATGTTGGTGAAGTGTAATCAGGATCGGCTTTTGGGATGTGCGACCAGTGGAATTGCATGGGATGTGCACTGGCCCTTCTCTCCTGCCAGTGCCCTTCTGCAATGTCTCACTTCAGGCTGCAACCAACACTCAATGCAGTGGGGCGGGAGAAGCTGTGCGCCTGGCTGATAAATGGAGTTATTCTGAACTTCTGCCACCATTCTGTGCTGCTGCCATCACCACTGAAACCTTTATCTTGAAACATCAACATCACAGACTTCCTAACTGCCAGGCTGATACAGTATGGTGCGCTTGACCGAACTCACCGTTTAACACCCGTTTGGCTGCGCATTTTCGACGCACTCTTATTACCCCTTATACTGTAAGGGATAATAATGCGTCAAAAATGCGTGGTCAACCCCCCGAAAACTAATAGCGCTTATCACATGCAAATGCATGTTGATGAGCCTATTAGTTAGTTGCCGGGATACTAAAAGTAAAATGTGCGGCCAAGCCACACATTTTATTCTCAGAAATTAACGCCTGGCCAAGGGCAGGCGTTAAGTTCTAAACAACCCGGAAAAGTGCACAGAAAAGCAGTTTTTTCTGCTTTTCTGTACACCCTCCGACTTAATATCCTAGCGATATTAAGTCGGAGGAAGGTAAAATGTAAAAACAAAAATAACAAAAAAAAAAAAAAATCTGCCCGCTGGTCAGCGGGTTCGAAAAACAGACGCTCAGTTTTACCGGCATCCGTTTTCCTAACCCGTGGCTGTCAGCGGGTTCGAAAACTGATGCCGGTAAAATAGAGGGTCAGCTCTCGGACCTGCTGACAGCCAGCTCTACCGCTAATAAGGAGGTGCTAGGAACACGCTAGCTTGCTGCCTCATTTAGAGAATCGCGCGCCCAGGAGAGCGGGTGCTCAACACAGAGTGCCCCTCTGTCCCGTGATTTTTATAGTATCGGCCTGTGCATGGGAAGTGCTGCCAGCTGAATTAAGACTGTAGTGGGCAGAACCACCACCAGAAAGACTTAGGTCGCAGACAGCAAGTGGGAGAAGGGAGCTGGCACCTCTGGAAGGGTGACTTGCAGCTGGGAGGAGGGGATACAGGAAGGGGGTGGGGGCATCACCCTTCCTTTCAGTACTCCTCTCTCTCTCTTTCCTTCTTTCCCCTTGCCCTACCATCATCTTTCTCTCACTCTGACATGGGGCTGGGGTGGATAGAGAGAGAAAGAGGGTAGGGGGCAAGGCAGAGAGAGTGGGGCAGGGAGGGGGAGAGAGATGGTGTCAGGGGAGATGTTGGTGTTGGTCGGAGAGTCGGGGGAAAGGGGGTGCAAACTATCACCAAGGGTAGGATGTAATGTTGAGGATCACCAAGCCTCCATCATCGTGGGAAATGAGAGTTCAAGTGTTGCCCATCATTGCTCTTGTGGGGGGTAGGAGGTGTTGCATTGAGGCCACCGAGCTCCCATTGTTGTTCTTGTGTGATGTTGAGATTGAAGAGCCCCCATTTTTCTTGTTCGGTGGGGGTGGGAATGTTATGTTGGGGCTGCAGAACTGTTCCAAATCTTGCTTATGCTTGCACTGGGGGCAGGGTGTTAAAAGGTATTTTTCCTTTGTGATTTTACCAGTTTATTTTCTGTTCAAGATGTTTATCTTGACTATATTTTGTAAATGTATAAATACATACTTTCATTTTTCATAGGGTAGGGTATTGTGTGGTGGAAGGTGCCAATTTCAGTTTTTGCACAGAACACTGGTCAGCCTATGTGTAATAGCACTGGACTGAGAGCTTGCGGTCACTGTGTGTGTGTGTGTGTGTGTGTGTGTGTGTGTGTGTGCAGTAACCCTGGAGGGACAGTGCATTTCGAACTAATGAACTCAAAGGGAGTTACAAGTATAATTAGGCAAAGGCATTTGAAGCACATGTCAAGTAATTAAATATCTGACATACAGCACCAAAAAAAGAGGAAGCATAAAGACATTTAGACTGAGGGCAGTTCTGCTACTAGAGGTTTTTTTTTTTTTTTTGAAATAACTATGGAATGGAAATCTGCCCCTAAGCATATATGAACCTTGTCTTTTACAGGAAGTTAGCTACTGCCAAGGAATGAGCCAGATTGCTGCCATATTGCTGATGTATTTAAATGAGGAGGATGCTTTCTGGGCATTGGCGCAGTTACTGACCAATCGGAAGCATGCCATGCATGGTAAGACCCTGCAGAAGATTAATGACCACAAGCAGACAGGCTCAAGATAGCTTCCAGTAATTAGCTATTGAACATAGAATTCAATTTTCAACAGTCACTGTAAGTCACCAACAACCTACATAAGTGGGCCAGTGGAGTTTTATGCCAGTATTTTATAAACTATGGGGCAAGAGCTGTGTATTTCTGCACTGAAAGTGCACAAGTAGACTTCAGTATGCATGGATATTTGTAATGCAGGAAAATGCACAATTTTTCAACTCACTTATAAATATTTTATGCATTTAATAATTGTAACATTATAGCATAGAGTTATATGCAGAGGCAGGTATTTTATAAGGAATACATGTACTATACTTCTGAAAATATTTGTGCACGTACTTGCAATCACCAGTTCACCCATACCTCCACCTCTTCACCGTGACTCCCACCACTTAACCCAGACCTCGCACCCGAATCTTGCAGACAAATGATATGTGCTGTTTTACTTCCAGGACTTAGAAGCATAGAAACATGATAGGGAAAAAAAAGACCACACGGCCTATCCAGTCTGTCCATCCACACCCCTGCTCAGCTCTACAATCCCTACTACTCCCTCAGAAATCCCCTATGCTTGTCCTATGCTTTCTTGAATTCAGATACAGTCCTTGTCTCCACAACCTCCATGCATCCACCACCTTTTCTGTAAAGAAATATTTTCTAAGATTACTCTTGTGTTTACCCCCTTTTAGCCTCATCATATGACTCCTCGTTTTAGAGTCTTCTTTCCATTGAAAGAGGCTAGCCTCCTGTGCATGGAAACTTTTGAAATATTTAGATGTCTCTGTTATATCTCCTCATCTCACTTTTCCTGTAGGGTGTACATGTGTAGATCTTTAATTATGTCCCTATACACTTTACAACAAAGACCACCAACCATTTTAGTAGTCACCCTTTGGACCAACTCTATCTTGTGTTCATTCTTATGAAGATGCAGTGTCCAGAACTGTCCATGGTATTCCAAATGAGTTTTCATCATGGACTTATAGAGGGGCAGTGTCCCTGTAAAAATCTCCTTTTTTCTGCTGACGAGTCCTCGCCCTATGCACACAAATATCACATTTTATGTGAAAAAAATGTGTGTTTTGTGCACTTAAAATCAGCAAAATAGCTCAATCTTCCTCTGTTAAATATTCGATGCTCTCCATGTCTAAATCACAGTTAATTTACTTTTGCCGCTCTCAGCGTCTGTATTGCAATATTTCTTAATGCTTGAGAGCGCCTAAGATTTAACAAACAGAGGAAGATTGAGCTATTTTGCTGATTTTAAGTGCACAAAACACACATTTTTTTTCACATAAAATATTCAAAAAAAAGCTAAGGTAGGATGGAGGTTAGTTTATGATTACAATTTACAATATTCTGTCTACAAGACCGAGGAGGCATGTTACAGAAAATGTATGAAACTCTCCTCATCCTGTTTCATTTATTTTGTTTATGAGTGGGGTAAATAAAGGAGTTTCCAAAATATCATTCTGGCATTTGCCATCACCTTATTTATCTGTTTGGCCACCTTAAGATCCTCAGGTAAGATCATCCCTAGATCCCACTCTTGAGTCGTGCTTAAAAGAATTTCACCTCTTTTACTGTACCATTCCCTTGTATTTTTGCAGCCCAAATGCATGACTCTACATTTTTTAGCATTAAATCTTAGCTGCTACACTCTAGACCAGTGGTTCTCAACCTTTTTTCTGTCGGGACACACCTGACAGATGGTTCTCACATGCGTGACACACTGACCCATGATCGTCACGGGGCTAGATGTAAAAGTACAGTTTGCATCCACGGGAACCCTCCTGACCCACAATAATGGATGTAAAGCAGAATTATGACATTCCCCATACAACTCACCCTACAAAAAATATATTCTGGTTCTGGTGTCATCTCAGTAACAGTAACTCAAACTCCTTCTACTTCCAGGCTCAATAGCCCTACTTATGAAAAGAAAGCAGTTTACCACCAATGCATGTCCTCTTGAGAAAACACAACAAATAAGACTGATAAAACTCTTACATGCTAGTAAAATATCTCAGTAACAGACACAGAACCGACCTAACATACTCCCAGGATCTGTAGTAATGCACATAAAGTAATCCGCACACAGTTACACCTGTATTATGGAATACACTCAAACAGGAGCAACCCTATCTATGAAAAGGCAACACTATAAATATTAAATCAGGCCCTAAAAACCAATACACCTCTTATTAGGAAAACAGAACTAGCAAGCAGCTATAGATCCCCACACAGAAATAATTGTAAAACTATACTAATAAGCAGAATAAATGTTTCTAAACAGCTATGAACAGAATAACATCCAACAATTAAAAACTCATAAAACTATTAAAAATTCTCAAAACACCAATAAAATATTTCAAAAGAAGCAGACACATCACATAATATTAAATAATTAAAATGGCAGTCAATCAAGAAAAATAAACTTAAAAAGCCACCTTTACTTACCCCCTCCAGCAGATCTCCTACTCCTCTTCCATGCAGGCCATAGCACGCACCAGAAGCAGCAGTAGAGGCTAAGCTCTATATTCATGGTCCTCTTCCTTAATGCCCATGTCTCTCACACACACACCCCATACCAGTCATGCCCCCATGACCAGTTTCTATCTCTCACACACCAATCATCTCCCAAACAGTCTTTGACACACACACCAGTCACCTTCCTGAACAGTTTCTCTCATGCCATACACACACAGGCTTCCCACTCCCGTGTTCTACTTACATATACGGGCTTCTCACTCTCATAATCACTTTCTCTGTCTCACACACACTCACCAGTCTCTCACTCCCATGCTTGTTCTCTCCACATGCACAGGCTTCTCATTCCCATAATCACTTTCTTTCTCTCTCACACACACACACACACACAAACACACACCAGTCACCTGATCTCTCTCATGCATTCACACACACAGGCTTCCCACTCCCATGTTCTTTCAGATATACAGGCTTCTCACTCCCATGCTGTGTCTCACACACACCCAGGTTTCTCACTCCCATGCTCACTCTCCACATGCACAGGCTTCTCATTCCCATAATCACTTTCTTTCTCTCACACACACACACACACAAACACACACCAGTCACCTGATCTCTCTCATGCATACACACACAGGCTTCCCACTTCATGTTCCGTCTTACATATACAGGCTTCTCCCTCACATGCTGTGTCTCACCCACACCCAGGTTTCTCACTCCCATGCTCACTCTCTTCACATGCACAGGCTTCTCATTCACATACTCACTTTCTCTCTGTTACACACACATACATACACACACACACCAGTCTCTCTCTCATTTCCATGCTCGCTCTCCACTGCACAGGCTTCTCATTCCCTGAATCACATTCTTTCTCTCATATTCACACACACCAGTCTCTTTCTCTCATACACACCGTCACCTTACCAACCAGTCTCTCGCTCTCATGCATGCACACACACACAGGCTTCCCACTCCCATGCTCTCTCTCTCACATAATCAGGCTTCTCACTCCCATGGTTTCTTTCACACACATCCACCCCCCAACAGCAGGCTTCTTACGCCCATGCTTTCTCACATACCCAGATTTCTCACTTCAATGCTTTTTCTCTCTCTCACACACACACACACAGTCACCTCCCTGACTAATCTCTCACATACACATCAGTCATCTCCTTGAGCAGTCACTTTCATTGTCTCTCACATATACACATACATCAGCTCTCTGACCAGTTTCTCTCACTCACACACATGCTCTCAATCACATGCAGGCTGGCTGCTTCTTTCTCTCACTCACTTTCTCTTCCCCGCCCCTCCCCGAGCACAAATGGTAGCTGCAGCAGCCTCCTCCTCCAGCCTCCGCAAGCCAAGAAAGTAGAATCCCATCAGCCGCGGGAGGCTCATGCTGCTCTTTCCTTTCCCGATTACCGTCTGCTTCAATTGCTCGGGGGCCAATGCTGCAGCCGCCGCTGCTACTTTATCACGTGGCACTGCTCTTTCTCCTTCCCAAGCACCGCGTATCACTTCCTGTTCCGGGTCACGGGGGGGCAGGCGCGGGAAGAAGAAAAGGCCCAGCCACGGGTGCCACAGCTTTTTTTAGCACTGCTGCCGTTCCCACTGGGCTTGAACGTGTTGATAGCCCGGCGGCAACGGCAGCAGGGAAGAAAGAGCAGCGGGAGAGACCGGGAGCACGCGACACAGCAGCCGGTGCTTGGCGACACACTAGTGTGTCGCGACACACCGGTTGAGAACCGCTGCTCTAGTCCAGAGGTATTCATTTCCAGTCTTTTCATGCAATTTAGATAGTGTGTGCATGAAAATATATCTCATGCATATTCATTAGGGATATCCTGAAAATCTGACCCATCTGCGGCCCTTGAGGACTGGAAGTGCATCCCACTGCTCAAGACCATTCATTAAGCGTTGCTAAATCCCTCCTCATGTTTTCCACATCTGGGTACAGGGCCGGTGGAAGAACTAGGCAGCTGCCTAGAGCGCCACAGGTTTGGGGAAAACCGCATGCTACTTCCACCAACTCTCTTCAGCCTGGACTTTGGAGCAGGATTGTAGGATTGGGCCTCCTTCCCACATGTGGGCTAGAAGAGGAAGTGGGCCCGTGCAGGCGGGAAGGAGGAGGCCCGATCTGAGGCTGGAAGAAAGTATCAGCATCAGAGGAGAGGATCTGGAGCAGTGGCAACTGGGCCCATTCTGGCTGAAAAGAGGATCGGGAGCAACTCCAGCAGGGCCTACGCGGCTGAAGAGAGGATCGGGAGCAGGGCCTGCGTGGCTGAAGAGAGGATCAGGAGCAGGGCCTGCGTGGCTGAAGAGAGGATCAGGAGCTTGGCCCACACAGCTGAAGAGAGGATCGGGAGCAGGGCCTGCGTGGCTGAAGAGAGGATCAGGAGCTTGGCCCACACAGCTGAAGAGAGGATCGGGAGCAACTCCAGCAGGGCCTACGCGGCTGAAGAGAGGATCGGGATCAGGGCCCGCGTGGCTGAAGAGAGGATCAGGAGCTTGGCCCACACAGCTGAAGAGAGGATTGGGAGCAGCTGCAGCCCATGCGGCTGAAGAAAGTGTCTATCCTACAAATGCTAGAAAGAGGAGGCATCCCAATACTGCAGTGATGTGAGAAAATGGTGTCTGCTGCTGCTTACACTATCCGAGGAAATAGTGCATATATGGTACTTCAGATTGTGTATGTTTGTGTGAGGGGAACAGAGTGCATGTCTGTGTGTGGGGTGGGGAGAGGACAGAGAACATGGATGTGAGAGCATATATGTATGTATGGAGGGAAAGACCATCTGTATGTGTGTGTGAGAGCAGCATGTTGTGGGGGCCAGAGGACAGAGTGTGTGTGTGTGTGTGTGTGTGTGTGTGTGTGTGATAGGGGGGAGATGGGGACACAGAGTGTGGGAGGAATGGCATGGGAGACAGAGTGTGGGGGGCACAGGGACAGGCAGCACATATGTGGGGAGGGCATGGGACAGATAGCATGTGTGTGTGTGAAGAGTACAGAGAGCATGTGCTTGTGTGAGGAATACAGAGAACATGTGTATGTGTGTGTGTGGAGAGGGAATGAAAAAGACTGTGTGCTCCCATCCTGCCTCTGCTAACTAATCCACGACAATCTCAGCATAACTGGAAATCAAAGTTCCCAGATATGAAGAGAGAGTTCTTTAAATCCTTATTAGTTTTAATTATTGAGTATTATTTTTTGACAGCTGTTTTGAAATTTTTATTTTTTATTTGTATGGTGTTTCTATTGTGATTGAGGTTTTATGATCATGGTGATTCTGTTTTCCAATGTTGCACTGCATACAGAGTCTGGCTTATTCTGAGCTGAGTTTTTGTCTACAAGTTTCTATTTATACTTTATTATGGTCTCTTTATTCAGCATTGGGTAAGAGTCCATGTGTGTTCTGCATGTGTGACTGAGGTGAAGTGCTCTGCTAGCATGTGATTTCTGTGTAATGATATATTGCAGCCTGACTCATTCTGTTTTTCTAATAGGAGCTATATTGATGTTTTAGGTAGGATTGTTACTGTTTGAGTGCTGGCAGTTAGTGCTATTTTGGGAGTTTATTATATTATAATTGTAATTCAGTTTATTCATAGCTTTCTGAGGGTCAAGACCACAACCAGTATGTGTTACAATAGACCTAAGTCCATATGGGTTCCAAGTGTCTTCTTTTGGCAGGGTTTTCTTCTTGGCACCATAGAAATGCCTGGAAATATTACATGCATGTTGTAAGTGATCTTTTTATCTCACTGCCCTTTTCCATGTTTAATTGTGTGTAGGAAATTCAGGGAGCGGTGATGGGGGGAGGGGGGGCACCAGGCTATAAGTTTCGCCTAGGGTGTCTAATACCCTTGCACCAGTCCTGCCTGGGTATCTACTGTTTTGTAGATGTTTATATCATCCACAAAAAGCAAACCTTTCCCCATAATCCTTCTGCAATACCACTTACGCAAATGTTGAAAAAAATTGATCCAAGGACTGATCCCTAGGACACCCCACTGTTAACACCCCTTTCCTCAGAGTGAACTCCATTTACGAGTACCCTTTGTTGCCCCTCACTCAACCACTTTCTAACTAGTCAGTCACTTTAGGTCCCATACCAAAGGCACTCAGTTTATTTATAAGTTGCCTGACATCCAAGTACACTACATCTAGTGCTCTCTCCTTTTCCAACTCTCTGGTCAGCCAATAAAAGAAATTCATCAGATTTATCTGATGAAACCTATCTCTGATAAAAGCATGCTGCCTGCTTTCCAGAAACTGCACCAATTCTGTTTTAGCACCAATTCCATTAATTTACTCACCACTGAGATCAGACTAATTCACCTGTAGTTTCTAGCCTCTTCCATACTTTCACTTTTTTGAAGAGGAACTGCATCTGCCCATCTCCAGTCCTCTGGTGGTACTCCTGATTCTAAAGCAGCATGGAAAAGGTCAGCCAGTGGATCTGCCAGGACATCTCTATTCCCTTAGAAGCCTCCAATGTATCCCATCCGGGCCCATTGCTTTACTTTAAGGCCCGGATTTTCAAAGCCCTACACATGCTGGGCCTAAAGCCCCGGGATGTGCGTATGTCCCAGGGCTTCGAAAAAGGGGCGGGGCAGGGCCAGAGGCCTCCGGCACAGCGGCCATTTGCCGCTGTGTCAGAGGATTGTGTGCCAGCAGGCTGCCGGTGCGTGCAACTTGCGCCTGCCAGAGGCAATGGATGGCCGATGCCATCTTGTGCTCCTACCATGTGACAGGGGCTGACCAATGGCACCGGTAGCCCTTGTGACATAGTGAGGGCAAAGGCTATCGGCACCATTTTGATTACTGGCAGCAGACGGCCCAAGTGCAGGAGATCGCTCCAGGACCCCCGCTGGACCACTAGGGACTTTTGGCAAGTCTTGTCGGGGTCAGGAGGGTCCCCCAAGACTTGCCAAAAGTCCCTGGTGGTCCAGCGGGGGTCCTGGAGCGATCTCCTGCACTTGGGCCGTCTGCTGCCAGTAATCAAAATGGTGCCGATAGCCTTTGCCCTCACTAAGTCAGGGCAAAGGCTACATTGCTGCATCATTCTGCTCAGAATGCAGAATGATGCAGCAATGTAGATGCTGCATCATTCTGCATTCTGAGCAGTTTAAAGTATTAAGTACATAAATAAAACCAGCACAATAAAACAAACAATATAACAGAAATCAATAGGTGTAAAAGCATATGGATAGGTTTGGTGTAATGCACATGCTTTCAAACCCCACCCTGGAATGCTCCTAAACTGCTCCTTCTCCCCCCATTAACATTTATACACATACAATGTTTCCAAAGTAGCATATGTACATGCTACTTATACATGTATATGCCAATTTTACATACAGAAACCTTTTGAAAATTAACCCATAGGGAGAGAAATGTATACTCCAGGATGCACGCAAGGGAACACTATATCATGAATTAATTAGTTATAACCTGTTACTGTCACCACAGTTCAAGAGTGCATTAAAAATGGGTTGGATCTGCTCCTGGCTAATAAAGCTGTTCAGGTTTAGGGGGCATTCGTCAGGTTGGGGCCCTACAGGTATGAGCCATGCTCAGATTCAGACAGGTTTTTGTTCACATTCTAGTAGGAAAGCTCGTTATTAAATTATGTCAAACCTAGATGGTGGGTGGAAACTCAGTCTGCCGTTCACCCCCTTTCCCTTCTATTGAGCTCAGGAAGAGGCATGAAAGAGCAAAAGCTCTTGGACCAAGACTGCACAGTTTTCTTTTGTGTCACAAGAGAACTGAAAAGACAATGTGGGGTAGAGAGCCCGCCAGAAAAAAACTGTGGTTCTCTAGCATCTGAAGAACAAGAACAGATTGCCTGATGTTTGGCAGATTGGAACAATAGACATAGAACTAAAGTATTTGCTTGCAAGAAGAAGCAGAAAAAGGCATCAGGATCTGTGGCAGACCCCACCTGGAAAAGACCTGCTCTCCCAGGTTAGATGGCATGGAAACAGGAAGGGAGCACCTCGCCTAGACCCCGAGACCTCCTTTGTTGCAGAACTTACAAAATCACCCTCTCCTTCCCCCCATGAAGAAAATAGCATAGAGAAATGTGAGAAACTAGCAGACTACTTTAAGAACAAAATTTCCAAAATTCTAACCCGGCTCCCCTCTAATCCCGCCCCCATTGACCCACTACCTATTAGCAACAAAGTCAACCTCGATTCCCTTGACCTCACCACCATGAAGGAAGTCGAATCCATCTTAAAAAAGATGCGACCAGCCACCCACATCGCTGACACCATCCCATCAAAAACTCTCCTCACCATCCCATCCACCATTGCAAAACCGTTAGCAGATATTATAAACTGCTCCATCACTGCCGGGAAAGTCCCTGACCCACTTAAACTTGCCATCGTGAAGCCACTACTAAAGAAACCCACCCTCGACCAAAATGACCCCGCAAACTACAGGCCCATTTCCAATCTGCCTTTTATATCCAAAATCCTGGAGAAAGTGGTCAACACGCAACTCACCGATTTCCTAGAAGACAATAATATCTTACACCCCGCCCAATATGGCTTTCGTAAAGATTGAAGCACTGAAAAACTCCTACTTGCAATAACAGACACCATCCTCAAAGGCATGGACCACGGCCAATCTTACATACTTGCTCTCTTAGATATTTCAGCAGCTTTCGATACGGTGAACCATCAAATCCTAATATCACGCTTAGCAGAGATAGGCATCTCAGACACAGCCCTTTCTTGGTTCTCCTCATACCTTGACCACAGAAAGTACTTAGTTAAGATCGATAATTTCGAATCCGCACACATTCCCCTCACACAAGGCATACCCCAGGGCTCCTCCCTTTCGTCCACCCTCTTCAATATATATCTACTCCCTCTCTGCCACTTACTCTCTAAACTAGGACTAAAATTCTTTTTATATGCAGACGATGTACAAATACTTATCCCCATTCAGAAATCCCTCAAAGAAACCCTGCTTTACTGGGAAACATGCCTTGCATCTATCAATTCCCTCCTCTCCAATCTCCACCTTGCACTCAACGCCTCAAAAACTGAAAGCCTTATATAACAAATCAACCGGTCGACTCTATCCACTAAATGATTCAAAACGCCTCACAAACTCACACACTACCACCCACTGTTAGAGACTTAGGAGTCACCCTAGACAATCAACTAAGTTTCAAACCCCACATCAAATCTCTTCTAAAAGGGGGTTTCTACAAACTCCAAATCCTCAAAAAACTGAAGCCCCTCCTCCACGCCCATGACTTTCGCACTGTTATGCAGACCTCCATACTATCAAAACTCGACTACTGCAACTCCCTCATAGGCCTCCCGGCCTCCACTATCAAACCCCTTCAAATCCTACAAAACACGATGGCTAGAATCCTAACAAACACTAGAAAAACTGATCATATCACTCCCATAATACAAGATCTCCACTGGCTCCCCATTACCTTCCGTTCCCAATACAAAACACTAACTATCCTTCATAACACGTTACACAAAAACAACTCTCCCTGGCTCGAAGATATGCCACACTTCCGTCAAGCCAACCGCCCCACCAGAAACTCCCTTTCAGGCACCCTCCACACCCCCTCACTCAAAATTGCTCACCTCACGACCACCAGAGAAAGAGCCTTCTCCATTGCTTGCCCCACCCTATGGAACTCCCTTCCCACCGAACTCCGTTTAGAACCATCCCTGAGCCAATTCAAAAAGGGAATCAAAACTTGGCTTTTTAAACAGGCCTACCCCAACTCCTCTCAACCCTAATCAGTGACCTCTTCCAAACCACTGCAGCTCCCCTCCCCATCGCCCCATCACCTCCCCTCCTACCCTGCCCCTCCCCACCCCAGCCCTTCCTCCTTCCCCGCTCCCTCCCTCCCAGCCCCCTTTTACCCCCTGTCATCATTTGTACATAAGTTCATATATCTACCTAATACTGATTATAAGTTGATATGTTTATTTAATTTTAATATGGATAACCTAAAAACTCCATTTTGTTCAACCAAATGTTATTTTGCTTGTTGACCTCTATAAAAATGTACTTTCCTTTGTTATCTAACTATCCTGCTATCATCGTTCATTGTAATTTCCTTTCACTGTTACCTGTAAACCGACATGATGTGTCTTACGAATGCCGGTATATAAAAAGTTTTAAATAAATAAAAAAATTAATAAATATCGCCAGTCCTGTGGAATTCTTTGCTGAGGCAACTTGGGGCAGCATTGATGTTAAAGTATTTAGGAAATAGTTATATAGAATCATAGAAGTGAAGGCAGAAAAGGGCCAAATGATCCACCCAGTGTGCCCAGCAAGTTTATGCCTCTTTCTGCTTATCAGTTTACCAGACTGTAAGTGTCAGGGCCTTCGGATGCTGTTTGAATCCAGTTTCCCTTAACCATTGCCGTGAAAGTAGACAGCAATCTTGGAGTTGCATCAAAAGTATCGTACTTAGTGATTAAGGGTAGAAAGTGTTAGGAAGCGCTAGGATAGCGGTTCCACATTCCAGGAGTTTGTGTGTTCTTGGGCCACGGCTTGACCCCAGAGGAACTCTGAAGAGGTGCCAAGGTAGGCGAGACATGCCCGAGCAAGGCTGGACTGAAGACAGACAATGGAATCCGGAGTAGGGACAAGACAAGGATGACTGAAGATACTGACCCTCCACCGGACCTGCATGCTTCAGAAAGACCAACAACGCAATGGTGGTCTTATGAACAGTCCTCCGACTGTTCCAAGCCCTTTCGGACCTGCCGCTGGGTAACAGCAAGAAGCGGCAGGCCAGATGGAAGCCAGGGGCAAACGAAGACCTTGGACGAAGACTCAGGGGAAGACATAGGTACTTGGACGAAGACGAAGGATCGAGGTTCTGTAGACAAGGTGTCAGGAGCGAGGTTCAAGAGCTGGATTGAGACTGCAACACAGTGTGCCCTACAAAGCCCACCCGCTGGGCTGGTCGCGGATCACTCTAGACGAGAAAGTGGAGTAACTGAGAAAGGCATGTTGCAGAAACTGTAGAGGCCTGCACCGGGGCGCGCCCTACACAGCCGCCAGTGGCTGGTCGCAGGCCATGCTGGACGGTACAGGTTCTGGCAGAGTCTTTAGCATGGACGGAGCAGGCGATAGGAACTCCGTAGACCAGGGACAAGGATTCAAGTGGAAGTCTCCCGGAGGCTTGTGCTGCGGTAATGACGAAGGCAATGTGTCACGAGGTGCCCTACTCAGCCCGCCCATGGGGCTGGTCGCGGACCACGACATGGCATGCCAGGAAAGGTGGCGACGAGGAACCAGGGGGTTCAGTACAACTGGACTGGATCACAAATATGTACCTTCTCCATCACAAATATATCTTTTTTTATGCACATCCTGATACTTCCAGGCTCATACCAAAGGGTGGCTGGAGACTCCCATCCCCTGCTGCCCCTGGAGGCTGCTGAAGTTCCCCTCAAAGGCTTTTACCTTTAGAACTCCTGGGCTCAGGCCACATCCTCACCCCCCTATCCCTCCCCTTTGTCACAAAAGTGTCCCTCCTGGAAGCTGGCCCCTTCATCTCCTATTCTGGCCCATCATCCTGACCCTCCTGGACTTGCCCTGAAGGTCTAGTGGGGGCGCTTTAGACTTCAGAGCCAATAGTGGCCATTTTCCAAAATGGTGCTGGCCAGACATTAACTTAACTTTGCCCCTATCACATGATTTGGCCATGATTTGGAAAATGGACACTGCTGGGCCTGGAGCCTAGGGGACACAGGGGCCCTCACTAGACTAACCGGACAAGTTTCGTAAGTCTAAGGGGGAGTCATCAGGGTGGACTAGGGTAGGGTGCGAGGAAGCCGGCCTCCAATGGGGAGGGGGAGTAGGTGGTGGGGCCTACACCTGGGCGTTCTGGGGGTAGGGACTTTTTCAGGGAATTTTGGATGCCTTCAGGTGGGATGGGGGTCTCCAGAGATCCTCAGGGTCTTTGATTTTCTTAGGAGGTGTTAAACGGGTACTGGTTGGCCCCTGTAAGGCATGGCAACCCCATAGGCTGGGGCCACCTTCACATGTTAGGTCTGTGGGCAGCTAAGCTATGGTATTTCAGTATTAAGTATCGGTCTTTCAGGGGAGAAAGACCGATACTTCACGCATACCTAGCATCGCTCTCTGCTTCAACGGCAGGGGAGAAAGACCGATACTTCACGCATACCCAGCATAGCTCTCTGCTTCAACGGCAGGGGAGAAAGACCGATAATTCACGCATATCCAGCATAGCTCTCTGCTTCAACGGCAGGGGAGAAAGTCCGATACTTCACGCATATCCAGCATAGCTCTCTGCTTCAACGGCAGAGGGAACGAAGAAAAGTGGATCTATATACAGACACAACCAACAAGGACTGAATTACATAGAGTGGGTTAACAAATAAGCATGGGTGTAGCTTGCTTATTGCGGCGGTTACAACCCCTAACTAATTAAGCTAGATATTCACTTAGATGCAGTTCCAATACTGCTCTCTACATTAATGGTGGGGGTGGAAGGGAAATAGAACCAAAAGGTTACTAAGAGCCAAGACTAACAGAATTATGAGAAAAAAAAAATAAAAAGTGCAAAGCTTGCTGGGCAGACTAGATGGGCCGTTTGGTCTTCTTCTGCCGTCATTTCTATGTTTCTATGTTTCTATCACAGACTTCAGGATCAGGAAACGGACATCAGGACAAGACAAGGAGCTCCAACGAAGAACAGGAAACAGAGGACCTTGAAGCGATGAAACAGCGAGACTCCTGGAGCGAAGGACAGGAAGATCCCAGGAGCGTCTAACTCCTTGCGAAGGCAAAGCTGGACTGAACACTGGGCCCTTTTGTAGGACTGAAGAGGACTACGCCCAGGGAGGAGGAGCTAGCAGGGGGCCACACCTGGCTGGCCCTTTAAATGCAGAGTAGAGGCGCGTGCCTGCGCCTAAGGAATCTGGGAGAGAGCAGGATCCACTGGTGGCGTCCTAGCCACATGGAGGGCCCAGGATGGAACAAGGCAGGCTGCGGAATCGGCTCCAGCCGCGAAAAAAGAAGAAGGAAGACAGCAGCAGGCACCGGCAGAAGCAGGCAAGACAAGGACGGCCTCCCAGCCATCTAAGGACCCCGGCAGCGGTGAGGATGGCTCTCTGCCATCAGAGGACCCCGGGAGGAAGCAGGAACGGCTGCGGCGGACCCAGCCACATGGGAGGCACTCGATAGGCAGGAGAGGGAGGAGCAGCCTCATGGGCGATGAGAAGACTCCCGCCCGCAGCTCCAGGACCGCGGAGGAGCCTGGAGAGGCGCAGCTCTGATGCCGCGAGGGACGGCAACTGTCGCGGCCCAGCTGGCCGCGAAAGGTAGGGGGGCCTGCCTGCACTCGTCGCGGGCAGGTTCACAACAGAAAGCGCTGCATCAGCTAGTTACCCCCATGTTTATTTGTTCCCTATTGCTGTCTGAATCCAAATCCCCCTTTCTCACTCTCACTGCCATTGAAGCAGAAAGCAATAATGGAGTTGCATCAACAGTATCAAGGCTTAATTGTTAAGGGTAGCAACTGCCACACCAGCAAGTTTCCCACAGTTACCCCCATGCACTCTTTTCTTTATTTCCAAACTCCAGACTTTAGGGATCCACAGTGTTTATCCCATGCCCCTTTGAATTCCTTGATTGTTTTCGTTTTCACCACCTGTTCCAGAAGTGCATTAAAGGCATTCACCACCCTCTTCGTGAAGAAATATTTCCTGACGTTTTTTCTGAGTCGTCCTTTTGAGTTTCATTTCATGACCCCTAGTTCTATTGATTTCTTTCCAACAGAAAAGGTTTGGTGATTGTGCATCATTGAAACCTTTCAGATATCTGAAAATCTGTATCATATCTCCCCTGCAGCTACTTTCTTCCAGGATGTACATATTCAGATCCTTTAGCCTATCCTTATAAGTCTTTCAATGCTGACCCCTCACCATTTTGGTCGCTCTTCTTTGGACTGCCTCTATCCTGACTTTATCCTTTTTGAGATATGGGTACCAGGTGAGTCCATACAAGGACCTGTGCAAGGCCACACAAGGACCTGTGCAAGGGCATTATCACCTCTTTTTTTTTCTTACTGGTTGTTCCTCTCTCCATGCTAAGGCTAACATTCTTCTGGCCTTAGCTATTGCCTTGTCACATTGCTTCGCCATCTTAAGATCATCAGATATTTTCACACCCTCTCCTAGTCCGTGCACATTAATTAGTCTTTCATTGCCCATCACATAAAACTCTTTTGGATTGCCGCAGCCCAGATGCATGACTCTGCACTTCTTGGCATTGAATCCCAGCTGCCAAATATTTGACCACGCTTCAGGTATTCTGAAATCATTTTCATATTCATACAAGCATTCCCGGACTCAAACTGACCTATCTCTTCCACACCAATCCTTATCACCACCTACACCATGATTAACCACCTCCACTATTGTTTACATGTTTAAATTAACTATTAACCTGTCCTTTCTCTTCTTTCTCTGCCAAGTTCTAATCACCCTGTTATATGTAACTGCCTTTTCCGCACCGTTGTTTTAGTTTATGTTCACAATGCACCCCCGTTTTATGTGAACCAGCATGATGGGACTGCGCTCTCGAATGCCGGTATATAAAAACCTGAAATAAATAAATAAAAAAAATTTTATTCTCTCTACTACTTCAGACGTGTCCACTCTTGTAGGTTTTAGTATCATTCACAAATAGACAAACGTTACCTTCTATCCCTTCCTCCAGGTCGCTCACAAAGATATTGAATAGAATTGGTCCCAAAATCGATCTCTGTGGCACTCCACTTAACACCATTCCTTCTTCAGAGTGAGTTCCATTTACCATTACACGCTGTCTCCTGTAAGTCAACCAGTTTGCAATCCATGCTACTACCTTGGCACCCACTCCCAAGCTTCTCATTTTGTTCACGAGTCTTCTATGTGAGACCATATCAAAAACTTTAGTAAAATCCAAGTAAATCACATCTAGCATCCTTCCCTGATCCAATTCTCTAGTCACCCAATCAATAAAATCAATCAGATTTGTGCAACAGGACCTTTTCCTGGTGAAGCCATGGTGCCTTGGGTTGAGTAACCCACCGGATTGTAGATAGTTCACTGTCCTTTTCTTGCAGATTTTCCATTAATTTTCCCACCACTGAGGAGAGGCTAACCGGCCTATAGTTTCTAGCCTCCTCTCTGCCCCCACTCTTGTGAAGCAGGACCACCACTGCTCTTCTCCAGTCTTGCGGCAACACTCCCGTTTCCAGGGATCTATTGAACAGGACCTTTCAGCAGACCCACCAGCACATCTCTGAGCTCCTTCAGTATCCTGGGATGTATCTCATCCGGCCCCATGGCCTTGTCCACGCTCAGTTTTTCTAGCTCTTCCCATACATTCTGTTCTATAAATGGAGTTCATCTACTCCATCCCCATCTACAGTCTTGTTAAATAGCGACGATCCTTCTCCAGGGTCGTCTTTAGTGAACAGTGAACTGAAATATTTATTTAATATTTCGGCCATTTCTTTGTCTCTCTCCACACAATGATCTTTGTCACCTTTCAATTTCACTATACCACTTTGGATCTTTCTCCTTTCTCTGATATATCTGAAGAATGTTTTGTCACCTTGCTTTATCTCTTTGGCAGTCCTTTCTTCCGCTTGACTTTTTACTTTCTTGATTTCTTGCTTTCTCTCCTTCAGTTTCACCAGATATTCTTTCCTATGTTCCTCTTTTTGGGATCCTTTATATTTTTTGAACGCTGTTCTTTTTGCTTTTATTTTATCAGCCACCTTCTGTGAGAACCAGATCAGTTTATTTCTCTTACTTTTGTTTACTTTTCTAACATATAGATTTGTTGCCTTAGTAATTACTTCTTTAAGTTTGGTGCACTGTTGTTCCACCTCTCTCATTTTTTCCCAGTCTTCTAGTTCTACCTCCAGGTACATCCCCCAATTCGACAAAGTCCGTACTTTTGAAATTCAGTACTCGTCTCTGTAACCTATTTGTTATGTCAAACCATACCTTTTAATGATCACTGGTGCTGAGGTGGACACCCACTCGGACATTAGAGACATCCCTGTTAGTGAGCACTAGGTCGAGTATAACTCCCTCCCTTGCGGGTTCCATTACCATTTGTTTGAACAGAGCTCCTTTCAGGGCATCCACTCTCTCTCTACTTCTGATAGATTCGCAGAAGATATTCTCCAGTCTACGTCCGGTAGATTAAAATCTCCAAAAATCAACATTCCCTCTTCTTTCCCACCTATTGGATGTCTTCAACCAGATCTCTGTCTAGTTCTTCCATTTGAGTTGGAGGCCTGTAAACCACTCCACCATCCACTTTTTATTTTTTAGGATGGTCAATAATGCTTCTTCTCTACCAACATTCCTTGTAGTTCAGTTGCTTGGATATTGTTTTTGACATAAAGAGCTACTCCCCCCTTTTCTGTCCTCTCTGTCCTTCCTTAACAAGTTATAGCCCAGTATGGCTGTTAAAGGTTATGAAGTAAATTTTAAAAGCCCAACACACACATTAATTAGGGGATGTGCAAAGAACTTGGACTTGTACATGCCGAGTGGATTTTAAAAGCCACTAAGATACACGCATATCTCCCGCAGCGCATACATCTTGAAAGTTTTAAAGAAAGGGCATGGGTTTGGTCTGGGCAGGGCATAGGTGTTTTGGGACATGAACCTAAGATATGCACGCAAATACTAATGCGACCCAGTGCGCACCAGGGCCCCTGCTGTGTAATTTTACTTTTTCTATGGATGCAGTGTAAGTTAAAATTGAAAGAAAACTAGGACTAACTGGGGGAGTGAAGGCTATCAAATCAGGAGGTGTTGTAGAACCTGTCTCTTAACTGAGCGAATTGGGGAAGAACTGGTAAAACTGGGAATGGCATTGGCACACCCCTCTTTTAAAATCCCCCAATTTACATGGTAGAAGTGGGATTTGCACACATATGCACATGCCCACTTAAAACTTGGCGCCATATGCACGTAGTCAGGCTATTTTATAACATGCGCGCATATGCGATAAAATGCCACGTATCTGGGTGCGGGCTGATGAATGCATACAAATATGCGCCCACATGTTAGTTTGAAAGTTACTGTCCCTGCTTTTTAGGCAGACATTTGGATGATGGTCAGTTTGGTTTTATTCTATGTTTTACTATTTTGTGTTTTTTATGTAATTTGTTTTATAATGTTTAACTTTTTGGATGTTTTGATTTGTACCCACACTGAACTCTGATTGGAAGCTGTGGAATATAAGATTTTTAAATAAATAAAATGTAAATAAATGTCATTTCTTGGAGCTACCAGTGATATTGATTCCAATGAAGCTGCACCAAACAACACCAATGATGCTTCCTCCTTCAACAACATTGTCACATCCAGCAGAGGAACCCCCAATACCTCGAACTTTGCAGTGTGGGTCAGTGTCATCAATACACTGGGACTCAGTGCTACCAATGCAACTGTTTCTTAAATTGGCAATCCCCTTGATGCATTCAGGGAGAATTGCATATCCAGAGGGAGATATGCTCTATTTCCCTGTACGTACCAGGATCAGTCCAGACAGCTGGGTTATGCCTCCCCTCCAGCAGATGGAGTCAGAGAGAAAACTGAAAGCACCCCCTAGATATATTGGTGTGCCACCTGCGATCCCTCAGTATATTCTCTGACTCCAGCAGATTGAGAGGCATAACCTGCGGTCCTGGCCTGGTCAGTTTATTAGTGCTGGGGAAAAAAAAAAAAAACTAATAGAGGGACAAGATCAATTGTTTTCTTTCCTTTCTCTCTCTCCTGTCTGTTTGTGTTGGTGTTTGTCTGAGCGCAGCGCGGTTTGGAGCTCAGTGTGGGGCAGGCACAGAGGGCAGTGCCCTCTGAAAGTTCCCGGAATAGATGGTCCTTGAGGCTGGGGGAGAGCTTACCGGTGGGCCGGTCACCCTCCCCCCAATTCCAGGGGTTCCAGCCCTGAAGGGGGTTTAAAAAAAAAAAAAAGTGTTTCTTTTTAATTTCTGTTTGAGCCACTTAAGGCCTGTTGGGAACAGGCAGTGAGCGCTTCCTTCTTTAACCCCGGCCTGCCAGAGCCTCTACGGACCCCAGAGGGGGTGGCTTGGTCACCCGGCGCGCTGTGCTGGTGAGGTTTATTTACTCACCTCGATTTTGGCGCCTTTTTTCCTCGGGGCTCCATCTTCACTCCCGCGATGCCACGATCTTCAGCCTGTGCGGCCTGTGGAGGGGCGGGGGCGCGACTCTCTCGAGAGGGCCTCTGTCCCCGATGTCTTCCCGGGGACGAGGGACCCTCTCGGGGGCTGAGCGCTGCCTGCAGCGACTCTCTTCTTCCTTCTTCACCGCGGCATCGCGGCGCTTCAGTCAGCCGTTCTCCGGCCCCTCCTCCCTCGGGGAGGAGTGCGGCGGCCATCTTGGCCATGAGGCAGGCAGAATCGGAGGCATCGGAGGAGGAATTCTCCCCTCCGCCCTCCCCTGGCGAGCGGAGCCCGCGATCCCCGGCCGGTTTGGGGAGCCCTCAAACCCCTCCTCCCTCTGGATCCATGAAAAAGAACCTAAAAAGGTCAGTGCCATTTTCCTCTGATTTTGTGCTACTAATGCACAAAGCTTTTTTACAGGCTGAGTCTGGTTGGGAGGCGGAAGTCCCTTCTCCTCCGAAGATCCCCAAAACTTCCTTGCCTCAGGGGAAGCCGCTAGGCGTAGGGTCCTCCGGGGCTAATGTTCCCCGCCCGCTGGGGGGGGCTGAGGGTACAGGGGACGCGGAAGCTGCTCTGAATCCTCCGGAGCCTTCGGATTTGCTGACGGCGGACGAACAGATGTCCATAGAAGGGGATGACCCCCGGGTACTCCGTTTATTCGGCAAGGATGAGTTAAGCTCCCTTATTCTCCATGTCCTGCAGGAGCTGGAGCTGACAGCACCACCCCAGGAATTGACACTTCTACAGGGGATATCGCTATGGCGGGACTTCGGGCTCCCCCTCAGACTTTCCCATTCCATCACAAAGTTTTACAGATTGTTTCGGAGTGGGAGCTGCCAGAGGCTTCCCTGAGGGTGACTCGAGCTATGGAAAAGCTATATCCCTTGCCTAAGGAATCTCTGGATCTTCTAAACACACCTGCGGTGGATTCGGCTGTCACGGCGGTGGTCAAACATACAACTATCCCTATTACGGGTGGTATAGCTTTGAAAGATCTCCAGGACCGTAAGCTGGAGGTCTTGTTGAAGCGCATCTTTGATGTGGCGGCCCTAGGTATAGCTTTGAAAGATCTCCAGGACCGTAAGCTGGAGGTCTTGTTGAAGCGCATCTTTGATGTGGCGGCCCTAGGTGTCCGGGCAGCGGCGTGCAGCAGCCTTGTGCAGAGGGCCAACCTGCGATGGGTCCAGCAGTTGCTGACCACGCAGGAGCTTCCTCTGGGTGAGGCAGAGCAGGCCAATTGTGTGGAAGCTGCGGTCGCTTATACAGCGGATGCTTTATATGATTTGTTGCGCACTTCAGCTCGCATTATGTCATCGGTGGTTTCAGCCAGGAGGTTGCTGTGGCTCCGTCGTTGGTCGGCGGATGCCACCTCCAAGGCAAGATTAGGTTCTTTCCCCTTTAAGGGCAAGTTGCTCTTTGGCGAGGAACTAGATCAGCTCATTAAGGACCTGGGAGACAACAAAGTATATAAGTTACCGGAGGATAAGCCTCGTCAATCTCGGTCGTTTGGAAATGCTAGGGCTCGCTTTCGGGGTCAAAGGCGTTTCCGTGCGGGAAGAGGTGGTGCTTTTCCCCAGAGGCAACAGGCAACGAGAACCCAGTCCTGGTCTCCTTCCTTTCGTGGCAGGAGGCCTCAACGAGGAGGCTCCTCACAAAGTTTCGAAACCAGCAAGCCCGCGCAATGAAGGTGCGCAGGCCCATTCCTCCGTTCCCGTTATCGGAGGTTGGCTGTGCCGATTTTGGGAGGAGTGGGTCAAAATAACTTCGGATCAATGGGTCCTCGATGTTGTTCGGTACGGCTACGAATTGGATTTCGTACGTCCCCTCCGGGATCTTTTTATGATATCGCCGTGCAGTCCGCGGGAAAATCAGATGGCTATAGCTCAAACACTCGATCACCTACAGGCTCTGGGAGCAGTGGCTCCGGTCCCGCCGGACCAACTCAGGACGGGTCGGCATTCCATATACTTCCTGGTTCCCAAAAAGGAGGGCACCTTCCGGCCAATTCTGGATCTCAAGGGGGTAAACAAGGCGTTACGCATGCCTCGCTTTCGGATGGAGACTCTAAGGTCTGTTATTGCGGCCGTACACAAGGGAGAATACTTGGCTTCTTTGGACTTGACCGAGGCATATCTCCACATCGGAATCCGAGAGCGACATCAAAGATACTTGAGGTTCATGGTGTTAGAGTCCCATTACCAGTTTTGTGCCCTCCCCTTCGGACTGGCCACGAGTGTTCACCAAGGTTCTCGTAGTGGTCGCAGCTTCTCTCCGTCGGCAAGGAGTACTTGTACATCCCTATCTCGACGATTGGCTCATCCGGGCAAAGTCGCATGCGGCCTGCAAATGGGCAGTTTCCTTGGTAGTGCGTCAACTTCAGTCGTTGGGTTGGGTAGTCAACTTCGTGAAGAGCAGACTCGAGCCGACCCAACAGTTGGAGTTTTTGGGCGCTCGGTTCGATACCTTGGTGGGCAAGGTCTTTCTTCCTCGTCAACGCATGCTCAATCTCATGACACAAGTGCGGCGCCTGATGGATCTTGCGACTCCCACGGTTTGGGATTATTTTCAAGTCATTGGTCATATGGTATCTACTATGGAGATGGTACAATGGGCTTTTGCGCATATGCGGCCCTTACAAAGAGCACTTCTATCTCGTTGGGATCCCAGATCAGAGGATTACGGGATGGAACTACCTTTGCTGGAGGAGGCCCGCTCCAGTCTCTCCTGGTGGCTAACTCCAGACAATCTCCCACAGGGAGATTGTCTGGAGTTAGAACCTCCGTCTTGGATGGTGGTGACGACGGATGCCAGTCTTTCAGGCTGGGGGGCGGTCTGCCAGTCCCGAGCAGTTCAGGGTACCTGGTCAGCGCGCCAGTCCACTTGGTCCATCAATCGCTTGGAGACCAGAGCGGTACGTCTGGCCTTGCGTCGCCTCCTTCCCATGGTGAGCGGCCGACCGGTAAGAATTCTGTCGGACAACGCGACCACAGTGGCGTACATAAATCGGCAAGGAGGCACAAAAAGTCGAGCGGTAGCAACAGAGGCGGCGTTGTTGATGGCCTGGGTGGAACGACACGTGTCGCGCCTCGCGGCCTCCCACATTGCCGGCGTGGACAACGTTCAAGCGGACTACCTCAGTCGGCAGCACCTAGATCCAGGAGAATGGGAGCTCTCGACAGAGGCGATGTGTCTCATCGCTCGGCGTTGGGGGACTCCGCGTTTGGACCTAATGGCGACTCACAAAAATGCGAAAGCGGCGCGTTTCTTCAGTCGAAGAGAGCACGCGTCGGAAGGGGTGGATGCGCTAGTACTTCCGTGGCCCCGTCACATCCTTCTTTATGTGTTTCCTCCGTGGCCCCTGGTGGGGAAAGTGTTACGACGCATAGAGTCCCATCAAGGTCAGGTGATTCTCGTGGCTCCGGAATGGCCGCGTCGCCCGTGGTTTGCGGATCTCGTCAATCTGGCGGTGGACGGTCCTCTACGTCTGGGTCATCTTCCCAATCTTCTGCGTCAAGGTCCGGTAGTTTTCGATCTGGCGGATCACTTTTGTCTGGCGGCTTGGCGTATGAGCGGAAGCAGTTAAGGAAGAGAGGTTATTCGGATGCGGTTGTGTCTACTCTACTTCGGGCGCGTCGGTCTTCTACTACGCTTGCATATGCCAGGGTCTGGAAGGTTTTCCATGATTGGTGCGCCGTGTTAAGTATATCGCCTAGACATTCGACCGTGCCTCAGATCCTTATGTTCTTACAAGATGGCCTGAAAAAGGGTTTGGCGTATAATTCGCTTCGAGTCCAGGTAGCGGCTCTGGGATGCTTGAGAGGCGAGGTTGAAGGGTCCTCCCTTGCGTGTCACCCAGATGTGGCTCGTTTTTTGCGAGGTGTTAGAAACTTGCGTCCTCCTTTTAGGCTTCCCTGTCCTTCCTGGAACTTGAACTTGGTACTCCGTGGCTTGTGTGTGGCCCCGTTTGAGCCTATTAAAACGGCTTCATTAAAGGATCTGACCCTCAAGACGGTATTTCTTGTGGCCATTTCCTCAGCTCGTCGGGTGTCGGAGCTTCAGGCTCTTTCTTGCAGAGAACCATTTTTGCGTATTTCTGCCTCGGGAGTTTCTTTGCGAACCGTACCCTCCTTTTTACCTAAGGTGGTCTCAGCATTTCATGTCAACCAGACGGTAGAGTTACCTTCCTTTTCAGAAGAGGACATGCAGTCTTCTCAATGTAAGAACTTGAGGCGTCTGGACGTCCGTCGAATTCTTTTGCGCTATTTGGAGGTTACCAACGACTTTAGAAAGTCGGATCATCTTTTCGTGTTGTGGAATGGACCCAAGAAGGGTCTTCAGGCGTCCAAAGCTACGATTGCACGCTGGTTAAAGGGTGCTATTGCGTCCACGTATATTGGCTGCGGTAAGCCTGTTCCTGATGGGCTTAAAGCTCATTCGTTGCGTTCTCAAGCGACTTCGTGGGCAGAAAATCAATTGGTCTCTTTTCAGGAGATATGTAGGGCGGCCACTTGGAAATCTTGGCATACGTTTGCCAGGCATTATCGCCTGGATGTCAGTGGTCCGTCCACACAGTCGTTTGGAAGCAGCGTGATTCGAGCGGGACTCTCAGGGTCCCACCCCAGTTGAGGGTGGGACCCTGAGAGTCCCGCCCTCAACTGGGGCGGGACTCTCAGGGTCCCGCCCCAGTTGAGGGCGGGACCCTCAACTGGGTACATCCCAGCTGTCTGGACTGATCCTGGTACGTACAGGGAAAGGAAAATTAGGTTCTTACCTTTGCTAATTTTCGTTCCTGTAGTACCATGGATCAGTCCAGACGCCCGCCCACGGTCTTCTGGGAGTCTGCTCGTGTTCCATAATTTTCTTTTTACATTACAGTTTATATCCACCACAGACGCAGTGTTTTTTCAATGTACGATTTGTCATTGTTTCATGTTTTGACTGTACACCTTTTGGTGTCCTACTTGTTTTTCTGATTTGTCTGTTATCAAGGAGGTTACTGTTTGATCTGACCTCTAAGTTGAAATACAATAAGTAAAGTTATATTTTGGAAATCTATTGGGGGCAGTATTTGCAGTGGCTGGATTCTTACTTCTGCTTTGATATCACATATACTGAGGGATCGCAGGTGGCACACCAGTATATCTAGGGGGTGCTTTCAGTTTTCTCTCTGACTCCATCTGCTGGAGGGGAGGCATAACCCAGCTGTCTGGACTGATCCATGGTACTACAGGAACGAAAATTAGCAAAGGTAAGAACCTAATTTTCCTTTATCTAATATTATTATTATTTTATTTTTAAAAATTACATTCTGCACCTATCCAAATGTTCAAGGCGGATAACAAGCAAAACATTCATAAATTATAAAACATCATACAATAAAATGACATAAAAATATTAAAAATTCAAAACATAAAATAGAAAATACATAAAATGATCAACGTGCTTCCAAAGACTGCATTCTAAACATTAACAAAAGATTACCTGCACGCCTCATCAAAACATAAAATATCAAATACATAAAATGATCAATGTGCCTCCAAAGACTAGTGCCTCGTATCTCAAGGGCCCTTTGGTACCGAGCAGTCAGAGGGTAGCCAGAGAACAAAATTCAGGCTGGTTTCTGGCAAAATCTTTTATAAATCTCTTTATTTATAGAAAATAGCCAAAGCAACTTTACTATTCTATACATTTCAACAAACAAATGTAACAATACAGCTTACAGTTCAGTGCTGTTCTCTTTCTCTAGGCTTCCTTCTTCCTCCAGGGGCACCTAATCCCTCTGGACCCTGCTCTCTTATCCTCAGCTGAAGGGAACCTCCCCGACCCAGAATCCCTTGCTGAGTGAGCTCTTAAGGAGGACTGGGCCAGATAATTGTGGCTGGTCCTTTAAGGTATTCTGAGGGAGTTTCTCACAGATCCTTTCTCTATCAAGGCTTCTAGAACAGGACCTCTGCCTGGAAACACCAGATCCCTTCTGCCCAGTGGTGCCCTTGGTTTCTACATGTGCTCCAAGACAGCTATTGAAAAGTCCAGAGGACTTTCCACTCCCAATGCCTTAGACCGTGGTGGAGTTGATGAAGATTTTCTTTTACCTTCCTGGCAGCTAAGCTCAAGGACATCAGCATCTCCAGAGTATCTGATTTGCTTCCATCAAAACCCACAAGGGGATTCCAGTCCTTACCACTCTCTCGCAGCAGAATCTAGCCAGTTGGATGATGTTCCCCAGGAATATTCCCTTCTGAGGTTTCCAAAGCTCCCACCTCAGTCGCCTATATCATAGTTGGGTTCCTGAATCAGTGACCCTTCTCTGTTCAAATCAGAGAAAGGTTCAATGGGAATATCTTCCGACCCCCTACCTGAGCCTCCGGAGCACTCGTCCCCACCTAAGGACCTTTCCTATACCCAATTTCTGGATAAGCTGGATAAGGCATTGGGAGTCAATATTCATTATGATAAGGACCCTCGCACAGAAATTTTCAGTCTTTTTTCCAGATTCTACATACTCTAGCAGAGCTATCAGCCATTCCGATTCATTCGATCCTGCAAGAATTACAGACAAGGATGTGGAAGAGTCCAATTTCCTGTACTCCAGTAGCCAGGAAATTAGACCTAAATTATAAAGTCCAGAACATCCCAAGATTGAGGTGGTGCAGTTGCCCCACCAAACAATCATGGTAGAGTCAACACTAAAGTGAAAGAAGGAAACAAGGATATTCTCCTGGGAAAGATCCCAGGCTGCTGAACAACTTTGGGATAAAGGTGTTAAAGAATTATGTGCTTAATGCTCTCATTTCTGTGCACCATTTCTACATGTTGCCATAATTACTTCATTGTATTCAGAAACTGAAGCCATTGCTTGCCTCTGTTGATGGGGACAATACTGCATATCTGCAACTGCTCCTGGTTACAGAATAAAAATGTCATCTTATTTGGTCAGTATATGAGGTGTTTGACTCAATGGGCTCATTCATCATCCACTTCCATTGGAGCACTCTGAATGGCTTGGCTAAGGGCAAGCAGTTTGTGTAACAATGTATGTGATAAGATAGTAGATGTTCCCTGGGAGAGATCACTTTTTTAGAAACAAATTCAAACAGTCACTGAGATCAAAGTGTTGTGCTCTGCGGCCGTGGTGCCCCACGACCGCGTCCCCCTACCTGACTCTCAGCGCCATGAGAGCCCCGGGGGAGGGCTCTGACTCGGGCCCGCGCTGCCCGTTGCAGTGGAAGCCGTCCTGCTTCCCCCAGCGGCTTCTCTCCTCCACAGGGGAAATCCAAGATGGCCGCCGCCATGCTTCAGCACTAGGCCACGCCCCCTCCACAGAATTAAAGGGACCCATCCCTTTAAATGACCTCACCTGTTCTCTATTAGCCAGGGCAGAGGAAGTATAAAAGGCAGCTTCCTCTGCTCATCCAGTGACTTGGCAACATTCCTCCGCTGTCTAGTCTGCTTGCTTCGGTGAACTCCTGGTGCTTGGACGCTGGTTCCTGTTTCGTCTTGATTCTCTGGTTCCTGACTTTGGATTGGCTGACGGTGATTCTCTGGTTCCTGACCTTGGCTTGGCAAGCGGTGATTCTCTGGCACTCGACTTCGGACTGGTGAGCGTTGACCCTCTGGTATTCGACCTAGGACTTCTTCAAGACTCTGTCTCCAAGGGCCCACCTAAGTCCCAGCGGCCAGGGTCCCTATGGGCTCCTCCTGGGGGGACCGCGGGCTTCCAGGGCGAAGCTCCAGTTGGCCTTTGCACTGTTGCCTGACCTCTCGAGGTCCACCTTAGTCCCAGCGGTTGGGTCCCTACAGGCTCCTCCCGGGGGGACCGCAGACCACCAGTGGTGAAGACACAGCACCTCGTCCTGACTCCTCATCGCCTCCGTGTTCACCTTAGCCTCCAGTGCCAAGGGTCGACTGGTCCTACCTCCCGTCCTGCCTCGCCACCTGACGAGAGAGCCTACAGACCGTCCGGAAGATGAAAGCCTGGCGCGCCGTTCGCAGCGAAAAGGGAAGGCCCCCATGTGCCGCGGGACGCGCTCCATTCGCGACGAAAAGGGAAGGCCCCTCCCGTGTGCTGCGAACAGCACATCTTCGCCGCAAACGGAGTGCGTCTCGTGGCATGCCAGTGAGAGAGAATGTGTGTCAGAGAGGGGAGGGAAGGATGAGAGAGAGCAGGAGGGTGTGAGAGAGAGCATGGGGGGGATGCCGGTGAGAGAGAATGTGTGTGTGAGAGAGGGGAGGGTGACAGAGAGCATGGTTGGTAAGAGGGGGGTGGGGAGGGTGAGAGAGAGCAGAAGGGTATGAGAGAGCATGGGAGGTATGAGAGGGTGGGTGGGGGGATGCTTGAGTGTGGCTTTCAGAGAGGGAGCCTATATGAGGAAAAGGGGGTGTGGGGGAGGGTGAGAGACAGCTTGGTTGGTAAGAGGGGGAGTGGGGGGGATGCTTGAGTGTGGCTTTCAGAGAGGGAGCCTTTATGAGGGGAGGGTGACAGAGCAGGAGGGGTGTGAGAGAGAGCATGAGAGGTAAGAGAGGGTGGGTAGGGGGGATGCTTGAGTGTGGGTTTCAGAGAGAGGGAGCCTGTCTGAAGAGATTGTGAAGGAGTGTGTATGTGTGTGAGAGATTGGGTGCTCGTGTGTATGAAAAAAGGATCGTGTGTATGTGAGGGTGCTAGCCTGTGTGAAGGGCTGCGCGAGAGAGAGACATAGGTAGCCTGTGTGAGGATGTATGTGTGAAAGAGAAAGGGAGCTTGGGTGGGTGTGTATGCAAGAGAGAGAGTGCCCTGTATGAGGGGATGTGTGTGTGCGAGAGAGTGAGGGAGCCTGTATGAGGGTGTGTGTATGTGGAAGGGGCACTCTTATAGTGAATTTCTAGGGAAATTTGAAAGAATGTGGAGAAATAATAAAAATAACCAAAGGTTAGGGACATATAGATCCTAACTAAAGAAATATAAAAATATGATTAATGAAACAAAAAAGCAATACTATAAAAATAAAATTGAGAACTTTAATTATAATCCACGAACCTTGTTTACACTAGTCAAGAATCTTACAAAAGTCCTAAACTCAGACTCGATAGCTCCAAGTGAATCCAAATGTAATGATTTTGCCCATTTTTTTCAAAAAAAGGTAGAGAGTATTGTCGCATCAATTCCAAATAGTGACAATCAAGAAATTAAAATGATAAAAAGAGATGTGGCAGAGTGGTCTTGTTTTGAAGAGGTATCCATTATCGAAATTGAACATATTATAAAAAAATTAAATCCGGCCTTACATCCATTAGACCTGATACCGACCTCAGCTCTTAAGCTACTAGCATTGACAATTGCTCCAATTATAACCAAGATTGTCAACTTATCCCTAAGAGAAGGTCATATTCCAGAAATACCAAAATCTGCCATAATCAAACCAATTTAAAAAAAAAAAACGAATTTGGCCTATATCTAATCTCTCGTTTTGGCCTATATCTAATCTATATCTAATCTCTCATTTTTATCAAAAATAACCGAAAAGGTTGTGTATAAACAATTATCAGAACACTTGGACCTTAATAACATTCTGTATCCAAATCAATTTGGTTTTCGACAGCATCTGAACACAGAAACACTATTAATATCACTTACAGATACCGTTTTCAAAGGCTTTGACATGGGGCAAAAATATTTACTCATTTTACATGACATATTGGCCGCGTTCGATACAGTTAATCACGATATTCTAATAACCAGATTGAAAGAGATTAGAATTACAAATATTACACTCAATTGGATGATCTCATTTCTCCAAAAAAGATCCTTTCAGGTTAAGATAGGTGAGGCAATGTCTGATAAATTTGAACTGAATACAGGAGTGCCCCAAGGCTCTGCATTGTCGGCCACATTATTTAACATCTATCTTCTGCCGATATGTCATCTTCTAGCTGGGCTCAGTTTGAATTTCTATGTATATGCTGATGATATTCAGATTCTTATTCCTATACTTAATACTCTTGAACAGACATTCAAAAAAATAAACATCTATCTATCTGCAATTAAGCAGTTACTAACTCACATGAAACTTGCCATTAACATGGATAAAACTGAAATCATTTTGCTTGAGAGAAAACCTAAATCTAATATAAAAAATGGACTTTCCCTTCCATATAATGTCAGAATTGAATTAGTTGATACAGTTAAAGATCTGGGGATAACTATCGATTGTGAATTAAACTTTAAAAAGCATATTTCCACAAAACTAAGAGATGGCTATTATAAATTGCTGGTCCTTCAACGTCTAAAACCTCTGTTAGACTATAATGATTTCCGATCTGTTTTACAAGCCCTTATACTATCTTAGAAATGAAACATAGAAATGACGGCAGAAAAAGACCAATCGGTCCATCCAGTCTGCCCAGCAAGCCTCACACTTCTTTTTTTCTCATACTTATCTGTTTCTCTTGGCTCCTAGTAACCTTTGGTTCTATTTCCCTTTCACCCTCACCATTAATGCAGAGAGCAGTGATGGAGCTGCATCCAAGTGAAATATCAAGCTTGATTAGTTAGGGGTAGTAACCGCCGCAATAAGCAAGCTACACACATACTTATTTATTTACCCAGACTATGTTATTCAGCCCTTATTGGTTGTTTTTCTTCTCCCCTGCTGTTGTAGCAGAGAGCTATGCTGGATAAGCGTGAACTATTAGTTTTACTTCTCCCCTGCCGTTGAAGCAGAGAGCTATGCTGGATATGCGTGAACTATTAGTTTTACTTCTCCCTGCCGTTGAAGCAGAGAGCTATGCTGGATATGCGTGAACTATTAGTTTTACTTCTCCCTGCCGTTGAAGCAGAGAGCTATGCTGGATATGTGTGAACTATTAGTTTTACTTCTCCCCTGCCGTTGAAGCAGAGAGCTATGCTGGATATGCGTGAAGTATTAGTTTTTCTTCTCCCCTGCTGTTGAAGCAGAGAGCTATGTTGGATATGTATTGAAAGTGAAGTATGCATTGAAAGCCACATTATCTATCAACAAATATTGAATAAGCCTAATAATTGGTAATACCTATAGCTTATGAACTCTTCGTTAATTTTACATACTCTTGCCCACCCCTGTTTTTTTTTTTAAATATGGAGATGGCAGGCCTCCATTCTTCCGCTCCATGAAGGTGGAACACCAACCACTGGCCACTGGCATCCCGCTCCGTGAATGCCTCTGTGGCTACTGCCGCTCCGTGCAGTGTTTTGCAGCCTCCTCTTTATACACTTCCTCTAGACCTGATGGATCCACAGTGTTTATCTCACTCCCCTTTGAAGTCCTTCACAGTTTTGGACTTCACCACTTCTTCTGGAAGGGCATTCCAGGTATCCACCACTCGGCTGACCAGTTCCGTATCCAGAGCTGCCTCCTGGCAGCTACAGAGGATGAGACCCCCTTTGCTGTCGAACGGACTAGGTTGGATGCGGCATCCGTGAGGAACGAGAGAGCTGACTCCATGTCTGCTGCCGGAGCATTGTTCCTGACCTGTGATAAACAGGAACGCGTCACCACTGTGCAGCAGGTTGCGATCCGCAAAGATAGAGCTGCCACCTCAAAGGTCTGTTTCAGGATGGCGTCCAGTCGCCGGTCATGAGGCTCTTTGAGGGCCGCCCCCCCTTCAACTGGAATGGTAGTGCGCTTGACCACAGCACTAACCGAGGCGTCCACCTGAGGGCACGCCAGCATCTCCTTGATTGCCAGGTCCAGGGGGTACATGCCCGTCAGGGCCCGACCCCCTTTGAATGAGGCCGCTAGTGCAGCCCATTCCAAATCTATCAGTTGCTGTGCTGCTTGCAAGAAGGGAAAATGGCGGGCTGTAGGACGAAGACCTTCCAGCAGAGAGTTCTGCGTAGATGGCACCGTAGTGCTGGGGCCTGTAAATAGCCAACTCCGCTAGGCACTGAGATACCAGGTCGGAGAGATCCTCCTTGGGAAAGAACCGCCTCATGGTTCGATATGGCTCAATCCCCGAAGGAAGTTCCCCCTCCTTGGGGGGTTCGGACTCGTCCTCCGAGACATCAGGGTCCGCCTGAACCGGACTGCCCGGAGGCGGGTGCCCACGATAAGGGCGCGAAGGTCCAGGGGCAGGATCAGCTGGAGCAGCAGCAGGGCCTGGACGGGAAGAAAAGAGGTTACTCGGAGCCAGTGATAGATACACTCCTCCGAGCGTGCAAGTTTTCCACATCCCTCACCTACATAAGGATCTGGAGAGTATTTGAAGCCTGGTGCGACATTCATGGCACCAATCCACATGCGTCTACTATCCCTATTGTCCTGGATTTCCTGCAGGATGGGCTTCAGAAGGGTCTCTCCCTAAGCTCCATCAAAGTTCAGGTGGCTGCGCTGTCTTGCTACGGTCCCAGGAGGGATGGCAAGACCATTGCCACGCACCCAGATGTTTTGCGCTTCTTGAAAGGAGTCAAGCACATTCGTCCGCCACTGAAGTGACCAGTGCCCCTGTGGAACCTCAACCTAGTTTTGGATTTCCTCGCAGGATCCACCTTCAGACCCCTTCGGGGCCTGTCTCTCTGTTCTCTAACTTTGAAGATGGTGTTCTTGCTGGCGGTGTGTTCAGCATGCCGCATCTCAGAGCTTCAAGTACTGTCCTGCCGTGATCCCTTTCTGCGAATCACTCCTGAGGCTATCCATCTTCGCACGGTTCCCTCCTTTCTACCTAAAGTAGTGTCACAATTTCACCTCAACCAAACCATATCCTTGCCTACCACGGCGGGTTTGAAGAAATCAGAAGAAGGGCGTTTACTACGCCATCTCGACATCGGCAGATTGCTGCCCAGATATCTGGAAATGACAGAAGTACGACAGACGGACCATCTGTTCGTCCTGCACAGCGGGAAGAAACAAGGAGAAGCAGCCTCTCGGCCCACCATCGCCCGCTGGATTAAAGAAGTTATCAGAGCGGCTAATGTAGAGGCCGGGAAGTTACCGCCTCTACAAGTCAAGGCTCATTCTACCAGAGCCCAAGCAGCATCTTGGGCAGAATCTAGGATGCTGTCGCCTGCAGAAATATGTAAAGTGGCGACATGGTCCTCCCTCCATACCTTCTCCAGGTTCTACCGTCTGGATGTCCAGGTCAGGGAGGACACAGCATTTGCGAGGGCGGTCCTACGCGGTCCTCAGGTAGCCTCCCGCCCAGGCTGGGAGTAAAGCCTTTGTACATCCCATTCGTTCTGAGTCCATCTGGCTACACACTAGGAAATGTTGAGATTACTTACCTGATAATCTCCTTTTCCTTAGTGTAGACAGATGGACTCAGCATCCCGCCCGGCTGCCGGTATACATGGGTTTCACCGATTCAAGGTAGGCCATGTCATTTTCTTACATAAGAGCGTCCCCTTTGCCAGGTGTCGACGCCTTCCGGTTGTGAATGCTGGTGGTCTCCAGCTACTATCAATCGGTCAGGGGAATCCTGTTTCACTATTTCATTGATCGTCAGTACACATATATCCATAACAGCTTTTGCAAGGAAGATTACTGATTTGCTACACTTCCTGTGGGGGTATATGTACCCGTGCTGACGTCAGATCCGTCTCCAACTGCTAGCACGAGCACACTATACCCATTCGTTCTGAGTCCATCTGTCTACACTAAGGAAAAGGAGATTATCAGGTAAGTAATCTCAACATTCTATCCTGACCGCAATGTCGCTCACAAAGATATTGAACAGGACCGGTTCCAACACCGATCCTTGCGGTACACCACTTAAAACCGCTCTCTCTTCGGAGAGAGTTCCATTTACCATCACACTTTGTCTTCTGTCCGTCAACCAGTTTGCAATCCAGGTCACCAACTTGGCACTCACTCCTAAGCTTCTCGTTTTATTCACCAGTCTCCTATGCGGAACCGTATCAAAAGCTTTGCTGAAATCCAAGTAGATGACATCGAGTGCTCTTCCTTGATCCAATTCCTTAGTTACCCAGTCAAAAAAGTCTATCAGATTTGTCTGACAGGATCTTCCCCTGGTGAATCCATGCTGCCTCTGGTCCAGCAATTCTCCGGACTGTAGATAGTTCACTATTCTCTCTTTCAACAGTGACTCCATTACTTTTCCCAGCACCGAAGTGAGGCTAACCGGTCTGTAGTTACCAGCCTCCTCTCTGTTCCCACTCTTGTGAAGCGGGACCACCACCGCTCTTCTCCAATCTCTTGGTACCACTCCCGTTTCTAGGGATCTATTGAACAGGTCACACAGCAGACCCGCCAGAACATCTCTGAGCTCCCTCACTATCCTTGGATGAATCCCATCATGCCCCATGGCTTTGTCCACTTTCAGATTCATTAGCTCTTCCCATACATTTTCTACTGTAAAAGGATTTTCATCTATTCCACTTCCCTCCAGTTTCTTGTTGTGTAGAGATGGTCTTTCTCCAGGGTCTTCTTTAGTGAACACAGAGCTGAAGTATTCGTTTAATATTTCTGCCATTTCTTCGTCTCTCTCCACACATTGATCATTACCACCTTTCAATTTCACTATACCACTTTGGACTTTTCGCTGATGTATCTGAAAAATGTTTTGTCACCATTTTTTATCTCCTTGGCAGTCCTCTCTTCCGCTTGACTTTTTGCCAACTTGATTAATTTCTTCGTCTCCCTCAGTTGAAACAAATATTCTTCTTTGTGCTCCTCCCTTTGGGATCTTTTATATTTCTTGAATGCTGTTCTTTTAGCTTTAATTTTGTCAGCCACCTCCTTTGAGAACCAGATAGGTTTCAATTTTCTTTCCAGTTTAACCTGGGACAAGCTGGGTAAAGCAGGGCACTTCCTGGAACATTAATAGTCCTTTATCTATTAAATGATCTCTCAGTACTTATGTGCCAATATTAAACATTATAAAGATAGCTCTACAATAAGAGAAATGCAGGTATACTGAATCTTAAAGCAAACGAATTAGCAAAGAACCAGACCAATAATATACTCCAGCCTGTGCACTGACCACAATGGCTCTCCTGCTCTCTAAGTTTACCTTCCCCAAGGTCTGAGACACACCCAATCCAGTTAGATCAGGTCACTTCTGGAAGTTTGTCTGTCCTTTTTGGTCAATTGTTTTAAAACAGTCTTTATGCCCCAATATTAAGATTTGAACAGATTATTTGTGCAGCTAACTCCAAAAGAGAAAGAGATTTTAACAGATTAAAAGCTGGAGTGCTTTTTTTTTGGGGGGGGGGAGGGTTCTTAACTTTATAGCAGAGCAGCCAAACAGCAAATTAACTTACTAGAATAATATCTTACTATAAAGAAATGAAACACAGACTATAAAGAAAATGAAAACACAGACAGGAATTATTCACAGAAGCTTTCTACAAAACTTGAAAGTAATAAGCAAGAATACTTAGCCACAATGCAAAATTCACAATGCAAAATTCAGTTCCACAAAGAGAAATCCCTCCAGCCTGTGCACTGACCACAATGATCAATAATCTCCTCGCTAGCCTCAACCTGATCCTCAATACAAACAAGACCGAGTTACTCATCATTTCACCAGATGAAAACCAAGTTCTCTTCAACTCCCCAAGCGCTTCTCAATTCGCTAAAACAGCTATCAACCTCTCCCCTTCTGTCAGAGATTTAGGGTTCGGCTCGACAACAAATTCAATTTTAAATATTTTGTCCATAACACCACCAAAGAATGCTTTTTTAAATTACAAGTTCTCAAAAAACTAAAACCTCTCCTGCATTTTTGAGACTTCCGTCTAGTGCTTCAATCTATTATCCTTTCTAAATTAGACTACTGCAATTCCCTCTTGCTAGGTCTCCCTGCAATAACTATCAAACCCCTGCAGATGGTCCAAAATGCCGCCACCAGGATTCTCACTAACTCAAAAAAGAGACCATATCTCTCCCATACTTCAGTCACTTCACTGGCTACCCGTCAAATTTAGGATTTCCTTCAAAGTCCTCATGATGATCCACAAGGACATCCACAACATCGCCCCTCTCAAGCTCAGTATTCAATTCCGTCCACACACGTCAGACAGACCAGCCAGGAGAGCGTACAAAGGCTCCCTGTATGCCCCCCCGGCCAAATCTTCGCTAAGAAAATGAGCATTTTCAACAGCAGGGCCCACTCTATGGAATACTCTTCCACCAGATCTACGGCAAGAACCTAGTCACCAAACCTTCAAGAAAGATCTAAAGATGTGGCTCTTCATGCAAGCCTTCCCGGAAACTCAAGCTCACTCCGACGCTTCTCGAAGGACATGGACTAAGGCACGAGGATAAACTGTTCACACTCCACTCTCGACACAGCCCCCGAGACCTCATTGGGGAGCCCCTTTTTCCTCTGTTTCTTCCTCCCGCTCAATCCCACCTTTTTGTTCCTTTCCGCTCGACCTATCCCGCCCTCCAATTCTACCTCCCTTTTACTCCCCCCCTTACTCCCCTGAATCCTAGCCTCAAGGCCTAAGTCTTTTACAATATTACGGCATTAACATCTTATAGTTACCTCTCATTCAGTTTATATGGTTTCCATTTGTTCCTAGCATTCTCCCAATATTCCCTTTGTTCTGATGCTCTAATATTTTATGTAAAAAATGTTCGTTGTTCTAACACTTTATGTTCTATGTAATCGCCACTCGCAACAGTTATGTTACACTGTAAACCGGTATCATCTGTATACTTTACAGGAATGTCGGTATATAAGAATTCAAAATAAGTTAATTAATTAATTAATTAATTAATTAAGAAAGGTGGAAAGAAGGCAAAACGATTACCGGCATGGTTAAAAGGGGAAGTGAAAGAAGCTATTTTAGCCAAAAGATCTTCATTCAAAAATTGGAAGAAGGATCCAACAGAAGAAAATAGGATAAAGCATAAACGTTGGCATGTTAAATGTAAGACATTGATAAAACAGGCTAAGAGAGAATTTGAAAAGAAGTTGGCTGTAGAGGCAAAAACCCACAGTAAAAACTTTTTAAAATATATCCGAAGCAGAAAGCCTGTGAGGGAGTCAGTTGGACCGTTAGATGATCGAGGGGTTAAAGGGGCACTTAGAGAAGATAAGGCCATCGTGGAAAGATTAAATTATTTCTTTGCTTCGGTGTTTACTGAAGAGGATGTTGGGGAGGTACCCATAATGGAGAAGGTTTTCATGGGTAATGATTCAGATGGACTGAATCAAATCACGGTGAACCTAGAAGATATGGTAGGCCTGATTGACAAACTGAAGAGTAGTAAATCACCTGGACCGGATGGTATACACCCCAGAGTTCTGAAGGAACTAAAAAATTAAATTTCAGACCTATTAGTAAAAATTTGTAACCTATCATTAAAATCATCCATTGTACCTGAAGACTGGAGGATAGCAAATGTAACCCCAATATTTAAAAAGGGCTCCAAGGGCGATCCGGGAAACTACAGACCGGTTAGCCTGACTTCAGTGCCAGGAAAAATAGTGGAAAGTGTTCTAAACATCAAAATCACAGAACATATAGAAAGACATGGTTTAATGGAACAAAGTCAGCATGGCTTTACCCAGGGCAAGTCTTGCCTCACAAATCTGCTTCACTTTTTTGAAGGAGTTAATAAACAGTTGGATAAAGGTGAACCGGTAGATATAGTATACTTGGATTTTCAGAAGGCATTTGACAAAGTTCCTCATGAGAGGCTTCTAGGAAAAGTAAAAAGTCATGGGATAGGTGGCGATGTCCTTTCGTGGATTGCAAACTGGCTAAAAGACAGGAAACAGAGAGTAGGATTAAATGGACAATTTTCTCAGTGGAAGGGAGTGGACAGTGGAGTGCCTCAGGGATCTGTATTGGGACCCTTACTTTTCAATATATTTATAAATGATCTGGAAAGAAATACGACGAGTGAGATAATCAAATTTGCAGATGACACAAAATTTTTCAGAGTAGTTAAATCACAAGCAGATTGTGATAAATTGCAGGAAGACCTTGTGAGACTGGAAAATTGGGCATCCAAATGGCAGATGAAATTTAATGTGGATAAGTGCAAGGTGATGCATATAGGGAAAAATAACCCATGCTATAATTACACAATGTTGGGTTCCATATTAGGTGCTACAACCCAAGAAAGAGATCTAGGTGTCATAGTGGATAACACATTGAAATCGTCGGTTCAGTGTGCTGCGGCAGTCAAAAAAGCAAACAGAATGTTGGGAATTATTAGAAAGGGAATGGTGAATAAAACGGAAAATGTCATAATTCCTCTGTATCGCTCCTTGGTGAGACCGCACCTTGAATACTGTGTACAATTCGGCTGGATAAAGTTTTGGAAGTCTTACATACCTCGTGGTTCTCAATCTATGGGTCGGAAAAGAAAGGCGCGTTTTGTCACCTCGTCGCCATCAACAGTGAAAACTGGTCCCATGGACGCTCATATTAATTGGCAGGGAACGCCATATATGGACTCCATCCGAGGCATTTCTGATGCCTCACTAAGTCCAGGCAACCAACCGACCCCTCCACAACCACCAGGAAACACAGGAAAAGACCAGCAAGCTGAGAATACATCAGGAAATGTGAGTGCACAGGAAATGCAATCTCCATTGACTGATGTTGATCCAGCTTCCTGCTTTGTAGCACAGTCTACAGAAGCAGAAGAAGGTAATATAATAATTACCTTAGACCGAGCACAGATTGATTCTGTAGACCCTGCCAATGTGACTATGGGGGATTTGTGGAGGTTTTTGACTAAATTGGATTCTAACCTAGTTCAAGTTAACAACTCTCTATCCTCGTTAGTTAATGTTAATAGGTTGTCTATATTGGAACAAGGAAAAAGGCTAAATGAAGTAGAGCTAACTCTAAAAACAGTAAAAGGGAAAATACAGAATATTCAAGAGAGAGAGAATATGAGCATTATTGATTATAATTCTTTACATACTGAAATAGAAAATGTGGAAAATCTATTGAGAATTAAAAATGTAAGGTTTGTTAATTTCCCAAGTACTAGATTGCTGTCACCTAGTGAAATGTTTTTGAAATTTCTGAAAGAAAATTTAGCGTATGAAGATAATGACATACCGGTTGTATCAAAAATTTATTATTTCCCAGTGCGCCCTAGTGATAACAATGGGCAGTTAGAGGAGAAAAGCTTAGGGATATCTACCTTTTTAGAAGAATCTACGGATATTATAAATAGAAGGGCAACATTATTTGTATCTTTTTCCCTGGAGAAGGATAAGGATATAGTACTGGGAAAATTCTTTAAGAATAAGGATTTGTCATTCTGTGGCCAAACAATTTATGTCTTTCCGGATGTGTCTAGACCTACGCAAATACGTAGAAGACACTTCCTTATGTTAAAGAACAAGACCCTGGAAATTGAGCTACTTTTTATTTAAAATTTCCTTCAAATTTTTTGTCAATTACCAGGGAAAAAAGTTCTCTTTTAATGAGCCATCATACCTGGAGAATTTCTTGAGAGATAAAACCAGTCTAGGAAGGAGTCCAAAAACGTCAGAAATATCGGTTATAGAGAATTAAATAGAAATCACTCCTTCATAGGTTGATATTATTTTTATGTTTATTTTATGGCTAATTAGGACCCCCCACATTATAGATTCACATGAGAGACACATTGAGAATGTTTAGTTTATTGGATTAATTAGGACCCCCACATTATAGATTCACATGAGAGACACATTGAGAATGTTTAGTTTATTGGATTAATGTATTATGAATGCCTCTCATTGTGATTACTTATATTATGTGAAATATACATTATTGTATTATGTTTTAATTTTGGAAAATCTGAATAAAGAAATAATTATTAAAAATACAAAAAACAATTCTGGTCGCCGCATCTCAAAAAAGATATAATTGCGATGAAGAAGGTACAGAGAAGGGCTACCAAAATGATAAGGGGAATGGAACAGCTCCCCTATGAGGAAAGACTAAAGAGGTTAGGACTTTTCTGTTGTGATCCTGCCCACAAGGAGCATGGGCAGGCTCTTACCTTCTCACAGCCAGTCGGGCTGCTGACGCTGCTGCTTGCTTTCTCCCTGAATCAGCTGGGGCTGTCTCCGCAGCTGTTCCCATGCGGTCGGCTCCTCTGTTCCTGCCTTCTCCCGACGTGCTGCTGCGATCCCGGGCCCTTCAGTCAGCAGGCCGTCTCTGCTGGTGCCTGCTACAGCCCGGGTCCTTGCCTGGCTGGGAAGCCGTCCCTGCCAGTGCCTGCAGCCTGCAGCCTGCTACAGCTCTCTACTCTGCCTGCAGTCTTACCTCTCCTCCTGGGGCTGTCTTCACGGCATGGAGCCGTTCCTGCAGTCAGCCCTTCTCCTGCTTCAGTCCTTGCTGCTCTCTGTTCTCTCTGCCGGTGCCTGCAGCCAGCCTTACCTCTCTCTGCTTCTTCCTGCTTCAGTCCTTGCAGCTGGGAGCTGCTCCACTGACCTGCCTTCACCCAGCTCCAGCCCAGGGCTGCTCCACTGCTTCCCTGGCCTTCCACGTGGCTGAGGACGCCACCAGCTTCCAGCTCTTCTCTCCAGCTCCCTAGGGCGCAAGCGCGTGCCTCTCTGCTCCTCTTCAAGGGCCAGCCAGGTGTGGCCCCCTGCTTACCCCGCCCTGGGCGTTGTTCACTTCAGCTCTACTAAAGGGCTCAGCGTTCAGTCTGTTTTTGCCTTCGCAAGGAGTTGGTCACTCCTGAGATCCTTCGCTCCAGGAAGTTGTCCGTGTTCCAGCACTTCTGCAAGGTCCTGTGTTTCTTGTTACCTGTCGGAGCTCCTCGTCCAGTCCTGATGTCTGCCTGCCGTTCCAGTCCCAAGGTCTGTCTCTTCGTCCAGTACTTGTGTTCCAGTCCTGATGTTCCTGCTGTTCCAGATGTCCATGTTCCAGCCCTGAGGTGTGTCTCCTGTTCCAGTATCCGTGTTCCAGTCCTGTTGTTCCTGCTGTTCCAGATGTCCTTGTTCCAGCACTGAGGTCTGTCTTAATCCTTGTTCCTGATCCTGATGCTTTAACCTGCCTTGAAGCTGCCAGGAGTGCAGCGTATCCTTGCCTTGAAGCTGCCAGGAGTGCAGCAACCTGCTCTTCCCTGTGCTCTCCCGCTCACAGGGTGGTCCGCGACTCAGTCCCGCGGGTGGTCTGAGTAGGGCGCCCTGAGGGACAGTACCCATGTCTTCCTTCAGCCCTCGTTCCTGACTCCACCTCTGTGCATCCAGTACCTCGTCCTGAGTCCACGTCTGTGCCTGTCCACGTCTATGTATCCTGCACCTCATTCCTGAGTCCACGTCTGTGCCTGTCCACGTCTATGTATCCTGCACCTCATTCCTGAGTCCACGTCTGTGCCTGTCCACGTCTATGTATCCTGCACCTCATTCCTGAGTCCACGTCTGTGCCTGTCCACGTCTATGTATCCTGCACCTCATTCCTGAGTCCACGTCTGTGCCTGAGTCCACGTCTAAGGATCCTGCATCTATGCCTGAGTCCACGTCTATGGATTCTGCACCTCGTTCCTGAGTCCACGTCTATGCCTGAGTCTACGTCGTTCCTGAGTCTCGTCTGAATCCATGTTCCAGTCTTCGCTGCCCTGGTCTCCATCTGGCCTGCCGCTTCGTGCCGTACCCTGCGGCAGGTCCGAAAGGGCTGGGAACGGTCGGAGGACTGTTCACAAGACCAACATTGCGTTGTTGGGTCTTCCGAAGCGTGCAGGTCCGGAGGAGGGCCTGTCTTCCATGTCACTCCAGCCCTGCTCCCGTCCAACCCATGCTCGGGCATGCCACGCCTCCCGCGGCACCTCTTCAGAGCCCTCTGGGGTCGAGCCTTGGCCCAAGGACACACATCACCCAGGAGTGGGATCGCTCTCCTAGCGCTCCACAACACTTTTCAGCTTGGAGAAGAGATGACTGAGGGGGGATATGATAAAGATGTTTAAAATCATGAGAGGTCTAGAACGGGTAGATGTGAATCGGTTGTTTACTCTTTCGGATAGTAGAAAGACTAGGGGGCACTCCCTGAAGTTAGCATGGGGCACATTTAAAACTAATCGGAGAAAGTTCTTTTTTACTCAGCGTACAATTAAACTCTGGAATTTGTTGCCAGAGGATGTGGTTAATGCAGTTAGTATAGCTGTGTTTAAAAAAGGATTGGATAAGTTCTTGGAGGAGAAGTCCATTACCTGCTATTAAGTTCACTTAGAGGATAGCCTCTGCCATTAGCAATGGTAACATGGAATAGGCTTAGTTTTTGGGTACTTGCCAGGTTCTTATGGCCTGGATTGGCCACTGTTGGAAACAGGATGCTGGGCTTGATGGACCCTTGGTCTGACCCAGTATGGCATTTTCTTATGTTCTTATGTTCTTACCCTTTGGCCTCACACGCTCAACCGGCTCGGGCTGCCCCAAAGGGCCACCCCCCACCAACAGCGGGTACCTCAGGCTCAGCCAGCCCCTCAGCCTATCCCTGCGGCTGCCTTTTGACTGACACAGAGAGAGCAGCAGCCTAACCCCAGTGCCCGCACCATCAAACCCACCGGTGGGGGAGGCCGACTCTGCCTATTTGCAAAAAACTGGCCCCCATTACTGTTATGAATGTGGACCCTTGTTTCGCGGTAACAGCTAACGTCGAAGGGCGAGGCCTGTTCGAACTGAAGACTCTTGCTAGAAGACTTCACCCTGGAAGCACGCGACCCCCCAAGGAGAAGCCCGTAGGGGTCCGGCCGCTGGGACTTTATTTATTTATTTATTTTTAATTTTTATATACCGAAGTTCTAGTAGGGACTACAAATCACTCCGGTTTACATAAAACGAAGAACTGCTCAACAGATAGCGGAGCTTTACATGGAACCGTATAACATATGGAACAGTATAACTGGTTGACAATTTAACATAGTGCTAAATAAAGTGATAATATTTTAACTGGTAATAAATAAAGAAATATAATATTTTATATAAGAAGTATAACTATTTAACGTAGCAATAAATATAAATATAGGCAATGCCTAATATATATATGAAATAAAGTGAATTTTATTTTTTTTTAAAGTGAATTTTTGAGCTCACAGATAATTGTCCAGTTGCAGATTCTTAAAAGTAGTACTTTATACAGTGTCCATAGTTAAGGGATGGAAGTCTGTCAGTCATAGTAAGATTAAGCGTCTGGGAAAGCTTGTTGGAAGAGAAAAGTTTTCAGTCTTTTTTTGAATTCTTGATAACTGGGTTCTAATCTAAGATCTGGGGGAAGCGTGTTCCACTGGTGTGGGCCTGCTGAAGATAGCGCACGTTTGCTCAATGATGATTTTATTTGCGGAGCATGCAGTGTTCCTCTGTATGCGCTTCTGATTGGTCTGGAGGAAGTGTGCGGTTGGAGTTGAGAGCTTAATGTGATGGGGGCTAGATTGTTTGTCGCTTTGTGGATGATAGTGAATACCTTATAGAGTATCCTTTGTTTAATGGGGAGCCAATGTAAGCTCCGAAGGATTGGGGTGATATGGTCTTTTTTGTTAGTGCTAGTTAGAATTCTAGCCGCTGAATTCTGAACCATCTGTAATGGCTTGATAGTGTTGGCAGGAATACCTAGTAGCAGGGAGTTGCAGTAGTCGAGCTTGGAAAGAATGATGGATTGCAGTACTAGCCTGAAGTCGGAGAAGTGAAGGAGGGGTTTAAGTTTTTTAAGGACTTGCAGTTTGTAAAAGCAGTCCTTTGTAGTATTGTTTACAAACTTTTTTAGGTTTAGATGATTATCTAGCCATGCTCCAAGGTCTCTGACGTCAGATGAGAACGAGTTGTTTGTGTTAGGTAGAGAAAGGCTGGAAGAGATTGTGCGTGGATCCTGGGAGACAATGAGCATTTCGGTTTTATTAGCATTTAATACTAAGTTAAGGCTTGAGAGTAGGTTTTTGATGGGCTGTAGGCATTCGTTCCAGTACGTGATGGTTTTTTGAAGGGATTCTGTGATCGGAAGGAGGATTTGTATGTCGTCTGCATAGAGGTAATGGGTAAGCTTAAGGTTTGAGAGTAGATGGCAGAGAGGGAGGAGGTAGATATTGAAGAGGGTGGGTGAAAGTGATGATCCTTGTGGGACTCCTTGCTCTGTCAGGATTGGGTGCGATTCTTTGTTGTTTATCCTTACTTTGTAGTATCTGTTGCTTAAGAAGGAATGGAACCATCTAAGGGCTGTGCCTTTGATCCCTATGTTGGCTAGTTGGTCTATTAGAGTAGAGTGTTTTACCGTATCAAATGCAGCGGAAAGATCCAAAAGAATGAGCAGGTAAGATTGTTTATTCTCCAGATTAACGAGGATTGTGTCAGTGAGAGATAGTAAGAGCGATTCGGTGTTTAGGCGTTTTCGGAATCCATATTGGGCTGGGGATAGAATGTTATGATCTTCCAGATAATCTGACAGTTGCTTGTTGACAATTTTTTCCATCAGTTTGGCGATAAGTGGTAAGTTTGCGATGGGTCTAAAATTAGCTGGGTCTGATGGGCAAGCGTTTGGTTTCTTTAGTAATGGTTTTAGTATTGCCAATTTTAACTGGTTAGGAACTAAACCTTGAGAAAGGGATGTGTTGATAATTTCTGCAATTGGTTTTGAGATGGTGTTTGGTATGGCGATGAGGAGATTTGTTGGTATTGGGTCAGATGGGTGGGAGGAAGGTTTGAATTTTTTGAGTGTGTTTTCAATCTCCAGTGAAGAAGTGAGCTCGAATGAATCCAGGTTTGTGGTTTGTTGCGGCAAGGATGTGAGATGGTGTGTTAGGGTAAGGCTGTTGGATGTGATTGATTGAGTAAGGTTGGTGATTTTTGTTTTGAAGTAGCTGGCTAGTTCGTTTGCTTTGTTGAGAGCTTGGTGGTCTGGGATAGTAGGAGGAGATGGTTTGGTTAAAGAGGAGACGTAGGAGAAAAGAGCTTTTGAATCGAATATGAAGTGGTGTATTTTTTTTCCGTAGAATTCTTTCTTTGTTCTAAGGATTGTATTCCTATAATTGTTGAGGATGGATTTGTAGATGGCATGTGTTGAAGTGGTTGGGTTTTTTCTCCAGCTTTGTTCTTTTTTTCTAAGAGATTGTTTAAGGGATTTAAGTTCGGGTGTAAACCAAGGTTTCCTATTGTCTAGTGTGGGTTGTATGGTTTTGGTTGTAGTTGGGCAGATTTGATCTGCAATTTTATTGTTAATATTGATCCAAGAGGTAGTTGCAGTTGTTGCGTCTGTGAGATCAAGTTGCTTTAATGCATCCGACATCTTTTCACTGAGTATGTCTGGAGAGCATGGTTTTCTGAAGTGGATGGTGGTTTTGTTAGTGGTTTGAGGTGGTGGGTTGTTGATCTTGAGGGTGGTGTGGATAACTTTGTGGTCTGACCATGGTACTGGTGAGCAAGTTGGGTTAGTATGAATGTTAAAGGGTTCGTTAATAAAGATGAGGTCCAGAGTATGGCCTGCCTTGTGGGTAGAACTGTTGATAATTTGAGTAAAGCCCAAATGTTTGAGAGAGGAAAGAACTGTTTGGCAGTTGATGGATTGTGGAGAAGCATCTACATGTAAATTAAAGTCTCCGAGGATTATAGCAGGTTTGTCGGCGTTTATGTGTTTGGCTATAAGTTCTATCAGTAGAGAGGGATCCAATTCTAAGGTTCCTGGTGGTGCGTAGACTAAAGCTATTTGGATTTGTATAGATTTAAAGAGGGAGAATTCTAGTTTGTTGGAGGAATTGGTAAGTTGTAAGGTAATATTGAGACCTTTTTTTGTTGCAAGAAAGAGACCTCCACCTCTTTTTTTGGGTCTTGGGACGGAGAATAAGTCGTAAGATTGTATGGGCAGTTGATTTATGAGTACAGTATCTGTGTGTTTTAGCCATGTCTCTGTAATTGCACAGATATCTGGGTTGGCTTCTATGAGGTAGTCACTGAGGATGTCCATTTTTTTGGAGAGCGACTGAGCGTTGAATAGTGTTAAGGTAAATAAAGAGAGTCCTAGGAATTGTGTTATCGGTGAGATCATTATAGGTAATAGTCTTTGTTGTCGTGTGATGTGATGAATTGCTGGTTTTGTGTGCTTTCTGATTTTGTGCCAGATTTTAGGTATGGTGCAGAGGTGCATTGTTGTGGCTCAATTGGTTGGGAACAGTGGTGTAATGTTGAAAATGGTGCAATAGGTATTGGAGACGCTGGGTGAATGGTGTCTAGGTTGGATGATTGCTGGTGATGTTAATTGATAGCTGGTGATGCTGGGTGAATTGCTGGTGAGGCTGGATGATTGCTGGTGAGGCTGGATGATTGCTGGTGAGGCTGGATGATTGCTGGTGTTGTTAATTGATAGCTGGTGATGCTGGATGAATGCTGGTGATGCTGGATGAATTGCTGGTGGGGCTGTATGAATGCTGGTGAGGCTGGATGATTGCTGGTGATGTTAATTGATAGCTGGTGATGCTGGATGAATGCTGGTGAGGCTGGATGAATGCTGGTGAGGCTGGATGAATGCTGGTGAGGCTGGATGAATTGCTGGTGATGCTGGATGAATGCTGGTGAGGCTGGATGAATGCTGGTGATGCTGGATGAATGCTGGTGAGGCTGGATGAATTGCTGGTGAGGCTGGATGAATGCTGGTGAGGCTGGATGAATGCTGGCGATGTTAATTGATTGTTTGTGAGTCTGGATGATTGCTGGTGATGTTATTTGCAAGCTTGCGGGTCTGGGTAAGTGTTGAGGAGGCAGGTATGGGTGTGAGCCCTGGAAAATGGGATCGCTGGAAGTAAGCTTAGTTGCTGTTGATGTAACGTGCGTCGGTTAAAAGCCGGGGTGTGTGGCAGAGTCTTTTGGTGTAGGTGGTTTCAGTTTGTGCTCCGGTTCACACGAAGGGGCACACAAAGGGGCAGGCCCCTTTGTTGCGCTCCTTAGGCGCGCGACGCCTCGAGCGGTTTCAGCCCTTTAAAGGGCTCTGGGAAGGCGTCAGGGCTTCCGGGGAGGGCTTACCCGTTCCTGTTTCCTGCTTCCGTCCGCTTTGGCGCCACTGGGTTTTTTTTATTTTTTTTCTTTAAATTTGTGTTGCCTCGGAGGCCTCGCGAGAGGCTTGTCTCCGGTCCACCTCCCTAACAGGGTGTGGAATTAAAGCCCAGCCGGGCTGTAGCTGGTTGGCTGGCTTCTTGTTGTGGGCGGGCCTTGGCGCGATTCGCGGTTTTTTTTCTTTCTTTTCGCCGCTTTTCTTTAAGCGGGTTGGGCCTCGGTGTGCGCGGCTTGCGTCGGGGTCCCCCGGGTGGGGAGGCCGAGTACTGACCTGACCTTCCCCCGGTGGGGCTCCGGCGCCGGTCGCGCAGGTCTACGGTCGTGGCGTGGAGAAGGGGCGAAATGGCGCCTGCAGCTTTGCTTTAAAGCCCAGCCGGGCTGTAGCTGGTTGGCTGGCGACTTAGGCGACTCCTCTGAAGACTGTAAGAGGTCTGGATGCAGGCGCCTCCTGCAGGTCGTGGGTTCCAGACGGCTGGCGCCTCCAGCAGGTCGTGACAGTCTGAGGATGAAAATAGAAGAAAAATCCAAGTCCAGTCCAATGTTCAGTATACCAGCGGGATCCGAATCCAGTCCAGGGTCGAAGCAGGAGAAGGGTCCGCAGCCGTACCGCGGCCGACGCTGCTAACAATTACGACTGGTGGGTGTTAACCATCGTAGCACGGGGTTAGCACCTGAACCTTCTCAATGTTCCCCCAGACTCCTCTCCCTCTCCAGCATGGAGCCTCGTGAAGCACGCAATGACCCTCAAGCTAGAACTCTCGACCCTGCTATGGTCCAGAGCCGTAGAACCGGTTCCCCGGGCTCAGCGTGGCCGGGACTTCTACTCAAGTATTTTCTCATTCCAAAGAGAACAGGCAGCCCCCATCCCATCCTGGCCCTCTGGACCTTAAACTATTTCCTCTGAAGAGAGCGGTTCAAAATGGTATCCTTGGGCACCCTACTCCCGCTTCTTCATCAAGGGGCCTGGCTCTGCTCTCTCAATCTACAGGACGCCTATGCACACATTGCCATCTTTCCGCCTCATCGGAAATATCTGCGCTTCGTGGTAGGCCAGAGGCATTTCCAGTAAAAGGTTCTTCCCTTCAGGCTCGAATCTGCACCCCAGGTCTTCACAAAGTGCCTGGCAGTGTTGGGAGCACATTTACGCCGGAAGGAGGTGCATGTGTTCCCATATCTGGACGATTGGCTCATCAGGAGTTCTTCAAGGGAAGGAGACTTTCAGTCCCTGAACGTAACAGTGGAGCTCCTCCAATCACTGGGGTTCCTCATCAATTTCCCGAAATCCCAACTAACACCGTCCCAGCAGCTCAGTTTCAACGGGGCAGATCTGGACACCATGGCCAAGGTGTTCCTTCCCAATGATCGCATAGCCACCCTGGCTGGGTTAGCCAGGTCCATTTGTTGCCGCAGACGGCCTCAGTGTTGTTATTTAGGAGAGTTGTGGGTGGATCCTTGGACCGGTGGCAGATGACCACACCCCCGGGGGAAGATCCCGAGAGGGACCACCGGTCAGGCTCAGAGTATGGAGACAGATACACACTAGTTCTTTTATTAGACAGTATACTGAACCACCAGAAGTGGCAGTAGTGAGCTGGAATGCCCGGTTGGGCTGTAGTCCCTCAGATACTGGAACAGCGATCCCTGGAGGCTGGGCTGTAGAGAAACTGAAATATAGTGAGTAGGCAGGGTATGCAGAGTTCATGTACTGAACCAGATGGTAACACTCACACAATGTCTCATAGAAGCCCAGGAGCTGGAATGTATAGGCCCTCGAGGAGTGAGTACCTGGTTCCAGAGAAAGCTCTGAGAGAGCGATGATAACTCACTGATGTAGTCGGCAGTGATGACTTCCAGGCAGAAGAGAGTACTGAGTAAGTCTGGGAACTAGGGCCCTCGAAGAGCGAGTACCGGTTCCAGACTGTCACCTGAAAAAGAAAGGAGAGAGCGAGGCCCCCGAGGAGCGGGTACCCCTAGTAAGTCCGAGGAGGCAGAGTAGCTTAGGTAGTGTAACCTTTGCTAACTTGATGTGTTAGCAAATTCTAAGACCTTATATATCCGTCGTGGGTGACGTCATCTTTGGGGGACGCCTCCAAGGTTCGCGCCATCACCAGTACTTCAGTCGGGGCTGCACCGCGCGTGGACCCCTAGGCCTCCAGGAAACATGGCGGTTTGCAGTGTCCAGCCGGTCCGGGGACGCCGGAGGACTTCGGCAGAAGAACGCCGTGGCAGCCAATCTTCCCATGGATGAAGAGGGAGGCGCCAAAGAGGTAAGGAGGGCGGAGAGAGGGCGTTGGGAACCGACGGACACAACACTCAGCCTGCCTGCTCCTGAAGTTGCTGGGTCACATGGCATCATCGGTGCACGTCACCCCAATGGCCCTTGAGGGTTATGCAGTGGAATCTGCGGTCTCAGTAGCACCAAGCCTCAAAAATGCTCTACACTGGTCCAGATAACCAAACCACTTCAACTGTCCCTCGCCTGGTGGGCGCAGGAATCCAACCTGAGCAAAGGACTTCCTTTTCAACCCCCGGCTGCTCAGGTGATCCTGACCATGGATGCATCCAACCTAGGTTGGGGGGCCCATGTCAACAGCCTCTGCATGCAAGGGGTGTGGTTGAAACCCGAGGCGAGATGCCAGATAAATTTTCTGGAACTCAGAGCGATGTGGTGTGCGCTCTACATGTTCCAGGACTGCCTGTCCAACAGGGTCTTCTTGATCCAGACGAGCAACCAAGTGGCCCTATGGTATGTGAACAAACAGGGGGGCACAGTCTCTTATCTCCTCTACCTAGAGGCAGTGCAAATTTGGACCTGAGCCCTGTCACGTTCCATACTCCTGCACACGATCTACCTGGCAGGTACAAAGGATGGACCGCCTCAGTCGGACATTCCACCCCCACGAGTGGTCCTTGAATTCCTCTGTGGCGGACAAGATCTTCCACCATTGGGGTCAGGCGGACGTGGATCTCTTCATGTCCTCACAGAGCCACAAGACGGACCACTTCTGCTCCCTGTGCAGGGAGGGAAAGGGACCAGCCATGGATGCCTTCGCCCACTCCTGGAGTGCGGGTCTCCTATATGCATATCCTCCAATTCCACTCATAGGCAAGACTCTCGTGAAGCTACAACAGGACCGAGGATCCGTGATCCTCATAGCCCCACACTGGCCGCAGCAGGTCTGCTTTCCGATCCTCCGCAACCTGTCTGTTCAAGAGCCCATCTGCCTGGCCACTTCACCCGACCTCATCATACAGGATCAGAGCAGACTGCGCCACCCGAACCTCCAGTCATTGGCCCTCATGGCTTGGATGTTGAAAGGCTAGTGCTGCAGTCCCTCAACCTTTCGGACAATGTCTCACAAGTCCTGATAGCTTCACGTAAGCCTTCCATGTGGAAGTCCTACCAAGCAAAGTGGAGGAGGTTCTCGTCCTGGTGTGTGCAACGGGGTCTTGACCCTTTCACTTGCCCCACACCTAGGCTTTTGGACTACTTCTGGTGCCCCTTGGAGTCTGGGCTACAGACTACCTCAATTCTGGTACATCTGAGTGCCATCAGTGCCTTCCTCCGCGGACACTCCGATCTCGGTGCAGCCCTTAGTGGGCTTCATGAGAGGCTTATTTCAACTAAAGCCTCCACTATGTCGTCCTGTTCTGGCCTGGGACCTCACCATAGTGCTGGCATGGCTCATGTGACCTCCATTTGAGCCCCTGCGCTTCTGTGAGTTGAAGCACCTCACCTGGAAGGTCATCTTCCTAGTGGCAATTACTTCTGCTCTCAGAGTCAGTGAGCTGCAGGCTCCAGTGACCTATCCGCCTTACACAAGGTTCTTCCATGACAGGGTGGTGTTGCACAGTCACCCTAAGTTCCTGCCTAATGTGGTGACTGATTTCCACCTGAATCAGTCCATCGTGTTGCCCACCTTTTTCCCCAAGACCGACCTCACCCAGGTGAGCGGGCTCTGCACACCTTGGACTGCAAGTGTGCTCTCGCTTTTTATCTAGAGCACACTGCAGCCCAGAGACAGTCCACCCAACTCTTTGTCTCCTTTGACAAGAATAGACTTGGAGTTGCGGTGGGCAAGCAGATCCTGTCCAATTGGTTGGTGGACTGTATCGCTTTCTGTTATGAGCAAGCGGGCCTTCCGCTCTGTGGCCGAGTGACAATGCATTTAGTAAGGGCCATGGCAGCATCAGTAGCACACTTCCAGGCAGTCCCTATTGCCGAAATCTGTAAGGCTACAATGTGGAGTTCCTTCCACACCTTCGCAGCCCATTACTGTCTGGACAAGGATGGCCAACGGGACAGCGTCTTTGGCCAGTCTGTCCTCCGTAACCTATTCCCAGTATGAGAACTCAACTCTCCCTACCTAGGGCCCAGTATGAGGTTCAGCCTGCCCCATTGTTGTCAACAGCACCCCTGTTGTTGAGCCTGTTGCACTTTATTGGGTGCCAGTTGGCCCAGTGTGTTCCGGGGGCAGCCTGCAGCTTGGTATTCACCCATCTGTGAAGACTACCATCCTGCTTTTCCTGGGAGAAAGCAGAATTGCTCACCTGTAACAGGTGTTCTCCCAGGACAACAGGATGGTAGTCCTCAGGAAACCCACCCGCCACCCTGTGAAGTTGGGTTTGTCTGCGTTTTATTTTATTTTTTTGCTCGTTCTTTTCTGCTTTGAATCGAGACTGAAGGGGGACCCTGTGTGGCTATGGGGTAGTGGCATGCTGGGCATGCTCAGTGTGCCAGTCAAAGTTTCTAGAAACTTTGTCAAAAGTATTCCATGCCTGGCTCCATCTGATGATGTCACCCATCTGTGAGGGCTAACATCTTGCTGTCCTGGGAGAACACCTGTTACAGGTAAGCAACTCTGCTTTCTACTTTTCCACATTAAATTTCATCTGCCATTCAGTTGCCCAGTCTCTTAGACTCACAAGGTCCCTCTGTATTTCCTCCCAATCTACTGCTGTTTTAACAACTTTGAATAATTTCATTTCATCTGCAAATTTGATCCTCACTCATGTTCCCTTTTCAGATCTTTTATGAATATGTTAAGTACTGATCCCTGCGGTACTCCACTAACAACCTTCCTCCATTTGGAAAACTGACTATTTAGTCTTTTCCTTTGCTTCCACCTTTTAACCCGTTACCAAGCCACAATAGAACACTGCCTCCTATCCCATGACTGTAATTTCCTGAAGAGTTTCTTCAGGAGGACTTTTATCAAATCCCTTCTGAAAGTCCAAGAACACCATATCAACCAGTTCACCTTTATCTACATGTTTATATACACCTTCAAAGAAAATCTAAAATATTGGTAATACAAGATTTCACCTTGCTAAAATTTGACTCTTCCCCATTAAGCCATGTTAATCTTTATAGCCACTGATTTTGTTTTTCAGAATGGCTTCTACCATTTTGCCCTGCACAAATGTCAGGTTTACCAATCTGTAGCTTCCCAGATCATCCCTGGAGCCTTTTTTAAAAATCAGCAACATGTTGATCACCTTCCTGTTTTGAGGAATTGTGGCTGTTTTAAATGAAAGGTTACAGGTTACTTGGAACAAATTAGCAATTTCATGTTTTTTGTACTTTTAGAACTTTGGAGTGGATGCCATTTGGTCCTGGTGATTTGTTACTCTTTAGTTATAGATATTTGTTTTAGTTGCTCAGAATCTTCATCATTAAAGAATGTTTAATGTGTGATATTGTTCCCAACATCTTCCTCCATAAAGTCAGAAGAAAAGAAATCAGTTTTCTGCTATTTCCCTGTCCTCGCTAAGCACCCCTTTTATCCCTTGGTCATCTAGCAGCCCAACTTACTCCTATACAGGATTTTTGATTTGAATGTACTTGAAAAATTTTTTTTTTTTTTTTTTTTGCTTCACCGGCAGGCTTTTTCTCAAAGTCTTTCTTCCCTTTCTAACTACTGTTTTACATCTGTTTTCATTATTTGAGTCTACTTTCTATTTTTTGAACAGTGCCCTTTTAGTTTTAACTGCCTCCTTTACCTCACCATTAATCCATACTGGCCGTTGTTTGGTCTTTCTTTGACCTTCTGTTTTTTTAATGCACAGAATACATTTTATTTATTTATTTATTTGTTTTATTTGTTTAAAGTTGTTTATATACCACCTTTACAACAAGCATTGAGCTTCCAAAATGGTATTTTTAAACAATCCAAGCTTCATGAAAACTTTTAACCCTTGCAACTGCTCTTTTAGGGGGTAATTATCAAAAGAATTTAAATGTGTAAACGTAACTATTATTTATTTTATTTAAGAGTTTTTATATAACGATGCTCATGAAAAATCATATCGTGTCAGTTTACATATAACTTTAGTTGGAATTACAATAAACAAGGGGATTTTAACCTGGAGAAACAACTCTAGAGAGAGTCACAAACAAGGATAGAGGTGGAGAAAGAGTAATAACATTAAGGTAACAACAACGATAACTGTGTTAAATAATGCGGTGAGGTGTAAAGAGTCTTATGGCGTGCTTCAGTTCTTCAGGGAAACACTTGGCTGAAGAGCCAAGTCTTAAGCTTTTTTTTTAATGTCTTTTGGCAGGTTTCTAGGCGCAGGTCAGGTGGTAGAGAATTTCATTGTGTGGGCCCTGCTGTGGAGAGGGCGCGTTTTCTGAGTGCGGTCTTGGAGGGAGGAGCATGTAATTAAAATCTCTCATTATTATTTTGTTACCAAATTTATTTGGATTTTTTATTTCACAGTCTTTCTCTTCATTTTGGCTAGGTGGTCAGTACTGTACACCCACTGCTATACTCTTACCTTTCACACATTGAATTTATATCCATAAGGATTCCATATTGAATTTAATTTTCTGCAGAATTTTTAACATGCTTGATGCTATGCCATCTTTTACATAGAGTGCCAGCCCTCTACCAATTCAATCTGCCCTGTCATATCAATATAATTCATATCCTGTTATCACAGAAACCCAGGGCTGCTTTATACTTCTGATGCTAGTTTTAAATGCAGGGAAGTAGGCAAAAGAGGAACTTCCCCAAGCTGTGTTGTTATCTGAGTGAGTTTATCATCCAAAGCCTCCCGAATTGCTTCCTTTATGTCCTCGATTGTTAGAATAGGGTGGGGAGGGTCCCCTTCTCCAGCGACCGCCATCTTCAGGTCTGAGGCCTTGGTTTTCTCTTTCTCCCTCCTTCCTCCCTTAGATGCCATCAAAGGTGTAAGTTTCTGTATGTATCGGATGATGGACATACGTGCTGAGACTTCGCTCTGGTCTCCACTCGATTTAAGCTGTTGTCTGGCTATGATGACATGCGATGGAGGGAGCGGGCCCCGGAGCTGGTGAGAAACACTTCCTCCCAGCTCACCACATCTCGTGATCTCTGATGCACCACTGTTATCTATGACATTTTTCAAACTCACAAACTGTCCCAAGGTTTTCCATCCTTGAATCACTGACAGTTCTCTCTCAATTGCTGTGCTATCATGAATGTCATCTGTGTTAGCCTAGCTCTATCATGGGCAACAAAATCCTAGACTAGTGCCACTCTGACATTCAGTCGAACTATAACACTGTACTGCCATCACTCCAGATCCAATAGCCTTTTCCTGCTCTGATAAAGTTTAAAGTTACTACTTGCTTCTCTTGGCTTTACTAACTTTCAAAACAGTTGGCAATTGTGGTGTTATAGTTAGTATGCTGTATATATTTGATTGAACATCGGTAATAAGATTATTTTATTCCAACATTCCAATTAATATAATAAAACTATAGCAGTGACTGCCATTGTACCATATACTTTATTTTTATTTTTTTATTTCTTTTAGAAACATTTAAAATCCACAAATTTCAACATAGTTCAATGCAGAGAACATAGTATTTACTCATAATAAAACATAATAATAGAAATTCAGATAATAAACAAACCACAAAAACAAAATGCACATAAAAACAATTATAACCCAAATGCTCCATTAAAATACAGATCTTTTAACTGTTTTCTAAAAATTTAGACCATTTTTTGCATAACGTTCTTCTGACAGATCATTCCACAAAGTTGGGGCAATAGAAGTAAAAGCTCTAACTCTTGTAGCATTGTTTAAAATTTTATAAAGATGGAATAAACAATAAGTTTAATTAGTTTTTGGGTACTTGCCAGGTTCTTATGACCTGGATTGGCCACTGTTGGAAACAGGATGCTGGGCTTGATGGACCCTTGGTCTGACCCAGTATGGCATTTTCTTATGTTCTTATGTTCATCATTGTTTGATATCACTGACTTAGACTGCTTTGTTGGTGTGGACCCCTTTCTATGCTCTTCCAATTTCTCTGCACCATCTGACTGAGGCTGTTCTCAGAAACATAGTTATGGCATGTCAGCAAGGCTCAATACTGTTTTTAAAGGCCCCTTTAATTCAAGTAGGAGGTAGAGTGGGGCCTAGGGATTGAGGGGGAAGTGAGGACTTGTGAATTGAGAAGTGGGGAGGCTAGAGACTTAGGGTTTGGGTGGGAGAGCTGGGGAATAGGAACTTAAAGACTGACTGAGGATTGTGGAGACAGTGGGAACAGGGTGATTAGGTGGGGGTGTGTAAGGAGATGAAAAGGCAAGAGGTGGTGTTTGTTTATTTATTTATTTATTTATTTAACAGTTTTTATATACCGCAGTTCAGGTAACAATTTTACTAATCACTTCGGTTCACATTTCAACAATAACAATGACAATATAACGAATGGATTATAATGTCTTACATAGAACAGGGGGGATGAACTTGGAGAAAATTAACAAAGAACTGGAAGAGTACAACTTATATACAAATAGTTTAGAAGACCCGTATGTGACGTCAATAGAGCTGTCTTGGAAATAGAGTGAAGTCAATAGAGCTGTCTTGGTGTTGAGGGGGTTGTGTAAAGAAGTGGAAAGGAATGAGTAGCTAAGCCTATATTTATTTATTATTTATTTAAAAACTTTTATATACCAACATTAAAATAAATATCACATCGGTTTACAAGTAACTAGGGGTGTATAACCTTAAACGTGAGAGAAGGAAAAAATAAAGTTACTTGTAACAGGGATATCAAGGGAACGTGGGGAGAGAGAGAAAATAAAGGTCAGGATGACCTATGAAAGGGATTAATAAGGGAGAGAAGGTGAAACTATAACTTTATTACAAATGCTATGACATTCAGGGGGAAGGGAGGATTAAGTATAGGCTTGTTTGAACAGCCAAGTTTTTAGCTTTTTTTTTGAAGGTCATTGTGCAGTGTTCTTGGCGTAGTTCGGGTGGCATCGAGTTCCATATTGTTGGTCCAGCTATGGAAAGCGCACATTCTCTGGGAGAAATGTGTTGGGTAAGTTTGTGAGAGGGTATAGACAGGGGTCCTTTGTAAGCGGATCTAGTGGGTCTGCTGGAGGTATGGTAATGGAGGGAGTCATTAAGCCAATGTATATTCTTGTTGAGCAGGGTTTTGTGGATAATTGTAAGACTCTTGTGGAGGATTCTAGATGGGATCAGGAACCAATGGAGTTCTCTAAGGATTGGAGTGATATGGTCCGATCTGCGTGAGTTGGTGAGGATTCTAGCCGCTGCATTTTGCAGCATTTGAAGAGGCTTGATTGAGATTGAGGGAAGGCCCAAAAGTAGGGAGTTGCAGTAGTCGATTTTTGTAAATAGGGTGGCTTGGAGGACTGTCCAGAAGTCGTTGTGATGTAGTAGGGGTCTTAATTTCTTAAGTACCTGCAGTTTGTTGTTGATGTATTTTTGTAGGTTGAGATGATTATCAAGGATGACACCTAAATCACTGACATGTTGAGAGAAGGAGAGGGGATGAGGTAAGGGAGGGGAGTTGTGGCGGGCTGGGGAGATAAAAAGTAGTTCAGTTTTTGATGCGTTTAAGGCGAGATTGAGGTTGGTGAGGAGGCAGTTGATTGAAATGAGGCAGTTGTCCCAGGTTTTAAGGTTATACACCCCTAGTGACAGGGATGAGTATCTGAACATCGTCCGCTTAGATATATTGAGTAAGCCCAAGGTCAGCAAGGAGTTTGGCATAGAGGCAAAAGGTAAATATTGAAGAGGGTCAGGGAGAGGGAAGAGCCTTGGGGGACCCCATGTGTTAAATTAATGGGATTGGATTCATGGTTGCCAATTTTGACTTTGTAATGACGGTTGTTTAGGAAGGATGTAAACCAGCTCAGAGCTGTACCTGAAATACCAATGTCAGAAAGGCGGTCATTTAGAATGTTATGACTAATGGTGTCGAAAGCTGAGGAGATGTCTAGCATGGCAAGGATAAACGATTGGCCCTTGTCAAGCCCTTTGAGGATGGCATCAGTTAGGGATATTAAGAGGATTTCCGTATTGAAGACCTTCTGGAAGCTGAATTGTAATAGGTATAAAAGGTTGTGTTTTTCGAGGTGATCTATAAGCTGCGAGTTGACCACCATTTCCATAAGTTTAGCTAGGAATGGGAGATTAGATATTGGTCTGAAGTTAGCGGGGTCTGAAACGTCTAGGTTCAGTTTCTTTAAAATAGGTTTGAGGATAGCTTGTTTCAGAGCAGAGGGGACCAGTCCTAGGGTGAATGAACAGTTAATAATTTCTGATATAGGTTTGGCTATAATGTCAGGGATAGTAAGGAGTGATTTTGTAGGAATGGAGTCCTCTGGATGTGTAGAGGGTTTCATTTTCTTTAGGAGTACTATTATCTCAGAGGCGGAGGTAGTTTCGAAGGAGTCAAGAGCGATGTTTGGGTTCTTCTGCATGGTGTAAGTAGGAGGGGAGGAAGGGGGGAATTTTGAAATGAGATTGGTGATTTTGGTATGGAAAAGGTTGCTAGTTCATTGCATTTGTTTTTTGCATCGTTATCTGATGGGGGGAAGCTGTATTTGTGAGGAGTGAGATGTAAGCGAAGAGGGCTTTAGAGTCGTATTGGTAGTTATGGATTTTTTGAGCATAGTAGTCTTTTTTGGTTTTCAGTATGGAGGTTCTGTAGGAGTGTAGAGTGTGTTTATAGGATGCTAGAAGGGTGGGGGTAGGGACCTTGCACCATTTCTTTTCTTTGGTTCTTAATTGTTGTTTAAGTGTCTTAAGTTCAGCAGTGAACCAAGGTTTTTTAGTATTAGATGAATTTATTTCTTTGGAGATAATAGGATAGATTTTGTCTGCAATGTGATTGGTAATGTTCTTCCCTGAGCAGTGGGCTGTATCCACATTAGTGAGGTCCAGTTTCTCAAGGGCATTTATGAGGGAGAGGATTAGTTCCTCTTGAGAGCATGGTTTCCTGTAGTGTATAATATTGCTTTGTTTTTGGTTGGGGCAGTAAGCTTTATTTATGGCAAAATTAGATTTTATAAGCGAGTGGTCCAAACAGGGGACGGGGGTGCAAGTGGGAGCTTCAGTAGTGATGAGGTGGGAATTTGTAAATATTAAATCTAGGATGTGGCCGGCTTTGTGGGTAGGGCCGGATATAATTTGTGTAAAACCCATGGCTGAGATAGAGGATAGGAAGGCTTCTATCCTAATTAACCTCTGTATCTTCAATTTAGATATTAAAATGTGACAGGTGGAGGGAGGGAGAATGATATGGGTGTGAAAAACCAATGGCTCGTGCTCTGGGACTTTTAGGTACCTAGCAACGCCCTGTTATAGAGATCAGTCTCTTTCTATTATACTAGATCGGTCTTTTTCCATTGTGCTTGCCTCCTGGCTCTTCTCGACCGTCTACCGTCTTGTTTCCTTGGTTCTGTTATAGAGAAGGTCAACAAAAATGATAAAGGGGATGGAAAATCTCCATATGGAGAGAGGCTAAACAGATTAGGTCTCTTAAGCTTAGAGAAATGATGACTGAGATGGGATATGATTGAGATTTATAAAATCTTGAGTGGGGTGGAGCGAGTAAATAGGGGATGGTTATTTACTTTTCAAACATATAACTGGGGGGCATTACATGAAATTAGTAACCGACAGATTTAAAACTAATCGTAGGAAGTGGTTTTTTTTCACTCAGCACACAATTAAGTTATGGAATCTGTTCCAGAGGATGTGGTCAAGGCAGCTAACATAGTGGGTTTCAAAGAGGATTGGACAAGTTGCTGGAGGGAGAAGTCATTAGTTATTAGTTATTGTTATTGACCAGTTATTAGTCAAGTAGGCTTGGGAAAGTCCATGCTTATCCCTGGGAGTGACATAGATCAACAATTTGGGATCTGCCGGGCACTTTTGACCTGGACTGGCCACTGTCAGAGACAGGATGCTGGGCTCAGTGGATCATGGTCTGGCCCAACATGTACTACTTACATTTTTAATATTTCACCTGCTGTTCTTGACTTTTTCTTTGTTTTGCTTTACTGTTCTTTTTGTCCAGTAGCTTCCTTAATTCAGTTTCCATATGCATCGTCTCCTTTCAATTCCATTTCTTAAAAAAAAAAAAAAAAATCTCAAATGATATAGTGTCTTCTCCCTACCTCCTTTAGCACCCTCCTCACTGCCAGAATTAGTAGCCATCTTACCTTCTCATCAGACTGTGTGTGTGTGTGTGTGTGTGTGTGTGTGTGTGTGTGTGTGTGTGTGTGTGTGTGTGAGTGATGGAAGCTCGTACTGCTGCTGTCCTTGTTCTGTGATGGGGTAGGGTGTGTAAGGGGATCATGCACTGCTGCTGCCTGTGCTCTCCCTGTTCTGTGGCAGGGCAGTGTTATGTGATGGAAGCTCGTACTGCTGCTGTCCTTGTTCTGTGATGGGGTAGGGTGTGTAAGGGGATCCTGCACTGCTGCTGCTTGTGCTCTCCCTGTTCTGTGGCAGGGCAGTGTTATGTGATGGAAGCTCGTACTGCTGCTGTCCTTGTTCTGTGATGGGGTAGGGTGTGTAAGGGGATCCTGCACTGCTGCTGCCTGTGCTCTCCCTGTTCTGTGGCAGGGCAGTGTTATGTGATGGAAGCTCGTACTGCTGCTGTCCTTGTTCTGTGATGGGGTAGGGTGTGTAAAGGGATCATGCACTGCTGCTGCCTGTGCTCTCCCTGTTCTGTGGTGTCACTGTGTGTGTGAGGGAAGCTTGTGTTGCTTCTGCTCGCACTGTCCCTGTTCTGTGATGGCACAAAGTGTGTGGGGGGGGGATGCTGGCACTACCATACAAGTTTTCAGCAGGCAAGAAATACATTAACTGTCAAATAAAGAATGACTACTTCCTGCTCTGTGTTTTTGTTTCTAAGGCTTTTTCATCCCTGGATTCCCCAAACTGCAGAGGTTTCAAACACATCATGAGCAGATTATAAGCAAACTTTTCCCAAAACTGAAGAAGCACATGGTAAGAAATGGTTAACTCCATGCCTCTGACTTTTCTTATTCTAACAGTACCTTTATTGTAATACAGGAGATCTCTGGAGGAGGGATGGGAATACTGAATGTAGGAGCTGAACAGAGAAAATGAAGGGTCAGATGGGAAAAGGGAGAGTTCATGCCGATGGATTTTTGTTAAGAAGAGTTTGGGAAGAGCAAGGCGAGCCATCCTGATCTTTAAGTTTTTTTTATAAACAGAGACTACAACCTTACACTCCAACATCCTCAAAAGATATGTTGCTACCACTACCATCGCTATGAGAGAGGAAATTGGAAGGAGCACGTAAATATTGTGTGTTCTCTCAATAAATCTTGTAATCAGGTAAGTAACACCACTAATGTGTAAAGCAAGCTTTATTAAACAATGTCAAAAAAAGGTTTCTCATATCATTTCAAACATTAAAAGACTGTCAAAATTCAACTCCACACTCACCCCAATCCCTACCTAGAATCATGTATTGAGCCACAATAATGAAAGCAGTCTTGAAGCATCTGCAGAACACTTCTGAAAACAAAAATCCAAATGAACTAAAGTGCCTTCAGTAAGAAAGATAAACATTGGACTCTATAGTATTCAAATTTACTAAGGACTTACAAATTATCCTTTTCAAGGACTAAGGAAGTGTCCTGAATCGAGCTTAGATTGTTTCCTTCTCATTGAAGGCACTTTAGATCATTTGGATTTTTGTTTTCAGAAGTGTAATATGGGTAGCCAGGACATACACTTCTTCCTGCATCTGCCTTTTTACAAAGTACCAATAATAAGCACACTGATAACAGATTGGAGTCAAACAGGCCCCAGCTTTATTACATAGTACAAACAGGTGCCTGAGCCCCCCATATACAAGCTTAAGGAACTCCCAGTGACCATCTGCCACCAGCCAGCAAGATAATTACCACTGGTCAGCAGGTTCCTGCCAACACACGCTCATTTCCACGACCCCCGCTACCTCCCAGCAAGGAGCCAAGCCAGTAGACCCCTGCCACCGCCCAGCAAGGAGCCATATGGGGACAACTGCATCCACTTGTCCCCCATAGGTTGAGACATGACCACTGTCAATTCAGCAGACAATTCAGCGTAATACTGAACCCCAAACCAGCTTGGAAATAACCTGTGACCCCCAGAGATGTGGCCAAGGTTCCTAACAAAACAATTCTTCCAAAGCCTCCTAAAGTAAGTTCAGGAACAGATCCAAACCATTAAAAGATAAATGGACCCTGTCATCCTTGAATAATCCCTGCTCCAAATCCCATGACCACTCATGTCATGGAAAAAGCATATAATTATATTTAAATCTCCACTCAAAGGGGCTGTCCCATTTTGTACTGCAAAATACCCATTCAGCCCCCTTATCCCAAATTATTCATAAAGCTATTTCTATGGGATACCGATTTTTTTCTTTTCTTTTTTTCTTTTTCTGTTTACCTCACCAATATATGTTTTTATTATTTTTTTAAAAACAAAAAATTTTAAAGATGGAAAAAGCATAAGCATTGTCAAGTTAAATGTAAAACTGTACTTGGGTACTTGCCAGGTTCTTGTGGCCTGGTTTGGTCTCTGTTGGAAACAGAATGCTGGGTTTAGACCCTTGGTCTGACCCAGCATGGCAATTTCTTATGTTCTTATGAATATGATGACCCCCCAAAAGACTCAGTCAAGAACCAATTTGTTGATTGGCTTTTGCCCAGCTCCTGCGCCATTTTAAATTACTCATCTCAGCAGGCTTTGCTATAATGTCAGACCAACAAATTACAGCAGCAGGTAACAATATGGAAATTAATATTAAATCTTTGCGAACCATGCTGATAAATTTGTGCCCTGACATTTTACCCCAATCATTACCTCCCAAATGAATGATCAGCATACACGTTTGACCAAACCGCTCCAAACCCCGTCACAAGCATGGGATCAATTCGTCCCAAAGCATCCCACTGCACCCCAACCAGTGAACCATCATACCTCGTTGAGTCAAGTCCAGCTGAAACCCATGCGGCCATCGACATGCTTGTTTGTAGGTCTACATGATATAGGACTGTCCGACAATCCATGCACAATGCCCCAAATTGCAGTACCTAGAAAGAATAAACAATTAGACGGTGCACTTACATCAGAGAGGCCTTGGACAGGCATAACCTTCAAACGCATTGGATTTCCACCGACCTATCCTCTGAATTCCCCCCCCCCCCCCCCCCCAGGACAGGCCTGCATGAGCTGCCAAAATTGCAGCTCCAGTCCTTAATGAGTGAGTCCCGAACTGGATGATATCTAATCCAATAGCGGACAAACTAGACCGCAACACGTTTCAAATTGATATTCGGTCAGTGGTCAAAGGTCAGCGTGAACTAAAAACTGAGAGCTCCCCTGAGCCCGAATCTGGGAAAAAACTAACAAATTGACCACTGGACATGTGCGTAGACCCGGCACTGCCCGCAGGATCACAGAAAACCCTTTTCCATTCTGATCAGTTTTGATCTCGGGATGTACAGCATGATCGACTCACTAGATAAGGTCACATGCTGAACTAACAAACCGATAGATCCCACCCCTTTTGATGCTCTGGCCACCAACTCACTAACTTGAAATTCCCCCAAAAAGACCAAAACAAAAGCCACATGAAAAAGACAACATTCATATTGGGATGTGCAAATATTTGCAATTTATCCCATAACTTCAGAAGAATATTGTGCATAATGGGCAAATGCCCATCTACACCTCACACAGTATCCCTAGACCACTCAATCAAACACTAAATCAGAAAACGGCCCATTGGGAAACCCCAACCATGCGCATGCATAAAAAAGGAAAAACCTAACAACTGTCTATTATCGCTGCCTTAGAACACCCCTCCGCCCTGGATTTCTCCATAAATTGCAACAATAAAACATCCGAAACAGGACCTCATCCCTAATCCAAGGATGAAAGGAAAGACAACACCTTGTTGACGCCATTCACATAACCCTTCCAAGTAGCCGGGTTTAGTGATGCTCGCAACAGTTTCCACACTTCCGGGAGCCAAATTTCCATAGGAAAGGAGGTACAGAAGCTGTGTACGGATCCGCCTCTGGAGCAAGCTTCCAAAATAGCTCTCACTTGGAATGAGAGAGAGAATCAGCCACACCATTAGCCACACTGGTACCTGATGAGCCCAAACAGTTACATTCAACGTCATACAACAAAGTATGTTGTATGACGCAACATACTCACCGCAACATACTCACCGCAATGTCTGCAATGGGTTTCAAACAACAAATCAACAAACCCACTCACAAAGGAGGACACACACTCGACCTCTTCTTTACAAATGCTGGCATATCCCAAACAAATCAACCTGACTGTCAACAAGTCCCATGGTCAGACCACTCCTTAATCACCACCAGTTTTTCCCTACCACAACCAGATTTTAAGCCTGACTCAAGACCCGCTTTCCTCTACAGAAAAACATGTAACTCTGAACTCCTCAGCAAAGTTATAGCCCCAGAACTACCATCCATCGATGTTTCTACACCTAATTCCGCTATCCAATCATGGTCCAAAATAACAAAAGAAGTAGCAAACACACTTTGCCCACTGACCACCAAAAAACCGTCTTCAAAGGCATCCAAAAGACAACCCTGGTTCAATGATGAACTGCGAAATCTCAAAAAACTACTTCGGCAGAAAGAAAGAAAATGGCGTAAAGCCCCCTCTCCGGCCTCACTGTCAGACTACAAACGCACGCTCCACCAATACAAAATCAGTACACAGAAAACAAAAAGAGACTACTATGCCCGTCAGGTTCATCACATCATCAATGATTCGAAAGCTCTATTCGCCTTCGTTTCCAATCTCACTAAACCCATCACTCCTGATATACCACCCGAACTTTCTCAGACCAAAGCAGACGAACTGGCTCTTCATTTCAGCAAAAAAATCTCTGAACTCCTTAATCAATTGCCATTAACCACTAGCTCTCAAGATAACACATATATTCTCCCTAACAAAGATATCCAACTTAACGCATTCGAACCCATCACTGTCACAGAGATACAATCGGTGCTGAAGAAAATGAAACCTTCATCACACCCGTTTGATCAAATTCCCTCCAAAATGCTACTTCTCATTCCTGATATTATATCAAAATCACTTGCTGAAATTATAAACTGTTCACTATCCCAGGGTATCTACCCAGATGAGCTAAAAACAGCTTCAATCAAACCCCTCCTAAAAAAATCAAATCTAAATCCAAATGATCCCAACAACTTCCGCCCTATTTCCAACCTTCCATTCATAGCCAAAATAATGGAGAAATTGGTGAACACTCAACTTTCCAACTACTTGGAAGACCACGGAATTCTGTCTCCAAACCAATATGGCTTTCGAAAAGCTGCAAGCACAGAAACACTACTTCTTTCACTCTCAGACTTCCTCCTCTCCGGAATCGATAAAGGCAAAGCATTTTTACTAATCCTCCTTGACTTCTCGGCGGCCTTTGATACCGTCAACCATTACCTCCTGCTAAAACAACTGGCAAATATTGGAGTGACAGCTACTTCACTAACATGGTTCAAAACCTTCCTGGAAAACAGAGGTTACAGGGTCAAAATACATAATACAGAATCCCAATATCACCCCTCCACCAGAGGGGTGCCACAAGGTTCTTCCCTGTCACCCACTCTATTTAATATATACCTTCTACCACTTTGTCAATTACTCACAAAATTAAACCTGAAACACTTCCTCTTCGCTGACGACGTACAGATTGTGATCCCTTTAAAAGAATCAATCTCGATAACAATGGAATACTGGGACAATTGCTTACTAGAAATCAAACACCTCCTCAACAGCCTAAACCTAGTCCTCAATGCGTCGAAAACGGAATATCTCCTTATAGCACCTGAAAACAACAATACACTTTCAAAGCCTCCAACACTCCTACAAACCACCCATGTAAGAGATCTAGGAGCCTTCTTAGATAATCATCTTAGCCTCAAACCATTCATCAACAGAACTACCAAAGACTGCTTCCACAAATTACATATCCTGAAAAGAATAAAGCCACTTTTCCATGCGCATGACTTTAGATCAATCCTGCAAGCAATAATCTTCTCCAAACTAGATTATTGCAATTCTCTTCTACTAGGCCTCCCAGCTTCCTACACCAAGCCTCTACAAATGGTACAGAACACAGCAGCCAGAATCCTCACAAACTCCAGGAAAATCGACCACATCTCCCCCATCCTCAAAGACCTTCATTGGTTACCGATCCACTTCAGAATTATGTATAAAACCATCATGATTATCTACAAGAACATCCATCAACACACTCAACTGGACCTACAAATCCCTTTTAAAAAACACACATCAGACAGACCCATCAGGGAACACTACAAAGAATCACTACAGGTTCCACATGCCAAAACCTACCATCATAAATCCTACAGCTCAAGAGCTCTCTCATCAGCAGGTCCAATCCTTTGGAACTCCATCCCACCGGACTTAAGACAAGAACCATGCGCTCCAACTTTTAGGAAAAGACTAAAAACTTGGCTTTTTAAAAAAGCTTTCCCAGATCTGGATTAAATTCCCCACTCATCATCAGCATAAACACAAAAGTTAGGAACTGTAAAAAAAAAAAAAAAAAAAAAAATCCCACTAACTTCACACGCAGTCACAGCAACATTTTATTATACTTCACAACAATATCTTATCTAATCATTTTGCTACACATCTACATTTTATAATATTATACATATTTATTAATTGATACAGCTGGTTAAAATGCTTATAGTCGTTCTACAATTCTTCTCCTTTCATATCCAAGTTATTTTTCCATGTTTTTTGTAACTTTCTCACATCCAAAATATTGTTATAATATTTGTTAAGTTTCATACTATATTTGTTCTTGTATTGGGAAATGTTCTTTACTTTGTTACTCTCTGCCTTTACTCACATTGTTAATTGTAAACCGGGTTGATGTGATTCCTATCATGAAACTCGGTATAATAAAAATAACAAATAAATAAAATAAATAAAAGTACAAACTCACGCAATAGATCACAGATCATCATGCATTTTTCCAACCTTTTGTTAATAACCTCGACTACGCCTTTATTTTCACACCAGAAAACAACTTTCTTGTCCCGCAAACTCCATAAAAAGACAGCAACCACAATTGGAAATAGTTCAAGAAGGTAATGTTTTTAGTAATACCGGATGATATCCAGTCCTCAGGCCAAGCAGCCACGCACCATGAACCTTGACAATAGGCACCAAAATCAAGGGATCCTGCAGCATTGGTATATAAATCTAGATTCTGACTAGATAAAGTTGGATTGCCAGAGCAAAGAGCCATTAAACTCAGACAAAACCCAATCCTAAATACGCAAATCCTTACACATCCCAGATATGATGCAGATATGTTAATAGCTCTTGCTAATTCCAGATATTGCAAACGATAGCCTACGAAGAAAAACCCTATCCATGGGGATAACTCTGCAGGCAAATTTAAATTGCCCACTAACGATTATAACTGCTGCAAGGTCAACTTTGGTTGAATCAATGCTAACTCCACCACCCCTCACATACTTTCAACCTTGTCAGCAGGCAAATGTGAGATCATGTCAACAGACTCTAACTAGATCCCGAGAAATATTAACCACGTACAAGGACCCTCTGTTTTTTCGTTCGCCAGAAGAATACCAAAATTGGTAGAGACTTCCTGGAAACATCTCAGAAGATTAGCATAACCATCTGAATCATTCTTCCCCATGAATAAAAAATCATCCAAATAATAAATGATATTCCTTGACCCCGAATACTGTTCATCCACCCAGTGTACAAAGGTACTAAAAGCCTTGAAATATGCACATGGTATAGAGCACCCCATTGGCATACATTTGTCAAAATAAAATGACTCGTTGAATCGAAAACCTAGCAGATGAAAACTGTCCAGGTGAACTAGTAAAAGCCTAAAAGCCAACTTGATGTCAATCTTGGCCATCAAATCCCCACAACCATTATGTTGAACCATTCAAACCGCCGAATCAAATGATGCATAGCGCACAATGCAAAGGTCTGGAATTTGTTTCCAGAGGATGTGGTTAGTGCAGTTAGTGTAGCTGTGTTTAAAAAAGGATTGGATAAGTTCTTGGAGGAGAAGTCCATTACCTGCTATTAATTAAGTTGACTTAGGGGTAGATTTTCAAACAAGGCGCGTTGGCGTACTTTTGTTGGCGCTCCAGGCGCAAACAAAAGTACGCGGGATTTTAGTAGATACGCGCGGAGCCGCGCGTATCCACTAAAATCCTGGATCGGCGTGCGCAAGGCTATCAATTACGTATAGCCGGCGCGCGCCGAGCCGCGCAGCCTACCCCCGTTCCCTCCGCATCCCCCCACCTTCCCCTCCCTTCCCCTACCTAACCCACCCGCCTGGCCCTGTCTAAACCCCCCCTTACCTTTGTCGGGGGATTTACGCCTCCCGGAGGGAGACGTAAATCCCCGCGCGCCAGCGGGCCGGTTGCGCGCTGGGACGCGGCCTGGGGGCGGGTACGGAGGGTGCGGCCACGCCCCCGGACCGCCCCGGGCCATAACCACGCCCCCGGACCCGCCCCCAAAACGCTGCCGACACGCCCCCTAAACGCCGCGACGACCGGGCCCGCCCCCGACACACCCCCCTCGGAGAACCCCGGGACTTACGCGAGTCCCGGGGTCTGCGCATGCCGGTGAGCCTATGTAAAATAGGCTCACCGGCGCGCAGGGCCCTGCTCGCCTAAATCCGCCCGGATTTGGGCGGATTTAGGCGAGCAGGGCTCTTAAAATCCGCCCCTTAGAGAATAGCCACTGCTATTATTAGCAACAGTAGCATGGGATAGACTTAGGGTACTTGCCAGGTTCTTATGGCCTGGATTGGCCACTGTTGGAAACAGGATGCTGGGCTTGATGGACCCTTGGTCTGACCCAGGATGGCATGTTCTTAATAAAATCATTAATGGGAAAAGACAAATTATGAATCAATCTATATTTTCCGGGTTCCTTTTTTGGAATCATGGCCAGGGGCGACAGCACCATATCCTGAAACAGGGGATCTACAAAAGGTCCCACAATTCTGCCCAAGTCAATCTCACACTGAAGCTTATCCTTGACCACATTAATCTTCTTCCTTACAGAAGGACAATTATCACCACCCCCTTCCGATATATGCCCAGAAAAGGAAATACGAAAAGTGAACTCAAACCCCCGACACAATAGAATTGCTGTCTCAACTTTCGGGTAAACCTCAAGTCAAAGCAATAATGCTTTTACCTGAATTGGAGTAGGCGCATGTTCAAGAGCCTCATTTAGAAGGACCTTTGGTAGAGGACACACCCGTGGTTCCATCTCCCATTCTCTTAATGCATTTGGTAGCCAGGTGACTTGCTCCATAGTTAGCACACATAATTAAGCCAGGACCTACCTTCATACTCCTTACTGGCAGCCAGAATCGCATCCGCGTACGCCAATAATGTC